>NC_056576.1:12996904-14205904 GCF_018340385.1 Cyprinus carpio
ACATGAGTAATGTTTTTCTTAGTGAGGATAAATCCTGGTTTGCAGTCTATGAGTCAGTCACCAATGTTTCCAGAAGGAAATGAGGTAAGAAAACAACTTTTACCTTCACATTATCCATTGTAAATTATCCTTCAAATAATATCAAGCTACTCTTATGAATTTAATATTGTAAAAGTATTTAGAAAGTGAGACATTAAAAGACAAAATGACTTTCAATAATCAACCCTTCCTGCAGATCTTTCTCACTCATTAAAATACTAAATAGCTAAATTGGTAATTTGCTTAATGTAATAGTAACCCTAACATATAAAAACAATGAAACTTATTATGATATCAACTGTAAATATAGTTGTAAATACATTGTAAAACCATTTAATCTCAATTAGGATAAAAGGACAAGAGAACCAACACACAGTAAGTTGTCTTAAAATCTCTGCTTTGCAAATAATATTATTTTGTAAACTAAGTTATATATATATATATATATATATATATATATATATATATATATAGATATATATATATATGTATGTGTGTGTGTGTGTGTGTATATGTATATAGTGTGTATATACAGTATATTACATGTGTGGACCTTATTTGTGAAGAGTGTTTGAGTTTCATTGTGTTTTTATTATTCATTATAGAATTACCAAGGCACACTTCACATCAAAGTGAATCAGATGAGAAACAACGTGGGGTAGGCTATGTGTACACATTAATACTGTCCATAAACTGATACCATTGTTTTATATTGTATTGTTTAGGTTTTCACACCATTCATTGCTTAATAAATGAAGTATAAATAAATGTAATATTCATTCACCTAAAATGTTCTTATACTGCATATTGTAACATTGCCAAAACTGGCTTTATGTTGTGACTCTTTCATAAAAAATCACTGTGAAATGAATTCTTGGATGTTATGTTGGAAGAAGTCTAAAATCTCTTCACTGTTTGTTTTCGTTAAATTAGAATTACAGCAAGAGTGTATCTGGTAAGTTGTCTTAAAACACTTCATTGGTTTTACTCACTCATTCTAATATTTTTGTTCTACCAATTTTTGTCTAGTGTTTGTGTAAGTAAAGGTGAAAGTTGTAATGCATGTAAGACCATCTTTCTCTCTTTTCCTCACAGATGATTTTCAGCTTGTTATTCCTCAAACAGCTCAAGAAGCACAGATTTCTATTGGGTCTGAAATCATTGTTCCTTGTCACTTGACTCCTGAAATCTGTGCCATTGCCGTGCAGATCAAATGGTTTAAGGAGACAGACTGTGTTTGCATCTTCAAGAAAGGACATGTGATTGAGGGGAGGAGCTACAAAGACCGAGCAAGTCTCGACACTCATGAATTGGAGAGAGGAAATGTGTCCTTACATCTAAGTAACTTCAGTGTCTCAGATGTTGGTGATTACTATTGTCAGGTCATCAGTGGAGACAGAACACAACAGATTACAGTAGGAGGTGAGTATTCTGCAGGTCCATACTTCATCAGCTCAGCGTGCTAATTAACAATCTTTTGTCAGAATGAAGTAAACTGAAACTGTGTTTTTCAGCATAAAGAAACTGCATTGTATGCATTTTTATTTTAAGCTGTATTATAGTAATGACACTTATAGAAGCCCAATCCTAAGTTAATTAGTGTTTTATGTACAGTGTTGGGGAAAGTTACTTTTAAAAGTAATGCATTACAATATTGCGTTACTCCCTAAAAAAGTAACTAATTACGTTAATTAGTTACTTTTTATGGAAAGTAATCTGTTACATTACTTTTGCGTTACTTTCGCATTACTTTTTAATTTGAGCAGGGCTTGATTGTTTTTAATATAAGAAGTTCTATTTATAACAAATGTAAAAGCCCTTTCATACCAAAAAGTGTAATGAATAAACCTCAGGCTGAAGGAAAAGTAAATTCACGTCTGTACAGTAGAACGTAGGAGAACAAGGTTCAACAAACTTCAGCAATAAAAAAAAATAAAAAAAATAAGCACAACTGTTAGTTTATCTGAAGTCATTTTTGCTTATTAGTATGGTTGAACTAGCTCATCAAAGGTCAGCAGCAAAGACACTGGTTAATAAAATGGGATTAGATGCTTTTGTGTTATTTAACATATTTAATTATTGCAGGTTTGCATCATATTCTGAGTTTGCATTTCACTGTTTTAATTGATTTAGATGAATGCTAAATCTTTTTTTTGTGAGTGGGATGAATTAATGCACATTCACATTTAGTCTAGGACTACAGTAACATCATGTTCACACACCGCACACAACGGCTCTGTACTTTAGATTTCTCCCAATATGGGGACAGGAGACTTGCCAGTCAATGAATGGGAAAACAAAGTAACTGGCGTTACTTTTTTGAAAAATATATATTTTATATATAGATATTTTCTTGTAAATTAAAAAGTGATGTGTTACTTTACTAGTTACTTGAAAAAAGTAATCTGATTACGTAACTTGTAACTTGCGTTACTTGTAATGCGTTACCCCCAACACTGTTTAGGTAGTCATCTAACAGGATAACTTGAGTATCCAAGACCACAGATTTCACACAAACCTATATTCACGCCTGAGTTATCATCTTCTTAGTGAGGATAAAACCTGAAGTCCAACCTGCAAGTCAGTCACCAACATTTCAAGGCCAATCTATTCAGCTAATGCTGTTTGAGGTAAGAAAGCCTACAGGTTCATTAATTTAATATGACCGCACTCTACATTCAAAAGTTGTTTGACAGAAAAATATTTATGATGTCTGATCTAAATATTGCCAGGGATATCAGATTTTATACGGTTAAACTTGACACTCATAACAAGCATTTAGTGAGTGACCAAAAACTCTTCACTGCAAAGTCAGTTAAAAAAAAACTGTAAAATGAAAATTTTTATTTATTTTTATTTATTAAATGAAATGTATTTAATGTACTATGTTAATACAGTAATGTCTCAGTCTCAACAAAGAAATTAAAGAAATTATTTGCCAAGTTTTCATATCTAGTTTGTCAGACTATTTTCTTCAATTTACAGATAGATAAAATATGGACTGAAGTGGAGACCGGCAAAATGCATGAATCTGCTTTAATGTCAGGTGAGTGTAATTAAAGTATAATTTCACCACATGTATGAAAGATATAGACCCAAGAAACAGAATATTATTTCTGATACTGGAACAACAATTAAAAACTACTGTATTAATATGATTATAAACATAACCGGTCATTATTTATTTTTTTTAGAAATGAAAGTGAACAGTGTGCAGGAGCTTCATCAAATGATGATCAGGGCTTACAGAGAAGGTTGTCTCAATTGGAGTTGAGAGAGACCAGAATGGACTTGAACAGAGTCTTAAGACTCAACCCTCAGTCTCAGTTGTTGGACAGAGACAAATAAAAATCCCTTTAGCTACCTATAACATACAAATGTCAGGTTGATGCCTAATGCCTTATCTTAATTTCATAAGATGTATTGCAATCTATATTTTAGAATTTTTTTTATCTCCAAAATTACCTATACATTAACCCTTTGGACATTTTTGTTCTTTTCAGTTTTTTTTTTTATTTTTTATTTTTTTATCATTTTGCCTGTCTTATTGCCAACTGCATAAATTTTGGCACAGGAGTGTGTTTTAATGGGAATTTTACTATATTGCTTTCATTTCCTATAATAAATCTGTTTTGCACTTGGTACACAAAATAGTTCCTCTCAGGACCTTAAGGACAAAATGTCCCCATTCAAACCCATTAAAACTGCTATTTTTAATCGCAGTGCCATTTAACTGTAAAATGATGCAATTTTTGTTAATAGACTTTCATTCTGTTGCCAAGGCTTTAAAATTTAATAAACTTTTTTTTACCAGATGGTGCCATTTTTTCAGGTTTTGGCCTATAAAGCAAATACTGGCTTTATTCCTGGTTTTCTGCTTCTGCATATTATAGAGCCAATTGGATAAATAATGTATGTGTCATAAAAAAATTGTGTGTGTGTTCTTGTAATATTTGAGAGAGGAAAAACTCTACCACAAATCCAACCCCTGTGTGCAGAGTTTTGCTGGTATCTAATGGGGAAAAATCGGTACTGCGCCCAAACAAAATCTTACTGAAAGCTTTCAATTTTTTGAAATATCAACTTATCAATATCAACTAGATTCATGGCTTTGATTTTCTAGCAGGCATAGAGTTCTACAGGTTTCATAAAACATATATTTTATATAAAATATTGTTCATAAATCATTTTCATAAACTTAGAAGTTTTTTTTTTTTTTACTTCAGCAATAATCTGCCATGAGTCTTCTTTAAAATACACCCAAACTTAACTCTGTGCTGCCAAGCTTAAATTTTTTATGACAGTTTTTTGACATGGATATTTTTGTCCGCTATGGACCTACAGTATGGGTAACTTTTTTTTTAATTGACGCACAAGGGTTTAAGACATGGCATCATGAAGAAGATAAGTGTAATTACAGTGAATTTACACTTTACTTAATGTATATTTCTAACCTTCCACAAACTAAAATAAAGCAGCTTAATAAATGCTAATTTATTCAGAAATATTTGATAATGAACCAAGCCCTTATAAAAGTAGGATTTCTTTATTCGACAAGTGATTCTTTCCTGTGTCTTCCTGTGTCACATACATTTAGGCTATAAATTGAAAAATCGAAATGATTAAAATGCACAAAGAATCATGTAAAGCTACAAGAAAAAAAAAAAATAATAAAAAAAAAATAAAAAATAAATAAATATATATATATATATATATATCATAGAATTTTATTAAAGTTTCAATTAAAAGGAATCAAGACTGTGGACCTTCAGAAGTACAAGACATTCAGAAGTCATTTTCTCAAAATATTTAATTGAAAAAAAGTGAAATGGTCAAGTTTTTTTTTTTTTTTTTTAGGCAGAGAGAATTCTATTATGATCACTTAGTGCCATCATCACTGTAACTTATATATACAGGTCCTTCTCAAAAAATTAGCATATTGTGAAAAAGTTCATTATTTTCCATAATGTAATGATAAAAATTAAACTTTCATATATTTTAGATTCATTGCACACCAACTGAAATATTTCAGGTCTTTTATTGTTTTAATACTGATGATTTTGGCATACAGCTCATGAAAACCCAAAATTCCTATCTCAAAAAAATTAGCATATTTCATCCGACCAATAAAAGAAAAGTGTTTTTTAATACAAAAAAAGTCAACCTTCAAATAATTATGTTCAGTTATGCACTCAATACTTGGCCGGGAATCCTTTTGCAGAAATGACTGCTTCAATGCGGCGTGGCATGGAGGCAATCAGCCTGTGGCACTGCTGAGGTGTTATGGAGGCCCAGGATGCTTCGATAGCGGGCCTTAAGCTCATCCAGAGTGTTGGGTCTTGCGTCTCTCAACTTTCTCTTCACAATATCCCACAGATTCTCTATGGGGTTCAGGTCAGGAGAGTTGGCAGGCCAATTGAGCACAGTAATACCATGGTCGGTAAACCATTTACCAGTGGTTTTGGCACTGTGAGCAGGTGCCAGGTCGTGCTGAAAAACGAAATCTTCATCTCCATAAAGCTTTTCAGCAGATGGAAGCATGAAGTGCTCCAAAATCTCCTGATAGCTTGCTGCATTGACCCTGCCCTTGATAAAACACAGTGGACCAACACCAGCAGCTGACATGGCACCCCAGACCATCACTGACTGTGGGTACTTGACACTGGACTTCAGGCATTTTGGCATTTCCTTCTCCCCAGTCTTCCTCCAGACTCTGGCACCTTGATTTCCGAATGACATGCAAAATTTCCTTTCATCCGAAAAAAGTACTTTGGACCACTGAGCAACAGTCCAGTGCTGCTTATAGCCCAGGTCAGGCGCTTCTGCCGCTGTTTCTGGTTCAAAAGCACACGCCTGTGCACGGTGGCTCTGGATGTTTCTACTCCAGACTCAGTCCACTGCTTCCGCAGGTCCCCCAAGGTCTGGAATCGGTCCTTCTCCACAATCTTCCTCAGGGTCCGGTCACCTCTTCTCGTTGTGCAGCGTTTTTTTGCCACACTTTTTCCTTCCCCACAGACTTCCCCACTGAGGTGCCTTGATACAGCACTCTGGGAACAGCCTATTCGTTCAGAAATTTCTTTCTGTGTCTTACCCTCTCGCTTGAGGGTGTCAATGATGGCCTTCTGGACAGCAGTCAGGTCGGCAGTCTTACCCATGATTGCGGTTTTGAGTAATGAACCAGACTGGGAGTTTTTAAAAGCCTCAGGAATCTTTTGCAGGTGTTTAGAGTTAATTAGTTGATTCAGATGATTAGGTTAATAGCTCGTTTAGAGAACCTTTTCATGATATGCTAATTTTTTGAGATAGGAATTTTGGGTTTTCATGAGCTGTATGCCAAAATCATCAGTATTAAAACAATAAAAGACCTGAAATATTTCAGTTGGTGTGCAATGAATCTAAAATATATGAAAGTTTAATTTTTATCATTACATTATGGAAAATAATGAACTTTGTCACAATATGTTAATTTTTTGAGAAGGACCTGTATATATATAATAATATAATAAATATGTCACACTATGCTGAAAACACAACATAATGAGTGTGACAAAATGATTGTGTCAAAGCAGCTTTACAGTGTCATCAAACAGGAAAATAGTTTGTCAATAATGCAAGACCAGGGGTTGCATTTCCCAAAAGCAACTATGGTCACAAGTTCCATTGTTACCAATAGAGTTCAGTGGAACTTGTGACTATAGTTAGCTAATAATGCTTATGTAAAACGCAGCCCAGGGCATTTAAGGTCATCCTCCAGGAGTTAAACAGGACAGATGTGACAATTTGTCATCAACTTATACACTCAGTGCCAAGAATGAGGACAACAGAAGTAATCAAAAATTAACAAAAAAGCAACATGTAAGTGCAAATCACAAGTTTCGGTTAGCCTAACATAGTACATGTAGCAAGGTATATGTGACATATATATATATATATATATATATATATATATATATATATATATATATATATATATATATATATATACACACACACACACACACACACACACACACACACACACACACACAGGTCCATCTCAATAAATTAGAATGTCGTGGAAAAGTTCATTCATTTCAGTAATTCAACTCAAATTGTGAAACTCGTGTATTAAATAAATTCAATGCACGCAGACTGAAGTAGTTTAAGTCTTTAGTTATTTTAATTGTGATGATTTTAGCTCACATTTAACAAAAAACCACCAATTCACTATCTCAACAAATTAGAATATGGTGACATGCTAATCAACTCAAAACACCTGCAAAGGTTTCCTGAGCCTTCAAAATGGTCTCTCAGTTTGGTTCACTAGGCTACACAATCATGGTGAAGAATGCTGATCTGACAGTTGTCCAGAAGACAATCAGTGACACCCTTCACAAGGAGGGTAAGCCACAAACATTCATTGCCAAAGAAGTTGGCTCAGAGTGCTGTATCCAAGCATGTTAACAGAAAGTTGAGTGGAAGGAAAATGTGTGGAAGAAAAAGATGCACAACCAACCGAGAGAACCGCAGCCTTATGAGGATTGTCAAGCAAAATCGATTCAAGAATTTGAGTGAACTTCACAAGGAATGGACTGAGGCTGGGGTCAAGGTATCAAGAGCTACCACACACAGACGTGTCAAGGAATTTGGCTACAATTGTCGTATTCCTCTTGTTAAGCCACTCATGAACCACAGACAACGTCAGAGGCGTCTTACCTGGGCTAAGGAGAAGAAGAACTGGACTGTTGCCCAGTGGTCCAAAGTCCTCTTTTCAGATGAGAGCAAGTTTTGTATTTCATTTGGAAACCATGGTCCTAGAGTCTTGAGGAAGGGCAGAGAAGCTCATAGCCCAAGTTGCTTGAAGTCCAGTGTTAAGTTTCCACAGTCTGTGATGATTTGGGGTGCTGTGTCATCTGCTGGTGTTGGTCCATTGAGTTTTTTGAAATAAACCAAAGTCACTGCACCCGTTTACCAAGAAATTTTGGAGCACTTCATGCTTCCTTCTGCTGACCAGCTTTTTGAAGATGCTGATTTCATTTTCCAGCAGGATTTGGCGCCTACCCACACTGCCAAAAGCACCAAAAGTTGGTTAAATGACCATGGTGTTGGTGTGCTTGACTGGCCAGCAACTCACCAGACCTGAACCCCATAGAGAATCTATGGAGTATTGTCAAGAGGAAAATGAGAAACAAGAGACCAAAAAATGCAGATAAGCTGAAGGCCACTGTCAAAGAAACCTGGGCTTCCATACCACCTCAGCAGTGCCACAAACTGATCGCCTCCATGCCACACTGAATTGAGTCAGTAATTAAAGCAAAAGGAGCCCCTACCAAATATTGAGTACATGTACAGTAAATGAACATACTTTCCAGAAGGCCAACAATTCACTAAAAATGTTTTTTTTTATTGGTCTTATGAAGTATTCTAATTTGTTGAGATAGTGTAGTGGTGGGTTTTTGTTAAATGAAACCTTGAACTTATTTGATTTTAGCTAATTGACTAGGAAACTTTTTCATTTAGTTTAACTTAAATCTAAAATAACTAAAGCTAAACTAAAAAAAAAAAAAAAAAAACTACAACAATAACATATAGTCTAAAAAAAAACATACAAATGATAACACAAAATTGCTAAAATTAACAAAAATGTTAATAAAAACAGAAAATATAAAAATAAAACCTACAATGGTTACTCAATGATAAAATAACACTGGAAGGAATATTTTGTATAATTTTTTTAATTATTATTATTATTATTATTATAAATTGTGAACTTTTTTGCTTATTTTTGTATGCTTATTTTTTTCTGTAATACTTTACAAAAAGAAAATAATAGTACTTTTGAAAGACATTTGTCTTTGTATTAAAGATGTTTATATTTTTACACAGTTTTTTATTGAATTTTTTGGTCTCCTATGAAAAGTTGAGATCACTAGAAAAGAGGGGAGACAAAAATAATGCATTTCTTTGGGCTTCTGTACAGCTGTGTGACGCTGACTTTTAGTCATTGTGATTTCAAACTAGCATGTGTTCTAATTTCAGATAACCAGTAATCAAGCCAGTTTTTCCAGCAATATATGCCAGATTGCAGTTGTGTGCTACATCCTCTCCGATAATAAAGTTTTGCTAAGTGTTTTAGTAAATATGGCAAGATTTCTGCAGATTTTTGGATGACTAAATGTAAATGTTGCTGTTGCTGCCGCTACTTCTCCTGCTGCTCCTGCTGTTGCTTGTGCTACTACTGCTGATCCTCTCCGAAAGTTATCTGTTGACATACAGCAAAGTAAATTATTAATAATGTGAAGCTAGATTTACAATCAGTCATTTTACATACTTTTGTCAAATTTTAGTCATTATTTATTCTAACAGATTCCATAATATAACCAAACAAAAAAAATATAATGAGCATTAAACTAACACTAAAGGCAGAATACGTTTTTAGAGATTGTTAAAAGTGAGAACACTGAGATTATTCAGTACAGAATTAAGTTATAAAATACTCTTACTGTTATGTCCTCTGTTCTGTCTCCACTGGTGACCTGACAAAGATAATCTCCCAAATCTGACATTCTGAAGTCCCTCAATTGTAAGAACACATTTCTTCTTTCCAGCTCCTCAGTCAGAAGACCCACTTTGCCTTTGTAGCTCCTCCCCTCAAAAGAAAGTGACATGGCATACAGCCAGGTATGGTGACACATACTCAGAATTCGTGCTCTGCATTTAACCCATCCAAAGTGCACACACACAGCAGTGAACACACACACAGCTGGGGCAGCTGATTATGCTGCGGTACCCAGGGAACAGTTGGGGGATCTCAAGGGCACCTCAGTTGTGGTATTGCCAGCCCGAGACTCGAACCCACAACCTTAGGGTTAGGAGTTAAACTCTCTAACCACTAGGCCACGACTTCCCCCTGGGAGAAGTTTAGAGAAGTTGTGAAGTTAGAGAAGTTGTGGCCAATCACTTCTCTGTTCTTGTTTTGTCCTTAAACCATCTGAATGTACTTGTCAACAGCACTCAATTTAGGTTACAGTTGACACGTGAACTAAGAATGGAAATGGGTAATGGATTTGGGTATGTTTGACATTAAATACTAGGACACTGCACATACACTTTATATGACTCTTTGAGCTCCTTATGTTGCAGTAAGTGGAATGTAGCTATTATACTGGAAATACAAATTTTATGTGGCTCTGTCAAATAAAAGACATTTGTAAATTTTCCTTCAAGTACCCTTTTTGTACATTGTTTGTAAATGAAAAACCAAATATACCACAGAATTATTTTAGGACTTACTTTTTGTTTTTGCCTTCTTTAAAAGCGCAGAAAACATCAGTGGAGAACATACTTCGTCAACGGTCAAAAAGTAAGTTTTGTTTTTTTGAGACCTTTGACAAACTCTGGTGCATCCCTCCTTGATTTTTGTTTAAACTGTGTTTTTCTTTTTAAATGGTTAAAGATTTGTTTGCTTGTTAGGGCATAACATTAGTTTAGCTTAGTTGTCGGTAGGTGTTTGAGGGAGTTGTTTATTGGGGTATTAACATTGCAGAATGCTGATTTGATGTTCCGTGCTAATAAATCCAATAAAAGACTTTTGAAATAAAAAGTTCTTCGTTAAATGAAGTACTAGATACTATAAAAGACGCAACCCAAGTAAAAGATCAAAATAATACACCCCACTGTGTTGAGAACCAGTTTTGCCTGTTCATCCAAAGAGTGTTTTCACCCAGGGGCCAGCATGCGGAAACATAACCACTATGTTATGAATGCCTTAAAGACTAATCTGATCAAGAGATGGCCACAGATACTGAAAAACATGAAAGGTACAGAAATTCCATTACATTTATGCATTTATCCAAAGCAACTTACAGTGAATTCAGGCTAACATTTTTTACCTAACGTGTTCCCTGGGAATCAAACCCACAACCTTTTGCAATGCTAACGCAATGCTCTGAGCCACAGGAACATTACAATCATCCATACATGAAAACAACTTGCGTAAGTATTTTCAGTGTAGTTAAGCCAGCATTTTGTGTGAGATTGAAATCATTCTTCTCTCTCACTGGATGTGTTTTCTTCCAGTTTTAGAAAAGAAGCATGGCAGCGAGAAGAAGCAGTAAGTTCTTTTCAAATAATTCTCAACTTCAGCTGTTGATCAAAACATTTTGTGGATTGTGAAGGTTTAAAACATTTTATGTTGTTATTGGAATGCATAATTTTAGGTCATTACTACTGTGTGTGTGTGTGTGTGTGTGTGTGTGTGTGTGTGTGTGTGTGTGTGTCAATACAGTAGAAAGAGAGCATTTTTTGAGTTAAGTGTTATATAACACTTAAAAGTACTAAAATACAATGAATCGTATGATCCATTTAAACAAAATACAGCAGGATACATCACAGGTGATATCTGAATCTCTCTCCGTGTCTCTTTTCCCTCACAGATGACTTTCAGCTTGTTATTCCTGAAAGAGGTGAAAGAGTTAAGATTAATGCGGGATCTACTCTCACTGTGTCATGCCACTTGTCTCCTGCACTCAGTGCTGTTGACATGGAGATTACTTGGTTTGGCGAGATGTCTTGTATTTGTGCCTATAAGAACCGAGAGATGACACAGAGTGTTGGCTATGAGGGCAGAGCGAGTCTGTTCATTAATGACCTGTCGAGAGGGAATGTCTCTTTAAGAGTGGCAGACTTCAGAGAATCAGATCTGGGAGTTTACATGTGCCAGGTCACCAGTAAATTTAAAACAGAGCAGATAACAGTAAATGTAGCAGAAGAAGGTAAGCAATTCATAAAAAGCTCTCAGGATCAGAAATAAATATGGTTGTGTGCATTTCCAAAGATACCTGTAGTAATAAATAAATTCAATGAAGTTCAATGAATAGCATTGCCCGTCTAATTAACAATTTTGCTTGATGACACATGCAGTCTCTGCCATTTCTAAGGCCCAGCGCTTCGTTACAGTGGTAAGAAAGCACCATTTTTTGTAAATAACATACTATATATTGCACAAAATATACAAGACAATGTAGAGGCAGAAAACAAGATTACCAAATTATTACCAAAAACAAGATTACTAGTGTTTTGCAGAAACATTATATATTTCAAAGGGACCAAACCAGATGATCAATTGTGTTTCCTGCCCCAATAGCTATTGCATTTGAAATGCATATAAACTGATTTTATACAAAATGTAGATAGATTATAACCACTGGAGACAGGAAATAAAAACAAATCTTGTTTGATTTTATCTCATTTAGGATTACAACAAGGATAAAAGAAATGGTATGTTCTGGTTATAATTCGTTTTTGCATTGCACATTTAACAACTAACATTTAAAATTATAATTGTATTAATAGTAGGCCAATATATTGAAAAGCACTAATGTAACAGTAATTAGAACTCTGAAAATTTATTTTTGTATCTTGCCTTTTTAGCTTTTGAGTTTATTTTTCTGTTCATTATAGACATAACACCACAGGATATACCATCACATCCAAACCCTCAAGACAACAAGCTACCTGGGGTATGTGTGCACTTTAATAACCTATTATTCATATACTGTATGCATATTGTGTGTGTGTGTGTGTGTGTTTGTGTGTTTCAAGAGTACATCAGATAATAAATGAAACTTAATTTGTTCTAATCTCAATTAGGATAACAAAACTGGAAACAAAAGCAAACGTAAGCTACCTTGAAATCATCAACTTTATCATTTGAATGTGTATTGTGCATTTTAATTGAGAGAAGAATTTTGTCATATGACATTTTAAAAATTTCTTTGTAGGATACCAAATCATTTCTTTAAAGATAGAAAATATTTGGGTAACACTGTGTCTACTTTAAAGCAAATTATTATAAATCTTCTTTATTACTTGTCATAGATTACGATGCTCTCCCTATATGCATATAGACATATGGAGATTTGTATTTATTTGTATTGTATTTATCTTCTTTATTTGCTGTAGAATTAAGGCAAGATTTATATAAAAATGAATCAAACAAGAGCCAGCAAGGGGTATGTGTACACATCAATATAATATGTGATTAGTTAATGAATTAAAAATAAATAAAAGTTTCATCATTATATAAAGACTTAATATTAAACTTAAAAATAACAAAAAATATTTGGGTATTGTCTTTCATCCCAACTGGGATTCCAAGAAGGAAGTCTTGAGCAATGGTAAGTTTTAAAAATCTTTTATGTATTCATATATTTTGGTGTCAGTGTAAGAATGAGTCAGTCTTTCTCTCTTTTTCTCACAGAGAACTTTCAGCTTGTTGTTCCCAGTAAAACACCAGAGGTTTCTTTGGGGGCTGATTTGATTATTCCATGTCATTTGTCTCCTGAAATCAGTGCTGTTGACATGGAGATCAGTTGGTCTAATGATACAGCCTGTGTTTGCCTGTATAAAGACAGGAAGGTGACAGAAGGGGTTTTGTTCAAGGACAGAGTGAGTCTGTTCACTCATAAGCTTAGGGAAGGAAATGTGTCCTTACGACTGAAAAACTTCAGGCTGTCAGATATCGGAAATTACCATTGTCAGGTCATCAGTAAATACAGAAGAGAGAAGATATCAGTAAGAGGTGAGTTGTGTATATATTTACACTTTACCTTACCTATTATTTATGCTCATTTATGCTCTACTTTTAAAACCTCTCTGAACATTCATATGAAACAAATGAGTATGAAAACACAACTAGTAATCAACTAGTATGAATAATGCAAGGTAAACTATAGCAAAAGCAATTTGGAAGTCATCATAGGTAAACAAGTTCAGGTATTGAAGAACACAACTTCCCAAAAGGTAATGAGTAATGTTGTTCTTAGTGAGGATAAATCCTGGTGTCCAACATGTGAGTCAGACACCGATATATGAAGATCGATATTATTGCCAATTAATGCAACATGAGGTAAGAGAGCATAACCTCTTCCTTCACATTATCAATAGTAGTAAATGATCTTTGCTTTCAAAAATATTAAACTAGACTTTTGTATCCAATATTTGTACCCAAAAATAATCAGCTTCCTGCTTGCAGTTCTTCTAGATTTCTCTTTAAAATACTAAATGATTCATTTCTAATACTTTATTATTATTATTTAAGTATGATCTGATTTCATTATGGAAGCTCTGACCACCTGTATTATGATGGAATATTCAGTTGTAAATATGGTTGTTAATATAGGTTAGACAGTGTGAAATAATAAAACTTTTATTAAAAAAAAATTGTATTATTTACATCTTAGGATAAAACAAGAAGAGAGGCAGCCAAAAGTGAGTAAAATCTCCACGTTAAACGTCCACCTTATCATAACTACAATTTGCACCTCCATAAAATATAAATGTAATATAACTTGTATAATCTGTGTAATCTTGAGACTTGTGTCTTGAGTGTTCATGTGTTGTTGTTCTTTCTCCCGTATCATAGATTTAAGCCAGGCATCACGTCATGATTCAGATAAGAAACAACATGGAGTATGTGTGCACATTAATACAGTTCATACAATCATTCACACTATTGAATTAAAGTCTTCATCACAGCATTGACTCATTAATAAATTAAGCATACATTAATTCATTATTCATCAGTATTCAACACACAATGTTCTCATACTGTTACATTGTTAAAAACAAGCAATTTCTTACACTGTGTTTGTTTTCATCTAAATTAGAATAACATGGGCAACCCAGACATTGGTAAGTTTTCTTAAATCATTTACACTTCATCCGTTTTACTTGTGTTTTGTTTTTGTAAGTAAAAGTGAAAGTAGTTGTGTTTGAGTGCATCTTTCTCTCTTTTCCTCACAGATAATTTTCAGCTTGTTATTCCTCAAACAGCTCAAAAAGCACAGATTTCTATTGGGTCTGAAATCATTGTTCCTTGTCACTTGACTCCTGAAATCTGTGCCATTGCCATGCAGATCAAATGGTTTAAGGAGACAGACTGTGTTTGCATCTACAAGAAAGGACATGTGATTGAGGGGAGGAGCTACAAAGACCGAGCAAGTCTCGACACTCACGTACTTGGGAGAGGAAATGTGTCCTTACATCTAAATAACTTCAGTGTCTCAGATGTTGGTGATTACTATTGTCAGGTCATCAGTGGAGACAGAACACAACAGATTACAGTAGGAGGTGAATATTCTGCAGGTCCATACTACAAACCCGATTCCAAAAAAGTTGGGACACTGTACAAATTGTGAATAAAAACAGAATGCAATGATGTGGAAGTTTCAAATTTCAATATTTTATTCAGAATACAACATAGATGACATATCAAATGTTTAAACTGAGAAAATGTATCATTTTAAGGGGAAAAAAATAAGTTGATTTTAAATTTCATGGCATCAACACATCTCAAAAAAGTTGGGACAAGACCATGTTTACCACTGTGTGGCATCCGCTCTTCTTTTTATAACAGTCTGCAAACGTCTGGGGACTGAGGAGACAAGTTGCTCAAGTTTAGGAATAGGAATGTTGTCCCATTCTTGTCTAATACAGGCTTCTAGTTGCTCAACTGTCTTCTTTGTCGCATCTTCCTCTTTATGATGCGCCAAATATTTTCTGTGGGTGAAAGATCTGGACTGCAGGCTGGCCATTTCAGTACCCGGATCCTTCTTCTACGCAGCCACGATGTTGTAATTGTTGCAGTATGTGGTCTGGCATTGTCATGTTGGAGAAATGCAAGGGTCTTCCCTGAAAGAGACGACGTGCCCATGCCACACGCACTCATGCAACCCCATACCATCAGAGATGCAGGCTTCTGAACTGAGCGCTGATAACAACTTGGGTTGTCCTTGTCCTCTTTAGTCCGGCTGACATGGCGTCCCAGTTTTCCAAAAAGAACTTCAAATTTTGATTCGTCTGACCACAGAACAGTTTTTCACTTTGCCACAGTCTATTTTAAATGAGCCTTGGCCCAGAGAAAAACGCCTGGGCTTCTGGATCATATTTAGATATGGCTTCTTTTTTGACCTATAGAGCTTTAGCCGACAACAGTGAATGGCACAGTGGATTGTGTTCACCGACAATGTTTTCTGGAAGTATTCCTGAGCCCATTTTGTGATTTTAATTACAGTAGCATTACTGTATGTGATGCAGTGCCGTCTAAGGGCCTAAAGATCATGGGCATCCAGTATGGTTTTCCGGCCTTGACCCTTACGCACAGAGATTGTTCCAGATTCTCTGAATCTTTGGATGATATTATGCACTGTAGATGATGATAACTTCAAACTCTTTGCAATTTTTCTCTGAGAAACTCCTTTCTGATATTGCTCCTATTTGTTCCTATTTTTTCGCCCGCTTCAATGGGGGAATTGGTGATCCTCTGCCCATCTTGACTTCTGAGAGACACTGCCACTCTGAGAGGCTCTTTTTATACCCAATCATGTTGCCAAATTGACCTAATAAGTTGCAAATTGGTCCTCCAGCTGTTCCTTATATGTACATTTAACTTTTCCGTCCTCTTATTGCTACCTGTCCCAACTTTTTTGGAATGTGTAGCTCTCATGAAATCCAAAATGAGCCAGTATTTGGAATGACATTTCAAAATGTCTCACTTTCAACATTTGATATGTTATCTATATTCTATTGTGAATAAAATATGAATTTATGAGATTTGTAAATTATTCCATTCCTTTTTTACTCAAAATTTGTACAGTGTCCCAACTTTTTTGGAATCGGGTTTGTACATCAGCTCAGAGTGCTAATTAACAATCTTTTGTCAGAATAAAGTCAAATGAAACCACTTGTTGGGATAGGATGCATTTTTAAGCTATAGTGTTTTACATAATGCCACTTACAGAAGCCCAATGCTAATTAATTAGTGTAGTTGGGTAGTTATTAGTTGTGTATTTAAAATCACAGATTTCACACAAATCTATGAACACATTGTCTTCTTAGTGAGGATAAAACCTGAAGTCCAGCCTGTGAGTCAGTCACCAACATTTCAAGGTCAAAGTAATCAGATAAAACTGTTTGAGGTAAGAAAGCCTACAGTTTCATTCATTTCAAATGACCACACTGTGGTTTGAATGGAACTTATTTATGCTGTCTGATATAATTATTACCAGGATTAAAGAAAATAAAAAATTCCTAACTGAAGGATTTTCTCACTGGCATATTCCAAAAACAATAGAATTAAAAATAGAATAAGTTAATTTGTATGAAAAATGTATTAAATTAAATGTATTTGTAAGTTATGTTTTCATATCTAGTTTGTATGATGCCAATCTGTTTTTCTTTACCTTACAGATAGACAAAATATGGACTAAACAGGAGACTGACAAAATGAATGAATCTGCTCTAATGGCTGGTGAGTGTTATTGGAAAATTTAGCATGTTCATAAAAGGTTATATCCAAGAAACAGATGATCTATCTAGTACAGAAACAAATTAATATTAATAAATGATTCTAAACGTAATGTGCATTTTCTTTCTTTTTTTTTTTCAGAGGAGCTTCATGATATGTTAATTAAGGCTTGCAAAGAAAAAGACCGACAGCTGAAAAGAGCTGAACAGGAGTTGAGAGAGACCAGAAAGATGTTGGACAGACTCTTAAGACTCAACCCTCATGCTCAGTTTTTGGACAAAGACAAATCAAATCCCATTTAATAGCTAAGAAATGTGCCTAACATTGAAATTTCAGGTTGAGGCTTAATGCCTCTTCTTAAATTCATGAGAGCTATAACCATCAATATTTCAGATTATTTTTTTCTCAAATTAAGTATACATTAATCAAGGCATGTTATTCTGAAGAAAATTACAATAACAATGAAATGACAAAGAATTTACCTAATTTGCCTTATTTAAGACTTTACCTAATGTTTGTTTTGTAACCTTGCACAAACTAAAATAAAGCAACTTAATAAATGCTCATTTATAAATAAGGCTTTAACACACACACACACACACACACACACACACACACACACACACACACACACACACACACACACACACACACACAAAGCAACTGGAAAATTTGAATGATTAAAACAAGGGCACACAGAATTATTTAAATTTGCATGTAAATAATTAAAGTAGTTTATTAGTTTATTAAGTAGTTTAGTCATTATTTTTGTAAAGTTTAAATGAAAATGATTCACAATTTGGGGGACCTGAAAATCATGAGACATTCTAAAGTAATTTTCGTATTTCAGAGCAATTTTTAACTGGGGGCGCTCTGCGACATGTCAAAACTGAAAATCTGGGTCCTAGACCACTACAACGGAACTGCAGCGCCCCCGCGTGGACACAGTGGACTAGTGCAGCATCTCATTTGTGAAGGTGGAACGTGCACGGATATCGCTTAAAAGCTAAAATGTTTAGTCAAACTTCATCTTTTGGCAGGATTTTATCATTATCATTACCAATTTAAAGAGTTGAAATGAACGTGTGTTACATGAGGTAATTTGTTGAAACAATTTAAAAATATGAAAATAAAACAGGTTGCCTATTAAAGTTGCTGGGAGTAGGAGTGTTTTCTTGCATCAGTAATAAATAAATATAATGTGGCTATAAATATCTTAATGCAGGCAAACGGATTCATCTACATGTAGAGAAATCTGTATAAAGTATCAGTAGTTAAAACTTGTTTTTAAGAAAATCTCTCTCAAACTGATAACTGTGTAATATGTAATATTGCTGATATTTAAAGTGTTCTGTTTATATAAGTATTTTAATGTACCAAACGCAGAAATTGTAAATTGTATTAACATTCACACTATATTTCTTAGAAACACTTACACTATGCAAATATTAATGTATCAAAAAGATATCTGCAGCTGATCCTAGATCAGCTACATTCACTTACAGCTTCTCTTGACTTCCTTTACAGCTAGGTCACCTCTTGTGGTGTCAGTGTATATGTTTGTGTGTAACTGTGAGAGACAGTGAGACAGAATGGAGGATCTGGCAGAGTATCATGGGTCCATCAGCAAGAGGCAAGCAGAAGAGATCCTGAATCATGCGGGCAGAGATGGCAGCTATCTGATCAGAGACAGCATGAGCTCAGCAGGATCTTACTGCGTGTGTGTGCTGTGAGTAGCATTACCTCTATCAGGGTATTCTGTCTTCATTATATGCAGTAATCTGTAACATAGAGCTGTGGCTCTCATCAGGTGGTTGTGACCAAAAATGTGTTACTAGTCTGGTCTGATTTTAGATTTGGGACAGCGGGGGGAAAACAATGCCAAGTACAAATAATAAAATGCAGTTGTATAAATGCTCATATTTAGACAACAGAAAAGACTTATTCAAATTGTAAAAGGAAGGATTAAATGATTTCCATATCTTTTTTTGATGCCAAATTCTGTGTCCAGTCGAATTCTGGTGTATTTGGGTGCCAACTGCATGGACAGACTTTCGAACTCAGCCCATATGTGACAGGGAAAATACACAACTCTGAATAAATTATAGACTCATTTGCAACAAGGATAAACATGGCTTGTGCCATTCACAGTGGCATTTTTTACTCAAAAAAGTTATTGATTACAAATGACTTATTACTACTTGAAAATTGTAATTTGATTACACTACTGATTACTGCATGTAAAAAGTAATCAGATTACTAGTACTTTACTCCCAATTACTTTGAAAAAATATTAAACCTAAAAAAAAAAAAAAACACTTTACAGTGGAAATTGTAGTTCTTTTAGTAATTTAATATTAACTGAAAAATAGGCCTATTAAAAATTTATGAAAACAGCAACTTGACAAGATTTAATCCATTTCTAAAACATTCTTAGTATAAACCTGCCTAACAATGAAAATTTATCTTTTAATGTGCCAATACAGTGTTTTATATACAACATTGCTTGCTGAGTGTAGGGTAGCCTATATGTTTATGCTGGCTTAACTGTGTTTAACTGTGTGAGCATTAAAGACAGAAAAAATAAATAAATATATATATAAAAAAATATAAAAATGTTATCAGAAAAACCATTTCTGATAACATTTGAAAACAGTATTTTTGAACATACAGTGCATATATGAATGCTAA
Organism: Cyprinus carpio; assembly: GCF_018340385.1. Classification (NCBI taxonomy): domain Eukaryota; kingdom Metazoa; phylum Chordata; class Actinopteri; order Cypriniformes; family Cyprinidae; genus Cyprinus; species Cyprinus carpio. The sequence goes on from NC_056576.1 coordinate 13,016,922, forward strand.
AAATGAATCTTGCTTCTTTGTTTACGGTATGTGGGCTTTTGCAGATTCACGCGTCTCACATGGATGATTACTGTATGTATAGCGCATGCTGTATACAGGTGCTGGTCATCATCAAAAAGTTGATTTATTTCACTCATTCCATTCAAAAAGTGAAACTTGTATATTATAGTCATTCATTACACACAGACTGATATATTTCAAATGTTTTTCAAATATTTCTTTGAATTTTGATGATTATAACTGACAACTAAGGAAAATCCCAAATTCAGTATCTCAGAAAATTAGAATATTACTTAAGACCAATACAAAGAAAGGATTTTTAGAAACCTTGGCCAACTGAAAAGTATGAAAATGAAAAGTATGAGCATGTACAGCACTCAATACTTAGTTGGGGCTCCTTTTGCCTGAATTACTGCAGCAATGCTCTGATAGTGGCCTTCAGCTCTTCTGCATTGTTGGGTCTGGCATATCGCATCTTCCTCTTCACAATACCCATAGATTTTCTATGGGTTTAAGGTCAGGCAAGTTTGCTGGCCAATTAAGAACAGGGATACCATGGTCCTTAAACCAGGTACTGGTAGCTTTGGCACTGTGTGCAGGTGCCAAGTCCTGTTGGAAAATGAAATCTGCATCTCCATAAAGTTGGTCAGCAACAGGAAGCATGAAGTGCTCTAAAACTTCCTGGTATACGGCTGTGTTGACCTTGGACCTCAGAAAACACAGTGGACCAACACCAGCAGATGACATGGCACCCCAAACCATCACTGACTGTGGAAACTTTACACTGGACCTCAAGCAACGTGGATTGTGTGCCTCTCCTCTCTTCCTCCAGACTCTGGGACCCTGATTTCCAAAGGAAATGCAAAATTTACTTTCATCAGAGAACGTAACCTTGGACCACTCAGCAGCAGTCCAGTCCTTTTTTTAGGTTTATTTTTGTGTTGTTGTGTGTTGTTCAAGAGTGGCTTGACACAAGGAATGCGACAGCTGAAACCCATGTCTTGCATACGTCTGTGCGTAGTGGTTCTTGAAGCACTGAATCCAGCTGCGGTCCACTCTTTGTGAATCTCCCCCACATTTTTGAATAGGTTTTGTTTCACAATCCTCTCCAGGGGCGGTTATCCCTATTGCTTGTACACTTTTTTTCTACAACATCTTTTCCTTCCCTTCGCCTCTCTATTAATGTGCTTGGACACAGAGCTCTGTGAACAGCCGGCTCTTTTGCAATGACCTTTTGTGTCTTGCCCTGCTTGTGCAAGGTGTCACTGGTCATCTTTTGGACAACTGTCAAGTCAGCAGTCTTCCCCATGATTGTGTAGCCTACAGAACTAGACTGAGAGACCATTTAAAGGCCTTTGCAGGTGTTTTGAGCTGATTAGCTGATTAGAGTGTGGCACCAGGTGTCTTCAATATTGAACCTTTTCATAATATTCTAATTTTCTGAGAAACTGAATTTGGAATTTTCCTTAGTTGTCAGTTATAATCATCAAAATTAAAAGAAATAAACATTTGAAATATATCTGTCTGTGTGTTATGAATGAATATAATATATAAGTTTCACTTTTTGAATGGAATTAGTGAAATAAATCAACTTTTTGATGATATTCTAATTATATGACCAGCACCTGTATGATGTATGATGTATTACACTTATATGTAAGTTCTTTTTGCTGTTATCAGGAAAAAATGCAAGCGATCTCGCTGGTGCCTCCGTCAACCCCACGCAAAACATGATTTTAAAAGGCATATAAATATTTTATTTTCTTAACACTTAATTTGTAATTTAATTACAGTATATTGACTTTAGTAACTGTAATCAAATAACACAAATTTAAAATGTAATGCATTACATTACTGCGTTACTAAAAAGAGTAATTAGTTTAAAGTGTGTGTAATGCTTCATAGCCTACCAAACTCTGGCCATTCAGTAGGTAGGCCTACATATGTGAGTAACTTTACTGATTGAATGAGTAAACTGCATTTTTTTTATGTAGTCCACATGCTGTTATTAACATTACTGATAATGTTAATGTAATTGATACTGTACAGTCAGTTGGTCATTATTGCAAGAATGTAGGCTACCCCTTCAGGGTGAAGGACGGTTATTTGTGATAATGACTGACTCTGTAGCCAGGCCTGCTGCTAAGTTTTTACAAATCAAAAGTAAAACTTTAAAAAATCTTCACAAATAAAATTAATAACACAAGCGTAACAGAACAACCCATAAAATCTAATTTCAATCAAATGAGATCAGTCAAATTAATCTCAAATTAATTAGATTAATTAATTGGCACATCACTTGCTGATTAATGATTATGTCAAGTCATGATTAAAGATAATTTAAAGTCATTATTGGGTTAAAATAGAAAAACACTGAATAGACATTACAAAAAAAAGTAGCTTTAGAAAGAAATTTCTTGATTCAACATACAAAAAATATTGAAATATGAAATGATTTAAAAGAAAAAAGAACAGATACTCTAAATATTAAACTAAAAGTGCCAGCAGGTGGCGGCAAATTGCTGTCTTGAGTGAGTCATTCATTCAACCAACCAATGTATTCGAAAGGCTGATTCATTCAGAAATGAAGCAAGTGACTTTATTAAGCCATTTATGAATGGCTCACTAAATCATCAATACCCCCCCTCCCCCTTCCTTTAATTTTTATGTAATCCATTTTTCTTTTTACCAGCCAATGATGATTCTGAAAAATGCAGTTTTTGTTATAGTAACACATGCAATTTTCACACGCATCTGACTGACAGAAAAACCGCCTGTCAATGTTGTGGTTATTTTAGCTAATCCATCCATACATACATACAATTTGCTGTGTACATTCAGTTCAACAGCTTTAATTTAAAACTTTATCACTTGACTACACATGCATTTTAGTATTCTTGCTGCGTCCAAGCAATAAATATAGCATTTTTACTTTAACTGCTCAGGGGCTGCCAAAATTACAATTTAAAATCAGTCAGAGCTACATATTTTTTGATTGTATTTTTCTGCGTTTTAATATGACTCTTGTAATAAAGCTATGTTTGCTAGGGGTTTTTAGGTAGGGGAAAATCTGCAATCTCTGACTCAGTTCGTTTGCTGGTTTCTGTCAACTGGCAACCCGGGGTGTTGAAATACTATTGGGCAATGGGCGGAATCACACAGATTAAAACAAAAACAGACATTCTGAAACGGAATGCACATTTTAAAGTAGAATAACCGGCTTTTTCTGAGAAACAAGAACGTGAACTTAGCATAGGTTTCCTAAATATCTGCAAACATGTTATGGTATTTTTATGCTTTAGAAGCCTACAGTAAAAAAAATGACATACAGCACCTTTAAACAGGCTGGGGCACACATTCAACTGCAAAATTGGGTAACTGCAAGTTTAAATACTGTGCTGCAAATATATAATGACTATAATGACTGTGTGTAAATCTTCAGGTGTGCTGGATGGATTTACACCTACAGAGTTTTCAAAAAAAAGGATGGCCTCTGGACAATAGAGGTACGGATGGAGTTTTGGAACTTGTAGCTTTGTACTTTTCCTCAAGTAAAACCTGAAATTACATGTATTTTGAAAAAAAAACATACTTCAGTTTTAAAGGGATAGTTCACCCAAAATGAAAATTACCCATGATTTACTCATCCTCCAGTCATTCTAGGTGTATATTACTTTATTATTTCAGAAGAAATACAATCAGAGTTATATTTAAAAAAAAAAAAAAAAAAAACTGCATTCCTCACCTCTCAGCGGACGTTACGCTATGCCATAGTCTTTGGCTATGCCTATGTCATCCGCTGGAACGCCACTCTCTCGTGAACGCACGTAAGACAATTAGCAGAAGCTAGATATTACGGCAAAATTTAAAAAATTTATATTTTTCTTACACAAACGCTTTGCTTCAGGAGGCCTTTATTATCCCCTCGCAGCTGTGTGGAGTACTTTGTATGGTGGATGGATGCACTTTATTTTGATTTAAAATCTTGACCACCATTCACTGCCATTATAAAGCTTGGAAGAGCCAAGCCACTTTTTAATATAACTCCGATTGTGTTATTAAAGTCATATACACGTAGAATGGCTTGAGGGTGAGTAAATCATGGGGTAATTTTCATTTTTGGGTTAACTATCCATTTAACATGTTTTGTGTGATGCCATATGTTATATAGTACAATGTGTTTCCTGTAACTACTTCTGTTAGCACAGTTTAAGGCCTAACAGAAGGCCTTAAACTGTTTTTTTTTTCTTCTTTTTTTTCAAACAACAAGCGCAGAGCGATATTATACAGAAGTATACAGCTGATATATTTTTTTCTTTGTGGCCAGCGCGCTGCATGTATTTATAGCCTTACCCAACACATAAATTAACAGTCAGAGAATCGCCATGCACATCTGTTATGCTTCAGTATCACCCACACATCCCGTTTCATGCGCACTAAGGAAATGGCGAGATGTGCAACTTGTAAACACACCCGAGATGCTGAGAAACATTTGCATTTTGGCTCAAAACCTAAGTTTTAACTGAAATCATCCAAATGGGAAGATAATGATCAATTGACTAATTAATGACCAAGATCCTTGTAACATTAGAATGGCCTCTTTAAACCCTGTTTTAAACAGGCATTGCCATTGATCATATCAGTGTAGATAAATTTAAATTTTCTCATTTTATCTGACTTCGTTTAGCTTCCTGTAACTGATCAGCATCAACCACCAGCCACACGAACAAAATACCACACGACTCAACGAAATAAAAAGAAAAAAAATTACACTGACTCAACGGAAATGTACCTCCATGCACAAGTCATGTGGTAGCACCACAAGTTAATGCCATCATTACCATCACTAGTAAAATGTACAATTAAAAGTTAAGGCATATCTTTTTGCTTTTGAAGTTCTTTTTAGGACGTTTTTAAGAAAATCTTTTTTTCCCCTCTCACCAGGTGGCTCCTGGGATGAAGGAAAGACTCTTTAGGAAAGTCAGTAATCTCATTGCTGCCTTCAAGATCCCAGACCAAGGCATCTCTGCTCCTCTTTTGTATCCTGTAAACAAACCTAAATAATAACACACAAGTCAAAGCAAACACCTTAGAACAGTTTTGACATGCTTTAAAAGTGAACAAGAGTATTTTCTTTGGGGTCTCTTAACCCAAATGTAAATTGTAGAAATGTTGTAAAAGTCCTGTAAATTGTAAAAATGTTGAAAAGTGTATTTAAGTGTATTAGATTCTTACTCTGAAGAAATATACCTTTATAATCAAATTAATTTCAAATACAGAAGTAGCTGGAAAAATCCACAAGATACCGAAACAATAAATGCTTTGCTAGAATAGATTAAATAATTGGCCATCCCATTACATTATTATACATCCCCTCTACTGTGTACTGTCAGTCTGTCAACAAAAACTGAGTGTTTTATTCTGTTTAAAAAAACAACAACTCATGCTAGCTATACATTCAGTAATCCTCACCTCAGATATTATCAGCAATATAGATAGCCAGTTATAGATCACTACGGAAACTACACCCATGAGAAAAAGAGGACTTGAATAGAATGTCAGATCCTTCCTGAGCTTGATTGCTATCTTGTTTTAATAAAGGTTTGATAATAACCAAGTGTTTCTGTGTAAAAACTTAAGACGATTCTACTTCTGGAAGTCGAAGAGGAAACGACTGTTTTGTGTTCAAATTTTCTACTAAACTTAATTTAGTGCCACAATTCCTACAGTAATATCATCACAGTCATGTTAAAAACAAAAAGGTCTTGTATGTAAGGAAATTCAGAGCCTTTCTGATGTTAAAAATAAAATCAACAAAATACGCATAATTGACTTTTTCTTTCCAAAGTTACAAAAATATTAGCAGAAGAATGTTTATGATTATTTAAATTGATATAAAACAATGCATTCCTCTGTGTTTGAATGCTTCACCATTTTGAGAAACAAACGAAAGAAAAATAGGTGCAAATTATACATATGAAAAAAAAAAAAAAACTCTGGAGTGAGCAAGTGTTTCAGCTGTTCTGTGCAAATACTCACACACAGAAAAAAGGATTACATTTGCATCTTTATTTATAAAAAGGCCACTGCCCAAAGTACTTTGTTTTTAAATAGGCATGTTTAACAAACTGCATCAATCTGTGTACATAAAGCCTATCCGCAAAATATACACCACAGGAACTTGTTTGGCCAAGGAGAGGACACTGAAGTTTTTTTAGTACTTGACTTTCGAGAAAGGAAGATGATTTGATCATGAAAAAAAGTTACATATTCCTTTTTCACTTCAGCAATGATTGTGATTATGGCAAAGATGCAAACTAAGACTGAAAGAAAAATATTTCTGCCACAATTGTTTTCTTCTTCGTGCAACATAATCGTACTTCGATTGAAATGAACATCTGCAAAATGTTGGAAACATAACGTGCCTTCAGAGCACCTCTCACACGAATCTGTTAATATTTGCACACTCTAAAAATTCAGTCTAATGCATTTATCTCTTCACCTTATATTCAGTGCAAATATATATCTCAGATTAAGATTACAAAGCTTGATGGTACAGCATATCCACAGAATTCACAAGAAAATACATTTACTCCTAATTCTCTTGAGTGTCATGTATAAATAGTCCAGTATCTATAAACAGTCTACAATAGTCCATTAATGATATTCAAGTCCATATCAAGAGTCCTACACACAGAACGTCTACCCACAGTGCTGCAGACTTTAATAGTTTGGAAAAGACAAAAATACCGCTCTTCAGCGGGTGATTCTTTCATTTCCCTACATATCTTCCTCCTCAGGTCTCCTACTAGTTTCGAGAGGGATCAGAAAAAAGGAAAAGGACCTGTCAGAGTACTGGAAAAATTCAACACGTAAAGGACCTGTCAGAGTACTGGAAAAATTCAACAAGTTTGGTTATTTGACTGTAGTTAAGAAAATGTGATGTGAGTTTCGTGTTGTGGGTTTGAAATTAAGGGACTGGGACATGTTTATGCCACTGTGTTTATATCCTGGGGTCTGTACAACTACAAGAATTCACCTCACAGGCATATTAGCATTCATGTTTTTGGCTCCCACTAGCCAAACCCCTCCCTACCAAAAATAAATAAATAAATAAATAAAAACTAAAATAAAATAATCCAAAATAAATAACTGCATATAACTAAGGCATGTGACGAATACTGAAGTTGCGTATGTACGATATGTCTAAGCCTGTTTCATGTGATCGTTTCTAGCAGACCAGGAAGGCACAATTTCCACACATAATATTTTTTTTGATTTCTACATTTGGAAAAAAATGAGTTTAACTGTACAGTTTTAGCAAAAAAAATAAATAAAATAAAATAAATTGTCTTCCACAGCAGCGGCGTAATTCTCTCAGCTTCGTCAACACTGATTAAGCAGAAACAACACAAGGTGGTGGTAAGCTCTTGCCAAGACTCCAAACACTGTGAATCCCTTGCAGCTCAGGGGTTAGGTTATGTTGCAGTTTTGATTCAGATACTTTTCAAGGACTCCAGAAAGCTGTTGTGATAAGTCAGTTCTTAGAGCTCAATTGAAATGTCAGGTTTCTGGAAGGTCATTCGAACTGCGAGGGCTCTGAAAGCAATGTTTAGCACAGAGCTCAATGAAATCACAAGGAAACCCCTTAGGTTTGCAAGATTTAATGCCACAACCAGTTTGACTTGAGATTCCCATAAAGTCGAATGATTACTGTACACGCTCAAGTGAGAGAATCAGCATGTGTTGAGATGAAGACTCCTTAATGTATGCCAAGAATAGTCACAGGTGAATCGTTCTCTGCGCCCTCAGATTGGCAAGCAAAGCTTGTTCTTTTGATAGAACGGTTAAGCCACTGTAAAACAAGAACGAATTTCAAAAAAATCTACCCAGTGAAACCGAAAACCAGGAATCCAAACTTGTTATTGTTGTATGAGTGAATGAAAAATTGAAAAATATAAAATAATTTGTTAATTTTTAAAGTTTTTAAGGTATTTGTCTTTTTGTTTGGTTGGGGTTCTAGAAAAAGCTGAAGAGATATGTGGTAGCTTGGAGTGTATAAAGGGGTGTGTAGGCATGTAGAGGTGTGCTGAGGTGCCGCTGTTACCTGCGACCAGTTTCCACATGTCTGATCAGGTGAATGTTGAAGGGGCTGTCTGCTAGCTCAGGGTGTTGTTCAACAGGTAGAGCGTAGAAACCATCATACCCTGAGACACGGCCCTCTGCAACAAGCTCATCCTTTTCTTTTTCAGTCCACGGCAAACTTCCACTCTCCCCCTCCAGGACCCTCTTCTGCTCCCATAGCCACGCCCCCTGCACAGCCCGTATTCGTGCTGCCTCTAGCACACGTGTGCGTTCTTCCTCTAGGGTTGCTCCATAACGAATGTTAAAGCTAAGCGCCCCCTGCTGGAGCACAATGTCAGCGAATCGCCGCATTTCCCCTCCAACCATAGCACTTATCTGGGACACTGAGACGTTTACGCCGTTCTCTAACACTCGGACTCCACCTCCGGCACCACCCCCAGCCACTCCCAGATCTGCCTCCAGTGGGCCCGCCTTGGTGAAATAGTGTGTGTCACGTCCCTCCATGGTGAAATGGAGGCCACGCAGGTATATAGCACCATTCAGTACAGCTGCCACACGGCGGCTATCCTCGCTCGCCACACCGATTATCTCAGTCGCCACTACTCCTTCACGGATGGCAAATTTTACACCTTTGCCAAAAATTGAAGAAAGGGCAGAAAAAATAGGTCTGCGGCCCTGATGACCTCCGATTTTCCCATTGGCTGGCGTCATGGGGAGGCGATCCAATGAAATTAAGTTTTTCAAGTGCTTCTGAAGGTCACACTGGATGCCAAGTACAATCTGAGGTGAGGGAAGATGTTGTGAAATAGTCACCACAAGTGTTGTTTGATGCACAAAATTAACTCCTAAAAGAAGTTTATCAACAAATGAACCAACGCAACTGAATTGAGTTGGAGATTTAAACTGGAGAAATATATGATTTGTGCACATTTCATTTAGGTTTTGTCAACTGGGTCATTCATTTAATTAAAAAGATTTGATTTATGAAGTGTTATTCATTCACAAATCTGACATTGCTAACACTTTCATGAATGCGTCAAGAAGATGTCTTTAACATGGTTTCAGAAAAGTTGGAACATAAAGCATAAGCATAATGTAGAATATAATACTTTGCTTTTTGGTCATATTGTAACCTTGACAGACCCAACTGTTTGACAAATGATGACAAATAATTTTTAAGAAAACTATTTCTATAAGACTACACTAAAAAGGAATTCAAAATAATTGTGTTGGCAATGAATACTGTGCTGTGGGATACCTCAACTCACCTTGCTGGTATCCCATGTTTGTGTGCGGATCTGTGTGGCCATCATCTCATATGTTTGCTCTGTGTTCTCCACCTTTGGTTTGGGGAACCCTGGAACCACATTATGAAGCTGGAATCCAAAGAGCTGCAGCCAGCTACTGATATCTGCACAGAAACAGATGCAAAACACTGTAAATGTTTGCTCTGTGTTATATGCCTTCATGTTATTGTGAAGGCGTTTAGGTTTAAAGTTATTTTATAGTGATAGCCTTACGGTTTAAAGTTCATTAATAGAACTTGCTGGTCATAGTAAAAGACTACATAGGGAACTATTCTGCTCATGTGAATACAATGTCAAAAAAAGAGAGCCACATAAAAGAACAGAACAAACAAAAAGGTTTGACAGCAACTAGTGCATATAATGTAGTGTGACTGTGACCAAAAACATTTAGCATGATTCCCCTGTATTCAGTGAGACTTTGTGGAACACATTTATATATTAAACAAATCTTTTTTTGTTTTGTTGCTCATTTTGCATTGAACCGGACACTAATAGTTTAACACTTAAAAACAGCAGGACCAGGACCAAAATGGAGTTGACCCTGAGGTTATGAAGATCTTGGTGTAATGCCAATGTAGCCTCGAGCAAGACACTTGACCCTAGTTAGCTTGAGGGAGACTGTCCCAGTAATTATTTTACAGCAAGCTGCTTTGGCTAATGAATCTCTGCTCTGCCATGTGCTATTTCTCTGCTGTTCTTTTCCCCTTAGGGGAATGTCACTGGCATAAAAGCCGAATCACAGTTCACAAAGCCAAACCAAAAGCTTGACATTTGTTTCACCTGACTGGCTGTCGCCCCCTACTTCTAATTTCAACCCAAATTAGAAGTGAATCTGAAAAGATTCCCTAAAGATTTAAATTCTGTTTTATGATAAAGATAACTTTTGCTTAAATACATTTAATGTGGATCCTTTAATGGTCACAAATAAACAAAAAAACTTCACTCTTACCAGTTGTGAACTTTGTTACATCCTGTAGTTCTCCCAGAGGATAGTTGTTCCTAAATGCATACAAATTAAATGGCTTGGGATTCACACTCAGCTCTGCCCACAATTCATGATTGGGCGTCGTCCATCTTCCAGCAACCACGTCATAGTCACGTCGACCGAGATGCACCAACCGTGTGAAAGAATCATAGAGGCCCCCCTGAAATCCAAAGGCGAGAGGAAAGGTGGGATTGGAATCTCTGTAAACGTCTCCGTAAGGTGTGTACCGAATTTCCTTCACCACGTGGCCCCGGCTACTGAAAACCGCAAGAGGAGTTCCGGCATTGTCACATGCTATGTAGAATTCCTCGCCGCTGCTTATCTCCATGGCGATGAGGTGTCCCTGAAGGTCGTAATAGAGGGAGGTGATCTCCGAACTACTGTGGTTGTATAGGTGCGTCACCCGTGTCGGTTCCATCAGATCAGCGTAGAAGAACTGCAGCTGTGCACCGTCACTATTACGGCTGGCCACTCTCCTCCCAAGCCCATCGTAACGGTACCACACCCTCTGTCCGCTGTCCCGGTCATAGGCGCCCAAAAGAAGTCCATTCGAACTGTAATCAAAGAGTAGGTTGCCTCGGAGACGCAAGAACCCATCCTCATCGGTGCGGTATTGGATCTCACCAAGGCGTGTGATCCGGTCGCGGAGATCATAGCGTAGTGGTGTCAAACGGGCACTGTTACCATGACTCAGTAAGTTGATGTTTCCGTTTAGGTCATAGCTGTAACGCCACTGTGGCCGGTCATTTATTGCAACCGTTTGCAACTGCCCATCTGCGTCATACTCGTACGCATATCGTGTGATGTTGCTGTCCACGCCAATGCGAATATCGCAATTTGTGACACGTCCCATGCTGTCGTACTGCAGTGTCATCCAGTAGGCTATGGATTTCAGAATCTCATACTGAACCTCGATCACTTGCCCTTCGGGGTTGAAGATTTTAGTGTGCTTCATTGCATGCGTGGTGATGACCTGGTTTAGGTCGTAGTTGATGACACTGAACTTCCCAAACTGCTCGATTCGTCCCGACACGTCCACGTAGCGGTAGAGGTCAATCGGAAGTGGTGTTTCGTTGATCATAGCTTGCATGCTGGTGACCCTGAAGTTGTTGTAGCTGTAGTCGAAGCGAGCGTTTACCAATCCTTCTTCACTGAAACGATATATTTGTCTACTCACCAGCGGACCTGAATCCAAGAAATAATGAGAAGTTAGCAGAGAGCAACACAGAGGTGAGGTAAAACATGAGTCAGCTATGCCACAGAGTGTGAGATAGGCTGAACTCCCCCACTGTCAGATGACTGATTGTGATTCAAAGCACTTTTAGATCAGCCAAGCAGGAGGTGAGTGCAACCGAAGTGACAAAAGGAAGATTAAACGTCACCCTCTGTTTACTGGTGCAAGAGTATAACCTGTTTACCTGTCCAACTGCTCACCCCTCTTACTTGTCTCTCTGTCTCATGGGATTATCACCTGTTTATTTGCGCAAATATGCCATGGTGCTACCTGTCTCTTTGCTAATTGATCTAAACATTTCACCTAGTTACTGGCTACAGCAAAACTTGATAAATGTGTAAAAAAATCGAATTGCCTGGTTTCCTGTCAATTAGGGCTGATTAGTATGACAGTATATTTAATGTGATGGTGAAATGTGCCAACCGGTAGAGATTTTGCTGTACCGTTTATACTGTGGTAGATATCTTTTATTAGTGCATGTAATTATTATTTATTTAATTCACTAGATTAACCAAAACTGGCATCACATTGTTATTAAAATTGAAACCACTTTTTTTTTTTTTTTTTTTTCACTTAGAGCAAAAATAATTATAGATTGATTTAGAATTGGAATTATAAGTAATCCAACTATTACAGAATCAACAATATTTTAAGAAATACATTTTTTGAGTAAAAATGTAATTCCAATAACTATATAATAATATCATTTTAATTAAAACTAAACACTTAGCCAGTTTGATTCACTAAAACAGAATCAACTCATTAAAGTCATTTGCTTGGGAAATATGTTATTAATTCACTAAAATTGTCCACTCAAAGGAGTCATTTGTTTGGTAACAAAAGAGACGTTGACATTGATTGACATTGGTTAAAAATTATTTGTCAGAAAATCAGAATAAAAAGCAGTTCTCGGTTTCCAACTCTGATAATAATATAAAACTTCTCACACTGTGATACAAGATTCTGTTCACACTGCCCACCCTGCTGTCAAAGTGTCTGTCAGATAACATTGTCAAAGTGTTGTACCTGTCTGTCTGTAGCGGATGGTGCAAACGAATCCTTCATGCATCAGGTGGATGGTTTTCACAGCACCTGTTGCCTCGTCGTAGGTGAAGGTAACAAGTGTTGAGTCATAGAGGATCTCAGCCAGCCGGGCAACTCGGCTGTATTTGTAGATCACATGCCTGCCTGTGCCCAGGTACAGGCTCTGGAGTAGGCGCCCATCGTGGGCATAGTCCTGCGTGAAGCTGGAAGTGGGTGAGTCGGGTGGGGTGTAGGTGTTTCTGTAGTAGCCCACAGATAGAGAAGTCTGCAGGCTGTGTCTCACCATGCTGGGGAGGGTGACTGACAGCAGACAGTCTGTCTGATCGTACTCAAACGTATAGCGGCGCTGACTGTGTAACAACAGCTGGACAGACTGAGAGAACAAGAACAAGAACCGTGAACTCATGAAAACATGTCATATTAAACCCCAAAATCAAAATAACACAAACAAGAAAAAAGAAGAAAACAACAAAATCAAATTTTGTTTTGCTTAAAAAAGTAAATTCTCATGACCATGAAGCATCAAGGCATTTTATTTTGTTATTCCTATTTTTTCTGTGCATAAAAAAAAAAAAAAACTTAAAATTAAAACCAATTAAATTAATTATGAATAAAAAAAATATATAAATACAAATTAAATGGTTCAATTTAATATTGATATATTTTGCCATTACAGTAAAGAGAATGAGATCTTTTCCACTATGGTAATGATAACACACCTCAGGACTGTACATCTGTAAATAACTCATCAAAATGTTCATCTGTAAAGACCATATATTGCACAATTCACAATTCTGTCTCTTGACAATTTCTTTTTCTCTATATTTTATTACTATATTGTTATTGTTATTTACAATTTATTGTCTGTTCTTTTTATTATTAGGGTTTTATTACCTTAAATGATATGTATGTCTGCACTATGTTTGTACTTTCTGTACTGGAAGCTCCTGACACCAAGACGAATTCCTTGTCTGTGTAAACACACTTGGCAATAAAGCTCTTTCTGATTCTGATCATTAGGGCATTTGTCATAAATATTAATATTAGAATAAAAATGAAAAAAAAAAAAGATAAAAAGCAAAAAAAAAAAAAAAAAAAAACATTATAATAATATTTCAAATGTAAAATATTAATGTTGAAACAATAAAATAAATAAAACAAAACAAAATCTCATAACCATAAGGCATCTTCAAAATGTTAATTTTTTAAATTAAAAAATAAATAAATAAAAATTGGCTAAATTAAAACTAAATATTTTTTTTTCTTTAGATTCACACAGGCATAGTTGCTCCTCTCACACATACAGTACACACCTTCTCCAGAAAAGTGTAGCTCCAGATCTTCCCATTGGCCCAGGTCCGTGTGATGATGCGTCCGTTATCGTAGTCTCTGCGCTCGGTCCAGTTGCCTCTCTGTATGCTGGTGACCAGACCTTCACTTGAGTATGTTACTCGCACTTGATTGTATTTACTGGGAGTCCAGAGCACAGGCCTTCCCTTGTCGTCGTACTGAACCCGCAGGGTAAACTTGCGATGGTCGTCATATATCTTCCCAACCCGACTCTCCTGACTATAATCTATAGACAACACATTCCTGTTGTGAGCCTAAGCGAGAGAAGGGGATGAGAAAGAAGGTAATACTTATGATCTTATTATATCACAGTACACAGAAACATGTGTGCAATAAAATTGGCAATAAAAGAAGCAAATTTCTTTCTCAGGGGCACAGAGGGAAACAGCATTGCAGTTACAGCCAACTTTATTCAGCAGATACATCAATGAATTGACAACGAGTGTGGAACAGTTTGAAGCTCCTGATTTCACTCTGTGATTCTGTGATCAAATTCCAGCTCTATGCAGATGAATCAGTTTGGCTGTCTCCCACTGAAAGGGGCTACCACAGAGTCTGGACCTTCAAGAAGATTTTGCTCCCATAAAAAGATAATGTCCTGTAGAGATGCCTGTTAGAATTTGGCAGAATATATTAGAATCAGTAATTGAGCTGGCTGCCATTTACGGCAGCGAGGTGTGGTGTCCACTAACAAATTAGAAGTTAGGCAAATGGGAAAAACATCCAACTGAGACCTTGCATGCAATATTCAATAAAAAAAATCTTAAAAGTAAATGGGAACACCGCAAATAACACATGCAGGGTGGAATTAGGCCAATAACATTAATTCAGTGATCCCCATATCATTATAAAACCCTGCAATGAAAAGAGGTGAGTAAAGAAAACAGACCCTTGCTGGGCTGGGTCCTGAGCTTTACAATTAATTGTACTAACATACACATGCCCTCTGCAACCAGAGTAATTTTCTGAGCCTAATTAGAATAAACCATTTTACAAACACAAGCAAAACATGGTTATATCACATTTGGAAACCCAAAGAAAGTAAAATACAATGCTGTCTAGCCCTAATAATACTTCACTGTGGCAGACTTTTTGTGCTGCCTCCCATCAAACTAGTATAGTCAGAACTTCCAACTTCTCGAAGTTGAACTTCCATCTTGGAAACAAGTTTTCAAATTTTAACTCTAATTTAAAACAATTAACTCTTTCCCCACCATTTACGAGTTATCTTGTCATTTAGAAGACAACGCTTCCCCGCCACTGATGAGTTTTTATGGCTTTTCGTGTTTTCATTGTAATACACTCGGGGGCGCTATTACATATTCTGAATGAGTGCAAAACCTCCCAAACAAAAACACACATGAATAGGATGGCGATCTCTTTCCTGTGGCTCAGTATTAGAGCATTGCGTTAGCAGTGCAAAAGGTTGTGGGTTCAATTCCCAGGGAATACACATACTGGTGAAAAAAATGTATAGCCTGAATGCACTGTAAGTCGCTTTGGAAAAAAACGTCTGGTAAATGTAAATGTAATGCGATCATCAGCAATAGACAGCATATAAATGAAAACTGCATAATGTTATGGAGTAAAATGACGATCCAGGAAGTGGTATATGGCTGTGCAAGCTTTGGAGGTGTGGATGGAAGGGATTTACCGGATTTTTGCTTTGATAATCGTACTGAATATTATCCAGATGCAGTTTTTGATAAAAATGTGATTTCCACACCTTTTTGCTCAAAATTATACATTTTTATTAAACCTACCTATATTCAAGTGTTGATAAAAAATAGAATGCTTTAAGCTAGAATAAAACTGACTTCTTTTGTTTAAAAGTAGAGGCTTTGATCTCTACTTTGGTGTATTGCATATTCAAATATTCATACAGCAAAATATACTGTAGGCCATCAAATTTTAGTGAAAATCATCAAAATCGCTGGTGGCTGGCAACTTTTTTTAAAAAAAGCTGGCGGGGAAAGAGTCAAATATACACCATCTTAGGAAAGTAAGAATTATATATAAAGATTTGTATTTGAAATATTTTTTTTCCCCTTAAATGTTCTATTCATCAAAGAGTCCAGTAAAATGTTTTATAAAATGTATATATAATAAAATTTTTATAAACATTTATGAACAAATTATAATAAGAAATGTTTCTTGAGCATCAAATCAGCATATTTAAATGTTTTCTGAAGGATCATATATTATAATTAATTGACACTGAAGACTGAATGTCTGCTGAAAATTCAACTTTGCCTTGACAGGAATAAATTATATTTAAAAATACACTGAACAAAATTATAAACGCAACACTTTTGTTTTTGCCCCCATTTTCATGAGCTGAACTCAAAGATCTAAGACCTTTTCTATGTACACAAAAGGCCTATTTCTCTCAAACATTGTTCACAAATCATGTCTAAATCGGCGTTAGGAGCAATTATCCTTTGCCGATATAATTCATCCACCTCACAGGTGTGGCATATCAAGATGCTGATTAGACAGCATGAGTATTGCACAGGTGTGCCTTAGGCTGGCCACAATAAAAGGCCACTCTAAAATGTGCAGTTTTATCACACAGCACAATGCCACAGATGTCACTGTACATGGCAGACAGCGTGTTTGGCGTCGTCTGGGTGAGTGGTTTGCTGATGTCAACTTTGTGGATCGAGTAGCCCATGGTGGCGGTGGTGTTATGGTATGGGCAGGCGTATGTTATGGACAACGAACACAGGTGCATTTTATTGATGGCATTTTGAATGCACAGAGATACCATGACGAGATCCTGAGGCCCAATGTTGTGCCATTCATCCACGACCATCACCTCATGTTGCAGCATGATAATGCTCAGCCCCATGTTGCAAGGATCTGTACATGATTCCTGGAAGCTGAAAACATACCAGTTGAAAGTGATGTGACATTTGTGCTCTGCATTTAACCAATCCAAAGTGCACACACACAGCAGTGAACACACACACATCGTGAACACACACCCGGAGCAGTGGGCCATTTTTGCTGCGGCACCCGGGGAGCAGTTGGGGGTTCGGTGCCTTGCTCAAGGGAACCTCAGTCGTGGTATTCCTGGCCCGAGACTCGAAGCCACAACCTTAGGGTTAGGAGTCAAACTCTCTATTCACTAGGCCACGAATTCCCCATCATGGGAATGACTTCCCCTAATCATGCTGTCTAATCCGCATCTTGATATGCCACACCTGTGAGGTGGATGAATTATCTTGGCAAAGGACAAGTGCTCACTAACACAAATTTAGACAGATTTGTGAACAATATTTGAGAGAAATAGGCCTTTTGTGTACATAGAAAAAGTCTTAGATCTTTGAGTTCAGCTCATGAAAAATGGGGGCAGAAAACAAAAGTGTTGCGTTTATAATTTTGTTCAGTGTATATTCAAACAGAAAACAGTTATTTTAAATCATACCAATATTTAACAGTATGTTTTTACCTTATTTTTGATGTAGCCTTGCATGATTTTCCTTCAAAATTATGTAAAAAATCTTGAGATAACTGTTATTGTACTTCCTATAAAGCACACTAATACTGAATCTGCAACCAAGAAGTGAAACTGAACAGAGAAAGAGCGAATATTGGAAAGAATGAAATAGAGAAGAGAAAGATGGAGTTTATTTGAAAGGGAAGTTGGAACATTGTGTGAAATGCAGGGTATAAGGCTGTGCAGTGCCTGTAGTATAGGGTGTATATAGAGTGTAGGTGTGTAATGTAGCCTATTTCTTCCATTTGGATTACACCTAAAGTCCCTTTAAGGAAAGTCAGTTAAACCTGTGGCCATCTTGGTAACATCCTGGGCAGCTATTAGTAGTCAGGAAAGTAGATAACTCTTATGTATACTTAAATGGGGAAAGACCAAAACACAAAACTGTTTTTCAAGCTTAAATTTCAATAACAAATCACCAACAAAATAAATATCCAGTGTTTGAAATCTGTCAGAGCTTTCCCCCTCCTTTTTAGAAAGAAAACATATATATAAAATCAAATAAATAAATCTTACTTTAATGTAGGGTATCAAATAAAATCATGCAATTAAAGCTTAAAACACAATTGTGTTAATTTAAGCTCAGTGTAGCACCATTATGAGAAATATGCAGTGTCAGAGGTAAGATTACAGTAGTACTCTTCATTTAGAACGACCCAGGTTCAATTCCAAAAAATTTAGTTATCTTTTTTAAATAAATTACGAAAAAAATGCAATTCTGTGGCAGTAGATGAATAACAGGTGTTGGGATCTAATTTGTTTTCATTTTAGTTAGCGATTTCACTGACTTGACCTCAGTGATGAATGCCGCATTTGCTGTGACAGCTTCACGTGAATCTAATCATGCGCTAGTGTTAACTTAACCTAAAAAACTTGACTGTTCAGCACAAAGGGGAACACAAAATAATCACTGCATTTTAAGTCTAAGAGCAATCCTAAATTAACAAAGATTTCTAATTTTACTATTTCATTCCGTAAACACCTCACAAAACAATGTGTGACACACTTGGGCATCTTAGGAAATTTCGGATGGAAAATCATATTGCACTCCTGCGAATTACATGCTATACACTGATCCCCCTACCCAGAAAACACATTATTGTTCTCAGTCTGCATTCATATGCTGCGTGTGTGTCTGTGTATTACCCTCAGTCTCCGTTCATATGCTGTGTAATTCCCTTTGGCCTGTTCGCGTCTCTGTCTCCACTCTATCAGGCTGTGAACTGGTTCCCCCGGCAACGTGATGTTGCACCTTCCGACTGTGGGATGGACAAGGCCTGCCGATGCCCCCAGCAACAGCCCAGATGACACCGTTGGTTCAGTACTGAGAGTAACGTCCATCCCGCTAGCATACGTCACCCACAGAGAGCCATCATCTCTAACGCCGTACACACCAACAGAGTGAGCTAGACAGAGAGAAACAGATTGAAAAGCACTACATTTATTACATGAGATAATGACAGAATTTCTATTTTTGTGTGAGCTGTCCCTTTAAATGTGGCTGATGCAGTTTGTTCAAATACTTCTTGTGGCACTATCATAAAAAACTTAGAAGATTCACACACATACACTCTCTCACCTTGTCGAAGTGTGTAGATGGTGTTATCCGCAGAGTGGTTTGTAATTATAATAAAGTTTTCTCTGTTTGAGGCAGTGGCTTCCACTCTGACAGCTTTCTCCATGTTTCCATGGAAACTGCTGACCTCTCCAGTCGGCAAGGTCATGTTGATGAGGTGTCCATCAGAGTTATATCTGCTCATAAACACACTTTCTGTTAGTTTGTGTGTGTGTGTGAGAGAGAGAGATTGAAAGATGTATGAAAGTTTAAATGAGTGAGTGTAAATGCAGGTGCATGTAAGGGAGTTTAAAGGGGTCATATCATGCTTTTTTATAATTTTATTTCCCCCAGACGACATTTGAAACGCTAGTCAAGGTTTCGTGTGTCATAATTTCATTTTTTCACGACAATTTTCCATTCTCTTCCTGACCCTTACAACAGCAGTAAACAGGCTGTTTTTTGCTACCGTGCCTTTAAGACCTCTGTGTAAACGCCCTCTTCGCATGTGAAATGAGAAACAAGGCTTTGCTTCACTTACTTGCGGCCTGGGTTTGCTTTTGGTTCCAATATAATTCATGCTGCTGAATTCTTCAATAACGGCCTCTTTGCAAAGACTGAATCACATTTTGACAGGATCATAAAACAATCCACTGAAATGTGCTGAACTGTGAAGGTGGAACTGAAATGATCAGGGACCTTGTTAAAAATAAACTTTAGTCACACTTTCCTGAAGTTACAATGTAAAGGATGTTTTTATTGTTAGTTATACACAAATTAGAACATCAGTATATATATATATTTTTCAATGTCTATTCTGTTTCATCCTCGTTATCTTATAGTGTGCAACAACAAAAAAACCTTGTGTAATTATTGTTCTAATGTTCTGATATAAGTATGTTTTTGTAGTTAAATTTTCTTTATTTTCTTTACCGTTAATGTTTATAAAATCATTTTTAAAAATGCAGAAAAAAGTGATCTTTTTGGACTGGGAGGAAATTACTGAAGTGTTTAAGTTACAAGTCACTTATTGGAAATAATCAAGGAAATTTTTAATTTTCATGATATGATCACCTCAAATGGAGATCTAAATAAAGTTTTGAGAGGTGCTTCATCTAATCATGTCAATAATAATGCAAAAGTACAAAAACAGTTGATTATCTCACTGCTGTGACAACTCTCCAGCATCCCACCAACCCTGAACTTCAACTCTTCCTCTACTCATTCATTACTAACTTCATTATTAAGTAGTCCAGGGGTTCTTAAGAGCTTTATTCAAGTCTCAAGCTGCAGTCCTGTCTTTGACAGCAAGCCAAATCTGTTTACCTTCATTATACGCAGGGATTAGTGAACTCATGAACACTGTGTTAAGCACACAGGACACAGATTTATCCGGCCGTACTTTCCTTTGATGAACTTTGTACTTTGTCTACATTTTAAAGAAAGTAAAGACTGAAATCACCTACAAACACAGCAGCTTAAACAGCTTATTAAATACACTAACTGCCTTGATGACAATTACAAAAAGGTTATAGGATAGAAAATATCATTAGCTCAGTATGAAAGTCAATGCAAAGTCCTCAAAATGACAGAAAGACAAATGTGTGGGTGTGAGATACATTATAAAGGTAAAAGTTAAAATCCACTGATGCACCAGAGAGGAACAGATGACTTGACATTTGAATCGTTGTGGGCAGATCATGTGATATAATGAGTGGGTGAAATACTTCTGACATGTTTCATTTCTCTTTCTCCATTTCTAGAGGTTTTTTTTTTTTTTTTTAGAAGTAAACAGCTCAAGCTTCTTCATCTTCTCTGCCCCTGATTTATTTATGTCTAATCAATGTCAATGCCAATTTATTTCATATACTTGTGTCTGGCCACCCACACTAATGTAAAAGAATAAAAGCTTTTCATTTGATGAAACTATTGAGCTTTCAAAGGCCTGCAGTTTAGATCAAGAGACATCAGTCGCCGTGTTCTTCTCTACTTCTCTACTTTTCTGAATTGAAAAGGGACTAAATGGATTGACTGTGCAGGCACAAGCACCTAATCCACATGGGTTATGTTACTGGATTCTCATTAAAACTCTACTTTAATCTTGTTCTAAAACTATATTTCTACAGTTTCTGAAGAAAATATGAGGGGAGCAGTTGCTATGCGGTTGCTAAGGTGTTCTGAGTAGTAGGAGCAACAGTGATAGTGATGCTTACCTTAGCGAGCACAACTAATATGGCTATGTGTCAAAACTTAATGAGCTGCTGGGCATCATACCATAGGTGCTTTTGAACGTTTGAATCGATCATTCAAATGCCTTTGTCTCATCTCACTAGTTGCCAGAAAACTTGCATCAAGACACTAATGTGTGCATATTGAACAGCCTCTCACTTTGCAAATCCAATCATCAGACACAAAAATCACTTTCCCTATTTCACTATTCCTCAATGGTGGAATGCTTCCAGTTCTTCGGCACCTTCAAGAATGTCTAAATTAGGGGTCTCAGATTCAAAAAGACTTGGGGAACACCAGCCAGGCTAAGGACCAGTTGAAAGTGTTTTTACAACCATATGTTTTTATATTAAGAGATTAATCTTTCCCTCATACCCAGCATAGCTTTGCATGTTTAGTTGACTAATGTCGACTGAGATTGTATTCTTGCATTTTCCTGTTTACAGATCAGTCAGTTACAATAGGTGGCCCATTAAAAGACCAAAAACATCTCAAGCTGGCTTTGACTGAATGCTATTAATGCACTAACTCTTTCTAAAAAACATAAGAATAATAATAACATAAGAAAGAATAATAAATAAATAAAAAATAAAGTATTCTCTCAGTGCCTCTCCCTTTTATCTCAATTGTAGCTTGGATATTTCTAAGCAATTTTGGAACTCTGAACTGCAGTACTTCTTATGGTACAATTACTGATGATTCATTTGTGTTGTATTCCTCATTTTGGATAGTAGCTAAACGAACAACTGCAAAGGGTAAAATGCCTTTAAAAATGAAAATTCCCCCCAAACAAAGTTTAGATAGGCAGCTAGGTTTTGAGACAGCCTATGTGATCTGAAGAATAATAATAATATAAAACACTTTTTATCTCAAGTCATTACTGCATTCATATCAGATCTAAGAATCTTTCCTGTACCAGAGGCGCTTGTTGACGAGTTTACAACACCTACTGTACGTTGGCGCATATTCTGCTTTGAGGTATGTTTCTGAAATATTCAGTACTTATTACTTCTGGATGGAGGGAACTGATCAAAGTCAACACACCATTTCCGCTAATTCCTTCGGTGTTGTGTGCAGAACAGAATGTTGCAACATAATTTAAATAAGCTTCCCCACTGTTGCTGAATAAGCTACAGGCTTACAGAATTACAAATGATAAACAAATAGATTAACAAAAATTCTAACACTCTACAATAAAATTCAATCAATCAACATTAGTTAATACATTTTGTTAACAGTATCATGAACTAACAAAAACAGTGTTTTCACTCCTTTTATTAATTTAGGTTGATGTTAATTTCAATATATACTAATACATTTTAACATTTCAGTTATATAATATAATATAATATAATATAATATAATATAATATAATATAATATAATATAATATAATATAATATAATATAATATTCTTTATTTTATTTGTTTCAATTTTATGTTTCGTTTCATTCTGCTGTTTTGTCTGTGTTTTAAAGTGCTTTGAGAAAGCAAGTTTTAAAGACTCTATACAAAATAAAATAATAATACATATTTAATATATTTAAATAAATTAAAAACACTGAATAAATGCTGTTAAAATTTGTTAGTTCATTCATTAACTAATGTTAACGAATAGCACTTGTAAATTGTTACCAACCCAAAAATACAGCTTTTTGTTATTATCATTTGCAATTGTTTTAGTAAAATTCTATTCATCATCATTAGTTTATGCAATATAGTTATTATTAACATAAACAACAGTTTTTTTACTGCATTTATTCTTCTAGTTTAATGTTTTTTTTTTTTTTTTACATACATCATACCAACCCAATATAACATAATACACTTGAATAAATTAGTAATAACCTGGATTAATAAATGCTGTTAAAATGAACACTTATTTTTAGCTCTTGATATCTAATGAATTAACTAATGTATAAAGGGTTACCACCCCCCCAAAAATAATGCTTTTTGCTACTATTGTTTACAGTTGTGCTTTTGGCTATTATTAGGCTTTACAGGACGCTAATTAAACAAAACTATGATTTTTGTGCTTCTCCCGAGAACCACAAGACATCAATGTAATATTTAAGTATGCACTAGCATGCACCAGCAGGGGGCAGTGTCTCACAACAGACCAAACAAAGAGAGCCAGGCATGTGATCTGCCTCAACACTACACCATGAGCTGCATGAGGACGTGTATATGTGTGTGTAAACACAGTGTGTGAAAGGTCACCGAGTTGATCAAACAAAAAGGAGAAAAAGAGAGAGAGGAAAAGAAGCCCCTGACATTTTCACACTAAATTAGAACTTGCTGCTCAGTCTCACAAATCCCTGAAAATGCCCATGCAAACAGTTTACACACACACACACACACACACACACACACACACACACACACACACACACACACACACACACACACACACACACATACAGGTACCCAGGCTCTTTCTTTCACTGTACAGAGTGAAATCAGAAGAGGATACAGAGTTCTTTTCTTTATTGGATAGATTAAGGCTGAGCGATTTTCATTGCAGGAGAAAAACATGCAGCTTGAGAAATCAAACTACTGCACTCTTTCAAACGATCTCAGGTAACACTGTAGATCAGACTGTATTAGATTATTTTCCTTTTGATAAATTCTGATAAAGAGTGATTAGATTAGACGCAGGTAAAGATTAATCTATGCTGGGAGGGAATATTGTTTTATATACAGTAGAAACTTGCTACTATTCCTGCTAATAAAATAGCTTTAGACTATCAGAGTGTGCAAGTGAGGCTGTGTGACACACGATATGACACGATAACAACAGGATATGACACACGAAAACGAAGACAGATCACGCTATCATGCACACCTAAAAATCAAGCAATGCATCGCACTTCCCTGATGAGCAAGAAATAGACAAAGGGAGAGTAAAAGAAGGGCATCACTTACTCGTAGACAGTAGTCCAGCCATTCTCATTGCTGATGGTGGCGAGCAGGCCCGTGTTGCCGTAGTAACTGAGCTGTGCGAGGTCGTGTGCGAGAGCCGAGATGCGCTTCAGCATTCCAGCATTGCTGATGGTCAGCCAGTAAACCTGGCCGCCTGGGGCTACGAGCCACAGGGGCACGCCATTAGCATCCCGCCGCAACTGCGCTATCGTGCCCTCCCTGTTTGCTATGCTGCTCAGGTGGCCCTCGGGGGTGTATGTAAAGTTAAGCAGGTAGTCCCCCGTCACCAGGCTGCGGGTGAACAGGTGAGTACCATTTGGACTGAACAGATAAAGCTCTTGGTCTGCAACCGAGGTGAGCTCGTACAGTCCCTCGGGAGTGAGCTGAGGATGGTTAGCCATGAGCCGGCGTATCCGCACGTTCCCGAGGTCAGCGATGTAGAGGGAGCCATTAGGAGAAACTGCCAGAGAAGAGGGAGACTTCAGCTTGGCATCACGAGCATAACCTCCGTCACCTAGGGACGAATTCATGGAGAGAATGAGAAAGAGAAGTGGAAAAAAAGGAAGTCTAGTTCATTAGGCATTCAGTGTTAGGTTTAACGATTAACCCTCAGAGACCCACTGCAGTAAAATCGCAACACTGGTCTACAGTAGTTAAATAATAAAGATTTTTCAGTAATTAAACCTGTGTATAACAGCAGCACAGACTCTTAAATGTGTCATAGCAACAAGTTTGGCAGGGAGATATTTACAAATTGAATCTCTCAGCATGCTAAAGTCACACAACATAGCTGCCCACTGACACACTGCTGACTGGTTTGGATCAGATGCAGCAAAAAAAAAAAAAAAAAAAGCAGTAGACCTGTAATTCGCTGTAGTATCTAGTCAATAATATATAAAAAAAATGTTTCTGACAGAAGTCTGTTATGCTCTTCCATTTAATTGATAAAAAAAATTTAAGACAGTTTTTCTTTTTGATTTTTTTTATAATTTATAATTAAATTGAAATATTAAATTTTTATGGTTTTAAAATATATTAAATTTTTATATATTTTTTGAAGAATCATGAAAAACATTATTTGTAACATTATCATTATAAATGTCTTTATCACTTTTGATCAATGCTTTCTAATGTTTAATATATAAATAAAAAATAACACTTTCCTTAAAAAAACAACAACAAAAAAAAACACAGTAGTTCTGAACAGTAGTGTATATTGTCTCAAAAGGGAAATATGTTTTGGACACGGGGTGCAGTACACATACACTAAACAAACAGTCTTTCATTCCGCTTTATATCAGTCACGTAAGCGTGTCGATGAACACAAACGAAGATAAAGATAACGATAAGCAGTCCACATATAGTAAATCCAAGCAAGAAAAGGCAGGAGACACACATAACATTGACAATACTCTGCAAACTCGAACTGAACAGACAGGAACTGAAATACACAGACCAAACTAGGATAATTAACAAGATACACCTGAACATAATGAAGAACTTAAATCAGAAACCATGATTTGCTGGGAAGGTTGCTCAAGAAAGCCAATTTGTATACTTTATTATAACAGTGTTGAAATTTTGCTACCTTTAAGTGTTGCACTTTTTCAAAACTCACCCAAGACAAAACATGCATTCAAAATTCCAC
The DNA here is from genome assembly GCF_018340385.1 of Cyprinus carpio. Classification (NCBI taxonomy): domain Eukaryota; kingdom Metazoa; phylum Chordata; class Actinopteri; order Cypriniformes; family Cyprinidae; genus Cyprinus; species Cyprinus carpio. Next base: position 13,042,782 of record NC_056576.1, read on the forward strand.
ATTTTTATAACCAGTGGCTTACTAAAAAAGGTTTAACATGGAAAAATAACACATCAATAATAGGAAATAACCCTCTCTTAGAGCCAAAGGAAAATCTTTGGTGTATGTTTATCTCACCTGAGAAACACTCGCAGTTGGGGTCAATCTTACAATCACACTCACTGGTTGCCCCCGCGATTATGACCATTTCTCCATTCGTGGACACCTCTTGGACACGGCTGTGCTTCCGGTCGTCAGTTTCTGCAATGTATAGAGCCCCCTGGTGGCTAACAGCGATAGCTTTCGCTCCCTCCAGCACAGAACGCACCGCTGTTTTCCCCAGAAGGACCGGTTCAATACTGGCCATGGGGCAATGGATGGGTCGTCCAGCAACCACACGCACCTGCTGGGACTCGCTCACCTGGAGCACAAGGTTATTATCAAGAACGTAGAGAGAGTTATCCAGCGGACTCACTGCCAGGTCTGTGGGCCACTCTAACCGCACCTGTGGATACACAAATGTATATTATTAACTGCTATGAATGTGACAAGTGTGATTTTCTTCATGACAGATTTCACAGCCACTCTCATCAGCTCGTGGCCTATTCAGATGTACTATCTCTAGCTGACATGAAGTACAGAGACTATTTTGACTAATATTATACCAATTTACATGAGCGGGACTGTTTTAAAGTATATATACAGAGAAGAGATGAAACAGAGAGGAATGTGAAAGTACCAAGCAAGTGTAGAAGAGGAATAACTCGATATCATAATGTGACTTGTATTGTGTAGACGTGGTTGGGATTTACAAAGTCTGAGAGTGAGCAGAAAAACATTCTCTGCAAACTGTTTCACACACTGGTCATCTGGAGGTGGAAACGCCAAAACTACTTTTTATCATTGGAGGTAGAAAAACCTCTTTTACCAACAAAAAAGAAGTATGCTACTCTATGAGAGCCAAAATATGCACCCTGCATCCACTGATCCATTTAACAACATTAGTTTTGCTGCTTTGAGTCTTTTGTTATGAACTCTAGTGATACATAATGTGAAGCTGCTTTTGCACAGACATATCTGTTATGAATATAAGCCAAAATATAATAAAAAATACATACATATTATACAATACAAATGTTATATATGTATACATATAGCATTATAAATTATATTATACATTACACAAAACATTATATGTGATATTACATATATAACACACACAAACACAGGGTATATTTTGTGACCAACCAAAATGAAAATACAAAGATCAAATAATCCAATGAGATGCAGTACCTTTCATTCGTAAAGTATTTAACTTAACGGATTATTAAAAAAGTATTAACACATGATTAGTTAATATATACCAGAGTAACTCGAATTTGAGGACACTGGGGACTTAACTTAACTGTCATTAAAATAACCATGTAGAATGCAATCTAATCAATTCAATTCAAGTTTATTTGTATAGCGCTTTTCATGATACAAATCGTTGCAAAGCAACTTTACAGAATATTAAGTTTCTACAATATTTAGAAGTAGCTTATCAGTTGTGACTTTCAGTTAATAATCAGACAGATGATGAACACTATTTACAGCAATTATTATATGTTGCAATCAAACTTTGTTAGTTCTGTATGTTGTTTCAGGGTTGGCATCATCTGAGGTCCTCTGAGGGGTTGGCATCATCTCTTCTCAGGTGTTAATCATAAAACGCAGGTGCAGGGAGCAGTAGCACTGTTCGAGTCTGGAGAAAAAATACCTGCTTGGCTTTCTACACCCATTATATAAACCATTTTCCTGTTAAATTTCCTGTAAAAATAACTACACTGTGATATATACCATTACCGTGATAATATTTTAGTCATACCACCCAGCCCTAATGTGCAGCCAGGTAAAAAACAAACAAACACATATCTTGGTTCTGTGTGTGTGTCCACAGCTGCCCAACAGCCGGACAGTATTGAGTGTGAAGTGTGTCATATCCCAGACATACTGGGAATTATGCAGATTTCAGTGCTTCTTTTACCCAGTGGCCTGCGGCACCTCATTTCCCCTTCTCTCTCTCTATCTCTCCTCACTGTCTGATTCTTATTCACACACAACTCACCCCACCGAATGAACTGTGAAGAAGTGCAGCGCGTGCGTGTGTGTGTGTAGATGGGAGTGAGAGGGAGCGAGAAAGAGAGCGAGAGAGAATGAAAGAGAAATCAAGGGACAGTCTGCCAAAAATTGATGCTATTCAGAAGCGGGTAGAATTGTGTCTGACTTTGAAGGGGACCGCTCTCTGCAGATTTAATGAGGACACACTGAGTTAAACTGCAGGGGGAGAAAGAGACAGAATGAGAGAGTAAAATAGATTTTTAAGAGCACTTTAAGAGAAAGACGTGGAATTACCTTGTTTGAGAAAAGCTTTACGATTTTTGTTTTCGAAATGGATAGAACAGAAAAGGCAGAAACCTCAAAGGAAGGAGAGACAAAGAGAGAGGGAGAGAGATAAAAGAAAAGTAAGGATGTTGCTGCAAGCTGTATAATGTAACTCGGTAGCACAAGAGAGACCTTCGGTATCAGCACTTTCTCACTCTTGAGGTGAACAGTGAAAACTGTGTGTGTGTGTGTGTGAATCCTGTGGAGCTGAAGGAAAAGGTTGAAAAAAAGAGAGGGAGAAGGAGAGAGAGAGGGTTGGTCAAGACTCTCACTGTGTGGGGTGTGTACTGTATGTAGGTTTCCTTCATCTTTCAGCTATTCAGCTTCTGTGTGCTGTTTTTCATTTAATTTATGTTAGCATTTGAGAAGACATACTGATTATTTTTCTGATGTCTGCATGCAGACAGAAAGTTAAAAGAGTGTGTGACTGCCTTTAAGAAGTTAAGTGGTTATTAAACTGACAGAAATATCTTATGCGCACACAAATGATGTGTAAATGTACAGGGCCGGGTAAAAATATTGATTTTCCAATGAATCTCGAACTTAATTTGAACAGTTATGATATTGATTCTCCAAAATTAACAATATCTACCTTTTTTAAGTTTCTGTTTCATTCGTTGTGTCCCAAAACATATCTGTATTGCATTCTGTTCAACTAACTCACAAAAATGCATATTTTGCGTTGTCGAATCTTTGGTGCCATGGCAAAAGAAATCATGTCTTACCTGACTTGTGGACATGAATTCTCAGTCTTTTTTAATGTGATGCAACAAAAACACTATGTAAATAACTGCAAGAAAGTGTTTTTCTATTGAGTGAACAGTGTAGCTGATTCACAACATATAGTGTGATCAGTATTAATCTGATAAAGAAATTAATCTTACGAACAAGTTTTTTTGGTCAGTCAAAAACATACTGTACACAAGTGTAGCCCTAATCACACACACAAAAGAATCTTATTGCAAAATATACCCAAATGTATTAAAATCTAGTCGACAGCTTGTGAATCAAAAGTGAATCGGGAAATCTGCATTGATGCCCATTTCTAAAAATGTATAGTCAACATGAAAAATTTACCCTATTTTTTTTTTTCCCTGGAGAAGTACAGTAGATATTTGAAATCTGCTATTTTGCTTCATACATCTACTACAAAATCATCTTGGGACCAGCAGATTAAAAGTAATTGCAAAAATATCTAAGAAAAATTAAGTTAGTTGAAGTTAGAAGGTCAAGTACTACTTGTTTGCGTAAGCCACTTGGCTTGATATTTTGTTTCTAATGCAATGACGTTCATACGTTTTATTTGGTTTATTTTAAATTCTTTTTGGAGCCACCATATGTAAATTTGTGTGTGTGTGTGTGTGTGTGTGTGTGTGTGTGTGTGTGTGTGTGTGTGTGTGTGTGTGTGTGTGTGTGTGTGTGTGTGTGTGTGTGTGTGTGTGTGTTTTTGTTCACCTGACTGATGTCCATTCGAGAGTCGCAGCTGATTGGCTGGGAGGATGTGAGTCCGTTTGACCCAATGATGGTTGTTATCACTCCTTTGTCATCAATCTTACGGATCGTTGATCCGTCAACAAAGTAAATGAACCCATGCTTGTCCACTGCGATACCTGCAGGACAACAGGATACACACATAGTCATTTCTCTCCATCTCTTTCAGTTTAAATGCGCTTTATTGGCGGAACAAATAACTTTACATTTGCATTGCCAATGCAGTCGCAGCTTAACTGCAGATGATGAGGAACGGCACAATGAAGAAAGATGAGTTTTACTGTATCTGGCAGTAAATTCCTCTGTGTGTGATCATTCTATTCACAGCATCTTAAATTTATGCAAATTAACTTATATATGCAGATATATGCGAAATGACATCAGATATGCAAAAAATCCGGTATTTCTTTTCATTGTTCATCCAATTTCTCTCTTTCATTTGTCTTGTTCTATTCGAATGCTTGCAAATCACCTTGAGCTGTGCAAGGCAACTTGGTTTTACATTTAAATCGAGCGGTGCACAAACAAACATACATTGTTACAGTATTTTACAATTAAAACTGATCTTTAGCACAAATACATCTCTAGGCCACTAACATCAGAAAACATTTGGCACGCTCATTGCTGTCAAAGACTTCATTGTTTTTTATTGTTATTGTTTTAGCACAAATACATCTCTAGGCCACTAACATCAGGTTTGTTTTGGCGCAAACTATGCTCTGAATGGAACAGTAACTTATTATTTAATACTGTTCAGTATGCACCATATACGACCACCTAATTTTTATTTAGAATAAGCTAAACAGTATTTCACAGTAAACTGTATGGCATGTTAAAACTCAGGCATTAAAAAAAAAAAAAAAGATTATCAATTGCAATCCAATTTTGCATCTTAATAATTTGGCAGTCGGATCAAATAATGAGTCAAGAAACAAGCTAATATTACTTCTGGCTAATTTGTCACCCTTGAAACTGAAGGTCAAGTTGAGTGCATTGCACTGTGGGATACAGTATTCTGTACAATGTCCTCAGGTTGTATACTGCTAATTTTGGCAAATCCAGGTATTCTATGAATACAGAAAATGTACATATTGTGCACAGTATACATACTGCCCGCAGTATAAGAGTAGTAAGGTAGTAGTGTATACTATTTGGAACACCTCCACACAAATGAGCACGGAGGTGCCTTTTTTTTTTTTTTGGTATGTCGCTTACTGATATTTTTGTCCTCCAGAAGGATTTCACTCTGAAGTGGGAACAGGCTTATGTAACCATCTTTCTCTCTCACAGAAACACACACATCAGAGTTTGTAATGGCAAATAGCACTGTGTGTGTGTGTGTGTGTGTATTTGTGTGTGTTTGCGGCTTTCATTTCCCTTCTCTAATTTGCTCTCTTTATTCTTGTTCTCTCTCTCTAATGAGAATCACAGAGATAAGCAGACATACTGGTCTGTTCTCACCATGCTGATTTACTCTGGGAGAGATCGAGTCACACACATACCCATATACACATACACATGCACGCAGTCACAGATGATTTAAATGGTTTATTTGGATTCACAATTTAGATAATACTAACAGGAACCACATATTTTTGGAGACAGTATATGGCAAGAAAATCTGCCCACAGAGTGAATCTCAACACAGCACCAGTAAATGACAGCTCACACATGTCAGTATGGATAGTGGTAACAGCACCTTCTCCATATGGATAAACTGCCTATAATAGCTGACACATAGTAGTACTTCATAAGTTGCATATTTCCCAACCCACACTGTAAAAACTGAATATGTGCAGTTGCTCCATTGAGGAGCTTATTTCTACCTGTCATGACCCTTAAAATGACTTAAACTAATGTAGTCGAGCTGACACAATCATATTTAAACAATATTTTATTGTTTAAATATGACACAAAATTTTATTATAATATTTCGGAGCAAGCAACATATAAATCATTAATGCTCACCTCAAAAACTACCAAAAATCAATGCAATAATTGTACATTGTTTTACCAATTTGGCAGTAAAGAATATACAAGTCAAATCCACGGCAAACTTCCACAATGATAATCATTTCTGTTTTCATGAATCATTTCCATATACATTTGGCAAGCTTTCAAAAGAGATTGATTATGCGATGTAAACCAGTTTCATTGCTATATAGGGGAGACCTGCCTAGTTGTCACAAGTGCCATAATATACAGTAAAAAAAAAAAAAAAAATCATTCATAAAAAACAAATAATTTTTTTATATATATATTTTATAATTATAACTTAAAAATGTGAAATTAAGAAACTAAAGTCAAAATTGACAAACATAATTATAATTATGATTTACAGTACTACATTTTTATAGGACCAATTATTGTAAGAAGTCACGTGTTTAATTTATTGTAATTGTAATGTAGTAATTACCAATTACATTTTTTTTGCCCAAAATAATAATTTGATACTTCTGTATAATACAATTACATTTTTTTTAATGAATTATAAGCTACATTATTGTTTTACTGTTTAAATTTAGTTGGTAAGCCATTAAATAGCCTCTAATAGGGTATGCAATGGTAGACTGCCATTATGAAAACTGATCTGTATCATTTTTCCTGGGCAATAACAGTGGAAATGTTCAATGTTTTTTTTTGTTTGTTTTTTGTTTTTGGCCAAGACTTTGATGCATATCCCTATAGAGAAACTGACTTTGAAAAGTAAATCAAATCTGAGAAATATTCCCTAGAATAGCCCCAGTCTCCCCTATTTTTGTTGACAATCCTGAAATGGTGCACAGTTTACAGTACTTTTTAATCTACTGTTCAGTCTTGTTGAGTGGCATTGTCACACTACTGTGTTGATAAACAAACGAAAACGATGACGAAGATAGGCAGTCTTTAATAAATCCACAGAAGGTAAATCAAAACAGAGGGACGGCTTGTAACACACATAACATCGACGAGACCCGAAAACAATGAACAGAAAGAGAGCAACTTAAATACACAAGCAGACTAGACTAATTAATGACACACACCTAAATGGAATAACAATTAATGGAAATGGTGCAAAAGGAAAACAAAGTCCAAAATGAATGATACGGTGACAGATTGCCCCCCTCCCGGAAGGCGTGAGAGAGAAGGATGAGACGGCGAGGAGGATGAGGAGATGGCGAAGGGATGGCAAAGGGCAGGCACACCGTCAGAGAGATGCAGGAGGAGGTTCAGGAGGAGGACGGACAAACGGGAGGAAGACAACAAACAAAATGCAGGGAGGTGCAGGTGGAGGAGATGACCAGGAAGGAGCCTTGAGCAAGAGAGGGTAGGTGGAGACCCAGGTCACAGCAATGATCGCCCGAGATGTAGGTGGAGATCCAGAGGCCAGAGGGTGAGCTGGAGTGGGCGAGGAAGGAGGCGGAGCCTGAGGGAGGGTGGACCAGGCGGTAGGCGAAGGGGGGAAAACCAAAGAGAGCAGCGTACGACCCGCAAGTCTGCAGAGGAGGCATGGTGAAGTCCACCCCAGGTGGAGCCAACTGACTGAGGGAGCCCGGCAAGCCTGAATACAGGATGGTTCACTCCGGAATCAAGGGTTGGAGGAGCACAGGTGCAGGAGTCTGGATGGTGGGACAAGGTGGAGAGGAGACATCCAAGGTGGAAGAGGCTGGGTGGGACCAGCGAATCAGACAGATGAACAGAATTAGGCAGTCTTAGGGGAAGTAAGTCTCTAACTCTCCAAACTGAAAAACAGTGTCCAAGTCCAGTAAACACTCACTCTTAGTGGCAGGAGGATGGGAGGCACTCACTTCCATTCCCTTGTACTCCACGAGAGCTCCCACGGTGATGCATGGGGCAGCAGGATCGCATGCCTGGTCAGACGTGGCTAGCTCAGGTTCCCAGGTGATGTCCTGCTCGATCGCTCCTCTTGGCGCGTTCTCAAACATTGTGGTAGAAGCAGGCTCTTGCTGTCAAGGTCTCTGGGAGGGTTTCTGGCTGGGCACTGGGCTAGGAGTGGGGCTTCTGTCATCATCAGATGGTCTGACGGTCAGAGATGATGAAATGGAGGGTTTCTAGCTGGGCACTGGGCTAGGAGTGGTGCTTTTGTTTCTGTATTGGGGGGTCTGCTCCTTGGTGGTGGTTTTCAAGCCAGCATGTAGAAATTACCATAAGCAGTTGTCCAGGTAGTGGGTGAGATGGGCTAGAAATAGGAAATCCTCCACATGTTACTCGAGGGTACAAGTTCCCTGGCATAAAGGCATAATAGTAAAATGGCCAGATTGTCCATGGTGGGGGAAAAGTGGATCCAAAAAAGGGAAGGCTTGCAACACACATACTGTATCATCGACAAGACCCGACAACAATAAACAGAAAGAGAGCAACTTACTGTAAATAAACAAGCATAGATTAGACTCATTGATGACACACACCTGAACCGTATAACACAATTAACTCAAAGAACAGAAACAGTGCAAAAGGGAAACAAAGTCCAAACTGTATGATACAGTGACAGGCATACAGCCCTTTAAAGCTGAACACCCATTCAGACTTGTGTGCAACAAACAATACAGATCAGGTTGTGCTGTAAACCAGACAGAAATACATGTGAAGACACACACGCATACACTACCCATGTTACTGAAATTCTATCTGCCTCAATAAGCCTGTTTACAAATGCATCTTGTTATTGGTGCTAATTACGAGGCATATTACCCACTTAACGAGCATAACAAGCTTAATTATTTATTCTGCCTTCGGAGGGGGATACTTCCCTCTGCCTTTCAAAGGGTCCTGAAGGCACGGAGAGACCTCCAGGTCCAGAACCCCCTTTTCTTTCTTATCTTCTAAAATGGAAAATGCTGGTTAGACTGAAAATGATCAGAGGAGAAGCTAATCGTCAAACATATATAAAATTCAAAAGCAGACCACATTAATTTAGACTGCAGGAGCTCTTCTCTTCTCTAAACCTACTGGACTCAGACTGAATGGAGTATGACTGTCTGTTTGCTCCTCGCCTCCCTCTTTCTCTTAAACTCTCGGCTGGCATCACACCAGACAGTGAGCACCCTATCCTAGAGGGACTTGCCAATTAATATGCCCTTTTCTCTTCCTATTTCTCTCCGCTGTGAATCCAAGATTTCAGTGAATCACAGAGTGCTGGATCTGTACCACACACTCACCCACATTCTGAGCTTGTACAGCATGTATACACAGTACACGCTGACACAAACATACAGTGTGGACACATAATGTATAGCAAAATCACAGAGGAGTAGCTCAGTGGTTGATCCATCAGGATACTTTAAGGGGGTTACAATGCTTTTTTCATTGTTTACACTGTTAATGTGTTGGATTCTCATGCTAAGCATGAACAAAGTTAAAAAAAACAATTTGGACTTATGATGGAGTATTTCTGTGCCAAAAATCTTACTTCTGGGTTCGTACAAGTTTCAGAGAGTTTTTTTTTTTTCGATCGTGGCTCTTCATGACGTAGACGAGGGTGGAACTCCTTATATGGGCATTTCTCCTGGAAGAGCGCGCCCGCGCACACATCGACCAGAGCGAGGGCGAGAGCGAAATCGGCTTCATCTGGTGGCAGCGCTGCATGGGACTTCCTCGGGAAGAATGTCTCCAATCCAAAGAAGTGTGTTTTTGGTTGTAAGGGAAAGATAACTTTGTTCAGCTTCCTAAAGAACCCAGCGTTATGTAAACAGTGGATACAGTTTGTTTTTTCCGGGGCAGCACAGAGTTTCACAAGTATGTTTGTTGATGGCCCAGTTCGACGCTGGATTTGCACATCGTTTGAAACTGAAAGATGGCGCAGTCCCAGCTATAAAAGATCCTGGTCATGATTCAGAACTGCAGACGGTAAGTGAAACCGCATCAAATGTCTGTTTTGTTGGCATTTGCCGATCAAGTGCTCGTCACTCTTTAGCTTTGGCCCATGGCGCAGCTCCAGGAGCACGGCTTTTTCTGGAGAGAATCGTAAAGCTGTATCTTTCTTTTATAAATATGATAAAACTAAAGACTTTTTGCAGATATGAAAGATGAGACATGAGACTAGATGTGTTATGCCCCCTTTAATGGAGTAGCATACTTAAGGGATTACAATGTTTTTCCTTAAAATGTTTTAACCATCTGACTACTAATATAAATATAAATATATTATGATAAAAGTTTCTATTTAAAAAAAACAAAAGGTTTTGGTGCTTAAGCACATTTCTTTTCACTATCAGTGGTAAAAACAAAAAAACATTTTTACTGCTTACAAGACTATCTGTTTTTACCACACTAAAAAGATCATAGTCGTGGCCTAATGGTTGGAGAGCTTGACTCCTAACCCTAAGGTTGTGGGTTTGAGTCTGGGGCCGGCAATACCACGACTGAAGTGCCCTTGAGCAAGGCACTGATAAATGGCTGCCCACTGCTCCGGGTGTGTGTTCACGGTGTGTGTGTGTGTTCACTGCTGTGTGTGTGCACTTTGGATGGGTTAAATGCAGAGCACGAATTCTGAGTATGGGTCACCATACTTGGCTGTATGTCACTTTCACTTTTTTTTCACTTTCACTTTCACTTTAGTCATGGAAGATGCTGTCGTGGTGCAGAGATCAATACTGCATCACTCTGAGTTTCTATGTGTATAAAGAGATATTGATTATAAAAACATTCTGTATATTGAGATTAATTGAATCAATAGCGAGCAAAAGTCAAGCCACACACCAGCATACAGAACTGTCAAAGCTCATATGTAAATGACATATAGTATCAGCGTTACAGGTCAGTTTAGCAGAATTTATGAGAAAAAAATCATCATGCAGAGATACTTAATACTTTGCTTGCAGTCTACTGTATTTGTGTGGACCCCTTCATTGCCTGAGAACATAGAAGGTCAGATTGCAGTTACTGAAGCACTCAGCATTTCGGTCAGAGCCTGTTAAAGATAATAGACTTCAGTAAAAACACTTTAACAAAGGGAGATTACAGGCATTCCACCCCGACATGCACAACGGAAGGCTTTTATCCATCAGTTTGCCAGAAAAAAATGCATATGAATCATTGAAGTGAGTTTAAAAAGCCTTAAATCCGTTTTAAATGTGATTTACAGTTTGATCTGAAACACAGCCCTTTGCAGAACAGTCCGAAATCAAAGAGCTCACACACACACACACACACACACACATAACATTCCTGCACTGGGATTCTTTATGAATTCTATCCTCAGGGGTTTACAAGTAAGTGGAGGCTTTTAACTGCGACAGTTGAGTGAGTGAGTTTCTGTGTGAGAGAGAGAGTGCACAATGAGGCTTGAAGGATAAGAGAACATATGTGCCCGTAAGCCACGCCCCCATCTGTCCATCAGCCTGACTGACGGGTTTAAAGAGACAGTGGCAGTGATGGATAGGCGGGACTAATAGCCGCTCCGCCTGATTTAGCAAAGAGGGAAGGCATCTTTCATTTATCTTATTTTTTGTAGTTTTCCCATTTCTCTCACTGAAACTTGCCGCTATTTTTCTCTTCCCACCTTCAATAACCACTCCACCTCACTCACTCGCATGCTCTTTCTCTTTGACTTCAAAAAAGCAGCATGTGTATGCACTGTATTCTCACCCCTGGGGTTACTGAGTGCCGCTTCAGTGGCCTTGCCTCCATCGCCGCACTGGTTCGGGTGGAAGGGTGTGCACTGCTCCCCGCTGCCAGCCACCACCTCCATGTTCCTGCTGAGATCTTTCGGTTCAGTCAGAGTCTTCAGGCGGTACAGCTTCCCGCTGCTGGTATCTGACAGATAGAGCGACTCACGCACAGGATCCATAGATAAGTAGTACTTATGAGCCGGACTAGAGCTGGAGAAAGAGAATTTTAACAAGGCTTTATGATGAAGCAGGGCTACACACACATATCGGCAACATACTTATGCTTAAACTATTTCATAAAGTCTGCATCTATATCAAAAAAACAACCACACACAGACTTGTGCACACACAAAGTGTTTTTCAGAGTAAAAAACCCTTCCAGGTCTCAGCACCATGCAGAAATTTCAATCATTCTGAACCCAAGCCCCAATCAAAACTCCTAGCCCCACCAGCGCGTTGGAACCCTGCCAGTCTATAATCTTCTTTTCCTTTCCTTCCATCCGCTTCTGCCCTAAGAGAAAATCTACCTGCTGCCTCTTTCTCAACTGTTCATTAGGAAGAATGAAAGGAAGAAAAAAACAAAACATGATTTCCTAACAGGGCAAAACACTGTCCCCTAAAAAATTGATAAGGCCTTTTTGTCTTTTGTCAGAAACATTTTTCAGGTTGTGTTCTCTTTGTCAAAGCAAAACACGTCCTCTGACACATCACCTGCGGCGTCTGAGTTGTGGTAAGTTTGGTGCTTGAAGATTTCGAGGGATTCTGCTGCTCTGACATTTAAGGGAAGTTGATTCACTCTTTTGGGTTTAATGACAGCACAGTGCTTAGAATTGTGTAGGGGCTGTGAGGTCAGGGTAAAGGGGAGTAGTTCATGTTGCTCAACCACTAGCAACACCTGATAAAGTGTTCACTTACTGTACTCTACTTTTAGTGGCTTTCAATAAAATAGACTCACAAATGTAAATCGTTTGCATCAATTGCTCACAAAGCCAACTTTAAACCAAATTTAAATCAATACTGAAATGGTAAAGACATGAATATTTCTCTCAAAGCTGTTTTTGTAATAATAAAGGGGAACAATTTCTGTAGCTCAACTGCTAACAACACCAAGGTCAGGGGTTCAGCTCCTAAAATGCATAGATTGAAAATATGTACACTGCTGTTAGTAGCTTTCGAAAAGTATCTCACAAATGTAAATAGTTACTTCACAAATCCATTAAGCAAATTTACATCAATAGTGAAATGTTAAAACTCATTAACAGATCTTTCAAAGCTGTTTTTGTTATAATAAGGGTAATACGTTTCTGTAGCTTGGCTGCTAGCAGCACAAAGGTCATGGGTTCAATTCCTCGGGAAAGCTCATTGATATAAAGTACACTTTTAATGCACTGTTAGTTACTTTTGATAAAAATGTTGCACAAATGTAAGTAATTACTTCACAAAGCCATCAACCAAATTCAAAATAGTACTTAAATGGTAAAAGAGATTTCTCTCAAAGCTGTTTTTTGTTATAATAAACGGCAAAAACTGTCCGTCAAGTTGTTTCTGTTTACTGACAGATGGATGAAATTGAAATGTTAATACTATAAGGTTCTTTTGAGTCTTTGCGATGTTGAATCAGACATTGGTTTGATCAGAAGCGTTATCTCCAAAAGAAGGCTGAAGGTAGGATTTCCCCCTTGCTGTGGGATGTAATGCTGTGTGCAAACACACACACACACACGCACACACGCAAAGATAAAGGATTACAGTGCGCTTGTCAGTGTTAGTCTGTGGGGCAGAGGTCTATCCCACACTCTAACTCCCTCTCTGTGGGGGGCGCAGTTTCTAAATTCACATGAAACGAGGAAGATCTAGACGATAAACGGGAGACTGCGATGTGATGCTGCCAGCAGCTTGCTGAGAAAATCTGTTAGTGTTCGAGCCATCGACCAGAAAAACGCCTCAGATGGATTCCTGACCACACACTGAAGATTACAAGCAACAGTAGCCACCGTGTGGCTTCAAAAACATGTCCACAGATACACAAATACACACTTATGTGGGTGCACACACAAAAATACAATAATATACACAGATGGATACATAATTACAAACATATACACATTGAAATACCATGCATTGAAATTAAATGATAAAAGATGCCCTCTGTTAGAAGATAATAAAAGGTGGTATGCTCAGTATAATTAAAGGAAAACTTTAAATAAAGTGCAAAATAATAATAATAATAATAATAATAATAATAATAATAATAATAATAAACAAGCCATGCGTTAAAAGAGGGGACAATCAAGTCAACAAAGGAATAAGAATGCAGCTTTATTTGTAGGTTTGAAGGAAAAGGCTTTTGTCATTAAAGCTTAGGATTAATGGTATTTATTGACTGAGGTTTGGGGTTACTAGTATTTTTAGCATTAATGTTATTATACATAGGAATATTTATGTTTAGAGGATTACTGTATTGTGAGTTTAATGAGAAAAAAATGACAAAATATGTTAACTTTATTTTAAAGCTTTTTTATGAGAAAAGATCCAGTTTTGAGAATTTGATTCTTCTGACTTACTATAGGGGCTGCTGCCTCTAAATTTGTTGTTTTGCATTTGAGACTCGAGTCACTCCAAGGTTGATGCATGGATGAATGGAGATTCAAAATAAAAATAATGAATTCAAGCACAGGTGCAGTGTATAGATGACTGAAAGACTACATGGTGATATCGGTTCTGAAAAGAAACATACCTGTGTCTAATATCACGATTTCTGGATGCATAACATAGAAAAAATTTTAAGTCAACAATTAAAAACATATTCCTCAGATGATGTTTACTATGATGAAAAGGTTTATAAGCTATAAACAGCAGATATTATTTATTTATTTATTTATTTATTTTTACCTCAAGTAATTTTTACATAATCTAATAATAAAATAGTTTTTATTTTTAATAAAACTGTTTAATTTAAATGTCACTATGTCACCATTTGATTTGATTTATTTAAATATTTCAAATGGGTATATGAATCAACCTTTTTATCTTTTTATTAATAAACAAGATTAAAAAAATGTTTAAACAAAACCTTAAAAAATTTAATTTTTTATAAATAAATCAACAACTAAAATAAAAATCACAAATCACTATTAGTAAAATAAGTTATTTGACACTTGATATTCCTACAGTAAATAACCAGATAAAAGCTATAAGCTTAAAAAATAGAAATTACACATCAGTTACTTATTAAAACAGATATATAATAATAAAAAAAATCAACCGGGTTCAGAAATGAATGATAATTTGCTGATGGAAGATGGCAGACCTGAGCTCCAAGATGCTGATGACGAATCCGTTGGGCAGAATCCTGCGGATGTAGTTAAAATCACCTACATACACACTTCCATCCGAACCGCAGGCCAGAGCGATGGGGGCAAACAGCTTCTGCTCCACGGCGGGCCGGTTGATTTTTGTTTGGGGGGTTGATTGGGAGAACCACTGTTGTCATCATTGTGGAGATGACAAGAGGCTGCTGGGAAATAAAGACATTCTCTCCATTACCTTTATGAAGGATACCTGCAGAAGAGAAAATAAACAGAATATTAGATTGAAGCCTTTATATATCAATGATGAAATGTGATGTTGCTAGAAGACCCAGTAGAAACAAACTAAAGAAATGAATGATACAAACTGCCATCTAGGGAGCTCTCAGGAGCCAAAAGATTTATTGACCGGGAGGATGTTAGATTTAAATGCGCTCTATGTTGGGCATCTTTTTTGGTAAACAGTGCTATGTTTCTATCTCAAGTTCATGGGTTAAGCTCATTTTAACATGAGCACATGAAGTTCCAAGGGATCAACATTTCATTTTAAAACAGTGTTGGAAACATTTTACTATTTTGGTATTATGAATAGATTCTTTTAGCTCTCAATCTTAAAGGAGTAGTTCCAAACCTGTACGAGTTTCTTTCTTCTGTTGAACACAAAAAAAAAAAAAAAAAAATGTGAAAAATGTTGGAATCCAAACAGTTGATGGCCTCCATTGACTTCTATAGTATTTATTTTCCTACTATGGAAGCCAATGGTTCCCATCAACTGTTCAGATACTAAACATTTTGTGTTCAACAGAAGAAAGAAACTCATACAGGTTTGGAACAAGTGAAGGGTGAGTAAATGATAACAGAATTTTCATCAGTCTTGCACTAATGCCATTTTAAGTATTTAGTTACAAATGAGACAACTGTGTTGGTGAAGAGCATGCTTGAGATGAAATATAAGAGGTGAAAAATCAAGGTTAATATTATTGTGAACAGAATATTTTATGTATCATCTCTAACTAAGCTGTAATTTTGTTACGCTAAAACTATGAAAACATTAATTCATTGTGTGTATTTAGGGTACACAGAAACATAGCCTGTCATTTTATTCCAAAAATGCTTAAAATTAAATTTTCTTCATTCCCACCACAAAATGAATGTTGATTTGAGATATGGATGAAATTAATTTCTGACAGTTTTAGGGCCAAAAAACAAATATATGACAGAATTATCCAGAAATGCAGTGTATCTGTTGGACATTTTATAAGGCAAAGTAAATAAACAAATCGTCTGAAAGTGTTTTAATTTCTAAAAGTACACAGAGCCAAAAGTGCCCATAGTTGAAGAAAACACCCATGTGCACGAGTTTGAGTGTGTGTGTGATAATCCCTCACCACTCTCCATGTTGAGGACGTGGTGTTGGTTCAGTGTCCATCCGCCCAGGTTTGATGGCATCAGCTCAAAGCCCTGCAGCTGAGCGACTCTCTTCTCCCAGAGCACAACGTCCAGACAGGATTCATACTCGTATCCAACCGAGACTGTCATTAATTCACACACATACACACACACAAATGTAAATGCCAGACTTAGCCCATTAAATAACATCATGATCATCATCATCATCATCAACATCCAAAAGAGACAAACCATCACCATCATCAGAATAAACAAAGTTACCTACTTGCACACAGTTTCATTGGTAATTCTTCATTTTAGAGTGAAACTGCATTATTTTAATGCATAAATTACCCAGTATAATCAATAATTACTGCCATTTTACAAGATTAATCAGACTAATATGAGCTAATATATAAAATCTTGAAACTATTTATCATTTAAACATGTATTTACCTAACTGAACAACATCTATAAATACCTCACTCTATAAATGTCACGTCATAGGAAAATGTTTGAAGAGCTGAATCCATCCTCGGAGTTAAGTGAGCAGCAGTTTGCTACAGTATATGTGGATAAATTATATTTGCTTCAGTTACAGTTGTGTTGCCATGGTGTTACAGTGAACTTAATTAGACAGGTGCTTCAAAATAGCGACGCCTGAACTGTAGTCAACATATACAGAGTTAGGAGGATGAATAATAATTATTAACCAATAATTATAGTTGCCTATTTGCAAGGCAGAGATCCTGCGTCATGAGGATTTTTATTTATTGTCTTTCTACCTTTTAATAATATGTTACTGTCAAACCATTACAAGCACTACATTAGCATCCTGTAATTTGAGGATAAATAATCTCTGTTTGTGAAAAAAAAAATCAGCTGTTCGCACATATTTCACACATTTGTTTATTAGAACCGTGAAATGTTTGCGTTTAATTCTGTCTAATTATTACTTGAAAACAGGAGTTAATTTCCTCCATAATAGCCAGTGATTACTAATTTTTAGGCATTATTCAGTAAGTACGTAAGTGTAAGTGTCTTTTCAATGAGCAAAAGATGATGGATTCAGACTCTCAGCAGTGTCTGATTGCTGTCATTGTGATGGATCTCGAAATCTCAGTCCTGTTTGGAGCACTAAATATGGTTGTTCATACAAAATTTAGTTACAAAAGACAATGGCAACCACATTCAAGTTAGCTCCTTACATTTTCCAGGGGTCACAACTAAATTTTAGAAGCAAGTTCAAATGATTTGTGCTGTTTGAATGGAACCACACTTGACAAACAGTTGTCAGTCACATCATTGATATATCCAAGACATTAGTGTGAGCTTTGTAGGTTATTTTCTTGCTGTCAATCATTAATATTAGCTAGCTGTCAATCTCAGCTTACAAGAAATGACAGAAAAGGGTTATTGTGAGGTAGAATACAGTTGTCAGTCCAGTTTGGAGTCCTAAATACAGTTTTTTTTATATATAGGTCAATTATGAAAAACTAAACAGCTGGGCCTCTTGCATCTTATTAAGTACCTTCAATCCAGTTGCTGTACTTAATCGTAATTATTCACATAATTCTATTTTGACATTTTATTTCATGTGTAATGCTTACAAAACCATTCAAAAGTTTAGGGTTAGTAAGAGTTTAAATATTTTTGAAAGAATTATCTTATGCTCACCAAGGCTGCATTTATTTGATACAGTAAAAACAGTAAGATTGTGAAATATTATTACAATTTAAAAAATAACTGTTTTCTATTTCAATATATTTTAAAATGTAATTTAATCTTGTGATGATATGTCAGCAGCCATTACTCTGGTCTTCAGTTTCACATGATCCTTCAGAAATCATTCTAACATGCAAATTTGGTGTTTAAGAAACATTTATTATTATTATCAGTGTGGAAAAGTGTAAAATTCTTTGATGAATAGAAAGTTCAAAAGAACAGCATTTATCTGAAATAGAAATCTTAGATGTCTTTACTGTCACTTTTGATTGAGTAAATGCGTCCTTGCAGAATAAAAGTATTCAATTAAAAATTGAATGAAGGCTTATCTTCAAAATAAAAAAAAAACAAAGTTAGCTTTCACACACGTGCACAGAGACCCTCACCGTGTGCCTGCACGAGCCCCTTGACCTGCTGTCCATAGATGTCGGTTTTATTCCAAGAGAAAACATAAATGAGGTTTGGAGCTGCAGGAAATGATTTCAGAAGCTGCCGACCCTGGACGGCCACAGACAGATGGACTTTGGCCAAGCCCAACGGGAGGGTGGAATGGGTCAGAACCACCCTCAGGAGAGACCGATAGCCTGGAGCTCTGGAAGAGAGGTAGCTTAACTTCAGAATAGTAGCAGGGATAACCACCTCCTCTTGGACCGCCTACAGAGAGAAAGAGACAGAAGCAGACACGCAGACGCAAAGAACAATGATGAATTAGGCAGAGGCACGGTTAGAGTGAGAGAAATTAATTGTATTTCTATTTACTGCATGCACTTTCCATACAGAACAAAACCCAAGCCAATGATCGTAATGCTGCCAAATAAATGTCCCATAAACACAGGTTGCAGTTCTAACAGCCTACAGACACACACAAGCTTTGTTTCAAAACTGAGTGAGCTGTCTCGCTGTCTACTGCCTACATAGGCTACTGCCCTCCCAGACTGCATCTTAACTCAAATGAATTCTCATGAGGGGACTGATTTGAAACGCTCTACATAAGCAGAAGGACTGTGTGAAAAAAATTAAAAATCCCTTGATTTCCCTTGATATTGCAATCACATTATTTATATTACAAATAAGAACACTTGTTTTTGTGTGGGCAACTGGAAGTTATATTGTTTCTGTGGGCTACACGTCTAAATTTAGCTGAGAACTGTGTTCCTGAATTATTTGCTGTTTTATTCATCAGTCAACTTCAGAGAGTCTGTTTTCTTCAAACGTTGAGTAAATTATACACTCAAAGTGAGCAACGCATCAATATTAGAACGTTCTCATATTATAATCAACAAAGGTGTCAAGTTTACACAGTTTCGCGCAACTGAGATTTGGACTCTTGCGAATGCTCACTTTATCATTTAAAAAAATGTCTACACTGCAGAAATCTTATTTTTACACTGTGTTTATGCCTTGTTGATTATAATAGGAACATTCTTCTTTTTCTAGCACCAGCTTGCAGTGTATAACAGCTATTACAGGTCTAACACTGCAAGCGAGCAGTTTCATGTGTCACATAAATAGAGTTGAAGTATACAAGTGGTACAGTCTCACAGCATGTGGTTAAGATATTGCATCCAGTGTTTTCTCAAAGTGAATGTGTCTTGCACCTGTAGTTCAGGTAGGACAGTTCCTCTGTCCTCACAGTCAGCGGCAAATCGCGGGAGGGGGGCGGAGAGAACAATGGCGTGTGGACTGATCAGGTTTTTCAAGTCACAGACAGGTGATTTGGACTCAGCTCTTTCCATAAAAACACGGTCCAGGACCATGAACTGATTCCAGGGAAGCCAGACAGACCGAATCTGGGACAAAAACGGGGCTCGCTGGAACAACAGAGCCACAGAGATTCCGCCCACTGCCAGAAGATCAAACTTGTAGGAAAAACGAAAATAAAAACACACTTAGAAACAAAGGTTTACCGTTTTTCCATCCAGTAAATTTACAAGACAGGTGTGTGTATGTATACAGGACGTATACTGTATGCTATAAATATATATGCTATAAATAATATTTTTAAAGTTTGGGGTTGTTAAAATTCGTTAATGACATTAAAAAAAGTCTCTTATGCTCATCAATGCTGCATTTATGTGATCAAAATAAAAATTGTTATATTGTAAAGTATTATTACAACTTAATGTAGCTCTTTTCTATTTCAATATTTTCAATATTTACTCCACTCTTATGTGTCACATAATCCTTCAAAACTCTTTCCAATATGCTGATTTGGTGCTCAAGTAACATTTCTTATTATTATCTATGTTGAAAGAGTTTTGTGGAAACCAAGATTTTTTTTCAGGAGTCTTAAAAAATGAATGTAAATAGAACAGCATTTATTTAAAACAAATTTCTATAACATTGTAAATGTCTTTACTGTCACTTCTGATCAATCTAATGCATCCTTATGAAGCAAGTAATAATTTTCTTTAAAAAAATCTTACTTGCACAAACTTTTGAACGTATATTTGTGTGTGTGTGTGTCCACTTTAAATATCTGTCAATATAAATATGAAAATAAACTTTTTATATTTAAATATTTAAAAACAAGGAAATATTAATACTAAGAACTTCGTGTCAAATAATTTTTCTATTAAGCTAGCAGTGTGAGACTGTTGCCTCCTTCTGAATGTACAGAAAGAATACAGTATATATACGGGCCCTATACAACAAGTAGAACACATACAGTATACTTCATAAATAGGAAATATACAGGAGAGGTTAATACAGTGTGTGTTAGTGCATGTTCTATTACATGTCTTTCTTTGCACAGTGTATAAGAGTGTGTGTTACCTGCCATCCTGTCGGCTGAGCGTGTATCCATATTCAGGGTTATGCTGAAACGTGACGTTCACACCAACGAGAGGAGTTCCATCAGAGGCCAAAACCTGACCTCGAATTACACACACTCGACTGAACAGAGAAAGAGAGAGAGAGAGAGAGAGAGAGAGTCATTGCAAGAGAAACCAAAGGATCCATCAGGAGGGATCGAAACTGAGAGAGGAGCACTCTCTTTACAGTAATCAGAGAAAAATACAATACATGCTTCAATCGATTCTAAACTTCCTCAAACTAGACGATGACGGCAAAAATCATTTTGGAAGATTATTTTTGGGGGTGAGTCAAACTGTCAAACAGTCAAACAGCTAGCTGTTACTGTATCAGCATATGAGAGTCTGAGGAACAGTTCACATGCACTAATGAAACACTTGAACGCATTCATCTGTGTACTGACATATTTATGGACCCAAAATCATCATATCATAACACTTCCTTTTTGAATAATTGAAGGTTCATTATTGCATTTCATGTAACTTCAGACTGTTCGGCTGTTTTAAACACATGTACTCCCTTAGTCCTTCAAGTTTTGGACAAAACTGTAGCTCAGTGGCCAGCAACCACTTTGTCACAAAATGACATTTTTAATTTTCTTTAAATTTTAAATTTTTAAAATTAATTTTATTTAATTTAATCACTGTGCTCCCAACACAGTATATTTCATACAAATATATATATATATATAGTACTATCAAAATTACTTTGAAAAATAAGCAGTCCATGATCTATTTCTCACAAATGACTCCAGAAATAACTCCAGACACTCTGACCTTGTTTTTTCCATTTTTCCAGCCAAAACATTGGCAACATTAGCACGCAAGGGCATGCTTGGGTTTGTGCAATATCATTTTCGCATGTGAATGAGGATGTCAGAACAGATGCGGGCTGGTGGCTTAAACAGCCAGTCAATGCTGTCAATCGTGACCAAAGTCTGAACTAAAAAAAGACAGTTGATGTTGCACAGTCTACCTTTACTTCTACCAAAATTTCAGTGCGATCACAGAGCAATTATACAAAAAAAAAAAAACTTAATAAAACAAGTGTCACGGTTTTAATAGGAAATTATATGCATGTAAATACGGTCACAGTCATGCTAACAAATCTTTGAGAATCTGGGATGTGTGTTGTCTGAGCATGAGTACGCACTAATATTTGCAGGTGTGTGTTTATTACCTGCTGTCAAATGGCAGGTCTCCTGGAAGTATGTGTGTTGTGTCCCGACCAATGAGGAATCGCACACGGTCGAAGAACTGACGTGAAGGCCGTGTCTCGAATGAGGCGTGGCTCTGCTGGATGATGTCACGTGGGTCAGGCGAGCCTTGGCACAGCGGGGCGCTCACACACACCTGCTGACTACAACAGTCTGGGTCGACACAGTCCATGAGACCATCTGAAACACACACACACACACACACTTTACATGCAGAGGCATGTAGCCTTGATGCAGCTTGCCCTTGCTCTGCATTTGTCTGTGTGTGCGTGATCTCATTTGTCAGCTCCATTAAAGGGGATCTGTGTTTTTGACCTCCCACAGGAGAAAGTCTCAGAGAGAATAATCCAGAAACCTCTCTCTCACACACACTCACACGTTTACTTTAAAGAGGACATGGGTATTTTAGACTTATATTGTTTTTTTTTTTTTTTTATTTAATAATCACTACAGACTCATCTTAACACTACCTTAAACATACAAAAAAAAAAAAAAAAAAATCTATATATAGATATATATATATTATATATATATATATATATATATATATATATATATTTTTTTTTTTTTTTTTTACAATTCTTCTAAGCAGTTGTTTTTTATTTTGAATTTTTCAATTGAGCATGTCACCAAAGGGAGTTTTTGCAAGATTTAGCCAACTTCTGTGGACAGTTTTGCACCAAAAATATAGCTAACTGAACTCACATAAAAAAAAGTAAAACAGCAATATTATGAAATATTATACCAATTCAAAATATCTTTTTTCTATTTTAATATATTTTACATTTTATTTTATTCCTGTGATGGCAACTTTGAATTTTCAGAAGCCATTATTACAATCTTTAGTGTAACATGATCCTTCAGAAATTATTCTAATAGACTGATATGATGCTCAAGAAACATTTCTTATTATCAATGTTAAAAATGCTTGATGCTTAATATTTGTGTCCAACAAATTTTGTAACAATATAGATGTCTTTATTGACACTTTTGATCAACTGAATGCATCACTGCTGAATAAAATTCATTTTAAAAAACTGACCTTACTGACCTTAAACTTTTGAACGGTAGTGAAGCTAGTCATGCTTAGAACAATACCTTTGTGAGTATGTGTCGGTTAACCTTGTGTTGGTTTAATCTATGGTTTATTTCGTCATTGATGTATATGTTATTCTATAGGGTTATTTTCTGTTGTGTTTTTTTTTGTTGTCATTGTATTTTGTTTCCATGACGATATTACAGCCTGGCCCGCTCCATCCTGACTGGCACACACAATGCCAACCGCTCTGCTCCAGTGTACAGCGTCCATTACCGTTACACAACCCTGGACATGCATCTAAGGGAGAGAGAGACAGCACATTTATAGTCACAGTGTTCTTTCTTCAGGCCTTGAGTAAAATTGTTCAGATAAAAGACATCACAAAGTCATCTATTCATTCCTTTATTCACTCTATCACACATACACTTACCTTTATCAAACAGATCCAGGTAATGTGCTGCTAAAAGAGTTACAAAATGAAAGACAGGGAGAACAAAGAGGAGAAATTACATTGGAGACTTACTTCAGAGAAGCACTGTGCAAGTGTGTATGTGTATTGGTGTTGTTGTTTTTTTTGTCCCTGTCGTTTGCTGCCTTAAGCGTATATTTGTCCCCTGAGTTTCACAGACTGTTTTCATCATGAGCACCACAATTAAAGGAACACACTTTGGCTCGGAGGAGGAAAACAGAAGGAAAAACAGGAAGAGATAGAGACGGGCAGAAAGAGAGAGACTGTTTAGTTTTTACATCTACCAGGCAAAAAAAAAAAAAACACGGCTCCATGTTGGTTCAGCACCAATGCACAACGGTTGTCAAATTATTGCTAAAAAATGGTTGAAAAGGCAAATAACCATCAAGATATGATATTTACAAAGTGTCTAGAGCATGATTTTAAAAGATTGCCAGTGAGAATGTTTTTTTATGCTAATGTGTTAATCAAATGTGACACCCCCCGTCAAAGGGTTGGAAAATGTCGGGTAAATTTCAAGACTGAAATGAGATGTCACTTTAAAAAAAAAGATGTTAAGGCCTATTCACATGAAAAACAACACAAAAAAGTATTGTGAGAAACAAACTATTTTACACATTAAAACTATTCACCCAGTGCAAAGCAACTGCTGCCAACGATTCCACATACAACCCATACTATATATATACTACGGGGCCATTGAATGCTTGAATCTGATTGGCTGACGAACATTCTGAGGTGTGCAATTATCTTCTGGGAAACACACGGCGAACATAGTTCCAGGGAGCTCTCTTGACCGCATTATAGTTCCATATCACTTCGCATAGTAAAACTGAAAAAACAGAAATTACAGGACTAACAAAAACAACATGACAGATGATTTTCTGAAAGTAAATACACATGACATTTCTCACTAGCAAGGTAATAACAGCGCTGTTAGGGACACTGCTGTAGAACACAGAGGTAGCCTAATTCACACAAGCTCTCTCTCTTTCTTTCTCTTTCTCTTTGTGTGTCTCTGTCTCTCTCACTCTCTTTCTAATAATTTCATTAATAACTGCATTAAAATGTTATCAATGGCTCAAGCCTCCATTACCAGCTTTAAAATGACGTTTTGGAACTAGCAAAAGAGGCGTTGGTTGAGATGAGGAATAAATAATCTTACTCACAATAGCGATTTAAGTACAAAAACCGGACGAATCCCTTTAAATATATCATCTGATTGATGTCTTGAGGTGTGGTAACCATAGTATAAGTGGAAAAATTGATAAAAGAAAAATAATGCACACCCGAGGTGTAACGTCCACTACGCTTCGCTTCGGGTGTGCATTATTTTTCTAATAATTCAAAAGCCTGTCGTCAATTATTCCTCACATATAGTTTGGGATAGGACAATGAAAAGTATGACAAGATCTAAAATACAGTTAAAACAGTACTATTCAAATTTTCTACTTTAATATATTTTTAAATGTAACTTATTCCTGTGATGTCAAGGAATCACGTCGTTCCTCCAGTCTTCAGTATCACATTGGTCCTTCAGAAACCGTTTTAATTTCAAATTTGGTGCTCAAGAGACATTTCTTACTGTCATCAAAGATGAAAACAGCTGTGCTGCTTAATATTTTTGTGTAGAACTTTGTTGAATACGAAGTCCACAAGTACAGCATTTATCTAAAATCAAAATCTTTTGTAGCATTATACTGTAAATGTCTTTATTAGTAATTTCTTTCAAAATAAAATAAAAAAATCTTACTGACTCCAAACTTTTGAATTGTATAACAGTATATCTAATATTGTCCAATAATGTCATATAATAGCATAATACAGGAAGTGTCATTCTGACATACCAATAGTGCAGTGCTCTCCTTCCCAACCAGGCTGACAGACACACTGTCCATCCCTGCACTCTCCATGTTCTTCACAGTTTGGATGGCACGCCTGTTTGTCACAAGTGGTCCCCTCCCACCCCTCCTCACATTGGCAACGCCCAGCAACACACACACTATGGGTGCTGCAGGGAACGGGGCAAACCTCTGAAATAAAAGAAAGCAACAGAGAGAAAAAAGACATTTGCTATCATTACCATTCATTACAATCTACACTTGGTCAGTTTTTGTTTATGTTGCTGCTGCTTCATCACAGTGGTCTTTGGATTTTATACTGACACCTATTGCGTGCACAAAGACTTGCAAGTTCATTAAATCTTGCCACTTCACATGAAAGCTGCTGATCTTTTGTTGTCTTTCTTTTTGTCTGTTTTCCTCCATTTCAAACTAACAATACAGTATATGGACATTCTTGAAATCAAACCAGTGATTTTCTGTGTGTTGTTGGTGGATCATGCTGGTTCACAGCTGGCTGCTGCACTGCACCATGACCGCTGAGAGCTCACTTCCTGCTGTGGTTATATCTTGAACGGAGGAATTTAGTGGTGTGGTCATGTGTTCACACTTTGCACTTGATGTCCCAGCATTTTTCCTCAATCTGTGGCATGGCTGCTGCCAGTCGTCACGGTTTGTTTCATTGCTCCAGTAGGGACTGCTTATTCAGACTTCTTCACTCATTCTGTTTGGACTGTCAGGCGCATTGCAAACAATGGACATTGCACACTGGCTTAAAGTACTATATATACAGTAATCTTGTTATTCTTTTCCGTATATAAGAGCCCATAATTGGGTGACCCACTCTTTGTAGATTACATCATATTTTTCCTTATGACTTTAGTCTTAATCATTTTGTTCAACATATTTTTTTCTGACTGAGTACACTCGAGTACAATTGTGAGGAAAAAGTGTAAAAAGAGGATAAATTCACACACATTCTCTCCTCTCCATTTACGGCCTGCTTTATCACACCAGCCTAAACTGTCCAATTGTTACTATGGTTCTGCATTCAAGACAGTTTAGCACGGTTTCATGACAAAAACAATTTCCCTGAACGAGTAAGTTATCTCTGCTCTCTGGCCCTCAGACAGAATGGCTTTGTCTTCACGCATACTTACAGGATTCGTGACAGGTCAAACTGAGATGACAGATTTTCATATCTTAAAAAAGTCACATAAAATCAGCTGCCACTTTTCTCCTCTGTAACTGCAGCACTGAGCATTGAGTTTGGACAGCCTCTCCTCTGTCTTTCTCACTTCTATCGCCCTCTACGTCTCATACCGTTCAAAACAAATTATCCTTGCAGTTCCATAAAGCACATCGAACTAGAGTTCTTCCCCTCAATCACACGCGAGATATAAATGTCTGGAAATGACAGGAAGGGCATTAAACCAGAATGTTTATTAATATACACATTATCAATTTAACTGCTCTGCCGTGGAAACGGGCAGTTTCATGCTGTAATATTCATGCATTTTGATAAATATTGCAGTTTGATAATCTAATATTTAATAAATGCTTTCATATTCTAGCCAGTGGCCAAAAGGCAACGAGTTACAAAATCCTGTCGATCTTCCAGATGATCTCTTTGCAATAAAAAAAGTGTTCTTATTTAAGTATCATCATTGTTAACCAGGAAATGATGAAACTGGTGGCACGTTCCATGAGCAAGGTACAAAATAGGCCCTGAAATGCTCACACAACAAGAAGTTCCATTTTCATAAATTGTACAGTGAAAGGAGCTGTTTAACCTTCAGAATATATCGATTGTCAACCTCAGGAGTGGTCAGACTAAATATCCCCCCCAAAAAATTATTTTCTCTTCATTTTATATGAGGTCTACAATTTTTACAACCTTGTAACCTTGTAAAATTTGGGACATGTTTAATACAGTTTGTTAAATTTTATAGCAATAAACATTAAATAAAACTTTAAATAAACATCCGAGGTTGCAGATTTACCCAAAATTATGTTATCACTCAGTTGGTGCTAGCTAGTTTAGGACCAAATGGTAGCTTGTGGTTATTATTAAAATTTTAGGTCCCATAAATTAACTGAAAATACTTATTTTAACATTTTTCTTACAGTAACTTACAGTAACAGGGTTAAATGGTTGAGCTTGATGAATGCAGTCAGCATGGCATTACTGAGAAAGTCAAGTGAGATTATTTAGTTGTACCGCTATAGAAAGGGATGGGAAACACATTAACAAAATGTATAACTAAAAAAGGTTTATACTGAATTAATGATGACATTTTAATTGTAGGATACTTTTGCAAAAGCCAAGACCTTGAAGGTGTGACGGACCAAAAAAAATTCTAGCTACTCACCATGTTAGTTCTTGCATGAAAAAATATGATATTTAGGCTTCTAAAGCTTTTAAAATCGTAATTGGATACCAAAGTGTACCGTATTCATGGAAAGTGCCCAGTATATATCATGCATTTAACTGCAATCCTCTCCTTCCATCTGTAAAACACAAGGAAATTCTACAGTCCAGCAGGTTTCATTTACAAGATGCACAATCAATCAGACAATAAGAACGAATCCGTTTTCTCTCTATTAAAGAAAGTACATTCCCCTTTTGCAATATATATCGCATTACAATTAAAAGCCGATCCATACTACTGCACATAGGGCCCTGCTTTACTCTGTCAGACAGGAGCAAAACTGCATTTGGAGTTTTGAAGTCAATAGTAACTGCATCAAACTCAAATCAGAGACTTCTGAGTGAGAGACGTATGACCAAAGGATGAAAAAGCACTTTCAAGACTAGAATTACAAATGATACGATGAAAGGAAAAAGCCTGCACATGTCTGTGTGTTTTGACTATTACTCACCCACGGAGCAGTCATCTCCACTCCATCCCTGCTCACACACACACCCCCCTGTCTGGGCTTGGTACGTTCCATGACCTGAACATTGTTCTTTACAGGCAGGAAGTGCCGTCTCACAGCTCTCACCTCCCCAGCCTGCGGAACACACACACTCACCACGCACACACACACCACGGCCTGAGCACAACGGGTCCACGCAATCCACTGCAAACACATACACGCACACACAACCAAACACACACAGAAATAACAGATTTGTCCATGAACAGTTAATTACAGGTGCATGCAGGATGTATGTGCATATAAAGCCAAATGCAGACAGAACTAGTTTTCCCTGAGGAAGTTTGGAAAATTGGGGCTTCACTGTTGTACTTCATGATTTTAATCCCGTTAAAATAGAATTTTTCTTTACACAACTCGGGTAGAAATTGCAGTGCAAATTACCTCTGAGACATCTAATCCCATCCGGATCGGAAAGCATGTGATTGCAGTATATTATTATTTTCACAACGCATCTTCCATATATTTTGACCTACGACAAACACCATAATTACAGCTGAATTTATTGTGCTGCCTAGTACACCTTCATTATGGATTTGGACCATTTTGTATTTAATCCGGGTAGAATAACACTTGAGTGTTGTACTGGTAAGATGATGATTACTGAATAAAACAAATCATTAATTTAAATAATACGGTGTGTGTACAAAAATGTATTATTATTTTAGATTTCATGATGATTAAATTTAACACTCTTAATAAACTGAGCACAAGACGACAACAAAGATACACAGAAAAGGAAAAATTAAATATCCAGTATCAGTTGGCATATACCCAATATTGAATGATAAATTACATATACATTTTACATATATATAAAATATATATGTCATTTATTCCTATTATCATTTATTATTAGTGCTAAATTATTAATAATTGTTCTTATTGCTATCAATGTTTAAACAGTTTTTGGTGCTCAGTATTTTTGTGGAAGCAGAAACACAACTGCTAAATGAATAAATCTAAATGTAGTAAAAGAATCAGGTGTTTAGTTAAATATTTTCTTTAATCATGTGTATTATAATTAGTTTGAATAATCTCTATTCGGTCTGTCAGTACATGAAATGGGCATCCTCTGTTAATAATCCTAACTCAAGCATCATTTATAAAATGAATTCTGTCTGAATAGTGCTTAAGACAGACGCAGAGAAGGTGAAACATGAAAACAGCACAGTCAGAGAAAGTGCATAGCAAAAAAGAACAAGATACAAACACATGTAAATTTCAATTACAACAGCAACAATATGTTCCCTTCAGTGTGTCTGTGTGTGTGCGTAGATGGGGAAGGTGTCTGATGGAAAAGCTAATTTGGTGGATGGATCTACATGGGATTAAATTGAGTCTCTCTCTCTGTAACTCTCTCTGTCTCTCTCTCTATCACTGAAATGGCGGCAATGAATTTTCAGCTTAATGGTTAGGGGAGAAAGTGTGTTTAAAATCCAATTACAGGACATTCATCATAAACAAGCCGTGGAGACAGACTAGTAGCTCTGCAAGCACACACACACTCTTACTTAGCATGATGGTCATGTTGCAGATGAGGGTTATTTGTGCTTCAAACTCAATCTTTCTATCTAAAAATTAATCTAGTCCATCAAAAGCTGAAAATGTTTTAATGAAAGTGTGTGTGTGTAGGGGGGTGAGAGAGCTGTACCTTGCTCACAGTTGTCGCCCTTGAAAGCAGGAGTGCACACACAGATTCCGTTGACACATTCTCCATTGTTTGAGCAGGTGGGATCGATACACTGGCCTTCCTCCACCTCACACTCCGCCCCCTTCCATCCAGTATGACACACACACACACCTTTCTCGTAATCGCCATTACCACTACACAGCACTGGGCAAGAATCTGAAATATACAAACAAAATCATAAATAATCAGATCAATCAGATCTCTGTAACACTGTGTAACTGTAAGACTGTAATACTGTGTGAAAATAAAGCCCTGTTCACACTAAGAACGATAATTATAAGACAACTGTAACGAAAACTATATTAGATTTCACACCAACGCACAATAATGTTCTGTTTATTCAAAGAGCCTGCTGAAGTTACGTCGTCTGCCACTTTAAATGCTTGAGCTCTTTAAAGCAGGATGGATTCTGATTGGCTTCATATAACTCTGCAAGTGATTCCAACGATATCGTTCCTCTGTACTGTCATCGTTACAGTTGTGGTGTGGATTTTTGCTATTTTTAAAACATATGTAGTGTTATAATTATAGTTCTTGGTGTGAACGTGCCTCTAGCCTTAGTTCGACTGGAATGTTGTTTAATGACTTTAATGTACAGATAAAATGTTGAGTAATTATATCATATATTGTGATTATATTGTGTATTTGTATGCATAACTGTGATCCTGTTGTGTATATTATGTGTTATTATGTGATTATGTATCTCATTTTGATAATACTGTGTATCATTGTGTGATTATGATGATGTGTATTATTGTGCTCAGTTGTACCTTTTAAACAGTCTGGTCCCAGGAAGCCAGTAAAACAGTGACAGTGTCCAGCGACACACTCTCCGTTACCGTTACAGTTAGTGAAGCAACCATCTATTGTTTCTGAGCACACAAACACAACACAATTCACTGCATAATTAAATAATTCTGAAGTCATGTACCAATTTATTTTGTGTATTGATATAAAAAAAAAGAGAAAATAACTGAAATGAAAGGGGAAAAAACAAAACAATAATTGTTGTGTTCTCACCTATGGGTGTGCTGTACACCACCACCTGTTCCATCTTGCGACCATCATTATAGAAGGCCAGGTACCAGGTGCCTACGTCAAGGTATTCCACAAAGCCTGTCTCCTGCAAAGCAGACACCAGCAGACTTCGCGGAGGAGGGTTCGGAATTTTGACATTTCGGGAATCCTGCTTAATCAGCTGTCTCCCATCCAGCAACTTCACAAAGTCAAACTGGAGAAAAAGGACATAAAGTACTGTTACTTGTGAATCTAATCTAAATTGTGTTAAAAAGAACATAGCACAGATCAACAGTTGAATTCATGCCCTTGGCACTGACCGTCCATAACTTGGTGCTCTGTGTCTCAGTATCGCTCTGTACTTTACCCTATGTCTCTGATGTTGATGCTGCCAACCTTGGCATAGTCCGCAAAGAAAACAAGCTCCTATTTATATGTCCAGTACTTGCCAAAACATGCATACTACAGAAATGGAAAAAGTAAATCAAGTATATCCACCCAACAGTGGAAACAACCACACTACATTACATTCATCTAGGGAGTGTGTCTGGCAAACCCTCTGAATGCCTCGATGTCTTGCAATCTGTTTTTAGATACACTAATTTAAAAGCATGATACCAGACATATTCATTATCTGCACCTGTGGGAAGTCTCCACAGGGTTAATGCATGGCATCCCATATATCTTTTTGTTCTTTTAATGAGGAAAAAAACAAATAAACAGAAAACAAGAATGAATAATAAGAAGTATGAGTAGTGAAAAACTAAATAAAATGAACTAAAGTATCAATTTGTAATTGTAAGAAATAATTAATACATTGCACAATGTAAAATTAAGTAAAGCAGAAGTGTGAACAAATAAAATATCTGTAGTGTGAAATAAAATAAAGTAAAATGAAATAGTTACAATGTGGAGTAAACAAAAACAATGAATTATACAATGTAAAATTAAGTCAAACAAGTCCAAATAAACAAGTACTATTAAGAAATAAAATGAAACATCAGTAGTGAAAAAATTATCAAAAACAAACGATATGAACAAAAAAAAAATATTAATAACAAAATAAAATAAAAATACAGCAAACCAACAAACAGTCATTAATAAGAACCAACAAAAAGTAATAGATTAAATAATGTCAAATGAGGTAAAACTACAGTATGAAACAGTTATGTAAACAAATTAAATAAAATATCTGTAGTGCAAAATAAAATAAAATTCAGCAACATTGCAGAGTAAACTAAGAAAGTAGCAATTAACCTAAATAAATTTAAACAAAGGAATAAATTATACAATGAAATTTCAGACTACTGTAGTACTGCTAAGAAATAAAAAGAAACATCTGTAGCACTAAAGATGAAAAATACGACTCCATTGGGCTGAAAGTTTCTGAGCATTACAAGTACCAGTAGCTTTTCCATTCACTAACGGTGGAAAAGCTCTGTAAATGTTCCGCTGTTAATGGTATTATGCATGTGTATCTTCCGCACCCTCATTTGCTCCCTACCATGACTAATGTGTTATTGGTGGGTATAAACTAAGACCGATCCCCTTCCCATGCTTCAACATCCCTACAGATCACAGAAACAGGCCTGCAGTTTGAGCAAACACGGCCAGACAAGCTCACATTCACACATACAGAGTCCAGATCAAGTTGGGAGTCACTGCAAATACGAGACGTTTACATCCAGGCATTTACAGCTCACCATCTGTGCTCGTTTGACTCAGCCTGCGATCAGTATATCTGTGTTCAGCGTCTGTCTCATCACCTCGCACCACTGTGTCACTTCCATCCTGTAAGTGGGATGAATCTATCTCCAAGGAAACTGGAAAAGATATGCGGTGCGTGTGTCTTTCTGTCTGTATTTGGGGGGGACTGCCAGTGTTTAGACAGAGCTGTTACAAACATCAGAAACATCAATGAGCGGCGTTCTCCGAGGCTCCACAGAACCCTCTGGCTATAATGAGTCCCTCTCCTCCTCCGGAGTCACTCTGGAAGCAGTGGAGGCACTGAAGCCCTATCGACTGTAATGACTCTCACGCTGACAGGCAGGAGCCAGCAGGGCAGCAGTTGCACCAGAGCCCCACTGCTTTTAATGACAGCCAGAGAAACTGAGGAACGATTGTGGGAGCCGCAATGGAGTTGACAGTCTCAGTGCAGTAGCGATCTGTCAGGCCTCAGTGAACACACACACACGCAAGCTTGCACTCACGTACAATGAAGTAGAACTGCGGAAGCTGTGGCAGTGTAAGCATCTCTATTCTGACATGCACACACAAAAGAAGGCTTTTCATTAAACAGGAATAATTAAACAGTCTTCTTGCTTTGCTTCCGCCTACATATGAAAGCGCATATGCAAATGAGGTGAAAATGAGAAGCCTTAAATTGAATTACACCGGGCTTTAATTTCTTGAGCAAAGTGAACAGTAAATCTCGGATGATATCCTGAATAATGAGATGTAATTAGCATGTTGGGGTCATCCGAAGCACCTCGTTAGATACGCTCCTGATCCTTCTTGTTATCTGCCAGTCATAACAATATGTAGCCTACTTAGAAACCGTTTACCAACAAGAGCAATCATGATAAAACCTGGGGATGGATACAGAAGTCTGACTCACCAATACAAACACGCACACTCACATTCTCTCTCTCTCACATGCCATCTTACACAAACACAGATATTTATAAATGTTTTACTTTATATTCAATTTTCTGTATTTGTGTACATTTTTTACATTGCAGCACAAAGGAATCAAAACACAGGGCTCTCAAGATTGAACTACTTTTAAACTTCACATGGCTCATGGTGTGAGATGCAAGTGATTAATGTTTAATAATCTGTAGATAAAAAAGGGGATATATTTTGAAAGCCACTTTCATCATTTCTACTGAGTGTTTTACTCGTTTGCCACAGTAATGTCATGTCAAGTCACATTTATTTATATAGAGCTTAGCACAGTTCGAACATTAATGTTGTAAAATTCATCAATTATGAAATAAATTAAATTTCAGCTGTACAGAAGACAACAGTGTCATCATTCAGCTCAGTTTAGTTCAATGTTGTTTCACTTAAGTTCAATTACTGTCAATGTGCAAAGTCCATCAATTAAGAAATGTTCAGTTCAGCTATAAGCAGCTTTACATAAGGCAACAGTGTAATTAAAAAAGAGATTTTTACATGAATTTTTAATAGATTGACAGCCATATTATAAATATATACACAATAACACATGAAACAATGTGCAACTCTCTTAAAGAAAGAACTTGTGTTACATTTTCTGTATTTGTGTTTGCATGTGATTACCTGCGTGTGAGTAGGTGGTATATTCCTCCTGCCGTAGATGCCCAGCAGAGCATCCCGCGTGAGTGAGATGTTGAACTTCACATACTCGGGGTGGTGAACCGTAATGTGAAACCTCCAGAAAAGTCCAGGAGGAATGGCCTGGACCAGCTGTGTCCCGACAGCCACCTCTCCCCTCTCTATCACCCTGCCTCGCTGAATCACCTCCTTATCTGTCAAGCAAAAAAAAAAAAAAAAACATAACATGTATCCAATTTCTTTGATTTATCCAGAGAGACAAACAAACAAAAACAACAAAAAAAAAAAAAATTATTGGACCAAGCATTTTCCATGTGGATCTGTAACATAAGCTTTAAAGTATTAGTTTATGCCATGTATTTAAGTCATTCCAAACCTGACTTTCTTTCTTCCATGGAATATAAAAGCAGACATACTCAAAGATATTCTGGTTGCTCTTTTGTATGCATTTGCAATGAACAGTCTTTCAGGCTTCAAAAAGAACACAAAAGCACAATTAAAGTCTCATCAAAGTAGTCCATATCACTCATTCAAAATATTCCCAGTCTTACATTCCATATGATAGCTTTGTGTGAGAAATAGACTGAAATATTGTACAGGTGACTTTACGGTGCTTTTTTTGTCAATTTGAAGCTTGACTGCCCCAGTCCTCATTCATTTTCAGTATGTGAAACACTGTGGTCAGGATATTCTTAACAAATGTACCTTTTGCACTGCACAGAAGACAGAAAGTCATACAGATTTGGAACAACTTGAGGCAGAATAAATTATACCAGTTTTTTTTTTTTAAATCAAGTAGACGACAAAAGCTTACACTTACATTTAGCTTTAGGATGATAGTTGTTAAAGACTGAAAATGATGCAACCGAGCTCAGGTTCTCTGATGGACAATCACACAAAGGTTGTAGATGTGAAAAGTACAAAAAACAGTGCCTGAGGGCTTTTGAATGAATCCTTCCTCTGATGCTATCAACACAGATGTCTCCATATCTTCTTTAGTGTCAAAAAGAATGATGTATTTTTCAGAGGCTCAACTGATGTGAATCAAAAGTGATCATCTGCAGGACTCTTTGAAAAGCTCTGCTGTCTAGAGTCAAATTCAGGTGACTGCAAAGATGAAACGGCACCTGCCGCATCGAGTAGCGGGACTGAAACCCTTATGGGCTCTCAGGTGTGAGGTTATTTTCATTAACTTTGATAGAACAAGCACACCTGTGCATTAATACGTACATGCACAGAAAAATCTGGGGTTGTGCAGCCTAGTGGTCAAAGATCTGCGCTAGACAACCAAAGAAATTGTAGGTCTGAGCCCTGCAAGGGGAATCCATGAACTATTATCACTGTGCCCTTGAGCAAGATGCTTAACACCTGAGGTAAGTTGCTCCAGGGGGAACACCCTTGCATCATAACATGAAGACATCGGATAGAAGTCACTGAAACTAAGGGGGCTAAAGGGCCCCATTGCAAAATCGGTATTTTCTCTTGTACTAAAATATGACTACAGAATACTGTGACTATATTTTATTTAATTAAATGTTGATAGAACAACAATGTGTAAAAACTAAACTAAAGGTTATATTGATTAAGAGAAGAATTAGAGAAAAGACAATAGCAAATGAAGACAAGAAAGTAGTTCAAGTATTTGTCATCATTTTAATATAGCAATAAATAAATAAATGCTGTTTTTGAACTTTCTATTTATCAAAGAATTCACAAAAATATTAAGAAACACAAATGTCTTCATCATTGATAATAATAATAAACATTTCCTCAGAACCAAATCAGCTTATTAGGATGCTTTCTGAAGGATCATGTGACACTGAAGACTGGAGCATCACAACAATAAATTACATTAAATAAAAAAATAAATAAATCCCATTTAGATACTCTACCCAACCACTTGATCAGGTTACGCAGATAAATATTCTATTCCACTTGATTCTATTCTATTCTATGAACATGGCAAAACAAACTCTAATAAACAAGGACACCTTCTTTAATTTGCACTTTATCAAACTATACAGATACAAACACACCTAAAAAAAAAGACTTCAATCTCAGGGTTTACCTGAGAGAAAATAATTTACTGTTGTGTACTGCCATTAATTAAATAGCACATAAATTCTGAATGAATACACACACACACACACACACCTGGCTGTGTGGTGTTGAGTCCTGGCAGGTGGACGGGAGTGAAGGTGAAATCGGCTCCTGGTAGAGGCTGATCATCTTTACTCATACCATTCTCATAGAGCTCTCCTTCCACTCGCTTCAGATGCCACGGCAACCCCAGAAGATGAACGACTGCAGAATGATAGAATGACAGATAAACTGAATAATAATAATAATAATAATAATAGATACAACAGAATAGATAGATAGATAGATAGATAGATAGATAGATAGATAGATAGATAGATAGATAGATAGATAGATAGAACAGAATGATCGTCAGAATGATAAATAGAACAATAGAACGACAGATACAATGATAGATAGATTAATGATACCTGACACAGACAAAATTGCATGTTAATTGTGTACCGAAAATGATATTAGAATATTGTAAGACCAGTTATTCAGTATATTACTTGTTACATACAATACTGTTCGTCTCTAGCTATGTTTTTTTTTTTTTCCCATTTATGCGAATGAGTATGTGCACACACATACATTTAAGGTCTTCTCTTATCCCCTCATCTCTTGAATGTGTGTGGAACGCTGCAGAGGATTCTGGGAGTGGAATATAAATCGCTCAGGTGGCATTTTATGATCTCCCAGCAGTGAAAGGCCTTTGGCGCATGGTAATGACCTCATCCTAATTACAGCCAATAAAAAGGACAAACTCTCATTCTGCTCACCTCAGGGCCCCCGATACCAGCTATCTCATCATGCAGTTTCCCTCTCTCTCTTCCTCCCGAGCGTGTGTGTGTGGGATTTCAGTCGATCAGGGAAATGAGGTGAGAAGATATACTGACGACGAGTTCTGGAACGGCGAGTGAAAATCAGGTTATTCTCCCAGCTAGTTTCTCCCTCTCATTCCCTCCCGTTCCTCAGGCATATAGGAAGTCGTGTGTGGGTTCTTGCGCGCGTGTGCACGTCGGGCTCAGCCGTGAGGAGGCGTCTTTACGAGCCATAAAGAGGGATTGGTGTCTCAGCGGGGAGCTGGATCTACATGATCCTCTCCTTTATCTCTCCCTATTCGCCCTCATCTCTCTCTCACACACACATACACACACACAGCTGCCATTGGCTAAATGACAGATCACCCCAAGCACTGCGGATCAGCTTTAACACAGAAACGAACAAGGTCTAGAGTTCAGTACAAGAATGTACATAAGATGTTACTCTATGGTCCCATTCACACCTGAAATTAACACGTTTTTGGAGATCAGCTCACAATCGGATAGCACTCGAACACATTGTGATTTATACCAATTTAAGAGGCGGCCAAGGGCAGATTCGGACACAGCTAAACTAATACAGATGTTGCACAACAAATAATTACTTTGATGGCCTGGGATATAAATTTTCTGTGTATTTTTTTTCCATCCATAAAATATTTTAACACTTTGTATCTTTATTGTGACATTGATATCATAACTTCTGTGGTAAAAGCTCCTTTAGCCTTACCAAGTGCTATGTTGCAACTTGTTCTTTTTATTCTGCTCTCAAAATGTGAAAAAGACAACAGATATTGCACTCTTGCGATCTGCTCACCCAATTTAATGAACAATATTCCATGAATTATTTCTCTGAACTACACTCAGAATCACTTGTTTCTCTCCTCAGATCCTTACTCATGTATCTCTCTTGGTTGCAGGGGTGCTTAAAAACTTTGTTTCTTTCCTTTTCTTCACTTGGAATCTCTGTCTAACATCTTTTAGTGTGGAAATGTTTCTGAAGTATAACAGTGCACATACATATATCACCAGTGAATTCTGTCATCTTTCCTTTCCCACCATAGAGTCATTTTCACCACTCAAATTATGTTCTGGGTCTGATAGCAGTCAATGTGATGTAACTGACACCACAATAAAATAATAAAAACAAACAAAAAAATAATAATAACAATAAATAAAATAACAATAAAAAATTCGCAGAATACATATTAAAATGTTTAAAAGAATGTTAAACAGTATTAAATAAAAAAAAAAATTATTAAATGCTTTTCAATTATGTTTAGATCAATATACGTTTTATGTGGGATTTTCATATTGTAAGA
The DNA here is from genome assembly GCF_018340385.1 of Cyprinus carpio. Lineage (NCBI taxonomy): Eukaryota > Metazoa > Chordata > Actinopteri > Cypriniformes > Cyprinidae > Cyprinus > Cyprinus carpio. Next base: position 13,081,280 of record NC_056576.1, read on the forward strand.
GTAAAAGTCTGGGTATTTGACAAGTGTAAAACAATAAAACATGCTAAAAAAAAAAGTTTATATTATAGTTCTTAAAATTGTCTGAAGTCCAAGAAATATCCATTGGTAAAAAGTACAGTGTCAATAAAATGATTTACCCATTTCTTTAGAGTTCACACCTTTGTCCAATGTGGTGGAAATGACAACATTAAAAAAATATATAATAACAGAATTTATTTTAAACAAATGTATAATTTAATAATATAATGTAATAATTATATTATACATTTTTAACATTTTAAACAATATTAACTAAACATTTTTCACTGTTTTGCTTTTTATTTTAATATTATTTTTATTGATTTATTTTTTAACAAGTAACAGTATGTACATTATGTTTTTGAGGGATTTTCATATTTTAAGAATGAAAATTTTATGTGACTTCATAAAGAAAAAGGTGTTACAGAGGAGTAAAAAAAAAAGAAAAAAGAAAAAAGCGGCCAAAGTTAAGAAACATCCCTTGTTAAAACGTTCATGAAAATTGATGGTAACACTTTAGATTAGGGAACAGATATTCTCTATTAATTAAGAGTTTTCCCTCAACAAACTCCTAATTTCTTATATATATATATAAGAGAAAGAACAAGAGACAAGAGAACGGAGGTGGGTGAGACTGACAGCAGAGAAATTGATAGAAGGACAGATCGATGACATCACAAAGCTTTCTATAGGTGTGTGCGCATAAGCGAGAGCTGTCCTGTGTGCATGTGTGTGTACGGGATCACAAAGCTCTTTAAAGGCGCACGTCTGGAAGGTCTCATAAATTCCACAGAGGCCACATTTCTTTCCCCTACAGGACTCAGAGCCTTGAACGGCAAACATCGATCCCTTAAAACCTCTAACCTCTTCACTAGTTCTCTCTTTACAACCGCTAATGAAGAGAAAAATCTCTCTCTCCCCTTCTCTCTCTGCCATTTTTCTCTCTGACCCTTCTACCCCACTTTTCCGCTCACTCTCTTTTGACAAGATGGACTACTGAAAGGGATTCAGCACTGTTGAAAGAGAGCGAGAAATAGAAAGCGAGAAGGACGACATTCATCAAACCTTTGTTAAATCAACAGATTTTAACATGATTTGTAGAGCGCCAGACAGAGCTGGAAACATACAACATTGACTACAAGATCTGTTGCTCACATGTGCATGAGAGAGAGAGAGAGAGAGAGAGAGAGAGAGAGAGAGAGAGAGAGAGAGAGAGAGAGAGAGAGAGAGAGAGAGAGAAAGACAAAGAGACGCATTTCACAGGAAAGGACTGAGAGCTGTTCACGAGACAAAAGTCCCACATACATCAAAGCTGCCTTTAACCTTGATGCTGAATAGCAGACTGCCCTGAGACTGAGAAATAGCTAAGCTCTCTGAGTTTACTGTCACGCCACAGTTTGTTAATATCCTCGGCTAGGAAGCTAAAAGAAATGGATTCGTTTATTGTGTGTCCTGACTATCGGTCAATGAGAACAATGAGCTTTTGTGAGCTGGCCGCTGTGGCGGCGAGTCAATGTTGAAAAAAGTCACAAGCTCCGCATCCGGGCAAAAACCCGATCCCCCTCAGGACATCTAGAGAGAATGGTCTGGAAGATATTGAATTAGGGGATGTAATGGGCAGGAGGCGGACATTTTTGCATCCAGCGGCTGTTCTGAGATGATGGAAATGTTGTTTAGATGAGTAATGCTGTAGATGTGCAGTTCAGGTTAAATTAATAGAGCAGTTATGAGGCTGGGCGGACAGCCTCTGAGGGAGGGGCTTCCAGCCAATGACAGGAGAGGAGAGTTTGTGTGAATTGATCGTCGCTTGTTGAGATGATGTAAAAATGCTTTGCATGAACATTCTGCGGGGTCGTATTTCCAGAGGACGCCACCATAGCCTGACCTCGACACTTTGCCCAACTGAGATAACTCCTTGACTTTAAAATGGAGAGGCAAGACAAATGTTTTAAGAAGATGATAAGGCCTTTCTCCTCCAGACAGGAAGATAAACACTCACTTTTAGTAAGGAGAGAACACAGACACCTCTTCCTTAAAGAAAAAACCTTCCTATCTGAAGGACTGAGATTATTGGCAGTATAAATCTATAATTTTCTACATATTTATGGAAAACTTGGAGGTGACTGTATGCAAAAAATAAAAATAAAATAAATAAATATATAAAATAAAAAAGGGCCGATTTTGATGACACGGAATACTGTTAGTCGAATTTTCCCTGCTATCAGACAATCAGCCCTCTTCCGTTTCCTATGTAAGACAGCTTCACTAAATCACTGAAAAGTATAAATAAACATGAAAATAAAATGTAAAATGGCTAAATAAATCTTTTTAAATGAATCATAATTAATTTGAATCAAAACTTTAAATATCATGTTGGCATGATTAAAATCTGCTGTTATTGTATTCTGGTTTAAAATTGTTCAAAACATGTAAATATTACATGAAATATGCATGGAGAGAAAAGTACTTGTTATCTTAAACAACTGACATCATTACATTAAGACTTACAATACAAACATACCTTAAAATGCCACACACAGATCTCAATAATGAAAGGCCAACACTCAATTAAATTACGGTTTTGAGTAGAAGAACTGAAACTCAAAGCCTGAAATCACAAAACAACTACTTACCAAACATGTTCCCAACACAATCAATAATAACAATGTAAATAAAACTGGCAAACAAATGCAATTGTATTCATTATTTATGCAGTGCATGCTGGGAAGAGGGCAAACGGGTAAACCACAAACCCTTTTCCTGTGTAGACCTATTCTAGTGTTTCAGTTCTAGGAGGGGCTCAGCCCCCTACCTGATAATGAGCTGATCTGATTTAGAAGAAAACACCTGTTTTAAGTGTGAGAAGTCACACGTTCAAATCTTTTTTGACTGACAACTGATGAAAAAGAAGAAGAAAACTACATCTGTGAGTCAATTTATAGTATGTATTTCAGTAACTGTGGTGCATCTTATTTTGTGATTTAACTGGAATGGAGAGCATTTAGATTAGATTTAGAAATGAAATATGTCTTATGAGGACTACTTGTGGCCGAACATCACCCTATGTCACTTAGTATAGAAAGGATAATACGTCAGTTTTATGCTTCAAATATAACTTCAACTTTAGCATTTTTTTTTTTTAACAACAGTTAAAAGGGGATGACTGAGAGTGAAATAACCACAGATGTCTATTTCTGTTTTCAGTAAATGTGGAAAGCGTCCACGTCTGATTTTCAAGGGTGTTGACAGCTAATATACAGTAACTGTTGATTTGAAGATGCTGAGATAAAAACACACACACACACACACACACACACACACACACACACACACACACACACACACACACACACACACACACACACACTTAATTTATATATACTTCATTTCTCTATTCAAATGCTCTCCGTTTCAGTGAAATCACAAAATAGAATAAACTATTTTTACAAACAATAATAAAAAAAAAGAAAATAAGTGGGAACATAACAATTGCATGATGGTTTTAATTTAGTACTGCCCTGAAGCTATTTCACATAACAGATGTTTATGAGCATCTTCTGCATATAAAATAGTTACAGTAATGGTAAATGTAGTACATTGTTTGTGGTAGAGTTGTTTCATTATTATTTATTTGTTGATTAATTAAACAAACAAACAAAAATAAACACTACAATAATTAAGTAAATCATTGGTCTTTTTTTTTCAACATTACTTGTCAACACCTGTCACATCAACAATAATGTCTCTGCGCAGCCCCAGATGATGTTCTCCAAATTACAATAGTATCAATACATTGTTGATGATTTCAGTCCTGTAAAAGCTTTGTATTTAATTATCTGAGTCAGAAACACAAACATATACACCTAGGGTGAGAAGCAAAGCAGGAAAGATCCTAAACTGGGTTTCTTCAGCAAGACTGTTTGTGCACCCAGAGCACTGTACATCACCCTGGTTCAAAGGAGCCTAAATGACAAGTGACTGCTGCTGATAAAAGCTGACTGCGAACTGACGAATGCAAATGAAGTGGAATTAATCTGCGAACGCATACACTCATTCATTTCCACACACAACGTGCAGAAACCAGCAGATAAAAGGAGAAAAATATGCGAAATGGTGATGAAATGCTTGTCAAAAGGTGCATCAAAAGACGATGTGTGTAATTATTTTGATAATAAAACACCTTCTATTCCAGCTTGATGTACAGAATCCATAAATTATGATTAGATTTTTTTTCTTTTCGTTTATTTATGCAGACTCTTCACTCTCAAGTAAAACTTGAGCAACAAAATTGCAACTGAAATCTCTTGCCAAACTCCTTGCCAAAGCACACTCAACTGGACTACTCTAATGCTCTTTCAGCCAGAGTCAAACCTCTGCAAATGATTCAGTATGCGGTAGTGCATCTGGTTTTCAATAAACCCAAGAGATCACATGTTATGTCTCTCTTTGTCTCACTCCACTAGCTGTCAGTTGCTGCCTGCATCAAGTTCAAGGCACTCACTGGATCTGCACCCTCCTACTGTACCTCCACTCACTTCTGTAAATCAATGTTCCCTCCAGAAATCTACAGTCAATGAGAGAGAGTCATAATACCAGCAGAATGACTCTCTCGAACCATCACATTCAATGTACTTTGATGGTGGAATAATCTTCTCCATCTGACTTCATCAGAAGAGCTGAATCCCTCTCTACCTTAAAAAAAAAAAAAAAAACAAGTAGACAACTCACAACTGTTAGTGAAAAAAAAACTTCTCCATTCTCTACCCTCTCACTTATATCTCTGTAATAGCTTGTACTTTGTACTCTTCTGAGCAATTTTGAAACTTTTTATTGTGGCACTTTTCAATTACTGTACTGCTAGGATGAATTGCTTTTGTTTAAGTATTCCCCATTTGTGAATCGCTTTGGATAAAAGCGTCTACTAAATGAATAAATGCAAATCTCAACTGTTTCTCCAAGTAAGCAATTAGATTAAATGGAAAGCAAAAGGACAGAGATTTTTCTTCTGAGAGAAAGTAAAAAGTACCCTAGTAATCGCATACGTATCTTCTCTAGAGATCTCAACAACATCTCATTGGAGGTGAGTCTGCAATGGAAAGTCAAAGATTTCAATATGAAATCAAACATTTTCATCTAATTTTTCCAGATTAAATGCTCTGAGCTATGCAATACAATAATTTTTCTTTTTATCCATTATTTTGTTATTTTTGTTATTCATATATTGTGCATCCCTACTAAAAGGCAGATAATATTTGACATTGAATATGGAGAAAGAACCCAATGCAGGAAAAAAAAAAGCTTTATCCCTGCTTCATAACCCAATGCATGTGAAGCAGGGATAAAGCTTTGTCTGATGAAACCCCTCACAGGGGGATTTCTCACACAGACTAACACGTTAATAAAGTCATCCAATCACTCTAAATGAGCTGTAACCAAAGGAGCTTAAAACAGCTTCACCTCTCAACCTGTTTAATTGTCTTAAGTACAAACTTTAGAAGCTGCAGTTTATCTGGATAGCTCTCTGTGACCACTGGCATTTCACTCACAAAGACAATCACATATACAAATGCAAGGGTATATGGGTTCTCTGAACAAAATCTTCCTATCCATCAGTTAAAAACCCCTACTGCTTAGCCTAAGGGTGTGTCTTCGTCTTCTGGAAACAAACATGCAAACACACACAGATACACAAAAAGCAACTGTTTGATTTATTTTCCCTTATAAGGGAACGGCAGAAAGACACTCTGCTAAGTGGGGGCTTGCGTTTTCTAGAGAGTTTTTTTCATTGATCTAGTGTTTTGATCATAAAAGACAAATTATGATCTATAAACATGCATCTATTTTCAACTGCTTTTGAAGCTATGAAGCCCTTTTCACAAATTCAAATTAGTAAAATTGCAAAAATCTTTTCTGAGTCTGTGTGTGTGTGTGTGTGTGTGTGTGTGTGTGTGAGTGTAAACTACAGTAGGACTGTTACTAATTAATCAACTTAATTGTATATATCTATATTTGCTGTGAAAATTCCACAGAGGATGATGATTAAATGACATTACATTATTGTGAAAGATGAAAGACATTGAACAGCACTGAACCATTCAATTGAGACTGATGGCTCTAGTAAAAATGTATATGTATATGCGTGTGCACATATAGATCACATATGTGGTTGCTGTATTAAGCGTGTCGGGTAGAAGGAAATATCAGGAACAGGATGCGTTATAAAGTGAAAATGAATAATATAGCAGATGCTGCTAGATCCACCAGAGAAAACACTCAAACACATATGTCAACTGCTTCCTGCTGCATGGCTCTTTTTTGCTTTTTATGTTGTGTGTGTCCTGCCCCGCCTTCTCCTATAATGCCACGCCCAGTCTAAGCTTGCCACGCCCTCCAAAATCATGCCTCACCTCAGTCTGAATTGCCACATCCTGCGCCGCTCCATCTAGTCCAGTCCTGCATTGCTCCATCATTAACCAGTGGATTTTTTATCACTATTAGATTCAGCAAATCCACCTCCATTAAAAAGAATTTCTGGAATAAATGAGGTTGTCCAGTTTATCTCTAAAGCCGGTAATTTAGTCACATAAACCAGGGGATTTTTAAAGTTTGATGCCACGGATTCTTTATGTTCCTCTAGCCAATCACAGCTCAAGAGAGCCTGTGGAGAATCAGTGGAGGGGAGTTCACTTTATTTTTCTCTATTGTTTATTTGGTAAAGTAGGTTTAAAGGAATCATATCAAAAGAGATCTTTTTTTTTTATATAATTTGAAATAAGAGCTCAATGTACTAAGATAAAATAATACAGAAACTTCTAGAACTCAAAACTTCCTCAAAAAACTTCCTTCGAAAATACCAGATATTGTAATTCAGCTGTAAAAATGGCTCATCCTGAAATCCTTGGATGTGATGGCAGAAACATTAATACTGTATATAACCACCCACCTTTATTCAGCAATGCCTATTAGTGCATATATACAGTAATATGACAAATGAAAATCATTACAACAACAAGATCTGCTGGTGTCACTCTTTCATGTCACAGTGTAATGTAGTCTTTGCTAAAAGGCTGCTTAAAATGGTTCCTTATAATTAAAACTAAATTATGACTCACACACACACACAAATTTCACTAATATTGTCAACTTCAATATTATCTTTCATTTCGGACTGATTTTGAAGCCACCTGAGCACAATAAATCAGGATAATTAAAACCTGGGTGATGTGGCTGTACATTTTACCTTTTCTGCTGACATTCTTAGTTTGGATAGATGAAGGTTCTTCTCGCTGAAACCATCTTACTGAGTTCCCTGGATACCATCAGCTATCTGGGTCACTGCACTCATACAAAAACACCTCCCATTTATCCCTCCAAAGTGAGCAGCGCACACCCACAGACAGCTACCTTTGACACACACCCAAAAAACTCACACAAAATAAAATGTTTTGTGCACCACACTGTTATTATGGGGCAATGCATCATGACGTCTAAAAGTCTAAAAGCCACACACACACACACACACACACACACACACACACACACACACACACACACACACAAATAGAGAGAGATTCACTCAATGCCTTTGATACATTTTCATCAACAATTATCGATTGCCTCTCTCTCTCTGTCCCTGCAGGGTTCTTGACTCAATTAGGACATAACAATAAAACACACACAAACACACACACACATTCACACCCTACTTAATGTCTTCACAGTGTGATGCAAATCTGGTAGCTTGTGTGTGCTTGTTAAAGTATAAATTGTGGTGGGGCCAGACGATACAGCCTCATTAAATTCATTCAATTAAACATACACACAGACAAATTAAAACCCTTCTCTTAAGATCAACACTCTATTAAAACATCTTACCTTAATCTAAACTCGATACAGTCACTTATTCTTTCTCTAATGATAATCATATACTCATACCTTAAAATAATTCACACCAACAGAATACAGTTGAAAGCTCTAATGATTTAACTCCATTAAACTTCCTTTAAAGTCCATCATCCATAAAATAACACACATCTCACTTCCTGTTTAATTTTTTTAAATATATATTTTGACAAATTTTATAATGCTTTTGGTTACCAACAAAGTGTATTAGTCTCAGCTCCAACAATACAATTTGTAACATATTTAAAGGAGTATTCCAGGTTAAATACAAGCACTACCACAAAAACGGATAAAAAAGTATATTTTAATCAAATAAAATAATAAAATCAAAGTTATGCTTTTTTTGGCTCCAATTCCATTCCACAGATTTGAGCCAACAATCAATGTAGAAAGCCGTAGTGGGTGACTACTGTTCTTACGATCTAAAGATTTAGTGGAGAATTATATTGCCTTGATGCTAACCTTATCCCAACCCTAACATTAACCTAAAAGACAATGGGACATTTCAGACAGGATATTTACAATACACCTATTGGCCAATTAAATTAGACTTCAGCACAGGCACAGAACACAGTCACGTTTTCAGTTACCATGTTTTATGGATCTTTTTCTTCTCGTCAGTGATGCTTTCACTCGACAGGACAAAAGTTTTTGTTCAGCATGTGAAAATAATCCAGATTCATTCGTTCTTTATGTTCCTCTTTATCTGTAATCCCTTTATCCCTTAGCTTCCCTTCATTTGCCCAGAAAATGAACTGAGAACACATTTAGATTGTTAGATAAGAATGAAAGTCAAGAGACAAAGCAGACGAATTGCATCTGTTTAGACAGGGTGCCACTAACGATGGGGTGAAAGATGACCATACGATCATTAACGGCACATCTCCAGAGCACAAACACGCACACACTCACACACATCTAGCAAACGGGTTCTCTGGCATAATTAATGGAATAGTTCACCCAAATATTAAAATGTGCCATCATGAGGCTAAAGTTGTCATGACAGAAAAAAAAAATTGAAAAGCTGTGAATAACATATGACTCATTTGCTATTATATATATATATATATATATATAATATATATATATATATATATATATATATATATATATATATATATAAAATCACTTTTAAGAAATTAACATCATCTGCAGAATGTAGTCAAACCCAAATTTACTTAAAAAAATGCTGTGTACAGCTATATGTTCAAAACTGCTAATAATAATAATAATACACCATTTTAAAAAATATATTTTAAGAAATTGATGCTTTTTTCAACAAGGATGCATGAAACTAATTAGAAGGGACAGTAAAGCTGTTATAATGCCACAAAATATTTCTTAAATTCAAATAAATGTTTTTTTTTTCTAATTTATCAAGGAATCCTAAAAATAAAGTTTCATGGTTTTCACAAAAATATTAGGTAGTACAACTGTTTTCAGCATTGATAATAATAATAAAAATAATAAGTCCACTTGCACTCTGTTATTGTATATTCAAAAAAAATCTGTTCTGTGGAAAGCCATAATTCCAAATGGAAACCAAATTGGTCCAAATGGTGTTCGGAACAGATATACACACTCCACAACAGAAATGAACATCACAAATGTCAGATTCTTAAGAAATCATTATAACGTGTTTGGGAATTGCAGAGATCCTCATTTCATTAGCGAGAAACACACTCCCAGACACGATTACTGTTTAAGAGGCTGCCGTGTGAACTTCTGACCAGAGACTTTATTAACTGCAGCCTTTCAAGCGTTAATGGATGAAACCTTTTACCCTAATGTTTTTCTGTAAAACACACATCATATTTTACTGAGATTTTCAAGAGAAATGCCTGTGAGAGGGTGAAAGCCGGAGAAAATGAAGTCAGTACTCTAAGGTGCATAAGCACCTCGCTCTCTTTCACACACACATACGGTGACTTGGCTAAACAAAACTTTAACACCATTAACCTCGGAATGGCCTTGTGGGATATTTACTCTTTCATCTCTCATTCTCCCTCATCCCTCATAAATATTCATCTCTCTAATACAGTTTTTCACAGTGTGAGTTCTGTTAATTCCATATGACCCCAACCAGCATGACAGCAGCCATGGACAGAGATAGGGAGAGAAAGAGAGAGAGAGAGACATAGAGGCGGAGAGATAAGACACTCACCGATGATGTACGTCAGCAGAAGAGCGAGAGTCAGCGTAATTGCGCTGGCGCTCAAAGCCGTACATTTCCAGTTACAGCAGCGGTAGGGTTTGCTGAATGTGAAGAGCGGTCTGGAGAGGGTGGTTCTGGGTAGAGGCCTTGGAGGAGGCGAATACACAGTGCTGGACGTCAGAGGGTAATTCTGATTGGCCGCATTGAAAATGGCAGATGAACCTGAACTATGCTTGAACAGGAAGTGCCTGTAAAGGAAAGGAATCAACGCGTTATGTGCTATTTGATCTGTCAATCAATTTCTTTATGAATATCTCAAATTAAACCTGGAAGACGGAGTCAAAGAGAGACAGAGAGAGCAAGATGGTGAGAAAAAAAGAGAGAGGTGCAATCAGAGTGTGTGATCACTCTCACTTGCTTCGGTTACTAATTGGAGTCATTTGCACTCACGTGCATTTAATTACAGATATTTAGCACAAGAGATTAATGAGCCATTATTAATAGATAACATTAGATTAATTATGATATTAATTACACAGAGGAGTCCATTCTTAGAGTAATTAAAAGGTGCCTGCGTAAAAACAATTTACTCAGAGGTGCTGTTGTGCACTAAGTAATGTTACAATGGTGGGCAGTTACCAAATAAAAACAAAATTAATAATAATAAAAATAAAAATAATAATAACAACAACAACAACTTTTTATTATTAAGATTTAAGGTTGAAATTTACATAAATGTATATGGGCAATTTTTTTTATATTTTAGGTGTACTTTCATTTTTAACCATCTTTTAGCTTTTTTGAAGTTCACTGAGAAAACTGGTGTAATTTAGAAATTTTTAAATGTCTCTTAATTAATATGTGGTCATGAAAACTGCACACTTGACAATTTTATAAGAATTAGGGGGGGAAAAAGTAGCTTAAAGAAGATTTCGATAAAGTATATCATGTCAGAATTCAGGACACTGCTGTCACTGCTACATGTCATGTCAGCTACCCCAGTTCTTAAAGCCCTTGTAGTTATTTGATTTTAAAATCAAAAGTTCCCTTTTTTATCCAGACATGCAGCTAGACCAGTTAGTCTGTGAGGCACACAGGCACAGAAACATGGCCGTTTAGTCATGTCATCACGATGACAGACAGATTGACAGATAGCCATGTGGAAATTGGTTACAGCTTTTAGGTTAAAAGCCCAAAAGCAACAGAAGACATCTTCAAATTCCCAAGATACACATGATTCTCAACTGAATCAAATTGATCTCTTTGCAACATCAGCTAAACCTGGACCAGGGTAAATGTGTCCAACTCTTCCAAAGACACAAAGGGTCAATCAATAAAAAGGAACAAAATCATTGAAAGGTAGATCAGTCTAAACACATTTACAAGTTCATATGCTGATGAGACAAAAAAGGCATGATGAAATCTATATGGATTGAAGATTATGGTGACACTGAACCAGTGGACGAGAGAAATGCTGATACACACACACAAACACACACACACACACACACACACACACATGTCTGTTTATATTACAGTGGGCACTACCCATCTGTTGTTCTTTAAATTAAGCTAATTAGTACACCCAAAACAAAACCGTACCCCCAACACACAGCTTTTGGCATTTTAAAATTTTTATTGAAACACTGTTTAGTCCATTTATGGTGTTGTTTTCATTGTGGTGTCTTCCCAAAGGTCCCCACAAAATAGGTCGTTTCAGGTTTTACTATATTTCCGGGGGCATTTGGGCCAAACAAAGTTAGCAAAACCGTGCTTGCAAGAGGAGACAAAAGCACTGTACATAAAAATACAATTATGGCTGATATCAGACGAACAGTTTTAATCAAACTGAATACATTATGTACAGATTGGATAATTAATTTGATCTATTGTAATTTAATGGATATATCATAATGAATTTTTTTTTTGTTGCATTGCAAGTAGTGCCATTAGATGTCAATATATTGTCTGTTTTTTTTCCCCATATCAATTTTTTTAGCAAAATCCAATTTGTCAGTGTCCAATCAGTAAACATTTTTAAACATTATTTTAACTAATTCATTTCATGAAATGAATACATTAAATTTACAGTGATGATAAAAAATATTTTCAGCCAAAGATGCTAAATAACCAAAGCAGTCAGCTACAGGATACATATGTCGAAATAAAAAAAGAAAGAAAGAAAACGCAAAGTGCAGATACTGTTTCAGGGTCAAATATATGTCAAGTACTAAAGACGAGTCGATTCAATGAGAATACACCCAGAAACACACAAGCAAGTTCTGGTTATTTATTTATAGTGTCTTACAGGGATGCCGTACAAAGCCCTGAAAGGAGCGTTTAAATGAGCATGCAATGGTAAAATGAGGCTTGAGACTGAGAGAAAAATTACAGTTTACCTCAGCCATTAAAAAGAGAAAGTTAATTTCACACTTAGACACGCAGAACTAATCCTGTCTTTATTTACTGTAATAAATAAATAACAATTAACACTCAGAAAACAAAGAGAAGAGAGAGAAAGAAAAGAGCAGGTGTGAAGATGGAGGATCACAGTTATACAATTCAGACTTGCACTGGCTGCTTTTCTCACTGAAATCTCAGAGCCTTGAATTTACATGGCCAGTATGGTACTTGTTTTTAAAGGGGTCATATGATGTTGCTAAAAAGAACATTATTTTGTGTATTTGGTGTAATGAAATTTGTTTATGCGGTTTAAGGTTCGAAAAACACATTATTTTCCACATACTGTACATTATTGTTTCTCCTCTATGCCCCGCCTTTCTGAAACACATTGTTTTTTTAAAAAGCTCATCGGTCTGAAAAGCCAGCTATCAAGTGCGTTTTGATTGGCTGAATGCCAAAAGCGTGTGATGGAAATGTTACGCCCTTACCATCCTGTGATGCGTTTCCCGGTCAGAACACCGGCGCTACAAGACATAAACAATAAAACCCATTATAAACGAGGCATTTGTTGCATCCAGTGGGGACATAATTATGGATTATAATGACTTATATTGTGTTTTTATGTGCTGCGTTGCATCGCGCCACTTAAACATAAAACCATGTCTGCATTTGTGATTGGAGAAACGACAAGCGCTACTATACACTCCTTAAAACTCGCGCTTGAATCATGAGTGGCAAATCCTTTACATATGTAAAAGTACTTACAGACTGTGAGTCAGAACAGCCAGCATTGTAGTCTAACGTACTCTCCCAGGATCAGGAAACAGTCCTACATAAAATGTCCTGTACACACTCAAATATTTGGGTTAAACTGTTCTGGAACAGTGCTGTAAATACAGCTTAACCACTGATTTCTAGTTTCTAGATTTCTAGGAGGGCGTGGAGGAGTCTTAACTTTTATAGTCTTTGCAAGTTTACAGATATTCTTTATGCACCAAGAGCTTGTAACACTCCAAAGAGAAAGGAAAACTTGAAATCACATCAAATTACCCCTTTAAAAACTGTGAAACATGGCATAGCACAGAAAACTGTCAGATTGTCAAAATCTCAGACTGAAATAACACTGTAGTCACTAGGTGGCTAATGCAAGATAAGACATAAAAAAAAAAAAAAAAAAAAAAAAAAAAAAAAACTTTTTGCGCCAGCCAGTGATCACCATGCATTTCCATTGTATGGAAGCCTCAACCTGACTTGATAAACATAAATATTTGAATATAGATTCTTATATTATGAATGAAAACATTTAATTATTTAATAGTTTAATATATGTGACCCTGGACCACAAAACTCCAGTGTCAATTTTTTGAAATTGAGATGTATACACCATCTGAAAGCTAAATAATTAAGCTTTCCATTGATGTATGGTTTATTAGGATCTGACAATATTTGGCCGAGATACAATTATTTGAAAATCTGGAATCTGAGGGTGCAAAAAAATCAATATACTGAGAAAATCGCCTTTGAAGTTGTCCAAATGAATTCTTATCAATGCAAATTACTAATCAAAAATTACATTTTGACATATTTACGGTAGGAAATTTACAAAATATCTTCATGGAACATGATCTTTATATCCTAATGTTTTTTGGCATAAAAGAAAAATCGATAATTTTGACCCATACAGTGTTTTTTCGCTATTGCTACAAATATAACCCAGCGACTTAAGACTAGTTTTGTGGTCCAGGGTCACATATGTTATCTTAAACATATTTATATATTAAATATATATACATTTCAATATATTTTTTAAGTGAAAAATGTCAAAAAGGTGTGCAGATCCAAAACAAAGTTGTAGGTATAAGGCATATATAACAATATTTTTTTACTACATTATTTTACTACACTACATTATCATTACAAATACAGTGTATGGCGACTGAATCAGTGAGTGTTCGGAATAATATGATGATGGGAGTGATTCATCTCTGTGCGTTAGTGTTGGTCTATTGATTCAGATTTAATTGAGAAAGTTCATTTGGGAGAGAGCAACATGTCAGCAGGTATAGACCTCACCATGTAGATGACATGTTCTCGATATAACGCCAGTTTCATCAGGCGCTCCGCTAGAGCCGCTATTTAAACTGATCAGAATCTCTCAGGCAACCCTTTAACCTGAGGACTTTCCTGCGGCAGTTGGCAGGATTTTTCGAACCACTCTACAAAACTGGTAAATCTGCTTTTTTTTTTAACCCCCAAATCTCAAAGAAAACATCTGAATGGGTGACATTCACTCCGTGCCCTGTTTCAATCCAAAGTGTGTGGCCATGTCAACTCTGTAAGCAAGTGAGGTTACATTTCTACACTCCTACTGCTGGCTTCATTCAGACGCTTCATTTTCCTTTAAACAGCATTAAGTGATGTTTGAAAAACAGGACTGGAGCTGCAGGAAAAATACATAAGTGCTAAATTACCCAGCATAAACATTGCTGCCTGCAGCCTGCTGCCTGCAGCTTGCGGTGAGTTTTGAAAAGGTGCTGCAGTGCTTATAGTTCAGAACACTTGAAACCTGTTAATAGGTGTTGTTAAGAGACAGCTGGATTTGGATAATTGTGGCTTTATTTAATCACAATATGAAAAGAACACTACATGCTTGACCAGCATGGCAAATCTTCATAAAACAATAAACATCTCTCCAGGTAAATAACAGCTGTCAGCATCAGAGCGGATATGTGACACAGCTACGGTTGTTTGTTCAACTTCTCAGTCAAAATAAGTTTGACCGCTACGGCCAAATTCACCTTGCTGGAAATCTAGAAAAGCCGACATACACACGCTCATATGTATGCATGCGCACGCAGCTTTCATTTTCATCAATATTTTTGGGGTTTGTGTGCGTGTAAGACAATCACTGCAGGAAGACATCTTCATTTCTTCCCTCAAAGCAGACACGTCTATCCTTCATCATTTATTTACCCTCCCATTTCTCTCTTTCAGAAGAGTAGGTCAACCCTCAATCTTCATCTCCATCATCATCATCATCATCATCATCATCATCATAATATCTCTCCATCTGTCGTTCAGACAAACATGCATATTCTCTTTCTCTTGAAGATTTAGTCATTCCTTTGTCTATTTTATTATCAAGCTTAACTTTAAAAATCAATTGGGTGTTTCTTTGGAAACTTGCTTAACTTGGTTGCTTGAGATTAAAAAAACAAAGTCTGGTGTGGGACAAATTTTGCTTACAAAGTGGATGTGTGGATAAAGAACTGAGGAATTGACCTCACAAAACACTAAATGTCTTAGTGAAAATGTTAAAATGCAGAAAGGTGACAGTTTTAAGGGACATAAAACATCATTACCTCAGCATAAAACAATAAAAGTCGAATGGAAAGACTCCACTATTATGGAAAGACAAATGTACTGTACGTGTTTGTATTTTCACCTGGTCTCTAGTGGTATGTTGCTGTTCAGTGCCCAGGTATTGTGCGTCTGCCCATTGTCATCCTGTCCAGCTTTGTTCCCGGAGTCCAGTGGTTGGCATCGAGCGGGAAGCGTGCTCCTCTGCACCACCTCTGGAAGAGGAGCTGGTGCTGGACGGGCGCAGGTGCAAGCGTGGGGTGGGGGAGGCGGAGGGGGCAGTGGTCGAAAGGTGAACTGAGCCACAGGGCTGGAAGGCAGATCTAAAGGAAAAGATAAGAAAAAGAGAGAAAGAGCAAGAGAAAAAGAGATTTAATTATAATATTTAATGATAGTCTTCAAAGTGTCCATTTCCTGAGAAAGAAATGGATACTTTTAAAAATTGTTCTCCCGTTTCTTCTACAGACTCTATTTTCTTGTCAAACTCAAAAAACCTTTAGTAACACTTCACTTTACAGCATATATGTATAATGAATTATAAAGCTATTCTTTATGCATTTTAATGTCTTACAGCTTGGAATCATTTGTATGGACTCATGTATAATATATATATATATAAAGTACAGTGCATTAGAATACATAATCAGCAACCAATTTCCTGAGTTATTTAATGTGTTATCAAGTGCATTATACTGCATTAAACTCTTTAAAGATGGATTGATGAATAGCTGCTGAAAACGGCAATGAATAGGTGACAAATTGGTGCCTTTTTACTTTACCTTTTTCTTAAATATGCTAGATAAACTATTATCAAACAAAAAGATAGACTAAAGATTACCAAAGCTTGAAAATAAATTAGTTTTAACTTGTGAGTGTAAAACCTGTGGTTTTGGCCTGTCCCACCACACTCGTCTTGTGGTTTTTAAGTCTATCCAACAATAAAAATCATACAACAATATCAAAGTTTGACCTAATGTGTTAAATTGATAATCAATTAATTGTTCAATCATTCCATAAAATTGTCATACCAAGGATGTTACATCATTTGGACCCTTTCTAAACCACAACAGGAAAAAAAATAAAAACTCATTTCATTTTCTCAATTTTTACACAAATATAAGCCCACTGGGCACATAACTCCACCACTGAAGCCTATAACTAAATATGATTAAAATTACTCAAGCAAATACTTTCTTTTATTCATAGGAAACAAAAGCTGAAAAATTTGTTATTGAAAATGGAATTTATAACTAATATTTGCTGAAAGTTGCAAGTACTAAATTATACACAGTATATACCACAAGAACTACATTATAGCAGTATAAGCATGTTAAGACAAATATATTAAGATAAATAAAGAATTCAGAGATAATTATCGTTAAAATGCATAATACGCATAGGCTTCAAGTGGTGTTACTAAACGTCTTTTCTCACCTTTTTTTCAGTGGTCTTATTATCTTTGACAACACATTCTACTTAGATACTTAAGCTTAAAGCTACTACTTGAATTACAACAAGCTGAATGGTTCGTAAAAGCATTACAATAAGTGTCCACAAGTGTCTGCATCTGACTCCACAGAGACAGTGCGAGATCACAGAAACTCCATCTGATGTTGTAGCACCAGCACACATTGCGTTTTCCCATCATTTTCTCTTCTCTTTCATTTAAAACGAAGCTTAGGGTCTTATACCTACTGCTGAACTCACCCTGCTGGAAAAAAGGATAACACACACATACAAAAGCGTCTGTTCCTTCCCTTCTAATTCCATTAGGCTCTCATCGGGTTTATCTATCTGTTTTAGTGAGCTAGAGATTCTCTCTTTATTATTTTTGTCCTTCCCTTTCTGTCAATTTACTTCATGCCTTTCACCCAATCTCTTCTGAGAGCCAAAATTACTTCCTAATCTGAGAAGAACACTTTCTATTTGGAGATTTGGCAAAGATGCACACAAAACACACACACACACACACACACACACACACACACACACACACACACACACACACACACACACACACACACACATGTACACACAAAGCTCTAAATTTCAATATCAATGAATGGACCCATCCACAAAGAGAGCAGCCAAACAAATTCAATCAGGAAACCTCACTCTTAAAGCTCTGGGATTGCATTACACACGAGGTCTTTTACTCCCTCCATCACCTTAGAAACTAGATAAAATACACTCAAATTAACACTCTTTAAAAACTATTTTGCACTTTCTAATGCAAAGCCACAGCTGATATGATTGTGGGCAAAAGCCACAAGAAGCATGGTGGTAGAACTTTGGGAACCCACACACACACACACACACTCACACAAACCTCCCAAAACTGTGCACTTGATTTAAGTTCACCCAGCAAACTCCTCTCTCTTCCTGAAATCACTTATCCATTATCTAATGCACTTAGAAATACACTGTATTTCACTTGGCTGTGGAGTTGAGAGTGAACAGCATTGATTTAGATTGGATTTGCAGATTAAATTAGGCTGTCTGATCTATGAGAATGTATGATGTTTTAGACAGTGTAAATGCACAGTGGTTTGAATGGTAATAGACCTCTGAAGATAATGTAATCAAAGCACCATCCTTCATTGATCCAGCGGCGAATAAAACACAGAGACATTTCCCTCTGATACACCAGCATGCACAAATACACACATCCATCTATGTACCGTCTACCCATCTATCTATCTGTGGACATTATAAATTTTGATTACACAAAAGGTTATTTCAATGATTTTATATGTGAATATATATATAGAAGATATATTTAGAAATCATAATATAGAGTATGAAAGTTGGATGGCTAATAATTTAGAAAAAAGTATACAGTTTAAATTAAAATAAGTCCACTTCATGAAAAAATGGAATGCTGGTTAGATATTCCATGAAAACAACAACAATGCAGCTTCAGTTATTACCAATTTATTATTCCATTGACTATTATACAAGAACAATAAAAGAGAGTTTGTGCACATGGTTTGAAACAGATTTTGATGAAGCCTACAGCATTTTTGTAAGAATAATAATGCACATACTGTTATCATCTGTAGTCCTGAGATTAGAACAGTAGTAATGTTTTACAAGTAGATCAAAACCAAATGGAATTATTTAAGACAGACTATGAAAATTAACCCCCTATGTGTCACAGTTGCCTTCTATGGTGAAACGAAGAACAAGGAGACCTGAGCTGAACTCAAAGTAAACAGTCTTTTTTAATCCAACACGGGGTAATGAACTAATAATGAAACAATGAGGACAGGAACATAACCAAATAAGGGCATAAGGAAACACGAGGGTGAACTAACACATGAATGAATGAATGAATGATGCATTTATATAGCACTTTATTGTGTATTGTTGTACACCCAAAGCTCTTTACATTCATGTGTGTATAGGAGATTGTTGGGTTTATTTAGAAATTTATTGTGTATTGTTATTAGGAGGCCAGGTGGAGAAGAGAGAGAGACAACTGTAGGCCAGGCCATGATTGATAAGGGCCAGTGGAGGAATTTTGCCAGGACATCAGGGTTACAAACTCTTTACAAGAAGTGCCATGGTATTTTTAATGACCACAGAGAGTCAGGACGTAGGTTTTGGGTATCACATAGACAGAAAACAATAACAAAACGGGAACATAAGTCTGACACTATGGCTAATTATTTATCGATTATGCATTTCAGACTATCGTTAGTCAAGATTAAGTAAACTCACCCCCCTCCAAAATAATTAAACTGCTCATTTTTATGCATGAATGCATACAGCTGGCTCTGCTATCATTACATCCGCACAGAGCTGCTGTATGTTAGGCCATCCGACACGCACTACTGAAAGGAAAGAGATCTTCAACACATCCGATTTCTATGAAAAGAGCTTTTAAAGGGTTAGATTTCTATTGTGATTTTTTACATCAACCACAAATTTGGGTAAAAATATATTTTGCATTTCTCATATTTTGCACAATCATACACACATACATAATGAACTTTACAACAATGAGAACTACTGAGACAAAACTATAATCCGTCTTGGTGCAGCACTAATGTGAAGTGTGTGTTTGTGTGTGGGTGTCAGTGTCACAATTGTTTCTTCAACCCTGTCTTTTTGAGATGCAGTTTCACGAACAGAGCAACAGTAAAACTGCTGCAAACATACAAACAGACATAAACAGAGAAAACCCACCTTTTACATCTGACAAACACACATAAGCATACACATACACGCACTCATGAACAAACACAGCAAAGGACCATTAACCTGGCTGGTCTCCATGGCAACAGAGCTTGGCCCTCATAATCCAGTGCAGAAACCTTTGACTGAAAGAGGCAAACATACACACACTTATTTAAATGTGTGTATGACACTGATTGCACTGAAGACACCTGAATACATAGCTATATAATTTATCCTCACTCTATAAGCGCTCTGCACCTTTCTCTCGAACTATCTAATCCTTCCTCTCTCACTCTTATTATGCACTGCTCTCTCCGTACCGATACAAAAACCAAGAGAGGATCAAGTTATCAAAAAATAATGTGAGGTAATGTGTGTGTGCTTGAGAGAGCCGGTGGAAACCTTATAGCTATAAAACTGTTATTAAATATTCCTCTTACTACAAAATTACTTTAAGAAAATCAATCTGTTTCACTTATGGAAATTTACAGTTCCATCTCGCCCCACAGCTGTCTCCTTGGATACATGACACCCTCCACCACCACCACCCTCACATCCTCAAATCTTCATCTGTCAGCGAGGACACCTTATTATGACACATGCTCGATAGATCCAAGGCAAATTCTGACAAACATCCCTCGTTTCACTTTACACGCCACAAGACAGATTGTGCGCTTGAAATTATACCCCCATTTAAAACTTGAATCGATGGCTTATTCCCAAGACTCAGCCATATATTTTTAAATAATATGTTACTAGACATTCACATATAAATTTTCATCAAACCTCAGCCACAATAGGCTTCTAAAAGCAGATTTTTTTATTTTGTTTTTAAAATTACAATGCAAATATCTCATCATTGCATACAATGACTATTAGCGAGATCAACATTTTTAAAGGAAAAAAACTTTTTTTTTTTTTTTTTTTTTTTAAATATTGAGTTTCTTCTCATGCAATTCAAATTGTATACTGGGGTACTAGCACAGTATCCCTAATAGAAACTTCTTACTTGCATCTAAATCTATAGAGAAGCAATGATTACATGCAGTCCATACATTTTGTCATTGTAATGTTCAATTCAATTCAAGTTTATTTGTATAGCACTTTTCACAATGTTTATGTTTTTACATTATATTTAGTAATAGCTTATCAGTGGTGACTATCTCAAGTTAATGTCCATATGGCAGAAATGTACGGTAAAATCAAGCAGTTAGTTAATAACGTGATCAAACAGACGGTGAACACTATTAACAGCAATGATTATATGCTGTGATCAAACTTATAGCAAAATTTGGTATTTTTGTATGTTGTCTGAGGGGTTGGCATCATTTCTTCTCATGTTTGGTCATCTCAGGTCTTTGTAAGGGCTGGATCCAGACTGAAGCTTGTGTAATGTCTTAGAAGTATCATAAATTAACAACGCTCAAGCAGAATGTTATTGTTACTTTCTCAGCTGATTTTGCGAATTTCAAGAATCTTTTTGCTGTCAGATAAAAAGATTGACTCTGATTTAACAACTGTTTTGGTTTCAAAAGCTTTTGAAAACATTGTTTGCAAAATTCTAACATAATAAGCTAAATTAAAAATGTAGTTAAAAAAATATACTTGTATTTTATTCTGGGTCATTTTTTTTTGTGGGGTTTAAAACTTAAAGCCTTTTCGAATATTACCTTTCATGCAGTGTGTCATAAACTATCTAAAAAGTTGTGAAGCCGACAGTACATGATAAAAAAAAAAAAAAAAAAAAAAAAAAAAAAAAAAAAAAAAAAAAAGTTGGCTCGCAATTGCCTAAACAAGTCGTCAGGAATTCGAATCTTATTCTGTTACGGCTCTACGTCACGAAGAAACACATTTGCTTAATGTCTGCCCACGTTCTGCGTCACCAACTTGCCACCCCACAAACAGTAAAATTTCAGTGTGGTTAACATCATGTCGAGAAGACACTGTATCCTACACTGTGATAGTAAATTTGTTTTTATCACATCTTATAATTACCACAAACTTGTTAACACTTGATCCTTATCACTGAGAAATTTCCTGGTCCAGTCGTGCTTGCGAATCAGTCTCTTGTCGATCAGCCAGTTTAACCGTTTCATCATCAGACTCCGGTTCAAACTGGTAAGGTACAATCGATACCATCTTTTGTATGTATTGACAAGTCTCCAGGGCTGTCATTCTGTCATGACAATTGGCGTTTTGTTTCCGACATGCGCTGTACGCGGAAGACCAATCCAAAGCCAATCTTTCTACGGCTCTGGACCAATCACAAATGACTGCGCCATCTGACCAATCACAGCAGTGAGGGCCAATGGAAAGGAGGGGTTTAGAGAGACTGATTCTTTGAAATGCTTCGCATAAGTCGTTTACGAATCATTTAGAAATGAGATAAAATTAAATACATTTTTTGAGAAAACTAACATGTTTTTTGACCTTGCATGCATGTAAACCTGTTTTAGAAGACTCAAACAATATTAGCAACCTTAAAAATAGCATAATAGGGGCACTTTAAAGGAACAGTTCATCTAAAAATTTTAATTCTGTCACCATTTATGTTTTTTTTTAAACCCATATACTTTTCTTTAAAAAAAAAAAAACATCATAAATGTATTTTTAAGGTGGTCCATAAGGCTTGTGCACTATAGTGTAAGCTTTAAATTGTACAATAGCTTTGTGTGACTAACAGAACAACATTTTGTAACTGACTGAATGGAAGAATTCAACCAGCACTGTTGTTTGTTTAAGAGTTTATTTAAAATTTAAAATGACACAAGAGTAAATGAACAGATCGTTTGTTATCTCTTTAGTTTACTTGAGCTGTTATTTATCATTACTCGTATTTGAAAGTCCAAAAATAGAATTGTAAATAAAAAAAACAAGTAGATAAATTATTTTCTTCATGAAGTGTAACATTCAATTCTCTCTCTTCTTCTCAGTCAGGCTCAACGGGGAGACATTTCAAGGGCGCACTGCTGGCTTTAACTGAGCTTTTATCTTTGTTTACCCTTACCAGCTGGTCTTGTTCACACATCATAAAACACACACATACAAACACATACCACACCCTCCAAATATAACACCTTGTGGGGGAATTTTTGTAATTTAATGCAAACTTACTTGCAATGATTTTTTGTGTGTGTGTGTTTAATTATTTTCGGATTGATTGACACCACTGATCTGCGCGCACCACAAACATTTTCACACTTGCGGCTCTGGCATATTAACAACTCGAGGAAAACTGCTAAACAAAGAAACATCTGCTGTGAATCCCCTGTGCAGGGTCTTTGCGATGGGTTTCGTCGCCACATCTGCTGCTGCTGTGACTCATGCGCTGATGCCTCCGCGATAGTCTTTGACTCTACCTTTTCGCCGCCGTGACTTATGCCGTGAAACCTTATGGATGTTCTCCCACTGCCGCCACGGTACCTCGGAGATAAGGTCTGCCTTGGTTTTATACGTGCTGATATGTCACCTATCCACCTGCCTGCTGCATCATACTCACTCGGCTGCTTTTCTTTTATGCTTAAGTCACATCTGTTTTTATGCACCTCTGCAGTCTAACAACCGGCCCCTGGAGCAGGAGGCCCTCGGAGGGCCATTTGCTGTCCAAACTCTCCCACAATAAAACTTTACAACTGGACATCCCTCCTATTTTATTTACATCAGCCCTGTGTTTTATTTACACACCTTGTATCTGTCTATCCTTCCGTTTTTTCCTTCCTTTACTGTTGCAGTTGTTTGTCCTTATCAAAAAACCATGTCTGCTCCAATTATAGGCAGATCCCTCATTGAAAAACGATCCTGAGCTCGAGAGAGTAAATAAACTAAAAAAAAAGAATGAAAGAGGGACAATATGTGTGTGTGTGTGTGTGTGTGTGCGTGTCTATAAATTTCTGGATAGATTTATTGCTCTGTTTTATAGCACTCTATTCATTGAGCTTATCAGATACGACACAGTCTATTTACAACAGACTTTATCACACGTGCGCACACATGCGCACACAGCCCATACAGTAAATCTTCTGCCAGTTATTTGCTTCCCTGCCATATGTAGAACACTACATGTCTCCGGAAAAGAAATCTTGATGGTACAAGAGTT
This sequence comes from Cyprinus carpio, assembly GCF_018340385.1. Classification (NCBI taxonomy): domain Eukaryota; kingdom Metazoa; phylum Chordata; class Actinopteri; order Cypriniformes; family Cyprinidae; genus Cyprinus; species Cyprinus carpio. The sequence goes on from NC_056576.1 coordinate 13,105,396, forward strand.
TGTTATACCCGCCACCCTGTCTTCCTTCTCCATCCCCTCCTTTCAGCATTCTTTAATGGCATTTCTCTCATCTTTGTATATGCGCATATGTGTATACACCAGTCCAGCCTTCAGTCCAAAAGCTAATCCATTAATTAGTTGCATGACTAACTCACCAACCTCAGGAGGCATCAATCAAACAGAAACACACATGCACATGTGGACAGACACAAACACCCACAGGGATGAAAAATGAGAGGTGAATAATGTATGTGGGAACACACAGATCAATTCGCAAGCCATTTACACATCTGCTTGAAAGAGTGTGTGTGTGTTTGTGCATTGTCCTGCAGTCATATTAAGAATTCCAAACAAACCATTTCAACCTCCTCCATAACAACCCCCCCCCCCGCCTCTCTCGAGAGTTTCCCGTTATGCTTCAGGGCAGGTGACGCCCCCCCTATCTGAAGGACAGAATGTTGAGTGTGTGTGTGAGAGAGAGAGGATGGATAAAGTGGAAGAATGGATGGGGTGATTAATTTCTCTCTCTCTTGTCACACCCTTTGAGAGAGCCTAACAGATGTGAACATAGATAGCAAGGATGCCCTCACTTGTAGCACATGGTATCCCATCGATTCATAACATATGCACAGTTACCCCGCTGACCTACATCTTGTTACCGAGGTAACATATTTTTCCTAGCTCATCCTAGACGTTGTTTATTCAATGGTGCTTATAAAACAGCTCCTTGTTGGCGACTCGCAAACGTGACCTCAAAGAAATCTCAATGTGAGTGATTCCCTATAAGTAGTAGGTGTAAGCACCAGGAAACAAAGCCAACAGTGGTTACCGACTCTGAGCTGTCAGTTGTGCGACATACATATGCATCAGGTGCAGTGTCAAAACACCTTATCACAATGACATCCAACAGGGTGACCTGGAGGAGTTCTGGGAGAAATCTGTGCTTGTGTGTGTGTGGTGTAACAGCAGGTAAAGTGACACACTTTGATGACAGGACATTTAATGAGGTGACAGGAAAATGACATGCATTATAAAGACCCCGCTCTAACAGAGATGGGACGGGCGCTGACATACACGCACCCACGCTTGCACGCAAATGTGCACGAAGGAGTTTTTCTGAACCTCGGGAGAGAATAAGACAATCATGGTTTGTCAAATAACCTTTGAACTCACATTTATTTTTAACCTTTTTACTAAAATTGACAGATGATACAGTTTGAGTGAAAGCGCTGGTCTGGTTATTTTGTGTGATTTTCCTGTGACAATAATGACCTTTAATGGTTTAAAAGGAACGCATCATGTAAATGGCAAAAAATGCACTTTTAAAGAAAAAGGAAATAACAGGAAATCGCTTTGTAATTACTCAGGAAAGCACATTTGCATCTTTGGTGACTGACTAAAATGATTTTGATGGAAACCGGTGTCTGCAAAGATTTCTTTCTTGTGGGTGAGTTAAAAAAGAAAGAAGTGAATAAATTTTGTTTATGTCTAAGTGTGTCTGGCATATTTAAAACATTATGATGCAAATAAGTTCATATGCTACGAGGATGAGTCACTTGAGCTTGTTGAGCACCGAAAAAGATTCTAATCTCATGTTGTTAAAAAAAAGGAAATATTTTTAGCTAATCCAACCACCATCCTTCAAATCAGCTCTTTAAAACCCAAGCTACACCGTTCTCTTTCACATTACCTTCAAAGCACCTCTCCAACAACACTGCCAAAACAAACACACACACAGCATAAACGTAGTGAAATTATGACATTTAGTCCTTACTGATTAACCAACAGGAGAGAGAGAGTGGCAAAGGTAAAGAAACACACACACAGTCATGTCAGAGAGTGTTAAAACTTATTAATAGCTGTGGAGTTTGAGCTAAATAATGCACTTGGCCTTTCACAATCACTTAATTTATGATGTGAAGTGCAATCCCCTACCTGCCATATTTCAGTCTTTACACACACACACACACACACACACACACACACACACACACACACACACACACACACACGCACACTCACACACACACACACACACACACACACACACAATCACTCACTCACTCATTCACTGAACCAATGTACATTTTATGATTTAGTATGGCACACACTCATAATCTACACAAATAAACTCACTGTGTGTAATGCAGTTTTATTTACTAATTAAACTGTGATCTTTCTAATATTTTTATTACAACAATAAATGTAATAAGTAATAAAGTTAATAAAATTTATGATGTGAAGTGCAACTGTCAGAAAAAACAATTAAGGGATTAAATATGAATACTGTCTCACTTCGTTAATTTTCAGGAAATAGTTTTTGCAGGCTGAAACAGCTTAAGGATATACAGTAGGGAAAATATTTATTTGATTCCCTGGTGATTTTGTAAGTTTGCCCACTTACAAAGAAATGATGGGTCTGTAATTTTTACGGTATGTTTATTTTAACGTATAGAGACAATATACCAACCAAAAAATCCAGAAAAAAAAACAACACATTATATAAAGGTTAGACATTGATTTGGATTTCAGTGAGTGAAATAAGTATTTGATCCCCAAGCAAAATATGACTTAGTACTTGGTGCAGAAAGCCTTGTTGGCAGCACAGAGGCAAGATGTTTTTGTAGTTAGTCACCAGGTTTGCACACATCTCAGGAGGGATCCTGAGATCCATAAGGTTTCTTGGCTGTTGTTTGGCAACTCGAAGTTTCAGCTCCCTCCACAGATTTTCTATAGGACTGAGGTCTGGAGCCTGGCTAGGTCACTCCATGACCTTAATCTGCTTCTTCTTGAGCCACTCTTTTGTTGCCTTGGTGGTATGTTTTGGGTCATTGTAATCCTTGAAGACTTATCCATGACCCATCTTCAGTGTTCTGGCTGAGGAGAGGAAGGTCTCATCAAAGATTTTACAGTACATGGCCCTGTCCATTTGCCCCTCAATGCGGTGTAGCAGAAAAACAGCCCCAAAGCATAATGTTTCCACCTCCATGCTTGACTGTAGGGATGCTGTTCTTGGGGTCATAGACAGCATTTCTCTCCATCCAAACATGGCGAGTCACCAACAGTTGTCTCCTTTTCACCAAGCTTCTTGCTGATGGTCTTGTAGCCCATTCAAGCTTTGTGCAGATCTACAATCTTGTCTCTGACATTTATACACCTAACAAGCTGACATTAGGAGTAACTTCTTAAAAGTGGCAGAACTAATCTGTGTTCCACATGGGCACAAACCCAATCTGTGGGAGCCAGAATTCTTGCTGGTTGGTAGGGGATCAAATACTTATTTCACTCACTGAAATGCAAATGAATTTCTAACCTTTATATAATAAGTTTTTTATTTTTTCTGGATTTTTTGGTTGGTATATTGTCTCTATATGTTAAAATAAACCTACCATAAAAATGACAGACCCCCTAATTTCTTTGTAAGTGGGCAAACTTGCAAAATCAGCAGGAGATCAAATAAATATTTTCCCCACTGTACACTAACATGTCCATTATCAATGATAAAATATAAATATATAATGTATTAACATGTTTTATATTTTTTCGTTCTCACACTAGATAGATAGATAGATAGATAGATAGATAGATAGATAGATAGATAGACAGATGTAAAATATGATACAGTATGTGTGTATATAAACACAGAAACACACGTGTATGACTACTATAAACATTAATCTAAAATGTCCATTAATAATACTGTTGACATTAAAAACTAAATAAATAAACAAACAAATTACACACATACATACAATAAATACCTGACACACTGTGTGGGGTCATTTCTCTCTCTAACATAACACGTCAGCCAAATACTTACCCCTGACATTAATTAATCAGACCATCAATCAATTAACACAATAGGATTAACAAGCCTTGGGAAGGGATTTACACATGAATATATAATGACTATTTCTCCCTTGTGCTGTCTTTCTACTGCATGCTGGGAGTGGGTGTGTTCAAGTCTGGCATGTGTGGGAGAGCAGTATACTGGGCTTTCTGAGTCCCCTTTCATGCCACTGCATGATTTTTCTTATTTCTTCTTCCTTCTACTCATCAGGTGCTAAATATTCATATACTTTGTTTTTTTTTTTTTCAGTTGAGTGGCACATAGAGCCCTGCCAAGTGCCTGAGAGGTTTTATGCATGGCATCTGTCCCCGTGTGTGTGTGTGTGTGTGGTGGTGGGGGGGGGGTGCCATCTCTCTCCCCTAGTAACAGTTCACGTTTGTGCTGCAGGCAAGTTCCACAGGAGGACGTGCCCTCAGCTGTCTGTTATCAGAACATGAATTTGGCATCAATTATGAAAAAAACAAAAAATCTATTTTTGAAAAATGAATCGCTGGATAGCCCACACAATGTGCCCATCACAATATCCAACACAGCAGCTTCTTATTGGGAACCAAGCTGTAGTGAGAGCAATACGATTTGGGAAAGAAAAACCAGTCAAAATAATTATAGGAGACTGTTAAAATGCAGCACTTTTGGCAGTTTCTTTTTGGAGAATGATTCTATATTTATCAGGACTGTCAATGTTAACGTGTTGATGCATGTGATTAATTAAATAGGCTATATGGAAAACTCTTCTTAAAATTCTTTTTAATGTCATTAACACATCTATTCAATTTGACGTTATAACTGTTTCATTCAGTTCTGTGTGATTTCTAAAGACTGATCAGGACCTGAATGGCTGATTGGAGCTGATAGGAGAGCGCACACAGACAAAAGTTCCTAGCGGAGCACCCGTAAATCTGTAAACGATGGAAAACCATTTTACGGGTAATTAATTTATAAATAAAACCCAGACAGGACATTGAACAAAAGTAAAGTAATTGTCCCTCTTTGTATGGTGGAATTTAAACATCATCAAAGCTCAACATGTGATGTGTTAATATTTATGTGTAAGTGTGCCATTTGTATTTGTGGTTTAGTTTTTTTTTTTTTTTGTTACTGAAAATGTTAATTACAAAAATATTATGAGATCAATTAAACACTGTAATCGACTGACAGACCCAGTATTTGTTTTGGACTATGAGGGATACACAGAAAAACATTTTTAAAAGGAATTAGAAATGTTTCCTTCAAACTTCATTAACTTTTAATAAATAACCTTTATTAGTTTGTAAAAATCATAGATGGGCAGACAGACAGACAGACAGAGAGACAGAAAGATAGATGAAAAAGAGAGATGATAGATTGAAATAATAATAATAATTTCACAGTTGTGGAAAAACTGGAGAACTGTTACTCCTGTGCATGGGTTACATGGAAAGCCAAAAAAAAAAAAAAGATATTTATTTATTTATATATTTTAATGACAGTCGCAAGTTTACTCTCGATGAGCCAGTTGTGTATGTGTTAGAATTGTCTACCACATTGATCACATAAAGATGGATATTCTACCACATTGGCAGCATGTTACACACTTAACGTGTCACAACCTGGAAGTATTGGCATATCCCTACCATAGCAATGTCCAACGCAACTAAGCCTCCTTGTGCATGTGCAAACACTCACTGACAATAATGTCCTGAAGTCATGTCGAGTCATGTTTATTTATACGGCACTTTGGGTCAGAAGTTGAACTCTCACAAAACCCAGAAGCAAATTTACATCAAGTGTGATTTAAAACCAAGGAAGTGTGATCATGCTCACTGGTTCTTTTTCCTGTGCTGTGGACCGTAGACTGCATCTCTGATATCTCCTGTTGCATCATTAAAAATGGTGAGAAAGGGAAAAAGAAGGAAGAAGCAGCAGTGATGATGCCGATATTTAGAATAATAGCTCCATTAGGAGATGCTCGGTCACATGCCTCATAACACCCCCTGGCCACATCTGCTAATGTTTTGTGCTGATTATCCTCCAGATCACGGTGCAATGATATTAACGCACAAGATAAAAAAGCCTTTAGGAAAGTGTTGCTGGAGTTGGACTGACACACACACACACACACACACACACACACACACACACACACACACACAAGTGGGTATTTCTGTGTGTGTGTTCAAGAATGGACCACCTTGCCAAGCATCTGCTATGGATGGAAGCCAGAGTAAAATCTGGGCCATGGTGCATCTCTCTCTCTCTCTCTCTCTCTCTCCTTCATGTGTCAGCTGTACGGAGCAGACACTGAGCGTGTTTTCTGTGATCAAAACAATGGGAACACGTGTTTTGTCTCTCTCTCTGTGAAAGGGAAGATTTTCTCCATCAAATGTCCTTCCAAGTACAGTGACAGACGGAGCAAAAAGTGAAGGCGAAAGGAAGAAGGAATAATGTTCTGATAAGGAAGGAGAAAATGAGAAAAGACGGACAGAATAGGTAAAGAGACAACTTAAGAATGTTAAAACGATTCACCAGTGACGTGTCTTTAAATGGATAGTGCACCTGAAAATGAAGTGCACTATGGTCATTTATTCACTCTCATGTCTTCCTGAACCTGTATGACTTTCACTCATCTGTACAGTATAATGCAAAATTAAATATTTTTCTCAATTACTGGGCATTTTCAAACTGGGATAGGTGGTTTTTTTAGAGCAGACCAAGCTACTATTTTCCATACAATGAAAGTGAATGATCACCATGTGTGTCAAACAAGTGAATTAAACCTTAACATTAAATTTCAGTCTGTTCATCCCACAAAGCTCTCATATAGCTTCATAAAACTTGAAATATAGTGCAAATATAATAAACTGTAGTATAGAATACTTTTATGGTGCTTTTGTTGTGTTTTTTTGTCCTTGGTGGCAGTCTCTAGTCCCCATCCACTTTCATCGGACATTCTCACTGGTTAGAGCTTCTCAAACAGGGGGCATGACTTTATTCATTTGCTATATTTATTTTCACCACCGCCTAAAATAGAGCTCTCAAATACTGTGTAAAACTGAGTTTTTGTTGTGTGGAATACTGAAATGTATTTATTTGAATTTTGATTATAATTATTTGATTATAATTATTTGGTTACTTTTATAAATTACAGAAATTAGAAGTACCCATAGATTAACACAAGATTTGAAAACAAAACTAGTGGCATTCTGTGGTGTAAAACAAGGAGCCTTTGAGTCAAAAAGGTTGAGAACCACTGTACTACGTACTTCATGGAGACAACATGAGTGTAAGTAAATTATGACAGCATCTTTATTTTTGTGTGGAATATAATTTAAGAATGAAAAGCAATAGGTTTAAAAAATAGAAAAAAGACAAAGAAAAAGATGATGTAACGTACTTGAAGGAAACCAGTGAAAATGAAGGAAATTAAAGTGTGTTTGAAGAGAGATGAAGAGAGAGAAGCAAAGATGATGAACTTCTGTCTTTCAAGACTTTTGTGAAGGGAATTCTGACACAGACCATTACACAGGAGAGCTGCATTACGCTGCGGAAAACAAATATACACAAATGTAAAGATGAACTGGGACTAAAAACCGCTCTCATGCTGGCCTTTCACAAATCTGAGTGTATAATCATCCCACATAAATATAATGCAGACTATTGCTTGGTGTATTATCTATTCTAAATCATATATAATGATTTTCACCACACTTTGTATTCATGTGTCTTAAATAGTTGTCCTTAAAATTGAAACTCAATGTAATGAAATGTTTAGGTTGTCTAAAGGTAAGATTCTTTCAATGGCATTATATCTTAAATCCCAGATTATAACGCAATTATACTTTACAATACACTAAGCAGCAGGGTGCATTTGATTGGATTTGTTTTTATTATTGGATAGACTTGATTAACTAGACCTGTACTGTATGGAGCTATACTGTATATAACATCTAACTCCCACATGTTTTATTTAGCAAGTGAGGACACTCACAGGCAGCAGAAGTGGGATGGCACAACCAGCAATGGGGAGGTAAGTATATAACACAGCTGCTCACTGAAATGCTGTCTACCACCTGCAAACGCCAGGATTTGCAGCTTTAATGATGGCAAAACTTTTCTTCCTTTAAATCAAAGACCTGGACAATTAATCCAAAAAGAGAATGCAGTTAAGGCTGCCATACTTAAGACTTTTGTGAAAGTGTCAATTGCAGTATTCCATTTAAGTCTACTCTTGATATGTAAAAATGTGTTTAAGTGATATTTTGCAGTTGAACATTGTAACCAATTATAGGCATGCCTTATGCTCTTGAATGCAGTGGTGAATCAGAGGTGTTTAAATTACTCGAAAGCACCATGACACACCAAAATGACATCAAAGACAACTGTGTTGTCGCCAAAAAGTTGTGCTTGAACACACTGCAAAGACTATAGCCAACGACCAAATATCACGTAAGTTCTGTGTTTTATGCGGGAGGAACTGTCGATACTAGCAGGCCACAGTAGCCTACATTCATCATTCAAAAAGAGAAACCGAAACTAGGACTGTGATATAAAAAACAAAGCAGCACTTGTTTACTATTTTGAATATTATGAATGTTCATCAGTTTGTCTTCACTTTCTTTGTTCCAGGTAGTTATGTTGTAATGAAAATATTTGCATGTTAGAATGTTCAGGTAAGTTGTAAAATTATTTGAGTGTTTATTGTCTTCATGTTTCATCATTCAAAACTTTTCTATTTTTATTTTTTTTATTCAGCTACAGCAATAGCTGGATGCCTTTGTCCAAATTAGGGATTTACTGGAATGTCAGTTCTATTACTTCTGTTATGCATATGTGGATTTTCTGCTATAGGGTGCCCTCCAGCTTCCAGTATGAATGAAACAGACATTATGTGTGTTTATAGAGCTCAAAAATTGCCATCCTAAGTAATTGCCATCCATCCTATTTTGGGTAAAAATAAAAAATAAAACTTCTCTCAAAAGAAATTTGAAGTAGACATGCTTTTCTCCAAAATACAGAAGTGTACAGTAGTTTTTTTTTTTTTTTTTTTCATTTGTTTTAAAAATCGCATTTTAGATCGAAAATAGCAAAAAAACACTCTGATGTGCCAAGCCATCAGAACCAAACCCGAAAATTGTGGTAAAAAAAAAATCGAAGTATGAATTGAACCGTGGGCTAACTGTACTGTTGCATCCCTACTAGGCACATATATACAGTGCACTGCCAGCCAGAAATGCATCAAAATGCTCCCATTATAATCAGCAAGTACAGACAGAGTAAATTAGAGGTTTAATGTGGAGCACATAGCTTTGGTTATAATAGGAACATTAACAGGAGTCCCAGATTCAATGCATGGATGGTCAGTGAACTCACACTGACCAGCAAAACTCTCTGTGTAATGTGGATCTGTGTAAATCTGCAGTGAGTGACAGCTTCAGTGATTAGTGGAAGAGCACTAGAATTTTATATTGCTTGCTCCCTGTCTATAATTTATTTAAAATTTGATTCACATTTTTTTTTTCCTGCAAAGTAGTCTATTAGTCGAAGTAGTCAAGCATTCAGGCACAATCTTGAATTACTTATGTAAGAAAAAAATCATTCCACTACACAGTTCTCATATTGTTTTCTAAATGTTTCCTTTAAAAATAATATAGCATGCATAGAATGTAGTCACTCCATAAAAAATAAGTATTTTAAGGTAAACTGTATTAATTGAAACCTATAATTGTAATATCAAGGGAAATAACAACATTTCCATAATTTTTGTCATGAAGCCATATTATGTATACAGTATCATATTACACACACATATCCCTGCACAAATGGACAAAGGCATGCATATAGAGCAGACACATAGTGTATGCATCACATGCTTTAAAAGAAAAAGAGAAGAGGGGTCTCAAGAACTGACAACTTGCCTAACAATGAAAGACTCCCACCTACTAGTGTTCTGTATTCTGCCTGCCAGGGTCTATGGTGAATAATCTGCCTCTTACTTTATCTTGATTCATATTCACTCATATGCATAACACGCATTTACTACTGTTGTTATGTTTGTTATATTAATATTATTATGTATATTTATTCATATACACACATATACATCACACTTATTTATTACTGTTATCATTCCCCCTAATAATGCCTTTTGCATTGTTCTTTATTGTAACTAGTGCTTTGGCAAAACAAATATGCCATAATTTGTCACGCCAATAAAACACATCGTAACACTGAAAGGAAGGCAGAGAGAGAGAAAAGCAGAAAGACACAGAAAAAAAAGGTGCCTCGGGGAAAGTAAAAAATGTTAATGTAAAAAGTACAAACTGTACCAGTGGCAGATGCTGAGAGGGAAAGGATAGAATAAGAGGAAGAGAAGGAGAGATAACTAAGCGGCATCTGAATGGAAATGGACAGAATGCAGAGCAGAGGGACGATGCGGAGAGAAACACAGATAAACAGATTGTGTGAGTGAATAAAGAGAGCATTTTTAAAACCGGTGTCTTAAAACATACAGACACACACATATGTGCGACAGAGGGAGAGCGGGAAAAAGAGAAACCGAAAATCTCATCCCTTTTCTCCTCTCGATTTATTACATTTCCTGCTTTTGAAATGACAGAAGTAATTTTAAAATGTCTCATCGTGCCACTCTTCAGCACACAGACACCTACACTCATGTGGAAGAGAACAGTTCAAAAGGGATTGTTTCAGAGACTGTGCTCGAGATTAAATCTGCGAAAACCTCATTAAAACTGACAATAAATGAGACTTCAAGAAGACACGTCGGCCATGTAAACATCATCCAAATTACACAGGTACCAAACCCCGGTTTCTAAAATAGTTCTCAGCTGCATACAGTATCTCTACTATAATAATAACGCTCTTCTGCTCAGCAAATACGCTCGGCATAAAAGTTTGAGCGGCGAACACGTTCAAAAAGATCATTACGGGTGCCAGATGATTAAAGGCAGTGTCATTAGGAAAGATATCATTAAAACAGAGAGGACGGACTGCTAGAAACCACATGTGTTCAATTAATAGGCTGAAGAGGTGCAGTGCTACAAACACACTCGCTGAAAGTTCAACTCATTCTTCTGTTTTTAATCATTAAAGCTTCGGTGGAGCTCAGACAGCCCTCCAGGCTAGAAAAGCACCTATCAAACTTTCACAATTCCACTTTTTTTCTGAAGAAGGTAATAAAGTCTTGATGTATATGGGAGGGAAACTGCATTAACTGTGGCCCGGTACCCTGGAGCAAATAAATGCACAAGTAAAACATGTTTGGACAGCTTGAACGGCATCCGATTAGACACGTTTGGTGTTGCGACTAAGAGCAGTGGTTTTGTCGTCCTCCTTCTTCATGTATAAATAAACTTACCTAAAGTGCTAGTTTCTGTAAACAAGAAAACTACTTAGCGCCTTCATTATTGTACACTAAACCTCCTATTCTGTGTTTTTGCTTTATTAAATTGAGAGTAGTCTATAAGACTGAGTGATGAAAAACAGAAATCTCCTCAATTTCTAAATTTGAAAGAGTTGGGTAATCTGCTCTTATAGTGAGTTTTATGTAAGGAACACTGATGTTCCTTGAAAATTTGATTTGAAAATTTTTCATTTTTAAATCATTGTTCTCTCTCTTTTTTTTTTTAACTCACTGGTAATTGTGTTACAAGCCCAGATGCTTAACTGTAAGTATGCCGCCATCCGTTCAATTCGAAAATCCTTTTAATGGTTCTCAGACTTTACCCCTCTCATAAATCTCTGTATGCCCAAGAGATTATTCTCCAGACTAGAATGTTAGATTGTCTGCTGCAGGCCTCATCATTGCTTGGAGTTAAATACCAAAAAAAAAAATTATTAAGAACCTACAAGACTGAACTATGAGCAATATGGCTGTTTATTAGTATTTTATTAATAGGCCTTTGACTTTAGCCAGTGAGCACAAAAAACTCCAATAGATTTAATTCCGCCGTGGTCACCTTGTAACCCACATCTTCTCATCTGTTGCTATGAGTGGTTCTGGGCCAAGTGACCCAGAATGTTCAGAAAGAAAAAAAAAAAATCCTTTTCCTGCTCCTCTGAAGGGCATATAGATTAATAATGTCAGCCGCGTCAGATGGGGTCACTCAGACTATCTTTTCAGTTATAGAAAATAAATTCTCTCAGTTTTCATGTTTGACACATTTCTGCTGCTACGTAAAGAGCTACAGATGTTTTAAAAGCATCTAATAATGCATTCATATTAACACAGCAACTGTTACCTCTTAAATATGTGCACGTAGTGCAAATCAAAAGAGTTTTACTGTCCATCTCTCAGAGGAGCAGGAAACCTTACATCTTCTTTGCAACCGTAAACTCTTGATCCTCATACACCCATCTCTCTCTCTCTCTCTCTCTCTCTCTCCAATGGTACGACAGCTCTGATGGCTGAACTTTAAATGACAGAGATGAAATTAATTCATAGGTGAAAATCCATCATTTCAGATCCGGAATCTGTGCCACCTACAAGCATAAAGAATTAATGGAGTAATCTTACTGCGAGGCAGAGAGAGTGAGGGAGAAAGGATGAGAGAGAGGGAGGAAGGAAAGGAGGAAGGGAGAGAGGTCATTTTATTCTAATTTGTACCTCTGACAATTTCCTGTCAGAGGATAAAGCAAAATAAATAAATAATTGAATATAAAAAATAAATAAATTAAACAACTGAACAAATAATAGCATATTTCTATCTGAATATGAAATGAAGGCCTGTTGCACTGCTATTAAATAACAAGATGAAAAGAGAGAGAGAAAGGGAGAAAAAGTGTTTTTTTCTATCTCCATGTTTTCTGTATTCATATGTGTTAGTGGGAGTCATAATTCAATACAGAGGGGAGGTGTGACTATGGTGTGGGGGGCATGACTACGTGGGAAGCGTATAGATATACATTCACTTTGCTGAGATGTGTGCATTTGTGTGTGTGTGTTGCTGTAAGTAAAGGCATTATGGCAGAAAACTGTTCTATTAGTGCAGTATAGTGAAAAATAATTACTGCTAAAGTTGCATATAACAACACACACACAGGTTATCTGGGAGTGCTTTAGTGGTTCAGTAACTTGACATATACAGAGACAGACACACACACACAAATGTTGTGGAATGACGGTGTTGGTAAGACACTAGAGTGCCTGCTTTGAGACTTGAAAGCCCAATGCATTTACACACTGCCGTCTTGAGGATTGACTGTTACATGAGCTAATCTATCTCTCACAAGAAACACATACGCACTTAAAAAAAAGTGTGGTGAACGGCTGTTCCCTCATGCTCAATTTGTACTGCAGATGTATAGTTTTTCAATTCCTCCAGGCATTCATTGGATTAATTGTATTATTGTCTGATAATCATAGATCCTGCTTTCACCGCCACAAGTCTGTCTCAATTCAATCACCTTTGACTTTCATTATAATCTCATTTTACCATTTCAAGACTCTGTAAATTAAAAACCTTGAGCATGATAATGAATTTACTGTGGCTGTGTAATCTGCAGTCTGCCGTCATTTATTGGCACTGGAGCCATGACACTGGCTGAACTGTGAAGGCGGGAGTCTGCGCTGAGATGAGGGACCTCGTGGCTCCCGACAGGAAAAGACTCTTTTAGCACCTGTGATGGTTGGCGATCTCAAGAGATCTGGGAACACAGGTGCTGTGAGCTCTTATAAAAGCTGTCTCGAATCTACAGTATACAGCAAGCTGACATGCGAGTGGATGGTGTGAAATGCAGGCAGACCGTTGAGAAGCCATCGAGTGCTGTGCTGAAGCTAAATTAGTAAATTAGCATGTCTTACTATGGTGTTCCTCTCAGGAAACAGTTTGGGGAAAAAATGTGACAGTTCTAGTAGTGTAAAATCAGGAAATGCTGCAGAATATCTGAATATATGCATACATGCTTTCCTGGTTTATTTTTTTTAGAGAAGAGGAGCCATTTTTACTCTGCTTCCACATGCTTGTCTACATCTCATGAAAAATTGTGTAATTGGCTTCATGAACTCTCGGTATGAGTGGTTACAGCGCATTTTAATGACATCATCAATGGAGAAGCTTGATATTAAAAACCATCTGAACTGACCCAGGATTTCAAGATATTTAAATGAAGTAAACTCCCTTCTCCTACCTGTTACGCACACACAGAAACATGCACACAATGCAGTCTGGCCTTAATGCGCTTGTCCAGCCTTTGTAATTAATTTTCATTTGCATTTATTGGATCAGGAGAAATTAATTAGATCTCTCTGGACACAAAGATGATATCCATACCACATGCATCTTTCTGTGTGAGAGCGAGAGAGCATGGTAGCTGCCTACTCAAAAGGAAGCCAAACATGATTCACTGAAAAGATTCTTTGAGGCCAATGTAAGTCTAGATGAAAAAAATAAATAAATAAATAATTGTGAAGGCTCTTATAATTGAATATGCCAATGTTTTCTTAAGGGGCCATATCATGAAACATTTTTGTACTTTTATAGCATTAGTCAAGGTTTCCTTTTTCAATGCATTTAGTTTAGCATTTGCAAATCAGTTATAATTGGTTAACCTCTTTGCATGTGAAAAAATAGGTCTAAAATAGTTGCCACTGCCCTATCCTCCTATTATAGTTTTTTTTTTTTTTTTGTATAGCCTGCATGGTGACACATTTAGGAAGCAATCCGTGAAGACAACGGTGGGCAAAATACTGATAGTCACAACAAACTGGTAAAAATTTGACACCAGTATAAATTTTGAATTGTCTCTATTGCAGTTATGCTCATGTGACGCTACAGTGCTGCACTGTTATGAAAATGTATCATTTTGATGTATTTTTAAGCCTAACCAGTTTAAACTTTCATGTGATTTTAAGCCGTTCAAGTCCAATAAGACACAAATAAGAAAACTCAGTTTGGTAGTTGCATGCTTTCTGTGCACACGCAGTAACAGTAACTGTTTTCTACTGTATTTAGTTGTACTATTGTTTGTAATTAGATTATTTGTTCATTCTTATTTTAATACTGTTTACTTGTTTTCAATAAGCTTGATAACTTTTTACTTTCTGTACATATGTTAGACTAGTATTAATGTTTTTTTTTAACAACCTTATTTCCAGCAAAAATAACTATATGTGACCTGTGCTGGCAAAATGAGTCACAATGAGCACATTTTCAAAAATGTGTTATTTTATGTTCACATTCTCCATTAAAAGCCCTTCAGAATGATGTATGATTTGTTGTAATCGGACGAAAAATGTGATGGTTACATTTTTTTTTATTAGAGTAATGACTGAGCTACACCTGTTTGAATTCAACAGAGTCTGCAAAGTCAATTTTGAGAAAAACGTCTGTGATGGTCACATTCTCCATCTCCAGTTCTTTTCTTTATAATTGCTATATTAATAATCACAATATAGCTATTTTTTATTTTATCTTTATTATAAATAAGAATAGATGCAAAAAAAAACAGTAGAACAAATATAAGAAACAAATAATGCATTACCATTTTCATTTTACATATAAACAAAAGCATTCAAGTAAGAAAAACAAATAATCAAATGTAAAAATCCCTTAGTCTGTTAATTAAATTTAGTTTGTTATTTTCAATTTTGTTTGTTCAGTTCAATCAAGAGCAGCGAGTGATTCCCTCTTTCCTTTTATTGTTAGATTAACATTAATGAGGCGGCCTATGTTAAGACCCACTGTAATGTAATGCAATGTAACAGTTCCCCGAACATTCACTTAAGACATAACAGATTATGTTTGCGTGAATACTTAAATACTGTAATTCTGTGTATATTTGTACTGTATATGTATCGGGATCGCATACAGTCAGATGTGTCTTTATGCGCGCGCTTCGGGTGACAGACAGCGTGAGAAGCAAACGGAGAAAAGGTACTCCTCTCAGAAAATGTACAAATAAAGGTAAATGAACATCTGAAATTATTATTTGGAGCATTGGGATTGTTAGACGAGGGCTTAATTAACTAATTTTTGGGACCTCAAAATCTACTTTTTTTTTTGCCTGTAGCTCAAAATTAGCCAAGCGCATTCCGACTCATTTTGCCAGAATGGGTCACATATTGTGATATATATCATTAACATTAAACATAAGACTCTTATCATAGACTTTGGGCCTACATGCAGAAATGTGCTGCATACAATATTAAATAGTTCTCCCTAAAATGAAAATTCTGTTATTCACCTAATGTTATTCTAAACCTGTGTGACTTTTCTTTTTTATGAAATACACAGTAAAAGATATTTTGAAAAACATTGATGCCTTAGATTACCGACTGCTTCTATGGGCAACAATTTGCAAGCCATCCACCATATTGTCTTTGTACACTTGAGAACAAGTTGACCACAACTACAGGCTACAGAGAGCAATAAGAGTGCATCTGCTAAGGAGGCTGTACCAAACTCTTTTATTTCAAAACAGTTACTCCATGTTTTTCATGATATGACAATTATTTAGCACTTAAGTTTTTTTTTTTTTTTTGCGTTTAACTAATTGATATAACACTGTTTAAGCATTATCATACTGTCGGCGCTCACATTTGAATTTATATTCTCGGGAGGCGCTTTCTTATCAAAGCGACTTTGATAAGACAGCGCATACATTATGTGCGTGGAAGAGAGATGTAAAGCAAAAAATTAGATAGCGGATCCGAGTCAAGTACTAGAGTTAAGACAAAAACACTACAAGCATCAACACTGATGTGCGAGGAAGGATTGTGGAGGAAACTCTAGATCTAGAGAAGTTGGGACCTTTTGTGTGGAGAGATGAAAGTGCTACATGACCAGATATACCAAATTATCACCAAGACAATGGTTTGCTCCCGCAAAAGTCAAACAAATACAACCTTATGTAAGTGTGTTTAATAATAACATAACCTTAATATGTGTGTGTGAATATGAGTGTGAGATAATGGAGTGTAGTTTACAGACCGAAGTAGTTATTAGTGCGCCGCATAAATATTGCATCACTGGGTAGCGTAGAGAAGGTGGTGTGTGCGTGTGTGTGTGTGTAGCAAGACTAGGAAGTCTGTTTAACTGCGTGTGTATCTCCCTCTGCGGCAACTCTCATTAAAATTGTAAAGTCGTACACTGATGAGGGCACTCTAGAGTAACCCGCACACATGCACGCACAAGAATGAAATATTATTGAACATCATCCTCATCACCACTACCAAAATCTGGCTGACCTACAAAAAAATGTGTAATAATATAATATGTAATATGTATAATATTGTACCGTTCTCTGGCTCAGACTTGCGCTCTTGTTCCGTATCGGTGAGGGACAGGACAGAGTTTGCTCGGCTCGACAGGCAGGAACTATGCTCTGACTTTACTTCCTGCATCCACAAGCGCAGGGCATGGTCAGGGGAGGCGCCGCCCTCAGATTCAGGATCGGAAGGGACACCAGCAGATACCCCTCCAGGGTAAGCAAGGTCCTGATTGGCCGCATGAAGCTCTGTCTGGAAATCAGGGAACCCAGTCTTGGAGGGGTCTGAGAAATCTGTGAAAGTCCGAAAGAGAAAGGAATGAATTAATGAAATATATTGCGCAAATCAACGTTTTAGTACGCACACACATAGGCTAGTGGATTAAAGTTCAGAGCTGGAGTTGTGTACCGACTGCTGAGATTTCTGGAGCCTGGCTGAGAAACTATTTTGTTCTCTCTTCAGAGATGGAGAATGGCTTATAAAACCTCAAATAAATATTTAACAACAAAGAGTTCTACTTTTAACTGCACAAAATGTGAAAACCATTTAAATTCCCACAAGAATCTCAGAGAGCGTAGGAGACATATGGGTTTACACACATGCACACTCAGACACAGAACCTCAATGTGTGTGTGAACCAGCACTACTTTTCTCTCTCATTTTTACACTTACAGTACATCAGCTCACTCTAGCATACACACACAAACTACATTCTCTGAGGATTCTCCGAAGTAGCTTTACTGGCATTAGAAAAATTCTTATATTGCCATAGCATTGCTAACATTCACTGACAGACATACAATACAGTTTAAAGGTTTGGGGTCAGTAAGATAATCAAAAAAACTATTCTATTTGAATAAATTTTAAAACGTGACGGCAAAGCTGCATTTTCAGCTGCCATTGCTCCAGTCTTCAGTGTCACATGACCTCTCAGAAAGTATTCTAATATGCTGATTTGGTGCTGTTGAAAGCAGTTGTGATGCTTAATAATTTTGTGAAATTTAAAAATTATTCAATGAGTATTCTTTAATGAATAGAAAGTTAAAATAAACACATTTTTTTAAAAAATAAATCTTTCGTAACATTATAAAAGTCCTTTTTGATCAATTTAATGCATTCTTTCTGACAAAGTATTAATTTCTTTAAAATAATAATAATAATAATTGTAGTGTACATCATTTTTTAAAAAAAGAAACAAATAAAAAACCTTGTTGTCATTCTCTTGTTTTTTAATTCTGTCTTTTCTCATCTCATCTGTTCCCATTTCCTCTTACCTTCTCTTCTCATCTCATCATATCCTGACTGGTCTTTTTACTACTTGGGGAACTTTGTATTTTGAGCATGTGTATGCACATAGCACACTACAATGTTTTCTCTCTTTTCTGTTAATCTCTTTTCAATCTTTTCATTCTTCATTTTGTCCCTTCATCTCATCTCTTCTCTTGCCCTCAATTCTCATCTTTTCTCATCTCTTCTCTTCATTTGTTCAGGTAAAATTTATGGGCTCTTGATGTTTTTTTTTTTGAAGTGTGTAGCTGTTAGTGTGTGTACAGGAAGTGTGTCTTTTTAGACATGTGTGTGCGTGTGAGAAGCGAGCTCTTTACTCAAGTGTCCTTAAGAATCCTCTCCTCTACCTCTCTGACTCCTGTCTCCGTGGCTACCCCTCTCACTGCTCTCCGTGCTCTAATCATCTCAGTACTAATTGTCCACGATGCACTTCTCCGTCCTTCACTGAGAACATGACCCCCTGCTTCTCAGCCTGACCCACACACACATACACACTCGTCTAAGAGCAGACATGGATGAAAAAAGCCAGGGTAAGAGGAATGGGTGAAAGACCTTTTTTTACATCTCTTTTCATTTCTCCTTCTTTCTCTCTCTCTGTCTCCATTTCCATCTCTCTCTTTGTAAAGCTGTTTCCGTGGTAACTGGAATGAAATATTTTGTTCTGCATGCAGCATTTGAATAATTCCATTGAGGAAACAAAGAGCCTCACTGTCACCTGCTCAACCACTGCCTTATGTATAATATATGTATATATTGTATGTATGTACATATGTAACTATCCTGATGTTGGACCCATACAGCTGAGAAACAAAATTCAGCACTGAGGGTAGTTTAAAATTATGTTTAAAACAGCTTGACATTTCCTGAATCACTGCTAAATGAGTGGACAGCATTTCAACTTTCTGCAGGTTTCTGCAACATTTTTTTTCCAGTATGAGCATGAAGGTTTGAGAAATGCTGTGTGCAATTGATAATTTGCAAAAGGAATCCCACAGAAGCCATGCATTATTATTTTTCTGTCTTTTATTTTATTTTATTTATTTATTTTCTTTTGAGAAAACATGTAAACAAATGATATGTATGCCATCTGGATAACATCATTTATTATTAAGTATATATTTTTATTAATTATATATTTAATTATTAATTAATTGTTTAATCATACATATTTAATGATGTATATAATACATATTAATGTAATGGATAATAATCTGGAATTAAAAAAAAAATGAGTGTAATTTTTAATCAAAAGCAATTTATATATACTCTGAATGCATCTGTTCAGGTGGCCAAAGGGTCCAGCAGAACTAAGTTCTATTCAGCAAGAATAAAAATGAAAGGGAACATTGCTTGTGCGTGTTTGTTAGTTGTGGGGAATCCTTTAATTAATGGAAATAGCTCACCCTTGGGACTCAGACAAGCAAAAATGCCTCAATGAATGTAGAATATCAAAGACAGAAGAATAAAGGGTGAAATAAATTATATTATTAAAATTATTTTAAAATTTAAATTGTAAATCATTATTCAAAAGTAAAACACGCATCCCATTATTATTTAATGACAAGAGTGTTTGATGTTTGGTGTTTGTTTTTTTGTTTTTTTTTTGTTTGTGTGTTTTTTGTTTGCTGTTTTTGTTTTAAAGTGATTGTTTTCATAGATTAGTGTTCATAACTTATGAGTCACACCATAAAAAGCAAATATCAACAACATCAAACAAAACAACTCTGGAAATTATGATCTCCTTTAGATAATGCAGCTTTTCACGCAATGTCAGATGCTCATGATAACAGCTCCAGTGCCCCTCTACTAAATGTAGAGGAACATTAATTATGTGTCATCATTTAATGCTGTCTCTCTCACACAGACACAAGGAAGCATGCACACATATCCTTGTGGAAATTTCGTATGACATCTATTAAACGTTATTTGAGTATATCACAATATATGAATTAAACTACTGTATATATAAAATTAAACTATATACCGCAACAATTCTATATCATATTAGAATGATTTCTGAAAGATCATGTGATACCAAAGACTATAGTACAGTTATTATAAATTGAAATAATTTAAAACTCTTCTTTAAAATTGTAATAACATTTCACAATGTTATGGTGCTACTGTATTTTGATCAAATAAACACAGCCTAGGTGAACATAAGAGACTTCTTTCAAAAACATAAAAAATCTTACTGACCCCAAATATTTAAATGGTAGTGCACATGTCATTCTTTTTGACAATCTTTTGCTACTTTTTTTACACTCAGAATTTGATCGCAAGAGAGTTTACAATTTAATAAAAAATTAATAAAAAGACATTCTGAATGGCCCACAATCCTGTTCCTAGTTTCCAAGTTCATACCTTTCTGGGGCTGCTCCAAGGGTTTCCTGCGGACTTTGTGGCTATTGTAGGTGAATCTGCGGTCAGGCTCATAATCAGTGTGGGTGTGCGCCTCTCTGTAGTGTTTGTGATGAAGGCTGGTCCCATCCTCTTCCTCAGATGAGCTGGAGTAACTGAGCTCCAGGCCAGGGTGGGGCCGTGCCAGAGATTGGTACAGCTTCTCTTCCATCTCTGCTTAATTTCACAATATCATACACACACACACACACACTCAGTAATCTCAAAAACTCACTCAAAGCACACTGCACACACACAAAGAACAACAACAACAAAAAAGAGAGAACAGAATAGAGGCGATGAAACAGAAAACAAACAACAGCAGTTCAAATGTACTCTAAACTTTCATTTCACTAGTGCAAATTTTTGTAACACGATACATGAAACAACTTGAGAACAAACGGCTGCTCAGTAGAAACTTAAAGAGGCATGAAGGACAAAACAAAGCAGAGACACTTTCCAAACCGCCCCCATGTTTTAGCCAAACATTCATCGACCACCAGGAAAAAGAGAGAAGGTCTCAGAGGACAAATGAAAGAGAAGAGGGAGAGATCGAGAGAACGATAGATGGAGGATGAGATGAAGAGATAAAGAGATGCTTAGATAGAGGAAAAGAGAGGAGATAAAAAAGGGTGAAAGGCTAGGAAAAAAAGAAGCAAACTTAAGAGAAATACAATTGGCCGGTAATGAAGCCAATTAAATTATGAAATTAACTTCTCTCACTATACAGTACACCAGTCAATAATTGATTAAAAGAATTCATTAGGATTCATTTTTATGTTGTTGTTGTTGTTGTTGTGGTTAACCCAATCAATCTTACATTCTGAATTAGCTGAAATTTCACTCTAAATAAATCTATATTGATTCCTTTGACATTGTAGTACATCCAATTTTAATGCATTCAGTTCTTCTATGGAAAGAAAACAAAATGATAACTAACAAATTGGCTTTAATGATGTTGTAACTGGAGCTCCTCTCATCAGAGATGAACCATTATTGCTTTTTCATGACCAATCTAGATTACTAGGAATGCAACAATCAATTGATACTGAAAATAATAATCTCAATAAAAACCATAATGTAAAAACTGATAATCAATAATGAAAATAACGAAGGACTTCCATTATCAATTAGTGAGTTCTGTAGGCCTAGATTAGTAACACCACTCTACCATAGTAAAAAAGCAAATTTCTGTGAAAAAAAAAAAACACTCAAAATACACCCACCTTTGCAACACCTATGTATGTTATTCTTTTTATTATTATTATTATTGTAATTTCATTGTTGTTGTTCTTGTTGGTTCTATTTCATTTTATAAAATTTTTGTATAAAATGAAAACTAATACTGGAGTCAGACATGATCGTGCTTGAATTGCCCTCTATTCATCTTATTCAGTGCTCTAGCACTGACACAATATCTCTCTCTCTTTCTCTCTCTCTCTCCAGAGAGCACGGCTCCCTTTCAGCTTTTACTTCCCAGAATCTAAACGCTGACCACGACCTTTCAATGACCTTTGAGCCTGAAAAGAACATTTGGCATTCAACAGAGAAGTGCACAGGTAGGGGAGGGCCAATGGAAAACAAGATGCGGTTAGACAGAGAGAAAGAGAAAGGAGAGAAGGAGAGATGCAGCTGAAAGGAGACAGATGAAAAGGAGAGGTGGAATGGATGAACACGGGATGAAAGAGAACTGATAGAACGTAAAGGATAGAAGAGGCGTCAAACGAAGATGAAGACAGGGACGGATAGGAACAGAAGCATGGCTGAAAAATGAAAGAGGGAAGGATGAAAGTAGACAGATGAAGAAATGAAGAAGGATAGAAGGTACTCATGAAATGGCCAAACAGGTTAAAGACTTTGTGAGAAGCAGACAGGAGGGAGACAGATAAAAGAAAAAAAGTCGCTCACATCCTGACACTGATGAAATAGAAGTTAAAAATTACCATCAAATGCTCGTTAGTATGTATACTCTGTATTGCTTTGGTAATGGGTTACTAATTGGCCGATGTAGAAATGCACGACATGACTAAGTGATGTGGGAGGGGTATGCAAGTTAAATCCCTGTCAGTCTCTGGCAGGCTGCCTGCTGATTGGATGTCATGCCAGAGTGACTGCCAATTGGAGGCGGCGGTGACTTTGCAGACTGGAGGCAACGTCTTCACATGCAAACACAATTAATAGTCTGTTAGTTAATAGCAGTGGTGACGAACACTCCTTTTATCTGTCTCTCTCACTCTGCTCTCATGAGACTCATGTGAAGTCTAGGAGAGGAAGCAGATTGAACAATACTACTACAATTTTTGAGCAAAACAGAACTTTAACATTTAAAGAGCGTTTAAGGCCACTAATAAAATCTGTGCAGGAATAAACAAAAGTAGACACACGTACACTTGAAGCAGACAGATGGGGAGGGTTCTTATGGGAGTGCTGAATAAGTCTTTGTAATCAGACGATTATGATGATTACAGTGTAGGAGAACAAACCGCCGAGAGGGGACACAAACATTGGTCACGTATGCACAATTGTGCGCCTAATTGAGTTTGTGCTCCAGTCTACACAGTTTATGTTTGGAGATGCTCTTCTTTTATCATTGAGCAACAAGTAAGAATAAAGGCTCTCAAGTGGTTCTCTGCAACACCATGCGGGGTCAGAAACAAAACGCTCCTCCTTATTAAGAACCATATTTTGCTGTAGGGTTCTTGAGTTGGCTATATTATATAAAACATTGATGTTGCATTATAGGTGCTTCAGGTGAGTGTATTGGTTTTATGTATCATCCATTAACAGAGGAAAAGGAAAGCCCTCCCAAGTCTTTAAAAAGAAGTACAATGCTTTACTTCTCTTCAAAGTGAAAAAATGGAAAACGGAAAAATGAAAAATAAATAAATAAATAAATAAATAAATAAACCAGATGATGAATGAAACATATAACCATAGGTACTTTTTCCAGGAATTGGCCAGTATTAGATATTTTACCTATTCTGTCTGCTTACTCTTACAGCAAAATAAAATGAAATATTTTAGGCACCATCTAACCTGTCTTTAATTTTATTATTATTTTTAATTCAAAGGTTATTCTTTTCTCTAAAGCAGATTTCAAAAATAAAAGGTATCAATCTTATTCTGCACCCATCTTACATTGGATACTGAAAAATAAAGAATAACAATATCAATAATAAAAATACATACTATAATTCTAAAGGTTTTTGGGGTCAGAAATTTGAGTGGTTTCTTTTTTTTTAAGAAATGTATATTTTTTTCAGCAACAATGCATTTAACTGATCAAAGGTGACAAGAAAGACATTTAAAATTTTACAAAAGTTTTCCATTTCATATATAAAAGCTGCTCTTTTGAACTTTCTATTGATCAAAGCATCCTGAAAAAATAAAAACATTTCCAAAAAAAAAAAACCTTGTTTCTTTAGCCTCAAATCAGCATAATAGAATGATTTAATGTGACACTGAAGACTGTAGTAATGGCTGCTGAAAATTCAGCTTTGCAAACACAGGAATAAATTACATTTTCAAATAGAAAACAGTTATTTTTAATGTTAGTGTTTAAAATATTACTGTTTTACTGTATTTTTAATCAAATAAATGGTGAGTATTAGAAACTCCTTTCAGAAACATAAAAATCTTACTGACCACAAACTTTTGAACTTTAGTGTGCAAAGATGTATAATCATTTATTTTATTGGTCAGCAACAATAGCATTAAAATAATTGCTGCTTATCAACAGTGACCAAAATTTCAAAATTGGTGTTTCACAAGCCATTTTACTTGCAAGATCTGATGTATTTCATCCATCAGAAATTAGTTGGATCCACACCTGAATGGAACAAAACTGAAAGAGAGTTTGCAGCAGGTTGTAAAGAACTTTTCCTCTCCTGAAACACTGTTGACACCCACTTGGACAGTGGAGGTTAAAGACGCATTTAACATTGAGAGCATATACCAAATTCTAATGGTAATACTATACTTTCCTATGGGATCAGGCTTTAGAGATTTTTTTAGCTTGTGGTTTAAATGATTATATTTGACTCTCAGGGTGGTGAAACTAGCTCTGAATAGATTTTCGTACTCCTGTTGCTGTTATACAACTGTGCATCTTTGTATCACCCAGTCACTTCACCCATATAATCAGATTGGTTTAAGTGTTGATGTTTCGACAGCTCAATGTAGAGATGGATCAGTGTATGGACAGTATTAACACTCTGTCACTGAACCTTCCCCAACTAAACAAAGAGAAAATCGAAGGGCTCTTAGCCAGGGATAAAGGGCGGAGAGTGAAACTGTCTACAATGCAAAAATCCTCTCTTGAATATTAAGTCTCACGTTGAAATACTCTGTGTATCGTTGTGCACAAATTTGAAATTTGAGGTCCACATAAGACATGCTACTTAAACTGCTTTTTATCAGCTAAGAAACAGTCCAAGCGCTTCTCTTACGAGGAGATGCTGAGAGATTGATGCAGACCTGGACTGCTGCAATGCTCTCCTGTCTGCTCTTCCCCAGAACGCCCGGCTAGACTACAAATTAATGCTGCAGCACGAGCGCTGACAGAGACGAGAATGAAAGCACACATTACGCATGTCTTAAAGTCCCTTCATTGGCCTCTCGTAAATTTTAGGATTGATTTTAAATTTCTGTTACTGGTGTACAGATCCCTTAATGGGCTTGCACCTAAATCCATATCTAATAAGCTTGCAAGGATCATTTTAAACTGGTCTCTCTGGTCCAGGCCCGGACTGGCCATCGGGAGCACTGGGAGAATTCCTGGTGGCCTGGCATCTGATTTGGCCCACTGCCCAGTTTTGTTTAGTTTTTTTATATTATTATTATTTTATATCACTGCCTGCCATATCTACCAAAATGTTCTTTGCCGAGTTTGATATTCGATAATAAATCATGAATTGGTTAGTCTTGACTGGCAGTGCTACAATTCTGCTCACGTTTGTTCCACGCTTCCGTCAAATGGTTTAGAATCGAACAGAGTAATCAATAATGCGCTGGACTTGAGGAAGGGGAGGAAGCAGCCAGAAGCAGCAATGAAATGTAGCAAAATACTGATCTGTTCAGGGCTTCAAGTGCAGGTCAGTTTCATCTGTAAATAGGCTACTGTATTTTTGTTTTTGTTAACTTAGTTATGTATTAAACTGCTAGCAAATGTAGCATCCCATTATTATCCTCAGTAAGAATACTGTATGTTAAAAGGACATCATTATCTACTGTAAAGTAGCATAAATAAATTTAGCAGACAGATGTTCACATCGATTTATAGGGAATATATTTGGAGGGAGCTAGTGGAGGCAACACCACAAAAATATGAGACATAATAATGCAAAAACGTGTTCAGTATTAATTTTCTATAAACCAATTGTTGTAATTTTTACATTTAGGCAAATTTATTTAAAATATTTGTATGAAATACATGTTTGTTAATCTTGGGTATTTAAGTGATTTTAATTACAACAATAACACATCTTCCTAATGTAATACTTTGAATTTAATTAAAATAAATTTAGATTGTGTGCAAACAAACTACAATGAGGGAGCTGTTTTGCAACAAGGTGGAGACAGTTCTCTTCATAACAGTAGACTTGCTGGTAAAGAAGTGACAGGTACAAGTAAAACAGACAAAATAATAATTATAAAAAAAAAGTACACACACACACACACACCTACTTAGCTATCTAAATGGGGACATTCCATAGGCATAATGGTTTTTATACTGTACAGACCGTATTTTCTATACTCCTACACCAACCCTACACCTAACCCTATCCCTTACAGAAAACTTTTATTTTTATACCAGTTTTTCAAATGAGGACAACCCCAAAATGGTTAAGCAGGTACACACACACACATACATATAAACAGAAGTGAGAAAATGAGATATAAAGCAATATGAAGAAATGGGAAAGGGAAGTGAAGGTGCCGTTCAAGGGAGAAACTTTAATTATTTTGCTTAAGGATTTAGACATTTTTGTTATGTGATGGCCATACAAATTATATTGTTGTCTGGTGTCCTGCAGAGTTTAGCTCCAACCCCAATTAAACACACCTGAACCAGCTAACCAAGATCTTACTAGGCATACTAAAATCTTCCAGGCAGATGTGCTGAGGCAAGTTGGAGCTAAACTCTGCAGGACAGCAGCCTTCCAGGACCGAGTTTGGAGACCCCTGGTGCATAGGATGGCCTGGATGAGTGTGAGATTTCCCGGCCTGAAGTTGTGTCCCAGTCCAGCCCTGCTCTGGTCTCCTAACACTGTCTACGTTTACATGCAACAAAATAATCCATTTGTAATCAGATTGTTGGCTCAATCGGACTGAAAACCATCATGTAAACACCTTAATCGATCCGATTGAGCTCGATCGGAATGAAATTTCGATCGGATTGAAGGGGGTGTTTTATTCCTCTTCCATTATGATTGAGAGTGCATGTAAACACTCGATTGGATTGAACCACGAAACTGAAAGTACTGCGCATGTGCAATGACGCAGAAATAGCGTAATGACGTATGACGCACAGAACGAGCTGCTCTTCCTTTTGAATAAAGTGTTGTATAAATGCATGTCCCTGTCATTATAAAACTCTACTTTCACTCGGCAACTGGAAGTGGAGCAGGACAACCTTGTTTTGGATACTCATCCACAAGCTTGTTTTTTTTTTTTTTTTTTTTGCGTCATAAATGAACAGCACAGCACAGTGGTTTATATGCATATTTATTCATAAATGGGTAAATATTAATTCTGCTGTTAAAAACAAATAAAGAAACCATGTAGGAGAGTGGTTATTATGTTCAAACAGTGAGAAACTCTATATTATCTATATGTCACTTTCACTTTTCAATTTCACTATTTGAGCAGTGTGCGAATGTCAAAAAAAAATCTATTCCGGTTTGAAGCTTGTGACATATAAACGCACACATCAGCCTGATCACTTTATTTAGCATTCATGTAAACACTACAATCACATTCATCAATCGGAATGAATTCAGTCCGATTGAACCAAAAATTGTGCATGTAAACGTAGCCAGTGGCATCCCAGCAGTCAGTAGTAAATCTTATTGCTATTCTTGATCAGTTTAAACAAAACGCACATTTTTAACACAACCTCTGATTTGTTTTCTTTATTTCTATGGCTGATTTATTTATTTATAAACTTTATTTTATGTATTTATTACATATGGTTTAACTGCTGCGCTATTTATACTTTTGTATATCATATTCCCCTTGATCTATGTGCATGTCTTATTCATTTTATTCTTTAACTGCACTATCAGTTACATAACTTCCTGTTTAATTATGCACCAACCTTACTTTTAATCTTTCATGTTTGCCAACTGACACATTAATGTCTTTGCATTGCATCTTTTGCACAAGATATGGTTTACAAATAAATCTGAAGAGAATTAGGTTTAATTAAATCAAAGGTAATAATCTAAGGTGGGGCTGCACCAATCAAGTGCCATGTGAATATGACACTGACACACTAATATAAATGTTTGAAAATGTAAAAAATATTTGCTTCTAAATATTGTCAACAATAACATTAGCATGATTTGACTGCTGGGAATCGTACAATATTACAGGCAGCCCATAGAGACATATGATAGCTTCTTTCACGCACACACACAAACTGCATATACACAAAGAGGATAATATTCATTCATCCATCTTCAGATTATCAGTGCAGACTTCCTGCGCTGATTCTCTTTAAAACAGTCTCAAACACACACACACACACTCACACAGCAAGAGTTGACATTCCCTCATCCATCTCTCTCTATTGCCAGAGTCACTTTCTGCACTGAACACCCCCATCACCCCCCCACCCCCCACCTGCCTCCCTTGCCAACTTGGAGGAAATGACACACACACACACACACACACACACACACAAATACACACAATTTCTTTGGAGGAGAATCAGATCTGCAGCAAGAGAAAGCTCTTGACCTGAGCAACTGCACAAACGTGTCAAAGCCCTGATACTGCCTAAAATAAAAGCTGACAGCACATGCACACACACAAACAGAGTCCATAAACATGAAAGTCAAGCGCAGGTCAGCTAAGAATATTTCTTGCTGGTGGCATTTCTCAGTGCTCCCAAAAAGGTAAACGCAGACTTTCTACATAAACCTGAAGCTAGTCAGACATCCCTGGGGGTCATATCTGACAATGATCATCACCATGGAGACCCAAACTGGAGGAGGGGTTAAGGAAATGGATGGCGACGTCTACTTATGAAACATACATTCACATCAATATTCTTTGCTTTTTTTATACAAATCACTCTTCCTCTTACTATTTAGTCTGCTATTTCATTGTATTTTTACTGTGCACGGGTAAACTTTCTACCCAGTCACATGGACAGATTTGTTTGTAAACAAAAAATTCATATTTTGCAGCAAGATACAGAGCATTTACAATATGAAAATTCCACATTTTAGGCCAATAAATCAGGTCGAGATTTCATTGTCATTTTTTATGACTTTCCCCTTGAAAGTCAAAATATTAAAATTTACTGATATTTCTAGGATTTTCAAGATCATGAGAATCCTGCCTAAATTTAATATCCAACTTAAATGCACAGAGGAAATCAATAGAAAACTATCTGAAATTGTTGACAATGACACATTTATGCATTTACTGTAGCTAAAGCTATTTTTCAAAAACCTAGTCTGCTAAGTTGGCAGTGGGTGCTGTTACCTACAGCAGCTGTCTAAGCTCTGTTATAGCTTGTTCATAAAGGTATTGAATAGTTCGAGAATGTGATAAGATTTGATTTGATTTAAGCTTCCCTAAAATATTTAATACACTGTCAGAATCCTTTTGTTGTCTACTGTCAAAAGATGAGCTTCTAACCAGCTCTACTGGCTCCCCTATGTGCTTACTTTCTTACCGTTATGTGATTAACACATGCCCTGTTGATGTACAATGAATAACACAGAAAAGAGGACGTGGGGTGAGGCTACTCTCTGATGGCTTGTTCACAGACCATTCACTGGCCATCTGATGAACACTGGTTTTCTCAAGTTCCAAGCCTCTGGCTGGTGATCTGTTGGCTGCAATATAGCTGGAGACCTGGCAGCCAAACAACAAGGAAACATGGACATGAAAAAGGTGGCTGAGACATTCAACACTGACACTAATGATCAATCATGAATACAATGAAGAGACAAGGATAAACAAAGTGTCAAAAAGGAGCCTTTCCTGATTGGCAACAGAGTGATTTATCGCAGTATCTTGAAGTCCGATTCATCAGACAGCAATTTACTCCAACACTGCACACGGTGAATTTCAGTCCAGGGCAGTAACAGCTGTCAAGCGTGCAAACACACACACACACATATGCAGGACGCATTCTTCCTTTCTATCATCTAGATGGCTTTGAGAAAAGTTAAACTTTTTTTCGTCAATTTGGTCACCGAGTCAAATAATATTGCTGTTTGTGTGTTTTATATTTAGTATGATGTGAAGCAACAGCCGAAGTCTGACAGATATACACATAGACTAGTAATTTAAAATAAAATAAAAAACAGAGCATGGATATGTTTTTTTTTTTTTTTACATATTTAATACTTAATTTAATATTTAATACTTAAAATATTTAATGTGTCAGACATACAGCAAGATTTTAAATTTCAAAAGGCATGTTATGCTGAACTTGCATTTTGAATGTTTACTGAGGTACTTTTAATGAATCACTCAAAAAGTCTGAACCAGTCTGACCTAAACTCACATCAGTACACAGTACACATATTTGTAGTTTTTTGAAAAATTTAAGACATCATAAAATAAATATAGATAATTTATGTACTAAAAATGTTTAAATATATAGCATATTTTATGCATAAACAGCATAAATAAATGTTCTTTTGCTGTTCCTTTTGTTCCTTGAAACAAAATTAGCCCCCAAATTAGTGCCACAGAATAAATGTGTTTTATATATATTTTTTTTACACTTTAACGTTTCAGTCATACTGTCGTGTGCTTACCAGCATTTTAATCCATCTTGTAGATGTCCTGGCAACTAAGGTTCGCTTAAAGTGGGAACTAAACGTCTTTTCAAACTTGAGAACTATATACAGTCACAAAAAATTGTTTATTACTCAGAATCTGTGCCAATATCACGGACCATAACTATGTCAGCATCAGTTGGCCCTTGAGTGTAGTTTGGGCTCCTCCTCAGTGCATCCTATAAATGTTGTCATATGTCTTGCACACATCCAGTCTGTTTTTCTTCATTAGTAACATGCAATTATATATGAGGTGTTGAATTTTATCTTTAGCTCCTTGCATTCTTTGTTATCATGTAGACAACAAGTTAAATAAAAATATGAATATGCAATATAGTGCATAAATTTTGCAAAATGCTCCTCTTAACAGTTGTTCATTCATGTTTATTTCGTACTATAGTAGCAAAGAAAAAGACAAGATGGGTTCATGTACCGTTTGAACTGAGGCGCTACAGAGATTGCTGATGCCACATTAAGGAGCGCCAAAACGGTTTATTGTTTGAATTTTGTTATGAATTTGGCAGAATTTTAAAACTGATGCTTTGTTTATTAAAAGGCAACAGAGAACAAAACTTATTGAGATTATTGGACGGCAAGTGTGCTACAAATGATTTGAAGTTCACGCATTAACAGAACACTGCATATAGACTAAAGATCTTGATTACAAGAATGCATATTAGTATTGATTCTAAATGAGAATTGTTAATGATATTGCTAATGTCCACTCAACTGAAAGCTTTACCTGTTGCAGTTTGTTCAAGTTATGCACTAAATAGACACTGCTTTTCTGCACTTTTACTTTTCAAGACTCAGTCATTTTCGATTTCTCTCATGCTGCATAACTGGAGCTGCTTTTTGCAGGTGTGCCTTCAACGCTGGTGTTCAGCAGAGATAAGGACTGTTATTCCACTAAAACTTCAATGCGCCTCATCTCAGTTTATAACGTCAACATAACAAATTATGTGATCGCAAAACAATCAGGACAATAGGCATTACATGCAAGTTTTTAAATCACAACCTGTACATTTATATAGTTGCCAGTGGCGATCTAAGCAAAAACTTAACTCACAAACGAATATTTATGGTCACAAATGCAACCGTTTTAGGCGCAGTCTGGAGCCCTGAGTATGTTTTACAAAACAACAACAACAACAAAAAAACTATTTCAGTTTTTCCTTCTACAAAATCTCATGTTTAATTCAATGTGTTACTTGCTGCTTCTTTGTAAATATTTGAGAAATTTACCAGCCATTCCTAAGTGAAAATTGTTCTACACCATTTTTTTTCAGTGTATTCATCAAAGAATCCTGAAAATAAAAACTAACGGTTTCCACAAAAATATTAAGCAGCACAACTGTTGTCAGTGCTGATAATATGTAATATTTCTTGAGCACCAAATCAGAATATTAAAATGATTTCTGAAGGATCATGTGACACTTAAGGCTGGAGTAATGGTTGCTGAAAATTCAGCTTTGCCATCACAGGGATAAATTATTATTATTATTTTTTTAAATATTAAAATAGAAAACAGTTATTTTATATTACAATAATATTTAACTTTTTTATTTAACTTTTTATGCAGCTTTGGAGAGCATACGAGACTTCTTCCAAAAACACTGAAAAAAGTATGTATTGTGTTATTATGTTCTTATGTTGTACTGTTCAGCAAATGAAAATGTAGCTTACTGCTAATGTCAATAAAGGTACCCTTTATTCATATGTTCACATTCATTACCTCTCCAACCCCATCTCTCTCTCTCTCTCTCTCTAATGGCATTCAATACTCTTGTGTATCTAAATGCTTTTTGTCACCTCACCACCCCATCTCTCTCTCTCTTTCTCTCTCTCGATCCTGTTAGGCTAAAGTATCTGGGTGTGCTCATTCTTAAGGGCTTTTCTGAAGTGTTTCTAATTCTGGCCTGCGACTCAAGTGAAAACACTCCGTCACACACACACACACACACACACACACACACACACACACACACACACACACACACACACACACACACACACACACTGCAGTGGCTCACAGCCCCATTTAGCTGATGTGCATGTGTGTGAGTGAGTGATATGAGAGCTAAAAGCTTGTCCTTCAAAAACTGTCAGCTCTGCTCAGGCTCAAAACAAATGTTTCTCTTTTTAAGTGTGTTTGTGTGTGTGTGTGTGTGTGTGTGTGTGTGTGTGTGTGTGTGTGTGTGTGTGTGTGTGTGTGTGTGTGTGTGTGTGTAAGAGAAAGAGTTTATCATGCAGTTTATCAGAAAAGGTTTTATTATTCCTATTTATACACAATAAATTGATTTTGCAACATTGTTTTTGGGCAAAAACTACTCCAGTGTTCCAAAGACATTACACCAGTATTCAATAAAGCCTGAACTAAAATAAATTGATATCCAGTGGAGAGTGAGCTGAACACATGGAGAGTGTAGGTGTTTGAGTTTGCTGAGCATGAGGGTTAATCACAAATGTAGGGAGAGAAGAAGAGAGTGAGACAGAGAGAGAGGGACAGAAGGCAGTAAGACAGGTTTTTAAATACAAAAGAAAGATCCCTTCACAGTGATTGATGCTGCAAACCGAGATTATGAACTATGAATCCCATAATCTGACAAAAGCATCAAGTGAAAGTACACACACGCACACACAAACACATACACACATAATGAGAGATGGAAAAGGACAGTTAACACATAAATATAAAAAAGAAAAAAATACAAATTGTTTTGTCCTATAAGGAATGTCAAGTCTGGATATTTCAATCATTGTGATAACAGTTTCTCACAGTTGTTGGGATAATGTCCTTCTAATATTTTGTTCTTACTAAGAAAATCCTAAATAAATACAGTTTAACATATTTAATCTGTTTACACCAGCAGTCCCCAACCCCCAGGTCGTCACCCAGTTCACGGCCATGGAAGAGTTGCTACCATGGCGCAAGAACGCAAAATGACTCTAGACAATATGTGATCCCACTGTATTATTTATTGTGTGATTGCTTTTTAAGGGTCAATATCCAAATTTATATAGGGCGCTATTTCAGAAACGTTGGTTCCACACTTTAAGGTTCAACTAATGATAACATGAGTGGGAAACAAACATCTCTTAAAAGGTTCTTTAGTTTAGTTTACTGTAGCTTTAGATGCTTCTAATCTCACTGTCACCCATCCTTCCTCATTGGGACCGTATTATTCCCGGGAAATAAACCCAGTGTTCCTACTGATTATTATGGTGTTTTGGTTAAAATTGCAGCATGCAGCTGATATAGAGATGTAATCTGATGCTATCATGTCAATAAAAAATGTATGTATATATATGTATGCATTTATTTGATCAAAAAACAGCAAAAACAGTAATGAAATATTAATAAAATAGTAACGAAGTATTAATACAACAACTTAAAACAGCATTTTTATGTAATATATTTTAAAATGCATTTTATGTTAAATTAGTATTATTACTGGCATTCAATTATTTACCATGAAATAACTTCATTACACAAAAGGTATAGGTATGCAGTAAATAGGCATGCAGTAAACATACACATGCACACACACAAACACACTTTTGCCAGATGAGGCACATCTATTTGTTTGCCTATACTGTTAAATCACTTATCATTTATCTAACACACACTCACACACAGTCATACACACAAAGACAGTCATGTATCTACACACACCCCCTACAGGACTAATCCTGTAAAGAGAGAATTCAGCATTCATCACCAGCCAAACATTATGATCAGAACTAGGCCAACACATAATGATATGTATGTGTGTTTGTGCCTAGTAGCCTATAATATATGCTGGCATCATTATTTTTGAATTAGAATAAATAAAGAGTGGGGAACACATTTTAGACTGTCTTTTGAGTATGTGTGATTGTTTGTAGCAGTGGGGGAGAGCACAGAAAGAGAGAAATATGTCTGAAAGGTATGTAAATGTGTATACATGTATGTTTGGAGGGCAGGCTTCAATGGTGTTGTGCGACTCTCTTTCATTTCTGGTCAGAGGGACACACAGCTCCATTTGTGCCACATTCCCCTTCAATCACCGGACGTCGGCCTCTGATCATTCCGAAGGCAGTCATGCCAATTCTCACATGAAAGGGATGTAATGTGTGTCATGCACATACACATACAGAGTTCCCTGATGAGCAACAGACAAATAGGATTATTTGCTTCCAATTGTGGAACTGCTGACAAGGTAAAAACTTAGGAGTCTTTGCTCACACACACACACACACTGTGCTCGTATTAGGCAGCTATAAAGGCAACATCGAAAGAATGCAAATTTGTTAGGGCTAACAAAAGAAAGCCACAGATGAAGTGACAGAGAGAGTGTGTTGATGTGTGTGAGTCATTCACACTGGAGACAGTCACACACTTTTTGATCACTAAGAGACTTAATTAGACTTTATTCTTGCTGTCTGTCTCTCTGTGGGCTGAATGTAACGCTTCAGTGCTGATAAGGAGCATGAGGAGAAAATCATTCTCTCCCCCTCCTCCTTTTTTCCCTCTCTCTTCCTCTTCAGTGCGACTGCGAACTGAGAGAGTTTGCAGGTGTCGCTACTAATGACATAAATACGTAAATCTTTGCAATAATAAAAAGCCAATTTCCTTCATTGGCCCGCTGACAATGTTCGAGAGTAAATAAGTGCAAAACATGCAAATCTCATTTCTATTAGAGAACTGATCGCGTCACTTGTGCCAATCTGATACTAAGCGGTATGCAAATATCTATTGCAACCCAGACCTAAAATTATTTGGGCACTCCAGACTGAGACAATGCTTTTTCCTGTTTGCATTGGAGCAGCCTCATTTTTAAAAGGAAGGTGGGGACACGCACCTGTGGTCAGAGAATGCTGGGAGGAAACTCTCATGCTCCTTGGGGCTGACTTTTGCACATTTTTATTAGATGTTGCTGGGGTGTGATCTCCATCTTTACACTCTCATCCAGCAGGTGTGCATGTCAACAGAGTGATTTACTAAACAACACAGCTCACAGAAAACAAAGCACGCTGTGCTGATTGGTTAGAAAAATTAACTATCACACAGAAATCCCACAAAACGGCATGATAAAAAAACTAAATACACAATAAAAATCAATTAAATCATGAACTATACTAATACAAATCACAATTAAAAGGTAATATTTTACTAGAAGCTTAGAAAAGATTTACGCCTATTCACGATTAAACTTTGAAAAAGTATAAAGTGCATGATAACATTATATAACAAATGAAACTCGAAGTTGATCGTTTGTGTTTGTACTGCACTATGCTATTTAAAAAGCATTATAAATGCAGCCTATTTTTAGTTACAATTATTCATAATAAAATTAAACACTGATTATAAAGTAACCTAAATGCTATGAAATATTTGCTATATTTACTATGAAACAGTTATGTTCAATAATCATTTCAGAAATATGTAGGTAGCATAAACAGCTTAACACAAGAACTAAAAAAGTAAAAAATGAATTACAACGATAAAAATTTTCCGTGCAGTTGTCAAATGCACAATATAACAATATATTTTTATGAAAAGGATTTACATGCACATATATTGTACTAAACCACATATACATTTTAAGGTGTGTAAAATGCTACACGTCAACACTTCTGAGTGATGATGCAAATTCATTTTTGAATCATTTTTGAAAAGATTCAATTTAAAAGCCCTGATTAACATAAATAAATGTTTCCAAACATTTTTGAAAGAGAAGTTTAAATAAAAAATATTATTAAAATATATCTTCATGCTCTTATACTCATGAGTCATGACAAATAGGACTGGATCTGAAACAAACCCACTGGTATTGAATTTAAATGGTCATAAATTTAAATAAGAAACACATTAAAAATGATTGCAAAATGTTATGATACTTGTCGATTTTATATTGCCAACAAAATAATATTAAATATAAATATTAAAATTCAGGCCTTATTAAAATGCATGTGTAGCTTGAAGTACAATTGTTACTAAAAGGTAAAAATTTCCAAAGAGATCAGACTAAATAGATTTTAAACAGACATGCTTGAGTTTTGACCCAGAGCCAAATTCATCTCTTCCTCTGTATTCAGTGTCTCTATGCTCTAAGTTCCACTCCCTCGCTTGAGCGAGCACAAGACACGGCCATAATCGACAACCATAACAAGCCACAAACACTGGAAAATGGTCAGAATCTGTATGTGTGCTGGGAGAGATTGACCTGTTGCCTGTGTGCTTTGCCCTTAAACTTTCCTCAATAGCTGTTTTCACTGGGAGCCTTCAAGACAAAAGAGCGACTAAGGTCGTACACACTTGACCCATGATGATGAATTTCAGCCCCAACACCACACACACACACACATTTCTCTCTAGGGTTTGGATTCTATCATTATCTCTCACCTTGTCACGGTCAACCTGAAAAGCTTTCTCTCTCTCTCACATTCTCTCTCCCTATGACACTCTCTCTTTTTCTCTGATCGTCGGTTCTTGCCATTTCTGTTCCAATGCCTTTTCATTTCTTTCTCAATTGTTCTTTCATTACTTGTTTTGAATTGACTCTCACCAAGACTAGAGAGAACGGAGGAGTGCAGCAATAATGTCTTTGTCTTTGCTGACTAATTAAAGGACAGGGTGACATATACATCACATCTGGAAAACCATCCTTCAAACTCAGTTCTCCTTCATGAAATGAGGAATCTGAGGAGACCGTTATGCTTGGGGACAGACTGGGACAGCCTCTTTCAGTCTGGCATTTATTCAGCTATGAACTTCTACTCTGTGCTTTGAAATACTCAATCAATTGCCCTAATGAAACTCCGCCCCAAAACTGCTGCCTTTCGAAAAACCCAATAAAATGCACCTCTGAAACATCCTGGCACAGATTAGTGAATTTTTTTAAACCAGGGTAAACAAATCACAAAACACTACTGTGGAGTGATTTTCTGTGTTGGAAAAAAAGCATATCTTCGGCCCGGGGGAAGTCTGCTTTTGTAAAACTTTCAATGCATCAATAAAAGAAAAAGAAAAAACAAGCTACACACAGCAAGGTCTCAGCGGCATATGAAAGTCGCTCTCATTACCAGCTGTCTCCATTTTACAGATCTCAGACCAGCGTTTATCCCCTCTCCCTAAGAAGCCATTTCTCCCACCTACTCACCCACTCTGACAGAATGAAAGAACGAGTGAGAGAATAAATTTGCATTTCAGAAAGACAGAGAGAGAGAAACAGCGAAAGAAGGGATAGACGAGTGTTCAAGTAATTCTCAGGAGATTGGTTAAGATGAGCAAAAACAGTAGGAGGTTGCATACATACCTACACAAACAATCCCAACCACCAAATGTACAAATGACATCAACATGAGAATACAAACGTACAAAATTATGAGTCTTTAGTGGAGAACTCAGAACACAGGAAGTGCATACGCCTACAGGCTCACTGAGAAAAAAAATGGTTCAATACAACACATGCATCTTGCATGCTTTTAACAGTGAAAAAAATGAACTTGCACCATTGTTTTGTTCAATCATGCATCTGAGATATTCCCCATCTCCTTTTACCCAGAGCGGGAATCTCAGTTACAAGTCAGTTGCATTGCTCGTGTCAGACCATCTACCTGGACCATTAACTAGAGGTTTTTTATCCGAAGTGACAGTACACTAATTGCAGGGACAGTGCCTCTGGAGTATCCTGGGGTTCAGTGTCCTGCTCAAGGGCTCGATGGTAATAGAGCAGCACTGTGATCTCAGTAACTCTCCAGTTCATGGATCACACTCACCTGGGACTGAACCTCCATTCGCCACATTACCGGTGTGGATCAGTAACTACTAAGCTAATCGCCAGCCCAATCGTGCTCGACCTGCATACTAATGTCGCAACCAGAGCACCTCCTCAGAGCGGTGTATCTCTACGTGCTGCTGGACAAGAATAAATAAACTCGGCTGCAGCTGAGTCCGTTTATCTGAGAGCAACAGCATTCCGGCGAACTAATGGAATGTTTAGAATCCAGAGCCCGTGGGGATGTTCTGATTCAAATTCCAAATGCGTTTATTAATTCCGCTCATAAATGAAGTTCCCCTCCTCGCGGCATATCGCAAATGAGATCCCTTTCCATAATTTGTCTTTGTTGAGTTTCACAGTTCTGCATTGATCTAAAAGACCCTGCGACAAAAGTCACTGACAGAGGCAAGAAGATGAGGGACCTCATATTTCTAATGTGTAAATCACCTTTAGAAACGCTCCTGTTTGACACCTTGGACGTTTTCAAATGTTTGAATACAAGCTGCATTTACCACCGCCTGCAGCTAATGGGACATTTTCCCCCTTTTCACATGTACTTCTACTCGTATGATGGACTGGAAACCATCTACAACCTCTACAAATCACAGGCTTAGACATTTCGTTCTAGAAGTCTGGCAGTAACACTTTTATAAATTCAGCCGTTCATGTGTTACTGAGAAGCCAGAGGCTTCTGAATGAGAGTGGTTCAAGTTTAAGAGTTTTTAACCTTCTGAACATTTGTAAGCCACATTTCACATTTGTGAATAACTTCTTTGTGCATGTAGCATAATGTTGCTGAATTTCTCACAATGAGCCAACTCAATTAAGATTGAATTTCAGATCTAACTTACAGTATTGTCCGCTCAGCCTTGATCTCATGAGGTTCGGAATAAATATGTTGATAATTTCATAAGCTGGAGTGAGTTTATGATGCAAGTGTGGAAACCAAATTGAGCTTAGGGTCATTTTGGAGAAACATAATTTTCATCCGTTTTTATCCCAGTGGACACTTTGGAAAAAAATCTCAATGTAAAATAATATAATGAAACACATTTAAAACTAAATGCTGTAGACAGTTTCATTTGTATAAAAAGCTCATGTCAGCCTAAAAAGCTCTCTTATTGTGAGACTGAATTTGCTTTCTCTATCTCTTTCTCCCTTTAGTGTTAAAGTAGATGAATGTTTTCATTCATGAACTCATTATTTCTAGGGTTGCACCAATATTAATTGAATTCTGGCCGATAAGCTACTAATTTTTACACGTTATGGTGAATAAATGGTTGATATTAAAATTATATACCATTCTGACTAAAATTAAAAAGGAAACCAATTATTTTAAATGCTACTAGTGAAGTTAGGCATCACTTCACTATGTTATAGTGTTCAGTAGAGTTGGGGTACTTAGACTTGGGATCAGACTGCAATTATAATTTAAATCTGAGTTGGATGCACTCAGGTGGACTTGTGCACAAACTTGAAATGGTCTCTGAAATTTTGAGCTCAGAATTTTTTCTGAGTACAGTCAAATCCATGGTTAATAAGTAACAACAAAATTAAGTAAGACATTAATAAACGTCTCCTGACTTGGACTCAACAAAGTGGACTCAGACACAATATGAAAAATGGTTATTCATTTTGGGATTTGCTAAAGATTACATTTAACAGTGTTGTCAAATTATTAGCATGGTTGCGTGGAAATATAAGTGTTTTGCCTTGTTTTTCTCATTAGATTTCAGTGCGGTTGTCGTTGCTAGAAAACTTTTTTCCACTTACTGTTTTACCATGGTAAATACGTGCTCAAGT
Organism: Cyprinus carpio; assembly: GCF_018340385.1. Lineage (NCBI taxonomy): Eukaryota > Metazoa > Chordata > Actinopteri > Cypriniformes > Cyprinidae > Cyprinus > Cyprinus carpio. The sequence continues at coordinate 13,145,731 of NC_056576.1, forward strand.
CGCATTTGTTCTCGCGTTTGCCTATCGCAGGACTCCCCAGTTTCGGTTTGTTAAATAGTAAGGCGTGGCCAAAGCCAGTAAAAGTACTTATTTATCTGTTTTGGAAGTCCTTGTTAGAAGAAGCAGTCGAGCAACAGAAAAGGACAGCAGTTTGTGAGTATTTTGCCTTTTTTTTCTTATTAGATTTCAGCGCGGTTGTCGTTGCTAGGAAACTTTTTTTCCACTTACTGTGTTTTACCATGGTAAATACATGCTCAAGTCACGTTATTCTTGCATTTGCCTTTCGCAGGACTCCCCAGTTTCGGTTTGCTAAATAGTAAGGCGTGGCCAGCTGACTTTAATAACAAGTACTCAGGCTAATATAAAATTGGTTAGTTTCAACGCGGCAGCGGACGCGCCAACCCTTGTGTGAAGCCTCCTCGTGTGAAGACCGACGAGTGTAAAGACCATCGACTCTACCTGCATGACTGAGCAAGGACACAGACAAGGCACCTCCCCTTAGAAAGGACACAGACAAGACACTTGAGTATTGATTTTCTCCCCTTTCTTTACTTTTTGTACAGCTTGTTCTCAAATACTTATTTAGGTCAATTGTACTCACTATGTGCTTTTAAATCTCTACTATTACTACTAACACTCGGAGAGCACACACTGTACGTTGGAGGCAGGCCTATCCCAATAATCTATGGCCTGTCACTCTGACCTCTACTACTTTACTCTCTATTCCAGTTGGTCTCTAGAACTGCCAGTCTGCTGTTAACAAAGCAGAATTTATTTCTTCTATTGCTACTCATTCCGGTCTCAACCTCATGGCCCTAACTAAGACTTGGATCAAACCTGAAGACACTGCCATTCCCACAGCCCTTTCCACTAATTTCACTTTTTCCCACACCCCTCGCACGACTGGGAGGGGTGGAGGTACTGGTCTCCTTATTTCAAATGAATGGAAATTTGATCTTCAACCACCTTTTACAGGTAACAGTTCATTTGAATCACATGCAATTACTATTACCCACCCTGTTAAAATTCACTTTGTAGTCGTTTTTCGTCCCCCAGGTCAACTAGGAAACTTCTTGGAGGAGTTGGATGTGTTACTATCAAACTTTCCTGAGGGTGGTATTCCTCTGGTACTGCTCTGTGACTTCAACATCCACCTAGAAAAACCTCAGGCTGCTGACTTCCAACGCTCGCCTCATTTGATCCCAAGAGTGTGTCTACTACAGCTATGCACAAATCAGGCAACCAGCTAGACCTCATCTACACACGCTGTTGCTCAACGGACAACACTTTAGTTACTCCACTGCACACCTCAGACCACTTCCTCATCACTTCTAACCTCACACTTACTCCTGACACAGCACACACTCCTCCACAGGTCACCTTTCGACGCAACCTACGCTTACTCTTTCCCTCTAACCTGTCCTTTATGGTTTCATCCTCACTTCCATTCCCTCTCTCAGTTTTCAGCACTGGACACGAACAGTGCTACTGACACTCTTTGCTCCACTCTAACCACTTGCTTGGACAACTTTTGTCCACTGTCATCCAGACAAGCACGCACCACCCCATCTGCCCCTGGATGTCCGATGTTCTGCGTCAACATCGCTCTAAACTCAGGGCTGCAGAGAGGAAATGGCGCAAATCAATAAACTCTACCGAACTCAGTGTGTATCAGTCACTCCTCTCTTCCTTCTCTGCAAATGTCTTCACTGCTAAAACAACATACTACCACAACAAAATTAACAACTGTTCTGGCTCTCGCACACTTTTCAAAACTTTCTCTTCTCTTATATGTCCTCCTCCCCCTCCTCCTTCATCAACTCTTACAGCTGATGACTTTGCCGTTTTCTTCACAAATAAGACAAGAACCATCAGTGACCAATTCTCCACACCGCAGACTGATGATAACTTCATAACGACTAATACACACATTCTCTCCTTCTCTCTACTCTCAGAGACGAACGTTTCCAAACTTATCCTTTCCTATCATCCTACTACTTGTCCACTTGAACCTATCCCCACTCACCTCCTTCAGGCCATTTTTTCTTCAGTCATACCTTCACTTACTCACATTATCAACACCTCGCTTCACTCTCGTACATTTCCCACAGCATCTAAGCAGCACTTTTAGAAAACTACAGACCGGTATCCCTTCTTCCATTCATTGCAAAGACACTTGAGCAAGCTGTGTTAAATCAACTCTCTATGTTTCTTGTACAGAACAACCTCCTGGACAGCAACCAATATGGCTTCAAAAGTGGCCACTCAACTGAGACTGCCCTGCTCTCGGTTACTGAAGCCCTGCGACTGGCAAGAGCAGCTTCCAAATCCTCAGTACTTATCTTGCTAGATCTGTCTGCTGCTTTTGACACAGTTAACCACCAGATTCTCAAGTCTCTCAGGTAGGTCCTTCAGGATGTCTTGGAGGGGTGAGGTTTCTAAATCACAACTTCTCGCTACTGGGGTTCCTCAAGGCTCAGTGCTTGGACCACTTCTCTTCTTCATCTACATGACGTCATTAGGATCTGTCATTCAGAAGCATGGCTTTTCTTATCACTGCTATGCTGATGATACTCAACTCTACTTCTCATTCCAACCAGATGATCCGACGGTAGCTGCTTGCATTGCAGCCTGTCTGAGAGACATTTTTAGCTGGATGAAGGACCATCACCTTCAGCTCAACCTTACTAAGACAGAACTGCTTGTGGTTCCAGCTAACCCATCATTTCATCACAACTACTCTATACAGCTGGGTTCGTCAACCATAACTCCTTCCAGGACAGCCAGAAACCTAGGAGTTGCGATTGATCATCAGTTATGCTTCACAGACCATATTGCTACAACAAATTGGTCCTGCAGATTTGCCTTATGCAACATTAGGAAGATCAGACCCTTCCTGTCAGAGCAAGCCACACAACTTCTTGTCCAAGCTCTAGTTCTCTCCAGACTGGTCTATTGTAATGCTCTCTTAGCTGGCCTTCCTGCATGTTCTATCAAGCCTCTGCAGCTGATCCAGAATGCAGCAGTGAGAGTTGTCTTCAATGAGCCAAAAAAAGCTCGCGTTACTCCTCTCCTCATCAGGTTACACTGGCTTCCAGTAGCCACTCGCATCAAATTCAAGGTACTGATGCTTGCCTACAAGACGACCACTGGCATGGCACCAATATATCTAAACTCACTAGTTCAAACTTATGTGCCCTCCAGAAGCTTGCATTCTTGTGGCGCCATCCCAAAGAGGTTCAAGATCACTCTCATGGACCTTTTCTTGGACTATGCCCAGCTGGTGGAATGACATCCCAATCTCAATTCGAACAGCTGAGTCTGTACTCATCTTCAAAAAACATCTAAAGACACATCTTTTTCACCAGCACTTGACCAACTAATACTAGCATTTCCTTTTTCTTTTCTATTCTAATCTTGAAAAAAAAAACATAGCTACTGTACGTGTTCTGTGCTAGACTAACTGAGACTTGTCATGGCACTTGTATACTGTTGTTCTCTCACTGGTCTGATTGCTTCTGTTGTTCTCATTTGTAAGTGGCTTTGGATAAAAGCATCTGCTAAATGATTAAATGTAAGTGTAAATGTAAAAGAAAATTAGATCAATATTTAGTTTTTTTTTAAGTCTTTACTCTTTACTTTCATGTTCACAGTTTAATTCATCCTTGCTGAATAAAAGTATTTTTATTGTACCTAAATTACCTAAAGTACCTAAATTAAAAACTCTAAAACAAGCCAATAACTAATATGGTGCATTCCTAGTTGTTTTACAAAGAGCTACTTACACTGACTGTAGTCATGTTAAAGCAAGCCCTCTGTGCACCAATCAGGGAGCTCTTCTAGGACACACACTCCATTAGCACCTTGGACAGCACCACAACACACAGCTGAAGACTGGAGATGCGGCACAGCTGGAGTCGATTCATGCTCGCCAGGCTAAAGCTACACAAGATGACAAGTAATGCTGCTCTCTTCACTATCCTCCAAACTAACAGAAACGGATGAGGTTTAAACTAAAGCATCCAAATAGACGGTCTCTCTGAGACACTCCAAATTCTTGTTCCGCCTCCTCAGCCCCCATCTCCTGGAGAACTCCAGACGAGTGTACAGACACACAAGGAGCTCCCGTAGAGCACTATCAGTGCACTCTAGCACGATAGAGACTGACCCATCGGCTACTTCAAATCCTCTTCAGTCTGATCGGTCTCTTAATACTAAATAAACACCTCTCCGCAACGTTTCCACCATGACCCCAATATGCTTCTCTTCCTTCGCAGCACACATCCATAATAATCTCTACAACAACAAAAACACTTAATGTCAAGCATGCAAACAGTGACTAAAATTCATAGGCTAATAGAGTTTCACAACGTAATATTTCAACGCTGCAACTTTCCTCCAAAATACTCATGCTGGATGAAGACAAAAAGAGTACTTCTTCATTAATTATTCAGCAGAATATGAAAATATATATCTATTAAATAGTATAAAATATTACATGTAAATGAGCAGCTTTATGAGGTCAGCAACGAAATGAAGTGAACAATGTTTCAGTGAGATGGTTTTATATTTTCTTTTTCAAAAACCCTCATTTTTCATGTGTTTTTCCCCCAGATGAAAAACACTTTTCATTAGCGACCCCTCTGATTCGGTGCGGTGGGATGACTTGTTGAATTATCCAGATGTTTGCATTTTCTGTGACATCGCTACTGATGTCATTGTCATAGAAACTGAGGGTGTCATTTTTGTGAGGTCACATTAATTCAACGGGACTCAGTACAGAAGGGTCTTTAAAATACAGGCTTTGTATTAAGCATGCAGTAGCAATGCAAATTTATGAGATGGAATCAAACAGATATTTGTAAGTGCATTGGGAAAACTTAGTTTAGCTTGAGGAAATGAACCAAATTAAACGAGAAGAACTGTAATAAAATATTTCTTATGGTCCAGAAGGCTTTATTTCCGGTGCAGGGCTACGCTTTCTTAACAGAATCCATGTCAGAAGCATTGAAGGGAAACAGAAAGGCTGTGGAATCAGATCAGGTCTACACAGCTTTGGATCTCACACACAAATCATTCATAGATCTTTGGCTAAGCAGTTACAGGTGATTAGGTGAAGGCTTTACAGGCTTAAGGCTTCTTTAAACACACACACACACACACACACACACACACACACACACACACATATACACATAGTTACAATTAGCCCTAATCATTCCACAACAGGTGGCGGGTTGGAGTCTGGCCTTGAGGTGAACCATTCAAGTGCCCTTATTATAGGTTAACAAAGCTCCTGCAGTGGCACAGATGAGAGCCTGACAGGGCCCGTTGTAAAAGCTGTCTCACTGATAGCAAATGCTTTCTCAAATGCCTAATCATATCAACGCACTAAAACCCAATCATACTTAAATTACAGTTTGGCTCAAGAACTTCAGATTAAAGGACTGTGTTGTGACAAAACTCTGCCCATGTGCTTGATTAATCACTCGATGGGCTTCATCAATGTAGCCTGAGAGCTTTCTTTAAGAAATGGTTGTTACAGCAAATGCTCTGCATTAGAGAATAACAAGTCTGAGCAATAGCTAAGAGAATCAAGGATTTTAATATTTATAATCACAGTGATAAATTACTGAAATATCATCTTAGTTATGCACACTACACCCGATTTCAAAAGTACATATAGTGCTATATTAATGCATTTACATACTTTGTAATCACATATACATTGGGAGGCCAATAATAATTATGATTTGTCATGTACCTTTTAGATTTTAAGTACACTTTTTATTGTGGGAGGCACAGTGAAGCTTGAGTGAATGTATCTCTGAGGGGAACAGACTGTCTTTAGAAAAGTTTCAATGGTATTTTCTTTTCATCTTGCCTCTGTATAATTCATATTAAAGTATAAGGGTAGCTCTGCTTTGTTTACAGTTGTAACCAAGGAAACACTGTATCACTGCTGTTCATAAGCGCCACCTGCTGTCAGAGAGTGAATCTGCATTTTCATTCAGTTCATCTGCTGTTTTTGTTTCATGCAAATTTTATGTAGCATAGTTTCACACAACTAAAGTCAGACCATTCTGTTTTTGTTTAAAACTTCAAATGATACAATCTATTTTAGAATAAAAACTGCTCGTGCTGCATGTATTCAGCATCTGTGTTTGGATCTTGATTAAAATGCAGTGGTTGCCTTTAATTTTATATGGAAAGAGCACAGGTAAAGCCTTAGTTTGTTTACATGAAGAAATTTATTTTATTTGTATTATTTATTTATTTAATTTGGGATATGTTTTAAAAATTTCAGTTTAGTTTTGTTATTTGTCATATTTCAGTTTCACAAAGAAATGTGCAGGATTTTGTCTAAGCAAAAATAAAATGACAACTTTTCATTTTTAATTTGTCTGAAATCTTGATCTTATCGTGAAATCAGTATCGTGAATCGTATCACATCGTGAGTTGAGTGAATAGTTAAATCCCTACTTGTCATTTATTCACCTGCATCTTGTACCAAATCTGTAGGCATTTATTTTTTGGAACACAAACATACATAGTTTCATGTTTTTTTGTGCATACAATAAAAGGGTACAAAACAACACTGGACCTCAGTGACTTGTATGAAAGAAGAAGTAGAAGAAGAAGAACATTTCTAATACAGGTTTTGGAACAAAATGAGGGTTAATAAATTAGGCTGAACTACTTTTTAATCTGTCAAGGACCCCTTGCGAAAGACTCCTGGTGTCATTAACAATCTCATGTGATTGTCAGATACACTACCTGAAGGGTTCAATCCAGCTTTTGTCACTTCCAGATACTTCCAATACTCCCACATCTTCCTATGATTTCCTGTCACCTCTCCACTGTGCTGGACAACCTGCTTACTCTACATGGGTTGCAGGTTCACACCTCAGCAGGGGACTCTGGAAAGTTACTGTGACCCATCGTCAGTGTGCTGCCCTTGAGCGAGACACCCGACCCCAGATCGCCCCTAAAATTAGCTTGTTTTATGCTGCTTTGGATAAAAGCGTCTGCTAAATGACAAGTAACTAAGCCCGGCACCCTGCTGTATGATGTTTCTTACTTTGCAAATGAGTCTGCTGATTAGAATAAGAATATATTCCAAAATGTCTCATCAGTATGTTAATTACTCTAAACCGGCAATGTAAGATGTGTCATTAAATCAAGCTGTACGGCCATGTCTGTTGGGCGCTGTTATGGGTGCTCGAGCTGGACAATGCATCTTTTTTACCCATTGTGCTGAAAGGCAGCATAACCTTTTTAAAATGGATGGAAATGTGTGGCCTGACCTATAGAGTGAGAGGATGCTTTTTTGCCAACAATTATGCCTTTTCAGTCCTTTTGAAATGTGTAATTTAACAGACGTAGATAGAGGGATACATTACTGTTTCCAATTTGCCAACTATCAAAAACAGAGCGCACAATACAAAATGCAATACATTCACATGGTAAGGTTAAAATGCACAAAAGGGTAAACCAATAGAAAAAGCATTTTTACAGTCTGCAGTGACATACGCTAAATATCATTCACACATAATATGTTTGTGCTGGAGGATAAAGCAGCGTAGACAGAGAATATTTGCTTTCCATCACGCAAAATAAAATGTATTGTGGTTTTTCATGCATATCAAATATCTAGGAGTGAAAAATCTAAAAACATGAATATAATCATTCCACTGAGTGCAGCCGTTCGGTCAGTCTGGTCATCGCTGAGACATGTTCTACATGCTCAATCTTATTCACATTACTCACATATTGGAGGAAGACAATGAGAATAGGGCCTTTTGCACCGCTCTAGTTCCTGAACTAAATGTACAGTTCTAAAGTACTGGGATGATTTTGCGCGAATTGTTTCCCAGTACCATTTAAAGGGTTGCATTCACACCGACAGTGTGTACTAGGAAGTGACGTAAGCCGGTCAGTTGTCACTTTTGCGTGGCGTTCAACAATGAAAACAATGAAGAACAACGTTAACAACAGGAGAATGGAGGACGCTGTGATCGGAGCTGTGTTTTTGTTGTGTCTCGTGGGTTTCACAATAATGGATATGTAATTTCGACGTATACTGTACATAAAGCGTTTGAAAGAACCGAAAGTAGGATTTAGAACCTCCAACGACAACTGGCAGTGCTACATTTGCTACAAGTGTCAGCACTTCAGCATCCGTCCATCCATCACTGTTCTCCATACTTGCAAAATAAGTTGACACAATGTTTACAGTATGTTTACACTGCATTTTAAATCATGGTGGGTGAGGGTGTTTTCGTACGCGTTTGGCCAATCAATGTCTACTTACGTCACGGGTAGTACCAGCTGTGCTGGTTAGACCCTGCTCTGTAGTAGGAGGTAATCTGGTTCTCAAAAAAGGCAGTCCGGTACTAAAATCACACCCAGTTCCAGCGGTGTGAAAACGCCAAAAAGTGGGTAGTTCCACAATTAGTTCTGGTACTATGAAAAGGTTTTAAAAAGAAAAATTCTGGACTCCTGAGGATTCTGCATGCAGTATGACATCAGTCTCTAAAGTCTTTAGAACTGTACAATGTTTAGTACTTCCTACAAACTCAGCTAAGGATATCTGTAAGTTTACTTAGTTTACTTACAATTACTTCATTTAGAATGCCCTACAGCAGGGGTGCCCAAACCTGGTCCTGGAGGGCCGGTGTCCTGCAGAGTTTAGCTCCAACTTGCCTCAATACACCTGCTGGTATGTTTCTAGTATGCCTATAAGAGCTTGATTAGCTGGTTCCCCCCGAAAAAACACAAAAAAAAAACCACACACCGAAAAAGAAAAAAAAAAAAAAACAACAAAAAAAAAAAAAAAAAAAAAAAAAAAAAAACAAAAAAACCCCCACACAAGCTGGTGTGTTTAATTGGGGTTGGAGCTAAACTCTGCAGGACACCGGCCCTCCAGGACTAAGTTTGGGCACCACTTCCCTACAGTATCAAACAAATAAATGAGTTATGCAGATTAGGGTTTGTATAATGTATAGTAGGGTTTTTACATGTATATAATGTATAATGTCATCATATACAAAAAAAATGATATAAAACAATAAAAATTCAAATATATAATAAATTCATGTGTGTTAGATATTTAAATTAGTTTAAAATGTCACACTCTAAACCATTTATAGGGAAGTGCAATATTAAAATGATCATTATAATTTCATGTTATGGCTAGTGACCAATAAATAGCTGATTTAATAAAAAATAAATAAATAAACCTTACAATCCAAAAAATACAATCCATTTTTTTTCTAAGTGCTACAAGTGAATTTAGGAATCACAATGATTTACTAAAGACTACATTTAAGTATGTTATTAAATTGCAAGTGCTTTCAAAGATTAATCTAAAAGGTCATCTAAATGTAAAAATGGGGGAAATGAACAAACAATTATTCAGTATATCAACCAATGCTGACAAACATCTTTAATTTTGGCTGAATCCAATATGTTACTCATATTTCATGCATCCCTACTTTAGACAGTGATATGAAAACAGATGGTAATAGTTAGAGTACACTGTATTTTCTTAATGTTTATGTGTATAAATATTATCATAATGTTATCATAATGGCACAGACGCAGTCACATATCTTGTGTGCTTTATACACATACATACAACTGCCTATAAAACCACTCAAGTTCAATTTAGCTGAATAAAACATTGTATGGAACAAATGTGATTCACAGAAACTAATGGGTAAATATCCCAGTATGAAGTCATATATTGAGGTTCACATCTTACACTGTTAGTAGTGTCCTTTGGACTGAACATATACACCAGCTACAATGTCAAGTGATATCTCACTTAAGATGTCAAGATTAACAGCCTGTGTAGTCCAGTTCATAGGGCACTACCGAGCGGCTGGAACGTATCTTGTGATTAACAGTCACCACCAAAGCCTGTACAAAACTGTATAATAAAACACTGCACCTACACTGTCATCGCAGTGTTCTCTAGAATCTCAGGGATAATATGTGACTATCAGTCCCAAGCTATAATACTGGGAACTAAAATGAAGTACAGAGAGAAAGGAGAAAAAAAAGACAGACAGAAGAGGCATATTAAGAATAGTATAAGCAGTGGCGTGCATGTGGTGGGGGGGTCTGCCCCTCTGGAGGTAATGCTTTTGCATTAACTACAGCTACACTGTTTTCTTGTGAACACTAGTAAGTAAACCTTATTATTTTTAATATATAATTTGAACATGCAAAATACATAAACTCTAAACCCACAATATTGCCATTGCTGAGTTTTTTAATCCATATAAAATACTAATTTATCCTTTCAACCCACTATTACAAGCAAATAAACATCCTGCCGAAGAGAATTACTCTTAAAAACAGCTATTAGCGTAATAATAGGTTTGAACCTATTATTATAACCAAAGTTTGTACTCCACCATGCTGAATACATTGCCTTTTCTAACCTTAATAAAGCCCAAATAACCTTGAAGTATATAGATATATGCAGCAAAACACACAGACGATTGGTCCCCTGGTTATTGCTCATCAGCGCTTTAAACTGCACTGAAGTATTAAGCAAAAGACACTCTGCTGGTATAATTACCGGCTGTGTGACTGGCAGATCTAGGTTGGCTAAGTGCTGCTTAATCCCCTGTTTCCAGTACAGTATTAATCCAGACATGAGGGAGTAGTGCTAACATGCTAATGTCAAAGCTGAGGCCAGTTGACAACGGTGGCTAATCTGTAATGAGGTCCAGTATATTCCCCCTTGTGACACTACATCACTTGTTAAAGCCTTATGTGAGTTTCTGACGGTCAGAGGGCAGTATTATGGTATTCACTGCCATAATTACATAGTTGCAGCTATGCAAACAAAACAATAAATAATTGCTAAATGAACACAGCTTACTTAATGAACATAGCTTATGAAGAACAGAAAGATTAAATGCTAAATTAATATATCTTATCTAACCTATCCCCTAATGAAAATATTTTAGATATACAGTAGAAAAGGTCATTTGCAAGAACACCATAACACATCAAATCGGGGAAATTCTAACGTGAAAAACGCTTAACTTGGCTTAATGTCATAAACAACAACCAGGCAATTTCTCACATATTTCTCTTATCATAAACGCTACCCACTGCTAAGATAAAGGCATCAAAATCCAAATGGAAACATAATATTTTTACATTAAGCGTTTTTTTCACCCATAGGAATCCATTAAAAAGAAAACGCTTAACATGAAACTTTGGACTTCTGGGTTTTCTTCTTCTGGGTTCATCTTCTTTCCTGTAGATAGTATGTTTTATTGATAAAGTTTGAATTGAATTTGGGCTTATGATATCATTGTCTTAATGAATTAAGCTACATCTTTATAATGATTTTCTATGGGGGAGAAAACGTACCATTATCATTTATCACGTATCATTTTTGCAAAGATATAGTGGCCACAAATATTGTCAATAAAGTCGCAACTACTTCAACTGTTAATCAACAGCTTTTTTAAATATTATATAGTTCTAATCAGTTTTCTTTTGAAAAATGCTTCAAATTCAAATTCATAAACACCAAAATGCATTTATAAATGTAAAGTGTGAAAGAAAATATTGTTAAAATTGTGATTATAATTAAAATCAAAATAATGATTAAAAAAATTGTGACCGTATTTTTTGTCCATACTGCACAGCCCTAGTTTGAAGTTGCTCAGTCATGTGTGTCCACTGTCCAGTGACAGCTGAACTCTGTTCAGCTAAATTCACCAAGGTCTACATGAATTAAATGTTTAATGGCAGGGCTCGACAATAAGGACTGCCCGATGACCTGGGGGCAACATGAAAGACGCTCGGGACAGTTGACGAGTTTGTCACTGGCCGATCGAGCCACTGCTGCGTTGTCACAAAAGTTTATCATTTGTGAAAGACAATTCAGTATGCGTGCTGTGGTTCTGTGTGTACAGTGTGCATTCTTGCGCTTGAACGGACAAATACATACAAAAGTATGTCAAAATACCCATCTTGGCGAGTAACTTTATAGCTTTAACAATGCTTAATCCATATTTAATTTATACAGTGGAGTAAAGATGCACCGGTCAACTGGCCTGTTTTTTATTTTTATTTTTTTATTTCAACTGATTTCTGTTCCGGGCTTACACACAAATTGCACTGCAATAATTTTCAAAAATGTAATATGTGTGGAAATATTACAAAGTGAGTAAATGGCAGCGCTGCTTTGTTTATTGCGGTAAGCAAGTAAACGCTGTATCACTGCTGTTCCATAAGCGCCACCTGCTGTCAGAGAGTGAATTTGCATTCTCATCCAGCCCTTAAGCTGTTTTTCCTAAAACATTATTTCATTTATATCTTTGTTATATATATTTATTTGTGCTATTGCTTGTCATTTGTTTATTTGTTCTTATTTTCTTATTTACTGACTGTCCACTTGTCTTTAATTATTTTTTAACTTTACATTTGTTAGCTTAATTTTTTGCAGTGGTATCAAATTTGGAATCAAGAATTGTAAAATTTAATTGGCATCTAAAATTTTGGTGTCATATAAGCCTATTTGACACAAAACAATGATAAAAGCAAATATTTTATTTTATTTTATATTTTAAATCCTTAGTGTTGAGCCCTGAATATATTCAAATACTTGTTTAAATTATAGAAATGTGCATTACTTATATTTTAAAAAAGTATTACAGTGTTTGCCTTTCTATTATTAAACAGAACTTTTGGACAAGACAGTAAACTAATGAAGACAAAGAATGGGCGCTCTTGCGTGTCTGCACATTGGCTGATAAATCAAACGATATATTGGCCATGACGATATATTGGTCAATCACTACTACCCACATCTCACTAACTGACTTCAAGCATTTGTTAAAATATGTATTCAGCATTGTTATATAACGATTATTTTTAACTGAAAATCAATTGATTACTATTGCAACAAGTATTTTTTTTTTTCTAAAAATGTCAGTTAATAAATGTTAAACGTCGAACAATAGTACCCCTGGGCTGCACTAGCTGCAAGCCTATGATGTATTAGCCTCCCAAGCCTGTGGAGCCTGTCAGAAAGCTAAGAACTCTCAGTATTCGGTCTCTCCCAGTGAGTGTGGTGTTAATGAAAGCTGAACACAGTACTGTAGCATTTGCTGAGAGTGGGAGAGCAGGCAGGAACCCCTCCGGGTCTTTACCTCTATTGTTAGAAGAGGGTGAGGCATAGCAGGGGGTTAATGCCAGCGTGGGTATAGCTACCGTCCCTGTTAAACCTCGACATCATAAGGAGAGAGAGACAAAGACAGAGGGAAGGGGAAAAGAAAGGTGTACTGTAACATCTATTTTTAGACATACTTTAGATGAGAATATAAGTAACACAAACATCTAATGCCAAATATAACATTGCATTAAGGTCTAAATGAGTCATCAAGAGATATGTCAATAAATCTAAAACCTTCTGGACTAATGATCCCAATCTCAACGATCCACACAAAATTAAGATATTAGCTACCAGTAAAGAATGCAAGGCCTTCGAGTCAAAGTCAGACTCACAACTCTTAATATATGTGGTACAAATAGATATATTAATTAAAAGGTCATGAGAGAAAAGGTGGTCAAATAATAAGGCATTTTACATTCAATTCAGTGGCATTTTCTGATAAAGGCAGTGTCAGGTTTTGCATTTCAGAGATATTTTTGCATAATAATGAGATTCTAGAAGAGGTCACAACAACTTCAGGCTAATTCACCTACGGCAGACTGACATATCAAACACACACACACACCATTTTCAAACATATAAATACTGCATGTTCATAGCTGCCATTAAGCACTTGCTTTTCACAACTTACTGTTAACCACTTGCTGAGATAATGCGCCTGAAGCAACCTGAGGTGTCTTACTTGACGGCACATTAGTGATAGAACAGGTCTGAGATTTCTGTAACCCAAACTTGGATTTGTGTTGTAATAAATAAATCTTATTCACTAATGCACAGGCACCAAGCTAAACATTACATATTATGCCTCCATTAACACACATGCTGTTTTCAAATATATACATATTTAGTATTAGTCAGTGTTCGAAGTGGGACATAACTTGCCAGTTTGGATACTGCAAATTAAATGCTACTCTCTGTGTACCTGCCCCAAACGGTACGCCCTGTTGCTTTCACTAGACACAGACTGTTCGTATCACAAGCACAAGTTTAGACTATCAGCATTACATTTAGTGAATACTGTAGCTTAATCTGTTGAAGAACCCTCAATTCATAAAGGAATGGGCTACATATTAACAACCTTTCAACATATTAAACCACCAATCACACTTCTCCTTATTTTATGTGATGTTCAGTCATGGGCAAGAGTAGCAAACATATCTTGTTTACTTCCAACTATCTGCAGCAAACAAATTGTCTAAAATCTAAAAAATATTAACTGTCGTGAGTATACATCAGTTTACCTCAGCAAGCAAATAGAGAGCAATATACATTAAGTAGACAAATTGTACCAATTACTCATGTTCCTTTGGAGATTACTTGCATAATGTGTTGAAGGCTGCCTCTAAATATACATAAAAATATTTGCCCTTAGTGTGGTGAGTTTTAATGCATACAATTCCTCTTTAAGGAAAGACATAAAAAAAAAACATTTAATTAACTAAATGTTTAAATTAACATTATTTACATATGGATGACTGAGTGTGTGGGCAAAATTTCTTAGAAAAAAATAATTTGAACAGGGGGCCCCTACAAAGGTAAAATAAGATTTTAATTAGCAAAGGGATACAAACTAAAATTAAAAGCAAAATCAATATCAACAAATAACCTTACAAACTGAACTGAATCTTATTTCATTAATATTAAAACATTTGTTAATCTTTATAAGATTATATATACATTTTAAGAATATATATATGCAAATTAGGGGAGTGCCCTGGTATTTTCGCCTATAACGTTTCTAGAACACTAAATTATTTATTTAGTGTTCAATTATAATAACTACAGTATGAAACATAGTCTTGTGACCCTCGTTCTCCTCTGGTATAATCAAAAATTAAATCAAAAGCATGGTACTTAAACTCCCGACCAACTCTCTTCATGTTACCAGAGGAGTGAATAATGCACAGATGTGTCGCAGGACACTCACACACACTAACGGGGAAGCGGAGATCAGCGCATGAAGAACACTGGATTCGAGCAGCTGGTGAGGTGGTCTGTATTCGAGAAAATCCCGTGAAATTTTAATATTTACCAGTACAATAATGCCCAGAAGTGCAGGTGACCCGGTCGTGCGCGAGACCGTGGGCATAGCCTATTTCTCTGTGAAATCCCCTCACACTCGCTCAGATCCGTCTGCTGTTCTCTCGAACGTAACTCGTAGAAATATATATCACAATTAAAGAGTAAAAGACCGTAAAGGTCGCATTCAGTCAGTCAAGTTCACATGCAGCGGGTAATTGGTGTCTCGTGCCCAGTCGATACTGTCAAGAATGATCTGCGCGGTGACGGCGCGAAAGCTCGCCTCTAAAGACGAGAGTGTCTCACGGCGGATGGAGGATGGATGGGAACCAAAGCCTTTTAACGGCTGCCTGTTTGTGGATGTCTGAGCTGGGAGAGCTGCGGATCAGTTACACAGATGTGCTGCGCAGGAAAAATATGACCGAGCTTCTTCTCAGCCGCCTAATACGGGTTCTCTGTTTCTTAATGGTTTCCTTAAAGAAAAGGGAAGCGTTTATTACACAACGGACCGCAGTCATTCGTTTGAGAAACTGATTTCAGGTCTGTATTCAGTGTATACGAGTAAACACCCACAAACACACGCAGTTATGGAGAACCGGTTATGTTTACCGGGGTTCTCCTGCTTACCTTCGTCACTGTTGAGCATGATTCAGTGTAAAATCCCCGGATAGGTAACTGAATGTCTGGTAGATATGTGGGAAAAGGCTCCGGCACCGAATCCTGGCGTTTATCCTTCAGAAAGCAGAGCGCCTCGGTCAGAGACACGGTGGCTCCGGTGAGACGGCCAGAGCGCGGTGCTCGGTTACCGGGAAACGCTCTAGAGCGGATGCTGAGTGAAACGGGATGCGGCAGCTCATACACACAAGCACACTCGCACGCGGAGGAAGCGTCGTATTCTGTACGGTTAGGATTCAAATTCAAGTCTTCGCGAATTTTTCACTGTCTGACACATTCGGCATCACCGGGACGTACCATTCAGCGCTCGTGAGAAAGGGGGTGTGGCAGCAGGAACGGGGAACCGGTGGCGCGTGTCTACCGGCGGGAGCGGCCGACGCTGCTAGCACAATCTCAATCCGACCAGAGCGCGCCGAGGAAACATCCACAGAGTGTGACTGATTTCCTAATAACACCACTGCTACCCTGGATAAACACTGCCAATAATCGTTGAGAAATATGTTTTGCGGCCTAGTTGCAGATAAATATCTACAATAATACACGTTATTGGCAAAGTACCTCTGGCTATTTTAAAATCATATTGCAGTTATCGAGAGAGAGAGAGAGAGAGAGAGAGAGAGAGATTTTCTTCATGCATTTCGGTGTGCTTTAGCTGTTAATATATAACGGTCCTTGCTTCTCACAGTTCGGGCCCAGTCAGGGACCAAATATCCCCGCAAGCATAGTTAAACCCAAAATCTGCTCCAATGTGGGTACCAGCCAATGCACAGCAAAATGATTAATAAACATGTAATGATTTTATTAAAAATGCAAAACTGCAGAACAGTTTGAGGTCAGGTCAGGGGACAAAAATATAATTAGCTTTGTAAGAACAATGTCAATACAAAGTCTCCACCATAAAACAAACAAGTGTGCATTTGTGTGTGTATTCAATTTCATACAGTAGCCTACCTGTACATGGATAACTGGAATTTGGTGATATTAGTGTGTTTGTGTGTGTGTGTTTGCACTGGGAGATCAATATGCTCTAAGACTTAATGGAAACAAATCTGTTGTTTGGACATCAATACGTATATCAATGACTCAACAGGAGCATACAGGGATCAGCCAAGGTCAAAGTAAATCATATACATACAGTAAACTCATTTTCCAACGTGTTGCATCTTTCACAAGGTTCAAAATGCATCATTACACAAACACTCTGAAGCCAACAGTAATATCCCTCAAGCCTCATTCACACCACTAATGACAGCAACAAAGTGACCTGAGCTCATTAACGTTCAATAAGAGCGATATAAAAAACTCATTATCGACACCTAAAATGTTGTTCTACACTGTAACTATTACTAGGGCACCAGGGAACTAGGAACATAGCAATGGAGAAGTATTATAACTGGTGCATTGCATTGTTGGTGTGTGAACAGGACTTTATACTGGCATGCAGTCTTACACATTAATGAAGAGGACCCACAGAGTCTGTTTCAGACCATTTCTGTACTCTAGGCAAGATACCCATTAGTGTTTATTTGCTGACATGACATTCATTTAAAAAATCAAAAATGACTTGATCATTTCAGATCTTTTATCTTTTTTATAACATTTGAAAAAATATATTTTTTGCTATTATTCAGCTGCTTGAATGTGTTAAAATGCAGTGTCATTATGTTAAGGAATAATTGGGGTGTTGGGTCGTTCATTGGCGTCCTCCTGCATTTCCTAGA
Source organism: Cyprinus carpio (assembly GCF_018340385.1). Lineage (NCBI taxonomy): Eukaryota > Metazoa > Chordata > Actinopteri > Cypriniformes > Cyprinidae > Cyprinus > Cyprinus carpio. Next base: position 13,163,356 of record NC_056576.1, read on the forward strand.
AATGGCCCTGCCTACATCACACACAAGTGCTCTGTACCTGCTGAACCATCTCAAAACTTCACTCCTCTTCTTCAGATGGGCATGAAAAGAAACATTTATGCATTTATCTATTTGAAAAGTGATTTTCTAACAACAAACCTACAGTTATTTTCATGTTATTGTCGATAACCAATAAATGAACAATATTATATTTGGTAAGAAAGAAAGAAACCTAAAATAAATACGTTGTAAGTAAAAAGTGAATTTATAAATCATAACATTAGAATTTACATTAAGAAAGATGGATAAATATTCCTTTCTTATAAAGGGGTCATGAACTGAGAAATCAAAAATCCCTTGAACTTTGACATATTCATTGTCATTGTATTATAAAAACCTCCTGTATGTTTCAGAACTCAAAACTTTCTCGTAAGTCTAAAATCAGCTTATCTTGAAGCTAATAGTGATGGGTCGTTCTCGAACGATTTGTTCAGTCAAGCATGCACAACTTCCTATGGGTTCTGTACTGAAATAAGTTCACCTGTTTCGAGTCTTCGGGTTTTTCGAGTAGTTCGTTCATCATGTGACAGTCCCATACTTAACCAATGCAGTCTGAGCCGGAAAGAGAATTGATTAGTTCATTTCTCTTGTCTTCCGGTTTTTCGATTCGTTCGTTCATCACGTGACAACCCCATACTTAACCAATGCAGTCTGAGTCGGAAAGAGACTTAATAATAACCAGCTCTTTATTACCTTTGTTACCACATTCAGTGTTATGGAAAAGAACCATCACGACAGAAATACACACATTTATAAACTGTATGAAATAAAAAGCTACAATTTGTGACCAGAAATGCATCACATAACTGTGTGTAAATAATAATTATAATAATGATAATAATAATAACAACTATGCACCCGTTTGTAATGAAATTAATTTCTCTATCCAATGCTGTCACATCACGTGACAAAAGAACAAACAACTCAAAAGACTCGAGAGATGAACTAATCAATTCTCTCTCTGGCTCAGACAGCATAGGTTTAGCTTATGGGGCTGTCACGTGATAAACGAACGACTCAAACCCGAGGACTCGAAAGGTGAACTAATCAATTCTCTTTCCAGTTCAGACAAGCATAGGTTTAGTTTATGGGGCTGTCACGTGATGGACGAACGACTCAAAGACTCAGCAAGACACTGCAGTGCCAAGTTGTGGAACAGTCTTTGCTTTGCCTTCCTTCTGATCACAGCATTAGGAAATAGTGGATGAACTTACTATATTTTTAATGAAGATCCAGACAGTATCAGTAAGAACTTGGTCCTTTGTTCACTTCTTTTTACCATGGATTTGTTTACAAAGCACAATTTGACGCAGGATTTTCAGAAAGATTGAAACTAAAAGACAATGCTGTGGTGACAATATTGGATCTGAGAGTAATGTCGCACCACACAAGGGTGAGTAACTGTTTTTATTACATGTCACAATTGCTTTGTTATTACAGATCGTTTGATATGTAATGAGTATTTATGCGTTTTTAACTTAAAATCACAGCAGCATCCATCTGTGAAGGATGTAGAATGTCAAACATACTGTTAGCCAATCATAGCAGTGGCCATTTACTTCCGCCACACCTATTCAATCAGAGCGTTCTAAATGTTTTTTGATGTAAAAATCTTAAAAAAAAAAAAAAAAAAAAAAAAAAAAAAGGGGAACTCTGAGAACAGTATAAAAAATAAAAAAGGCAGTTCATTACCCCTTTAAAGCATTCAGCCATAATTAGCCATTAGCCCTTCAAAGGAATACTTGACCGAAAAATGTAATTCTTTTGCTTGTCAGAATGGGAGTTCAAACAGCAGATAAAAACATCACAATATTCCACAAGAAATCCACACGACCCCAGTCCATCTGTCACACTATGCTACTTAGGAAGCACACAGGCGGCATGAGTGCACGAAACAGGGTTTAATCCATGGAACACAGGGTATATCCATACAGAAGACACATCAACACAATGAATAGACCCAGCAAACAAGAACTGAACAGACTAGACCTTTTAAAGGCAGGATAATTGGGGAAACACAGGTGTATGAAATGACTAAATTAAAAGGGACACGGAACACATGGGGAAGAAGCTAGACACACCTGGAATCAAATAAACACAATCAATGGGAGACAAAACTGGGTCACAGGGAGCAAAACATACAGACAGGTCCATAATCCTTACACCATCAGTTAACAAGTGAAAAGCTATACTGTAGGTTTGTAAGAAAGAAATCCATTATTATGGTGTTTTAACTTTAAATCATCATTTCTGGCTATAATATTCCATATTCTATATTCTCCTATGTTGTCCTCTTACATCAAAATCCTCAGACGTATTTGTTTAGAACTGTTTTGGACTGTTTTCTCTGGTAAATGGTGCTTGATCTGTACTTATTTCTCTCCTGATTCAGGCAAGATTACTTTTCACTGGAGAAAGTAATATTATGGATAGAGGACTCGTAAGGACTAGTTTGAAATTAAAAAAAAAGGTAATTACAAACACACAGCAGAATTGTGTGTATTACTAGGGTTTTTGTTTTGTTTTTTGAGAGTTTTGGGCAAACTATTACATGAAGTTATGATAAAATAATTCTTAGACAGAAATCAATAATTAATAAATGACTAAAGCATCACTATTCAACAGCAGCATCAGCTGAGGCATTGAGAGAGAGACATCATCTCTTCTTTGTTTCCATTGTGCTCCTAAAGATTTCCATGCATGAATATAAAGAAAGTAACAACAAAATATATACTATAAAAGCCATCAGATGAAGCAGTGAGATTGGCTGATTGTTCTTTCAATCTTATAATGCCTGTCTATCATGTTTGCATGCTTTTAAATAGTGTTAACAAAAAATACACTATTAATAAATATGGTTACTTATTGACAGGTGCAAGATAAATGCTGTTCCAAGCCTTCGAACCAGGAACCATGTAAACATAAAAAATGAATAAATAATAAATAAATAAACAGCACTTCCAGAATCCATCAAGAAGCATTTTCCGCGATTTTCAAGTTGTTAGCACCTTGTGATGCCTTTTACTTGGCTTTTATTTGTGACTGGATGCCTTTGACCACATTTGAAAAATTTGCAAGGTAATTTTATGCAGACGAGGACATTTCACGGTTAGGGTAGAGTGCTTAAACATGGGTTAAATGCATTCAGAAGTAACGCATACATGTGCCCCTTAAAATGCCCTCTGAAGTGAAAATGTGTATGTGCAAGATGTTGTTGTACAATGTTTTTTTTTTTTTTCTTCAATGTTTATTGTGTTTTTCCCCAGTGTGTATGTATGTGTGTGTATGCTGGCTAAATGGTCTAGGGGGAATAAGTTAACATTAGCATCTAAAAGAGTGAATCTGCAGCATTCTGAACACTTAGTTCCATTATTTATGACAGGAAAATAAGAGATGATTAGACTTCAGCCTGAAGATTAGAAGGGTGTGTGTGTGTGTGTGTGTGTTGGCTTGTACTCTGACAAGTTGTAGTTGGTCTCTTAACTGATTGTATAGATCTCCCAGCATGCACCTGTTTCTCTCTGATCTGCCAGTTGGTTTCTTGGGAGTGTTTATCTGTGTGGGGCTTGAGTGTGTGCAAGTGTCCATATAATGAGAAAGACATCCATTTTTGGTTCTGGCTCTGAGTCTCATCTTTTTAGTATCTCTGCAGCAGTAAACACCCATAATGATCCAAAGCCATTCTTGATGCAATGTCATATAGTGGTATACTACTTTTAATACAATATACAAATTATACAAAAAATTCACTCTATTTTTTTAAAAGCATATTATTGATGTTAATGTGAATGATTAATGAATTTTGTCCCCTTTTTTCCTAGCTTGAAATCAAAATGCCATAACTCAATGTTCCTGTGAAACACCAGACTTCTCTCTAGTGATGTAATCATGGACTTTGCTTAGAGCTGGCCGAAATATTGGTTCAAATGGTAAACCGGTTGGAATTATGCACAAGGTGTGAATTTGCATTAGGAGAGTAAATTTACATTAGGGCTTTTCACAAACCAGGTAATCGTTGTCAATCTGTATCCATCTGTAAGTCGCGATGGATAAAAGCATCAGCTAAATGATAAAATGTACATGTTTTTAAAATACACAAAACCCTTCTTTATTAAGAGGCAGGCATAACAAAAAAAAGACTTCAGAAAGATGTTACTTAATTCTGACAGATTCATTGTTCCTTATGTCAAGGAAACAACAGACTGATTCTAATGTGCGAATAAAAAAATGGCTCATGAGCATTTATTTGTGGATCAGACTATAGTAGTTGTGCTATACGTTTATGAATTTGAATTCAGCCTGAGGAGATAATCAAAAGACATTTTCTTTACATTTCACAGTGCACAATCTCATTCAATTCAATTTCGACCACATGTTCACAGTTCAAGTAAAATCTTTTTTTAAAAAAGTAAAAACATTTTTTTTTTTTTTGCCATTGTTGTAGATTCAAAAGCGGTATGGCACTATCATTGAATCAGGGTGCAGGAAACAAAATGATTTCCACTGTTTGGATACATAACAAATATTGAATTTACCTGCTTCAGAAACCTTCCGGTAAACCCTTCAAATGGGGATTAGAAGTGAAAAAGGGAGACAATTACATTTTAAAGCATCCACATGAAAACAAACCTGGAAAGAGAGGTGAAGATTTGGGGAGAAAAAAAGATAAATTGTTAGTGCATTCGAGTGAATTATTCATGGTTTATATCGTAAATTTTATCAGGACAGCAGACCACAAATGCACAGTATATGTTGTCTTTTTATATCGTTACAGCAGAATACAAAGGAAAAGAGAAAATTATCAGGAGGAAAAGAATGCAGCGGACTGAAAAGACCTTTTGCCATAGATATTCTTGTTATACCATGTCACAGTAAAATACCAAGCGTTAAATTATTCTTCTGACATCTAATGGAACATGAAGGAATATTTACAGCTCATTCAGTCAAACTGATGGATAAGGATTATTTGTGACACAACTGAGGTGATTTGTTTCAGTCTTTTTGAGTGGAACTTCCCCAAACCAGAAGTGCCTTCCATAATTTAAAAAGCAGTAGACTCACTAGAAAAAAGGTGGATATCATAGGGTGCATCTCTCAATCAGCTCCAGTTCAATAGTCAGGGCACTGATCAGGGAGTTGTCTCAATCGCGAAATCCTTCCAGTGCACTGGAATGTTCGCTCACTGAAAAATCCCACAATGCACCGCAAAAACTAGGAAGCATTGGTGCTCACTATGCTCCCTTACCTGAAATTGTGTCACATTTCTGAAGCACGAAAAAAACCACACGAGCAAACTCGATAAATATAATGATAAGCGACAGACGATTTGAAAAGACAAACCATTTTTAAGTATATTTCAGCAAAAACACATCGCTAGACAGGTAATGATCACATACTGTATAGTAAACATTTATAATTAATATTCAATTTAAATGTTGTAAGAACATGTAAAAGAACTATGTGTTTAAAGAAAATAAAAAATTAATATCAAAAAGAGATTGGTCCTGCCTGTTGTTGATTAATTACAGTGGTGATGTTCTGTAATGTTGTCAGTTGACATTGTACGCAGTCATGTGACTGGAAATTGAGTAATCACTGTCCCAGTGTGCAGTGTGCCAGTGAACTTACCAGTGACTGAATTTGTGTACACGATATACTGATTCATGAGCTTGGGAGCTAGGGAGCTGATTGAGATGCACCCATATTGTATTTTTAAAGATAAAGAATTTTTTTTTTTTTTTTTTAAAGATAAAGAATTTTTTTTTTTTTTTTTCAGTTATAAAAACACTTGCAGCTATACCAGTTGTGTGTGCAGAAATCAAGTAAATATTGGCTCATTTTCACCTTTTTGAAACCTGTTCAAATTATGTTTTGATATATACCATTTGGTGCTAAAATTAAACACTTCACCATTAGAATAATATCAAAAAGTAAAAAATAAAATAAAAGGATAAACATTTTGAATTGTGTCATGGGATTCTTTAGTGAGAGATATAGTAGTGGTAGACTATTATTCAGTAGCATGGAACTAAGAAGGAAGTGATGATGGTACAGGTTGATCTTTGGTTGACCAATCAGTAAAAAGGGAGCGATTTATGTCTGCACACATATGGAAATCAAATATTTAAGCTGTTTATTCATTTCCTACCTCTGAACCTTTGAAATAATAAATGAATATCAAGCTGAAGGCTTTTTTTCTTTCTTTATTTTTTCCTTTTTTTACAGTAAAATGAAAAATCAATACAGGCACAGTTTTCTTATTTTTCTGCTTTATTTTTTCCGACCCAAAAACAATGTACACAGCATTTGTGTTTATACATGTAATTGAAGCATAGCTGATATCTGGGGTCAGATATTGCCACCTGAATCTGAACTCTGTAAGTGCATTAGTGCAGAGGAGTTGATCCGCGGTCAGATATTTCCCGTGGGTCTGAACTCTGTAAGTGCATTAGAGCAGTAGAGCTGATCAGGGGTCACATGTTCCCTCTCCACTCACATGTATTTGTAAAGATGGCATGACTCTCCTGGACAAAGATGTTCCATGGACACAGATCAAAGACTTAAAGGGCAACACAAACAAAGCTGCTCATTTGTCCTGTGCTGAGACAGACAGTACGGGAGTATAAAAGGGTTATGGGATTGATTCTTGCTGCAGTCTTGCTTGCAGGTCAAAAACAGATCATCTTCCTCTGAAACCTGGCCTGTCCTTTATTTGTATAAATTTAAAATGCACACAAAGACGGCTTAGATGAGCCTCCAGTGAGTAAGTGCAGTGAGAGGAAAGACTCTTTTCCTATTCTGCAGCTTGTTAAGAATGAATGACACCTTGTCTCACTGACACTGTGCAAGTGTGTGTGTGTGAGCGCGAGGGTGTTTGAGTGTGTGTTTGGCTCTGACATCACGCCCCACTACTTCTGAAATGAGGGGCTGCATTTTCTGATCCAATGAAGCTTGTGATTAGAATGAAACTTTATGACAATGAGAATCTCTTTTACCTATCACAGAGCTCTCGCTCTCTCTCTCACTGTGGGTCTCAATCTCAATAAACGAAACAAAGTTTCAGGCTTGAAGGGAGTGTTTCTTTTTAGTGGTATCAGAATTTAATGGACCCAGTGAGATCATGTTGACCACATTGTTAAACACTGCTCAACAACTCAGCATCAATTATAGATATTTAGCATTAATCTATGTGTACATGATTTCAGCAATAGGCTTCTGTTTACAAAGCTCTCAGGATCTGTGAAGACAATATGAACGACAGTATGATAATTACATTCCAGAAATGGAGCATACATTTTTATTTGCATTTTTAGGGATGTCAATTTAACAAGTTAAATTAAAATATACATATATGTGTTAAAAAAAAAAAAAAATTACCAAAATAATTAACTACCATCAGAGCAATTTGACCTTGCAGTACCACCTTAATGCTTTAGTGAGTCTGGAGTCACTTCAGCCCACCTGCTACTACAGGCCAGAAAGCCTCACCAAATCTCAGTTACTAAGATCAGGTAGCACAGAATGAGCAAAGAGACATTCATACAGGACTTTGATATGATAACTTACTAAAATATCTCAAAAACGTACTGAACAAGTCACAAATCACACTTATTTCACTTAAAGCTATGAGCTTTTTTTTAAGGTATAGGTCTATGTAACAGAAGCATTCGAGTAAGAAGTATTACAGAAATTAAATAATCAAATGTAAAAATAAAACTGCATAGTCTTCACTGCATGGGTTAAATATGCATTAATTATTATTTAAGATACTAAAGTGATTCAGTCAAGAGCAGTTAGAGATTCTTTCGTTGTTTGATTAACATTAAAAGACAGTGACGGCAGCAGGTTTATTAAGCTGCTGTCTCTTTAAGATCTAATGCACGGATCCAGTATACTGACCCACCAGATTTCCCCAATAGTTCAAGTAAGATGTAACCGTTTGTGTTTACATCAATACACGCCAAGATAAGCATTTAGACATAATTTAGTGTGTATTTAACCACCATTTAAGTGCAATAAATCTTGAGAGAGAACTGAATTGAAGATCCATGCATGTTTCTTTATTGCTTTAATGTCAACACAAAGCAGTCCTGCTTTGCGTGGATATATGCACACACACTTGCCAGCTGTTGCAGGTCGACACATCTCAGAAAATCCGGCTATTATTTATATGCTGTCATTTTTAAAGTATCTGTACTATTAAAACAGGAATCATAAATAGTTTTAAAAGCGGGTATTTTTAATAGTGGGTATCGCAATACCTTTCTAGTATGGGTATATTGTGCAACACTACTAAGTAATCTGAAAAAAATTGTTAAAATATTCTAAAAAATAATTTAAAAAATATGTGATCAAAGACCCCAACATTACCAGTGTTTAATTGTTAACTAAAACTAATAGAAAATGTTTCATTAATTGAAATAAAGCTGAAATAAAAATAGAAATATTAGATGTAAAATTTTAAACCTTTGCAACTGAAAAGTTAAAGTGACTGAAATTTACCAAAACTAAAATAAAATAGATTAATGCTAAATAGGAAAAAAAAAATTATGATGACAAAAGGACATATACTTACTAAAACAAACTAAAATTAATATGAAAACCTAAAACCTAAAATAAAAGCTAATTCAAAATACTAATAAATGCTAAAAAAGTTCAAAATACTAAAATAAAGTATTAAAAGATATTAAAGTATCAATATTGATGTTATACTGGGTGTTGTTAACAACACAGCAACTTTCATAAATATAGAGCTTGGTCACCGAAGGACTTCAAACATGATTTGTGGAATCTGAGGAAACTGCTCATTTTATATTAATTTTATCCAAGTCTGTACATCCTAAAAGATTGGATCTCTACTTTTCTTGAAACAATGAATACATATTCTGTGCATAATAAAGCTCATTTTAGACCAGGAAAAAATTTAATTCATAAGAGTTAATTAAAAAAGAGTTCTGAATAATACATTAGCAAGTAGAAAAACTCAGTAACCTCACAATCGATCTCCTCTTCTAGCAGCTTATCTGCAAGGACCTTATTCCATTTTTGTTGTAATTTTGTTGATTGATAAAAATGATGTGACGGACCTAGAGAAAAAGAGTTTGCTGTTGAACATGTGTGTAGCATGTGATAACATTGCAATGACCACTCTGATGCAGGCGTGTGCCATGTATACGCAAGTAATTCCTCATCGCAAACACATCTGCATGTAAAACAGTCCCTATTATGTAGCCAGGAGAGACGTTCAATGCCAGCTCTCAGTGTGTGTGGGTGTGTAAGTGTTGATCTAAGCATGATCCCAAGAGAACATCAGGCAGAGACTGTTTGTTAATCTCAATTCAAAGACATGCTTGTGTTTATGCGGGACCAGAACTCTCAGCTCCAGAAAGGCTCCTCTGCTCCAGAGAGACTTCCTGCATGAGAACCTGCACACATAAAGATGACTCTCTTTGCTTTGCAATGTTCTACTGATGTGAACAAGGAGCTCTGAGAGAATGTGTACAGTGTGTGTATGTGTGCCTTTTCTAAGAGACTGCATTTCTCAACAATAGCACAGTGCCCTTGAAGGCGCAGAGTTCATTCTTTCAAAAGAACATGAGCCCGGCAGCCCAACAGACTTCTCTTTCAGCTCTTTCTCTCTCTTTTCCGACTTTCATTTTCCAAAATCTCTCTCTCTTTTTCCAATGCATTACTAGATGTGTGAGAGATTGTAAAAAGGGAAGATCAGACTAAACATCAAAGCATTCAGATTACGTTGCTGTTTCCTCACCAGCTGACTAATACACACACAGACACGACACAGCATCCATCAGAAATCAGCTCCCAAATCTCTCAAATGCTCTTTCAGCCTTTCATTTAAAAAAGTCCCTTTATTTTCTTCCTGTGTATGACCGAGTTAGATCGTAGAGTAAACATCAAAGCATTTAGATTAGTTTCGTTTCATCTCTAGCTGTCAAAAACACATGTATGCCAGGGGTGTTTTATCTGTTTTCTTCAAGGAGGCAAAAACAAATCAACTATATATATATATATATATATATAGAGAGAGAGAGAGAGAGAGAGAGAGAGAGAGAGAGAGAGAAAGAGAGTTCAGGCCATTTAGCATATATATGAAATCAAAAAGTCTGTAAATCATTCATTTTTAAAATTATTTGAAAATATATTTTAGTTGTAAAATCATTAAATATTTAGAGTAAGTGTCACATTTGTGTCTCCATGTTGCTGTGATTGGTCAATTAACCTTTAAATGCAACTATTCTTGCTTGTTAATCTTCCCAATCAGTGGGCTAAATGGCCTGAATGGGTCAAACTGGTGAAACAGGACAGACTAATTACACTCAGACATCACATTCGGTCATGTCTGAACTTGATCTGTAAGCGAGTCGATGTTTAACCAGAACTGAGCTCAGTTAAATTAAAGCATCACCGCCGTGTCTGTGATCATCATGACACCTGCTGTGTTCACAGAGGATTTGATAACTAATGGTCTGAAAAGAAGGTGAATATTAAAAAAAATGATAACAGTAAAATACACTTTTTATGCATTATTAGTAGTTCATTATTTAAAAAAAAAAAAAAAAATATATATATATATATATATATATATATATATATATGTGTGTGTGTATGGGTGTGTGTGTATGGGTGTGTGTGTGTGTGTGTGTGTGAGTGTGTGTGTGTTGGATGGAAACACCAAGACACAATTTCCAAAATGTGCATTTAAAAACTGCCTCCTTGAAGTGGTTATTTTTTATTCAGTAATAAGTCATGTACAAACTATGATAGCAACAATTTTACCAAAGAAATATCTAAATGCAGATTAAAAAGTCAGTATTACTGAATTAATAGTCATTTCAGTAAAAGCATTGAATACAATTTCAACTGATTCCATCCAAGATGTGAATTTAATTTAAGTGAAAATCCAGATTATAGCAATAAAAAAAAAAAATAATAATAAAAAAAACATTTCTATATAAAAAATATTTTATATTATTAAAAAATTTTTGTATATTTTATTTTTTGGTTGTTTGGTGGAAGTTTTTTTTTTTGTGTGATGTTTTTACTAAATAGTATTTTTATATAAAAACATAAATATGGGTTGTTTATCTACAAGAGTATGGAATGCTGTTCCTTTAACCTGGTCACTGTACATTTTAATTTATGCATTTGGTAGATTCTTTTATCCACATTCAAAGTGTACATTTGATCAGGTAATGCATTTCCTGGGAATTGAAATCATTACTTTGGTGTTGCTTGCGCCACGCTCCACTGTTTGAAATGCAGGAATGTGTATAAACATCAAATGGAACTGGAATTTGACAAGTGTACACTAGACTAAAAAAGGTAAAGGCAGAGAGAGGACCGTGCCTCCATATGACACAAACACACCACAAGTATATACACACACAGAGTCATAAAAGAGGTCCCAAATGCCAGATACACAAGTGTTTTAGAGTGACTCGTGTCTCATTCTCGTCTTTCCCATCTCTCACTCTCCTGTCTTCCTTTCATTCTTTTCCTGAGGTGCAATTCATTGAATTTCAAACAGCAGCTTGTCACTGCACCATATCGAAGTCAAAGGAACAGGTGCGTATATGCGTATGACTCTACAATTTCAATTGCTTTTTTTTATTTTGTTTGTTTCTCACCCCACTGTGATGCTGTGTTTGAATAGCCACATGCGGCACATTGCTCAGGTTTGTAGCCTTTAGAGAGCCCCATGCCACTGCTCTGCTCTGTATTCCACCACTGCCGTCCTCTGCTCTCATCATGCTCCACCTGAGAGAGATGGATCATTAAGGTCTGGCCGAGGAAAATCTCATTTATGAGAAGACACGGTTTCTTTGATCTGCGCGTGCATGTGTGAGTGGACGGAGCTAGGCATTCATGGCCGAATGCATACATATTTCTTTCTTTTTCTTAAAGTCTCACATCATTTACCAGGATTCCTGTTAAAAACAACAACTCAAAGAGACAATGTTTCCCTGATATCATGCACCTTATTTAAAGGAAAAATTAAATAACTAAAAACGAAAATCTGCTTGTTTTCATACCCTCATGTCATTCCTAATCCTTATGACTTACTTTCTTCTGCGGAACATGAAATGAGATATTTCCAAGAATCTCTAAGCTGCACTTTTCTATACAATAAAAGCATATTAAGCTTCCAGTCCACTTATGAGACATAGAATGCTACAGCCATGATTTCAAAATCCGGAAGACTTATTTGCAATGGATTCCTTCCTTTTAGGTTTTTTTTTTGTCTTCAATTTATGAGTAAAATAAAGTCTGTGGTAAATATAAATTGAGAACCTTGAGAATTTTAAGGCAATGTATGTTTGCAGTAAGTAACTAACAACATTTGGGGTGTGAGTGTGTGCAGTTTACAACAAAATGTACAAGTATCATCCAGTTATGCTTTACTCATGAATTGAAAAACCTCATTATAAAAAACCCATAGGAGAGTCTTGAAGGAACCCATGGCAAAATAGTCTTCTGGATGTTGACATCATGGCTACAGCACTCCATGGGAAAACCATGCAACATGCCACCGTGCCCGAATATGCCCATAAACAAATGAGATTTTTTTTTATTGAACAATGACTCAAATAAGCCTAAAGAGTTTATTAGTCACACAAAGCTATCTCAAGAGTTCAGAAGACTTAGCATGGACTACATTGCTGCTTTATTGTCAGTAAAAAAAAAAAATCCTATTTTCTGTTCCATGGAGGAAAAAAAGGCATACAGCTTCAGAAAACTATGAGTGAGTAAATTACATTATCTTCTCAATTATGGCCAGAGAGAGTGAAAAACCATCTAATGAAGGAGATTGTGATGCTCAGGATATTTGTGATGACACTGCATGTTGGTGTGCATTTTGTGCTAAAGTGTGATATTAGTGTGTTTGGGACTTTGTACAGCCCGGAAAAAATTGTCACACAGGATAAAAATGATTAGCTATTAGTTTGGTGTAGGTGTGTGTGTGTATTTCATGATTATTTAGCTTGGTATAATGGTTAAAATGCTAAAAGCATATTTCAGACAAAAAGCGAGAGACAGAAAAATAGTTGCAGAGCGAAAGAGAGAAATGCCAAGCTTTGGGTTCATTTTAACACAAAATGACAGTAAAAACAAAGGGACCATGAGATCCAATAGTGGCAGAATATTTGGAGAGAGTAGCACACTATAGATAATGAAGGTCGGCAAGTTTATCTCAGTTTTGTTTTGCTTGAAACTTGGTTTGCCGTAACTTTATAGAGAATGAGGAGGTTTCATGGCATAGAGAAGGGTGACATTAAAGTGTCACAATCCTCATGTGTGGAAGACTGCTGCTTTTCATCCATCTCTCTCTCTCACCTCTTTCTTTTTCACCTTTCGCGTCAACACAATTTCCCTCACACAATCCTCCTTCAGGCTTTCCTCTCTCCGAGAGAACGAGCAATCTCTTCTCTTCCCTCTTAATGATTATCTCGCAGTAATTTTAAGCTTAATAGTTTTCTTTCAGAAGAAAGAGAATTCATGACTTTTAACCATAACAAGATACAGGTTCTGTCATGATTATTCATAAAACTACCCATCCCATTTTTCATTTGTATTTCAGATTGGTTCTGAGATTCAAGGATGCACCAGAGGCCATTTTTACAGCTGATTAGCTATTTATAGTCCATTTGTCCTGTATCTATTTAAATACATATGGTCCATGTACGCTGGAACTATATTGATTTAAGAACAGCCTTTTCCACAGAATTACTCCCTAACCTAATACACCACATATTCTGGTAATCCTCCTCCTATTTATTGATCCAGCTATCTGTCCAGCCTCTTGCTGGATATTACGTATAGATATCCAAGTTACAGTATATATCAAACACTCACTACTAGATCACAACACGTTCAAGTTACAAACAAAATTCAACATTAATGCGATTAACATTTCAAGTTATTGCAGTCTACAGAGCACTAAAACATTCTAACAGTAGTAAAGTAAAACAAAACTTTCTAGGGATGCACTAATGTTGCAATTTTGACCGATAACAATAAGCCAACCTTTTTTTCTCTCTTATGTTATGGCTGAATCAAATAAAATTCTATACTACTTAGTCTAAATGCAGTAACATTGCATATCCAATTCAGTGTCAGTTAAAAGGCTAGTTCACACTATTTCATTAAAAAAACAACAACAACAACAAAAACAACAATTTACTCACTCTCACTCACCAAAGCTTTCAAACTTCAAAAATACTGCAAAAGAACTGAGAATGTACAGTATCATAAGTAGTCCATGCTGTATTTTCTTTCTTTCTTTTTCTCTTTCTTCCTTTCTTTCTTTCTTTCTTTCTTTCTTTCTTTCTTTCTTTCTTTCTATTCCCACAGTGTCTGTTACCTCCTATGGTTTAAACTGCTGTATATTTTTTCATATAAAACCACCACCACTGGAGAGAACATATCTTCATGGCTGTCAGTGACACAAAGATTCTTGCAGTATTCATTATTTATAGAATCTAAATCCTGATAAGCACAACCAAAATTATGAAACATCTCATATCTGCTTCCTAACCTCTTGACACACATACAAATAAACTTGACACAAGCATGCACTGTTCTCCTACCATGTCAGGCGTGTAATCTCAAACTCCTCCATCTAATTAAAGGCCATTAAGGCTCCTGCAGTTTGTGTTTCAGCTGATATACACATGCACACACATTCACTCAGTCAGAACTAATAATAATTTGTGTGTGTGTGTTTGTGTGTGTGTTAGTGTGAGAGAGAGAGGAAATTACAAAGGTGGATCAACAGTAGTAGGAGGCAAAAAAAAAAAAATGGATAAAGGACACTGGCTTTAAAGGGATAGTTCATCCAAAAATGAAAATTACCCCATGATTTACTCACCCTCAAGCCATCCTAGGTGTATATGACTTTCTTCTTTCTGACAAATAAAATCGGAGTTACATTAAAAATGTCCTGGCTCTTCCAAGCTTTATAATGGCAGTGAATGGGGATCCAGAATTTGAAGCAAAATAAAGTGCATCCATCTATCATAAAAAGTACTCCACACCAGAGGATGACCGATTGATCAGTTTTGCCGATTAACCGGCACCATTTTTGGGTGAAGTATCCCTTTAAATTAAACTGTGCTTAATACAAGTGATGCCCTCTACCTGCATGAGAGACACTGAAGACTTTTGAAAAATTTTCAGCGTGTGTGTGTGTGCTTGCTAATGGTATAATTTTGATGGAGTGAATAAACTGGAAGCCTATCTGTGCCTTTTACATTTGGCCCACTGAAGAAATTCAACATCTTATCTTAAATGTCAGACCATGTTTAAATCATCTTCTATGGCGGAACAGGAGAAGAGGGTGATAATCTAAAGAATTAAAGAAAGAGAAGACACAGATAGTAAATTTAACAGTGAAAGGCTGAAAATAACACAAGCACATGGCATATAACTGGAAAAGTTTAAGAAATCTGATAAGAAAAAAATAGAAAAAGATGGTAAAAAATACTTTCATAAATATCTAGTAATTCTAAAATAGTTTGAACATCTAATATTGAATTCACATTATCCTTTAAACATGGCACATGCCCTGCACAGGCAATGCATTTAAATGCACAGCACTGCCACGCCTGTTTTTTTTATGTTATTTAAAAATTAAAGTGAAAGTGACATGACATGACATGACATGACATTCAGCCAAGTATGGTGACCCATACTCAGAATTCGTGCTCTGCATTTAACCCATCCAAAGTGCACACACACAGCAGTGAACACACAAACACACGTGAACACACACCCGGAGCAGTGGGCAGCCATTTATGCTGTGGTGCCCGGGGAGCAGTTGGGGGTTCGGTGCCTTGCTCAAGGCCACCTCAGTCGTGGTATTGAGGGTGGAGAGAGCGCTGTACAGTCACTCCCCCCACCTACAATTCCTGCCGTTCCGAGACTCGAACCCGCAACCTTTGGGTTACGAGTCCGACTCTCTAACCATTAGGCCACAACTTCCCCCAAAGGAGCCCACCTTCCCATACCGAGAGTCTAACCCGGGCCGCCTGGGTGAAAACCAGAAATCCTAACCGCTGGGCAACCCATTTACAACCCATTTACAACAAAATATCATATTTATTTGTATATTATAGGTACATACAAGTAGGATTCCAACAATGTTTTAAACTTGTATTTATTCATTTATTGTTATTATTATATTATCATTATAATTATTATTAGATGTATTGTTAGATGTATTATTATTAGATGTATTGTATCTGTCATTTTATTCTTTATTTGATTTTTTTATTTTTATTTATTGTCATTACTTCACAAAATGGTTCAACAGTTAACATTAGTTAATGCATTAGATATCATGAAAAAAATTACATTCAGTAGTTTAAGTTAAATGTTCATTTCCTTCCTGGTCATTGTAAATTCATGTTCACAACACATTAATGCTTATTAATACTTAAACTGTTAAAAATAGAAAATTTGTTCATGTTACCTACTGGTAACTAATGTTAACATATAGAACCTTATTTAACATGAAACACTAAAGGGCCGGTCACACTACACTTTTTGTTCCATTGACTTCCATTCATACAGTATGTCACTGTGAGACAAGATTCTGACAGACTGGTCAAATTTTTTTTTTAAAGTGACAGGTTTTATATAATGTTCATGTCTCATATATTGGCATAGCACAGATTTCACAACGCTATGTTCTGTGGATGTTTTCAGAAACCTGCCAAAGTATGCTGCGAGCAAATTCCCACAGCAATTCTCTTTGGACTAAGCACTTGGTTTTGATGGCTTCCCTGCCAAGTTTTATAGAAATTCCTGGATAACAACAGGGCCTGACCTACATGTACACAAGGGTTTAATGGTTTATGTAAGCTTGGTGGAAGTGCTGCACAACAGCTGCACTTAAACACTGACTGCAAAAAATAAGGCAATCTTGAGCACTTGAAGAACTGGAATTCAGCTTTACACTGTTGAAAGTGACTTTCAACGTCTCTCCGATACACTAAAACCATCTACGAATACTTGCAAGAGGGACGGGGTTTCAGTCAGTGGTAAAGCTGCAGAAACCAAGGACACAAACTGTCTAGACAACTATAGAGTTTGACTATAGAGCTTCTATTATGTGGGAGGTTTGATTGATCTGTACAGCAAGGTCAAGGTTTTCTGATCACTGTGTGCTCAGCAACTGTTAACAGTCCCAGACTGTTATAGACAGTAACAGTCTGTGCCTTCCTAAGAACTACGATGAACGTGTTCTTGTTGAATATCAATGAGGTTATTATCTGCCTATATTGTGCGTGGCTAAAATAAACTTTTAGGTCCACTGTTCTTTTAGAATATTTACTTATGAATTTTATTAATGTATCAAAAAAGCAGTACATGCATTACTATGAACCCACAGAATCAGCACCAATGGATGAGGTTTAAGTTTCTATATAAAACACTTATTAAAACAGATACAGTCAATCTCCAGTGCAGAATCATTCAATACTTTGGAAACATGTCATGGATCGTACCAATACCGGTTTTTGCAGACATACAGTAACTAAATTGGGGCAGTTGCAGGAAAAAGTATGTAAACCCTTGAGTTTCTATGGATTTTTGTATAAAATTTGATTTGCTCTTCAATAAAACAATGGACAAATGATACATTTTTATGTCTTGAAATTGAACACACCAACATTCGCAGTGCAGGGCAGAAAAGGAGAGGAGAATCTCTCAGCTAATGACTTGTCCAAAAGCTAATTAGTGTCAGGAGTCAGCTAACCTGAGTCCAATCAATGAGACATGACTGAAGATGTTAGTCACCCTGCCCCCATACCAAAAAAAAAAATATATATATAATTGTACTGCCTAAATATGATTCATCTCAGATAGAGACAATGCCTTGTTTGGATATTGAGGGATTTGTGATGTCATAAGGGCCAGTACTTTTTATTTTGATGTCTTGGGGAGATTTGGGTTTAGTTTTGGGTAGTTAAAACATAGGCCCCGGCCAATGGCCTTCAGTTGCTTACAGTAAAACTTGTTGGGTGGGCGGACAAAATGTGGGCTGCTTTTTTTTTTCACTGGGGTTTTTATTCGCTTTTTTGTTTGGTCATGTTATTTTAATTAATTTGAACGTGTGTAATTAAGAAAGGGTTAAAAGAAAGGGTTACAAAAGCATCTCTAAAATACTTGATGTTCAGTCATTACTAAGAAAAATTATCTATAAATGGACGAAGTTCAGCACTGGGATCTACTCTAGGAGTGGGTGTCTAGCAAAAAATGAAACAATCAAGCACTGTCTTGGGGGTGGGTGGGAGGGGGGGTCTGCTGCATGTCTTAAGTTAACTAAACAGCATCTGGATGTCCCAGAGCACTATTGCCAAAACATTCTGTGGACAGATGAAAAGTTGTTTGGGGAAAAAAACGCTATATATAGAGGTGGGAAAAAAAGGCACAAAATATCAACATCCAAACTTCAAATCTCTGGAGGGGCCATGGTGGAGGTAATTTGCTGTGTCTTGCTATCATCGACAGAAAAATGAATTCCCACGTTTATCTGGGCATTTTGCAGGAGAACATAAGGCCATCTGTCCACCAACTGAAGCTCAACAGATGTTTGGTGATGCAATGGAACAAAGACTCAGAGCACAGGAGTAAATCAGCAACAGTAAATATGCCTTCTGCTCAGTCAGGTGGACTCCTCACCTCCACCTGATTGAGATGCTTTGGTGTGACCTCAGCAGAGCGATTTACACCAGGCACCCCAAGAACATCACTGAAATGAAAGGAATGGTGCAAAATTCCTCATGATCTGATCCACAATTACAAGAAACGGTTTATGGAGGTTACTGCTGCCAAAGGAGGGTCAATCAGTTATTATATCCAGGGTTCACTTAAGTTTTCCATTAACCACTGTGAGACATGGTATGCTCAGTAAAACATGAAAATCTCTCATTTACAGTGTTATGTAAGCATTTTTTTGTCCACTATTTTGATACTATCAAATTTTATTACTTTTATGACTGTATAAATCCACATACTTTTTTCAGCAACTATTTTTAAAGAAAAATAGTTCTTTAAAAACACCAAGCTGTTTTTAAAGAAGTTTTAAACACTTTAAAAACTTCCACTAAGTCCATTATGTACTATTATATTCTAAAATTAAAAATCATTTATCTGAAGGTGTTTGATTGTCTCTGATGCATGCATGTTTAAATAAAAAACTAATTCTAAAAAAACATTTCATAAACATATAGATGCACTGCACTCACTGATGATCACTGATGATTTCTAATGATAATTGCTGATAGAAATATCCTGGGAGAAGTGTTTAAGCACTGTAGACATCTCTAACACTCTGCACTGAGGAAAAATTATAGTTGATGTGTTAATAATAACTGTATAAAGCAGCATGATCTAAAAATATTGCAGTATATGAGAAAAAGTGGGAAAGAGAAGGGGACAAGCAAGAGACAGACAGAGATGAATGGGCCAAGTGGCCATTAAGGTCAATGACACATAATTAGCTCTCTTATCAAAACCGGTTGGCCTGTTTTTGACTGTGTGCATGCTTGTGTCTGGACGACATCTTTTCAGAAAGGTTGATGTTCCTCCTGCCTTTAGCCCCGTCATGGCCTTCATCTTGATTATAATGATGGTTCTGTCATGTAGGATCTCATTAACAAATAGTGAGGCTCAATGTTCCCGATGTTTTCCGTCCAATTAAAGCACTTACTTCCCGTACAATGTGGCAAGAATCATTCTCATCACCGGCAGTCAAACAATCCCTCGCCTCAAAACTAATTTCTTCTCATGTAAAAATGTAAATGTTAAGGTTTTTAAATCATAGGAACAGTCTTTTTCTCCCTAAGCTTGTCTTTTCTTTCCATGCTAATCAAAAGATTGGAGATTTCACTGTTGCTATGGCTAACAAAATTAGCATTTTCATTTTTGCATAATCAAAACTGCACTGTTTAAAAAGGTTGTGTTAAACCGAAGCTGAAGATATCTAACCCTCAAGCAATACCAGAGAAAATGAAATTTGAGCACTTTTTAAACATCTCATTCCTCTCATGTTAAACTTCTAAACTGGTCTCCAGGATGCTACTTGCTACAGCTGATATTAAATATTTATTTGTGCATTTCTACATTACATTTAGATTAAGTAGACCTACAGATTCAGATTTACTGCTCACTTAAATTACAGTTTAAAAAAATTAATAGCACTATTAAATGTAATCTTTAGCAAATATATATATATTTTTTGTATTTTTATTCTTTAAGTATTTCTAAATAATTTATTTATTGGCTATAACTTTAGGATATCAGTATCAGCAGGTTATTAATATGATTTCAGTGCATGCTAAATATTTCTTTTCTTCACAACAACTTGACATTAAACAAGAATTGCTGGATTCTTTATTATAGAACCCTTTTCTATTACATAAACTTCAATATGGAAACCCGTCTTATAATTTTTTACAAATCTTTTACACATCTTTTAAGATATTGAGTGATATTTGTTGAATATTGTGATATGTATTATAAGAATTATGAGGGAATGGGAAATGTTAACTTGCAGTTGCGGGTTTAAAACTCACAATTTTTTTAGAACTAAAGACTGAATTGTGATATATAAACTTGCAGTTGTGAGAAACAAAGTTAGAATTGTGAGATAAGATCTTTCTTAAATTTTATTCTGTGGTGGGAACAAAATTATTATTATTTTTTTTTTTCAAGATGCAAACTCAGAATTCTGAGGGGAAAGTCTGAATTTTGTCATATAAACTCAGAATTGCAAGATGTAAACTCAGAATTGCAAAAAAAGAATTTTCACAGTTCTGACTTACGTAGTCTGAAAGTCTGAACTGTGAGATAAAAAGTTGCAATTACCTTTTTTTATTTTTTTATTCCATAGTAGAATAAGGCTTCCATACTTTAGTGTTCATTACTGTAATAAAGAATATATAGTTACACATCTATTCCTTCTAAAGGGCACTGGTGTGAAAATGTCATGTTCATCTCCTGCCAATAACGAATAGTAAGATGTTGGATTTTGCACCAGATGTTTCCTCATCTGCCAATGTCTGGAATGAACATCAATAAAATGCAAAAAAAAAAAAAAAAAAAAAAAATTAATGGAGACACACACTGTTCATATATATTCAAACAACATTCAAACCCATTAGTCTAGGCAGAAGATCAGTTCCCTCAGAGTCAGTGATGTGGCTTTAACAGACCAGCCATCGATCTTTGCTTTTCCAGACAGCCTTACAGCCAACCTTGCTCGCCCATACAGAAACTTTTAAGCAGTACATCTATTTTATTTCTAATGAACTTGTATTTGGGCCCATGAATAAATCACATTAATGTAAAAACATCACACAGTCCCAATTCACACCACACATTTAACAACTGAAGCATGGGCTGTGGTCTGCCACATTCAAAAATAGACAGAAAACTATTGCTTGGACTTCCTTCTTTTACAGAGAACATTGGTTCTATGTGCTCCTGTTTCCTTTTCTAACTTTTGCCTCTTGTTGTAATCCACCACTGGAGATCATTAGCCTGTATTTTGGCAGGTCTATCCCTGATGCTTAGAACTTGAAGGTGTACTTGTACATGGAATTTTTTTTTTTTTTTTTTTACATCTGCTATCTAAAACACCTTGCTTTGATATCTGTGCCACAAAATGTCGGTGGTAAACCAGACAATGTCTCATTCATCTGTCTTAATGCTGTCCATAAAGATAACTATAATATACTGAGCCTGGCTATAATAATAATATACCAACCCTTCATATTCATAAAAAGTGGGACTTCCCTTAAGAAAAAGAAGTTTATTCAAGTGTGCTATTAGTATACTTCTTTTAAACTAAAAATAGGAAAGTATGCTTTTAGTTTACTTTTTATGTACTTCTCAGAAATGGGCATTATGTAATCCTCAGAAATATACTTAAAATGACATTTAAGTATACTTGACTTATACTTACAAAAAGTCTAAATATATTTGAGCTATACTTGTGCTCCTAGAATCCGTGTTTTCATTGTTATAAAGTAGAGGGCGCTAGTACACATCTTCTTTACAGAATTTCCAAAAAACACAAGTGAAGAAGAAAATGGAACAACAGATATTAACACATGCAATCTAACATGATCATCTGACATGAAACAGCATCAAAACTGTAACGTTATGGAATAAAATGTAGACCGATGAAGAGGTAATAATTACAGTCAAGCTTTAGGGTGTTGATCGACTCCATCTACATTTTGATTATCATTCTGAATCCAATTCATAGACTTTTTTAAGTTTTTTGTTCAAAATGTTATTTCTTTATTTATTTTTTTGATGAAACTTACCCACATTAAAGTGTTTAATAATGCATGAAGCTAGAATAAAATGTTTTAGTTTACAAGCAGATACCCTGTTCTTTCTTTGGATGTTTTGTATGTTCAGATATTCATATAACAAAATCTATACAAATTAAAGCCTAAATAGGGACATAGTAGTATACTTTAAGTATGATGTAAAGTTCACTTAAAGAAAACTTATGAGTATACTTGCAGTATAAAACTACTAAAATAGTAGTTTACTGAGACTATACTTCAAAGTGTACAAAGTATTTAATTAGTAAACTGTCAGTATATCTATAAGTTCACTTTTAGTATAATTGCAGTACAAACTACAAACATAAAGGTAAACTAGTTGTGTACTTAAAGTTTTCTACTGTTATACTTAAAGTATACTTAAAAGTATACTTTTATATACTAGAAAGTGGGCCAATTTGCTCCCAAGGAGTATTGAAACAGTACACTTACAAGTATACTACTAGAACACTGATATTTGTATACTTGCTACATAAAGTATACTTTATACTATAAAATATACTTGAACTTTACTTAAGTGTACACAATAAAATAAACTTGAAGTATACTACTTTTTGGTAAGGGTTTAGTGAGGTCTGACCCATGAGATGAAACCCTTCCCAAACCATAAATGCATGGACACCAGGGCCCAACATCATCCGCTAGCCTAGGATCAGTGTAAGCGAGTTTCTTGTCAGTTGATGGAACTGTCACTTGCTCTTTACAGTCAGTGCTGCATTGTCTCTAAAATATAACATTCATCATAATTAACACTGATGAACATTAGGTTGTCGCAAAATTGTCAATTAAGAATTTGTTAAACGAAAAAACTACAAACCACTTATAAACTATAACAAATCATGTGATTATTTGACCCTAACAAGCACTCACTGCATCAGACAAGTAACTTTTACTTTTCAGACAGACTCATAAAAAGAAGAATGGCATCTACGCTAATATTAGTCTGTTTTATTCTTATTCCGAGGTCACTGTATCATGTCGACCATGTCAACTAGACGAGCCCTAGAGAGAGGTCCCCTGTGAAGACCTCGTTGACCATAGGCACAAGACCACGAGAACCAGACGGGTCCTCTGCTCAATCTGACGTGTGTTGGAGCCTGGAATTAAACCACACCATGAGTTTTGGTTTCTTGCCACTGTTGCCCTTGGCTTGCTTAGTTGGGGACACAATTTCTGGCAACATTGATGACTTGACTGTACAGACACTACAGGAAGAGAACTGAACTGAGCTGGATGATGACATCACTGAATCAACAATGATAAACTGACTGTTTTCTATTGTCCTTTTGTATTATCAGCACACACTTTTTTTCCCTGTTTAACACTGTAAAGCTGATTTGACACAATCTGTATTATATAAAGCAGTATATAAATGCAGGCACTTAAAAAAAAATGAAAACCTCTTCAACAATATTTTCTAGTGACTGGTCACGTCTAAATTTTTCAATTGGCCTAGTTAAATTTCTGAAATTCAATTCACACAAATTCAATTAGGCCAACTGAAACATTTAGATGTGATCTTCAATTCACACAAATTCAATTAGGCCAACTGAAACATTTAGATGTGATCAGTCAGTAGAAAATTTTGATTTGGAGAGGTCTGAATTTTTTTTACAGTGAACAAGGTAAACAAATGATCGCCTGATATTTATATGTTTTATGAATAATTTTATTAAACACGTTACTTTACTGAAGGCTACCAGGAAAGCTGCATAATTGAGTTCAATAAATTCACAATATGTGCCCATTGATTATTAATCATATGCCTAATATATGATGAAAATGGCTTTGTTAATATTGATTCTTGTTCCTTTACATTGACAGCCGAATCACATTGAATCACGTCAATTCAAAATGGATAAATTAGACAAGTTTATTAGTTTGCATTCCTTAATATTTTTGTCAGCCATTTAGCATTTCTATAAAACAGCTGTCAGATATGAAATGTTTGGCTACATCTTATCCTGCACTTTATAGCCGCTAACTGAAGCGTCGCAGTGAAATTTGAGCTATGCATCTTCAGTGAACATAAGCCCGCCTACTTAGATTTGATTTGTCATCACAAATATTTTTTGACATTGACAAACGGTGACTGTCCCAGACGGCTGAGGCAGCTCAGATGAGGATGTTTAAGTTTAATCTTGGTGCTGTGCAATATCTTTGCAGCACGAAGGAAGAATAAATACTATATTGGGCAATTATTTCACAAAGTACACCTCAGAAAAATACCTGGCTACAGGCATGCAGGCGACTTGACTTAAAGGTGTCACAAACCAAAACAGAGATCGACATTCCGGCCTGGAACTCGCACTTTTCAAAAGAGAAACCTGACTGTAGCATTGTTTTTCAGATAAACAAGTATGTTAACTTAGCATGTTTCTTAAATATCTGCAAACATATTATGGTATTTTTATGATTTAGTAGAGTCAAAAACTTACATACAGCACCTTTAATAAAACCAGCCAATCAGATTAGATCTTACTAGATCGAGAAAGTCTTTTCCAGTTTGTGTGCAGTAGTCCTTTGCATCAGACAGTTAGTGGCTGGTCTGCAGGTGTGCTGTCTGAGACTACTGAAATTTTGGTAAAGAATCTTGTATCCAACAAACAGCAATACCAGTCTCCAGTATGTCTGCAACACAAGACCTTTGTTTAGAACAAGACATTCAAAATAGTAATTTCTGATATGTTAAGGAAATATTTCTAACATTCCAAGGCAAAGCCATTGTCCTTAGGCTGGATGCAAACAGTCTATGATTGCTTTTTTTGTGTAACTTCGGTGATGTTTTCCAGCAGTTTGCTGGAACAGTTCAGCTCTGTACAGCGAGTCTGATTCATCAACAGTATACAGGTCAGAATAATATTCAACAGTGAGCTTGAGCATAGCAGATGGAGATGACAATGCCTTCATTATTCTTCAGGCACAGCATCTGCTTCTCCTGACTAGTCTCGCATTCCAAATTAAAGAAAAATGTTGTTGGCCTATCAATGTCTCTAACGTGGGTGTAGCGTGCCCTAACTACGACCTGCAGCACTATATCTTCCAGTACAAGCCTAGCTGATGCTTCTCTTCAACAAGTGCAGCCTGCTCCGCAACAGCCTTTTGCCCTTGACTGCAAAAACATAACTCTCATGACTCTTTATATTCATTTTGATACTTTGTGTTTAACAAGATGACTACTGGAGATAATACACCAATATCTGAGCCTTCTCACTGTCATAGCTTATTTTGCTCTGTAGGAATTTTGCATTAAAATGCCAAAAGTAGGTTTTATTACACTGCATAATGCGTAATCAACGGCGATCTTCTTATGATCCAAGAGAGGATCAGGAGTTATAGCAGCGCTACACACTTTATTTCGTGTGCTATATGGGGTATAAAATCTGTCCAGCCTTGCAGCTCCGCCCTCTGAGAATTTCACCCAGGTGGACTGCTTAACTAATTGGTTTTATCTAGCAGTGCTATAATGTTGGACAAAACAGATGTCTTTTTTTATATATATATATCAGCAGCAGCAGTACAATTCCAGTCAACTCTCATTAGCATAATGTCCTCTGATCGAAGTTTCTTCAAACGTGGGCCAGCTTAGTAAATACCCAGATCCTAAAATAAAGTGAACATGGCAGCGCCGCCCACAGTACTAGTAAACGCCTTGGTTCAAATCATTCTTGGACACGATTTTCACCCTCAAAGCTGTGCGAACCAACAAAGCTACACCTGTACTAATATAACAGCCCTGACAGAGAACATAACCCCTCTCTCACCACAATCCCCAGTAAACCTCATTACTCTGATCACTGTGGGTTTCTTGCAGAAAAACTACTCCAACTTGCAGGAAAAGTATTCCATTTTAAATTAATGAGCTCTGAAACCAGAGCTCATTTGCTTCTGTCTCTGAGCCCATTTACGATTGCAGATCCTCTAAGTAAAACCACCATAACAAAGGGATTTGATAGTATAAGGACAAAAGGAAAGAAACAGAGAATGGAAAAAAATGCAAAGTTAAGATTTAAAGCCATATATGGTCTTTCCTCTTGCTTGTTGTTTATGTCTGTTTATCCTCATCTTATCACTGTCAGATGTTTGTAAGGCAAAAAGCTTGCAATAAAATTTCATAATTGAAACCAAAAATGAGAGATATGCACATCCAGAATAAATAAACCCAGATGCAGAATCAAAATGGCAAACTCAGTGCATTCATAAAAAGTTTCTTGACTTATAATGTCTTAGAATACATATTATTAGCCTGGCACATCATGATTTACCCATTGTGACATTTGTGAATTATTATATGTAAAGAAATATTCATATTAATTTATCTTGATTAATCTCACATTATTCTCTCAAACAAATAATGACCATAAGCATTACACATTTGAATTATTCAATACTCAGAACCTCAAACTGCTATAGCCAAGCCATTAATAATATGTATACAACTTCTTTTCTTTTTTTAATTTAGAAAGAAAAGATCTAACGTCTTAAGTTTTGGGTTTGCTAAGAAAAAAATCAGTCTCATTCACAGAGAATAACTTATTCCCCCACTTTAGAAAGATCTGACACATCAGTCTAACATTTGTCATCCTCTCATCAGGCACCTGTAACAGCTTGTCATCAACACCCGCTTCTCTTAACACGTCCCACCCTACAGTACATCATTCAAAACAGACTATTCTTCATCCATTAAATTCAGATGTTAAACTGCACACACTCTCACCTTTTCCTGACTGTTTATTTTCTCCTCTCCACCACATTGCCATGTGGGCCTCCCATCTCAGGTTTCAGACTCTGTCATTGTAACCGCAGACACCCATTCCCCACAGTCCTCTAAACTCTGGTTAGCTGCTTGCTTGCTTGGACATCTTCATGGTGAGAAGACAAGTCTGGTTTCTCTTTTTCTTCTGAGAAAGGGAATGAGAGGGAATCATAAAAAACCTTTATCAGAAAATACAGAACATATCTAAGTATTAAAAATATTTAGTGATTTTTTGTTATTTGTTGGTTATTACACACTGAGGTATGAGTCAAAATTATTTTCTGTGGTATTCAACAGCGTGCCACAGATGCTGTTGATAGAGCTTGAGTTGTACAGTATTTAACCCAGAACCTTTCTTCAGTGGTTAGTGCGGCACATTTCAGAACAGATTGTTTTGTGAACCTGACACACTGTAAAGCAGGCTTATTATAGGATTGGGCATTGCACTGCAAACTATATTCAACTCAACAGGAAACCCACAGGCTGTGTGAGACGAGAAGCTTTAATATACCTGTGAAAACTATATAAAGTATGCAACCTGGAGACCAGAAACATTGCAAAATCAACCTTTATAAAGTACACGAACGGTGTGAGTGCTTGGATGAATAATTTGGGTGGACATACTTTAAGCCGGCATGAAACCTTTGTTAAGACTTTTCTTCTCTATTTTGATGTATATCAAGTGAAACGGCATATTGAACGAGATAAATGTATAGCAAGACTTAATTTTGTTCATGAGAAATTGATTGGATTGACTGGAAAGTGAGCATTGCAATCTAATGGATGATGGTTTCATGAGAGAGACAGGTTTCTGGATGAGAGGGATTGAAACTAGTTCTATTACCCAGCGATTTGACCATAAAAAAAATAATTAAATTAAATAATAAATAATACTGTGCAAAGATAAATTGTTTATAATAAACTATTATAAAATAATTTGATTTCATGGAGACCTTCACCTGTGCTCTTGCGTTGGTCTGACGGTAACAAACCTCATTAAAACTGGAGATGCTACTGGTGAGCTGTTAAATAAATGAACTTTAACTAACTTGGTCAGTAAAATTTCCATCAAAATGTTGCTCTACTATGACAGTGGTTCACCTGAAAGCGAAAACAGACTGCAAAAGAAGAAACTTACACTAATAACTTATATTTTTGTGACTGATATTTTTGTGCACTATAAAATGAGGTCTAATGCATTTCTGAATACAACAACATACAAAATCATGCTTGTGTAGCTAGAAATGTCTATGTTCATGTACATGTGTAGATTATTTTTTAGGCTAAAGGCTGAAACATCTAAAACAATATAATTAAATTTTGATGGTTTCTATGCTGTAGTAAAAAAAAATATTTTGTCAGGTTACATTTGAATGGCCACCAACTGAAAATACATGCGCAGTTAGAGCATCTACCAGCAAGGGTTAATTACTGAAGCTAACCAGCCATGACTCAACAAAGCACTGTTGCTCATTTGACATATGAAGAGTGCATTTGCATATGCAGTGCCCTCCAAATGTTTTGAAAGGACCTAGACAATGTGGGGTTTTAACAATAGCAGCATAAATTCTTATTTATTGATGACTTTGCACTGACAGTACAAACCTTAAAAATAGTTCATTAGTTAAAAAATGAGTTCAGACCATAGAAAGATTGAGTTATTTATAAAACATGTAAAACTGTGTTCTTTCTAATTGGTCTATTGCATATTAATCATAATTGGGTATCACTCAGTGAAGCTATAAAGGTGTGCTTACCCAATAATCTTCAAAAATAAAGAAATACAAATAAACAAATCAAAATCAATCAATGAAATCTAAAAATAAAATAAATGTCTAAATCTGCAAATTGTGCATGTGTACATATTTCCATTAGGTAATGAAAAAGAAAATCATTATTGTGTTACATATTTAGTGATAATTGCCCATTTCTGGTCCTCAAAGAAAAAAATGATAATAAAACAAAACAATAAAATAAAATAATAGTAATGCAGTAGTAATAATAATATTGATAGAATAAAACCTCAATAATGTAGTATTTGACCATAGTAAGTTGTCAAAACCAAACTGCCATCCTACTCCAACAATAACAGAGAAAAAATGTGTCATTCTCACAATATAACACCATACTCAAATGCTGTACCACTCACCAAATTAACCAAATTGTCACGGAAAGTCAATTATGAAAAACTGCAAGCCAAGAGGGGAACAAAAGAGTCGAAAATCCCAGCACCCAGCAGGTAGAAAGCTCTTACACACCCACTCCCAGCATGCGCTCCATCAGTAAAGAGAGAGAGTCACTCCGTGGACACTCAACAGGGTGGAACGATAACAAAGTTCATTTTTAATGACCGTTTTATTTCCTAATCAATTAATGTCTTTAATTAATGTGTTCACAACAATGAGGAAAATCTAAGAGGTGGCAATGTACCGGCAGCTGGATGGAGAAAGAATGCCAATCTGTGTCTGTTTGTGTGTGTGTGTGTGTGTGTGTCTGTGTGTGTGTCATTTTTGATAGCAGGTGTTTTGTGACTGTATCTGAAAGAGAGAAAGAGAGAGGGGGTGGGGGGGCTAAAATCAGAAAAAAAAACTCTCCTAAATTCTCTCCTGCTGTTCCTCTTTTCATCATTTGATACTTTATGAAGAGAGAATGTTTTTAATGGAGCCAAGAGTGACAGTAAGACTCTTTTAGAACATAACATAAAAACCCATTAAAATTTCCTCTAAGCAAAAATCATTCTTTCTCTATCTTGCCTACTCTTTGAAGTTCCGTTTTATTCAGTTCAGTTCTATTGAATTGTAGAGAGCTGTTCTAGAGTGAATAACATAATCACTTTTCCTGTGAGCCACACTGTAACTATTAAGTCAAGTACATCCTCATCTCTAAAATACCAGAGAAACAGGTGAGCCTGTCCACATCCTCTTGAGCATTTCAAATTCGCTAACTATGGCTAGGTTGAGTGCTGAGGGTGCTGAAATGTCATTTTGGAGGGTATGGATGCAGTCATCCAGCGTTTGTGAGCAGAGATCATGCTTTGTGCTTTTAGAGGACCGAAATTCTGCATTTACACCTGCAGCCGGCACAGCTGCTCCAAAACCTGACACAGAAATAAATAAGCCACTGCCACCGTCATACTGCACAGATTTAGGACAAACCATTGGGTGTTGTTATAATTCCTCGCAGTCTGCTGTGCAACATTGTTTGTTTATATTAAAACTGTCTCTTTTGTTTATGTAGAAAAATATATTTCTATAAAGTGTGTGTGTGTGTGTGTTAAAGCACAAACCACCCTTTAAAAAAGTTTAAAAATTACTATTATGTTTTAAATGTTTGCAGTGATGCTGGGACCCTGGAACCCATTTGCAATATTACCATCATTAATTAATGCCAATGCTTCTCTCTCTCTTTCTCTCTCTCTTTACAACCCTAGAGAGGTAAATGAACACTGAACATCATTAAATTTCTTTTTTTTTTCTCTTCAGAATTAGGCCATATGTAAATGAC
This sequence comes from Cyprinus carpio, assembly GCF_018340385.1. NCBI lineage: Eukaryota > Metazoa > Chordata > Actinopteri > Cypriniformes > Cyprinidae > Cyprinus > Cyprinus carpio. Next base: position 13,194,040 of record NC_056576.1, read on the forward strand.
CACTCCCTGAGAGTGAGTGAGTGAGAGAGAAAGAGAGCAGGAAAGAAAAGAAGGAAAGGTCAGATCTTAAGAGTTTAACTAAAATAAATATCCATATTCAACATTCAGGGAAGCAGACGCGCACTGTAAACACATACCTCAGCTGTAAACACACACCAAATGCAGCATTGTGTGTGTGCACAGGCAAATGGGAGAGAGAGTATCAACAGAGAGCTACATGTCCTTATTGATCATGTATTGGTTGACATTGACCACTGTTTTCTGTGGGAAAGACACTCCAGTGGCCGCAGGACTTCAGATGGAGAGATACGAGATAGGAGTGTAGAAATAAAGAGGAGAGATGATACAAGATGAGGAGAAACCGAAAGACACAAGATGAGAAAGAGAAGATATGAGAGAAAGGAGAAAGAGACAAGATGTCAAAGAGCAAAGAAAAGATCAAGAGGTCAGACCAGATGAGAAGAGAGGAGAGAAGGGAAGGGAAAGCAAGAGGTAAGATGAAATAAAATGAAGAGGACAAACAGACGAGACAAGATGAGACAATTAAAAGAGAAGGAAGGAAGGAAGACATAATGAGGACATTTAAAGAGAAAAGAAAGAGGAGGAAGCTGACAAGAAAATAGTATGAGTAAAGTATGAGAATAATATGAGAAAAAAGACAAGAGAAAGAGGTAGAAGAGGAAGTTTGAGAAAAGTTGCTAAAAATCAAAGAATAGAAAGATAAATAAGAAGAGGAAGTCGATGACAAGAGAGAGAGAAAGTAGGAGGGAAAAGGAGAAGAGAAGAGAAGAGAAGAGAAGAGAAGAGAAGAGAAGAGAAGAGAAGAGAAGAGAAGAGAAGAGAAGAGAAGAGAAGAAGAGATGAGATATAAAGTATGAAATAGCACACATCAGAGCAGTGCTTTAATTGTGTTTCTGTCTTTGTGAAATGTGAAGTGAAGTGTCCAGATTCTAGCTGAAGCATTACAACAGTGCCTTATACTCTGATTTATTCTAATAACACCATAATACACTGCTGTTTACTGACTGCAATATATTACTTTTCTACCTCCCTCGCAAATTGTAAATGTGATATTGTCAGACAGGGTTTATTGCAGTTCAGGTATATTTGCTGTAAATTGTATACAGTACAGTGAGAGCAAACAGCAGTAAAAGCCAGAGAGTTTCAGCTGCACATGGAAGATGAAAAAAAAGAGAAACTGTGAACTACACTAAAAGCCCATCACCAGATGAAATACGACAAGACGGGCCTCTCGTCAGCTCAAATGGATGTTAGATTTTAAACTGAAAACATTAGAATATTTAACTGATGTAGAGTTCATCTGCACAGCTTAATGAAAGTAAGTGTGAGCATTTTCATTGTTTCTCTCTGGCTTTTTCAATTTTCTCTTTAACTCTCCTTCTCTCCCTCTCTTCTTGGCTTTTGCCAATTGAAGCTCAGTGAAACAGAGCCAAGGAAGTCTGCCCTTAACAGCTAACAAGAAAGAACATTTCCCCATCTCTTCCCTCTCACTTTTTCACCCATATGAATATTTTCAGAATTCATCAACTATTTATCATAACAATCTCCCGCTCTTTCACAGTCTACTGTATCTGTTTGCCAAAACCTGGAGCAAAATCCCCAAACATGAGAGGAAAAAACAGCTAAAAATTCTGGAAACCTTCTTTGTTTGGCTGTTTCACATCTAATGCTGCATCTGGACAGGTTTTTCCCATCTCGTTATCTCTCCCATGCCTGTATTGTAAGATTGCGTCTTGTTAAGTTTTCACTTGCTTATTGTGAGCTGAAGTACCTACTGCAAAGTAATTACTGCAGAGATCTGGGGCAGCATTCACTGGGTAACAGTAAAAAGTGTGGCCCACAGCACTGACATAGACATCTCAGCATGTTGGAGGAAGCATCCCTTCCACTAAATAGAGCTGACGCAAGCTAAAGACAGAAAACACATCAGGAAAACAGCTAGGTCCATGTAATAATGAGACGCTGTTCTGTGCATTACAGACAGATGGCAAAAATCCTATTTTAAACCAGCGATTTTGTCTTGTCATCAAACATGATGAAAAATATAATGCATGAAGTCCACTAAATGAGTTTTGTGCCTAAAAAAAAAAAAACTCTGTCAATAGAACAAAAGACAGTTATATTGAAGAAACTGAAACTTAGATTCTCTTATAAATCTTAGGCAATTTTGATTCTCATGAAGTGTATCTTATATAGAACAAGGCTTTTAAGACTTTTAAAGACCTTTTTAAGAACAAGTATAGAAAATTTAAGGAATAATCTGAATGGAACCCAACTTCAATAAGGTCTCTAAATGTAAATGTCTTGCATTAGCAATGATTCAAAAGCCCATAATTACTAGAAAATGGAAATAACTTTTACTGTACCTTCTGATCACAATAAAAAAGTGATGTTTTTTCTCAGTATGTTTGTCTTGTTTTCCAAAGCAAATGTCTAAAAAGAATTAATTTGAGAAGCTAAACATAAACAAGAAGTCTTGTTTTATGAGATATTGATTATGTCTGAAAATGGGCTCATGAAAAACAACTTAATTCAAAGTGAGAACAAGTTTTCATACCCCATTGACAGATGTTTGTTCTTGCTTTAGGCAGAAACTCAGTGTCGTTCAGTTTCTCAGTAAAGAAGACTTCATATGTTCAATTTGCATCTCAAGTAAATAAAGACAAATTAAGACTTAAGACCTTTTTAGAAAAAAAAAGGTTAAAAGCTACAGTGGTGTGAAAAAGTGTTGGCCCCCATCCTGATTTTTTTTTTTTTTTTTTTTTTTTTTTTTTTGCATGTTTGTCACACTTTAATGTTTCAGATCATCAAACAAGTTTAAATATTAGTCAAAGATAACACAAGTAAACACAACATACAGCTTTTAAATGGAGGTTTTTATTATTAAGGGAAAATAAAATCCAAAACATGGCCCTGTGTGAAGAAGTGTTTGCCCCCCTGTTAAAATTGTGGTTTATCACACCTGAGTTCAATTTCTCTAGACACACCCAGGACTGATTACTGCCACACCTGTTTGCAATCAAGAAATCTCTTAAGTAGGACCTGCCTGACAAAGTGAAGTAGACCAAAAGATCCTCAAAAGCTAGACATCATGCAGAGATTCAAAAATAATTCAGAAACAAATGAGAAAGAAAGTAATTGAGATCTATCAGTCTGGAAAAGGTTATAAAGCCATTTCTAAAGCTTTGGGACTCCAGCGAAACATGGTGAGAGTCGTTATTCACAAATGGCAAAAACATGGAACAGTGGAGAACCTTCCCAGGAGTGGCCGACCGACCAAAATTACCCCAAGAGCACAGCGACGACTTATACAAGAGGTCACAAAAGACATTTACATTTAATCATTTAGCAGATGCTTTTATCCAAAGCGACTTACAAATGAGACCCCACAACAACATCCAAAGAACTGTAGGCCTCACTTGCCTCAGTTAAGGTCAATGTTCATGACTCCATCATAAGAAAGAGACTGGGCAAAAATGGTCTGCATGGCAGAGTTCCGAGCAAAAAAAACATAAAGGCTCATCTCAGTTTTGCCAGAAAACATCTTGATGATCCAGGACTTTTGGGAAAATACTCTGTAGACTGAAGAGAAAAAGTTTAACTTGGAAGGTGTGTGTCCCATTACGTCTGGCGTAAAAGTAACACCCCATTTCAGAAAAAGAACGTCATACCAACAGTAAAATATGGTGGTGTTAGAGTGATGGTCTGGGGATGTTTTGCTGCTTCAGGACCTGGAAAACTTGCTGTGATAAATGGAACCATGAATTCTGCTGTTTACCACCCCAAATCCTGAAAGAGAATGTCCGGCCATCTGTTTGTGACCTCAAGCTGAAGCGAACTTGGGTTCTGCAGCAGGACAATGATCCAAAACACACCAGCAAGTCCACCTCTGAATGGCTGAAGAAAAACAAAATGAAGACTTTGGAGTGGCCTAGTCAAAGTCCTGACCTAAATCCTATTGCGATGCTGTGGCATGACCTTAAAATTGCAGTTCATGCTCGAAAACCCTCCATTGTGGCTGAATTACAACAATTCTGCATATACAGTATGAGTGGACCAAAATTCCTCCACAGCACTGTAACAGACTCAGTGCAAGTTATTGTAAACGCTTGATTGCAGTTGTTGCTGCTAAGGGTAGCCCAACCAGTTATTAGGTTTAGGGGGCAAACACTTTTTCACACTTTTTAACACATTTTGTTTTCCCTTAATAATAAAAACCTTCATTTAAAAACTGCATGTTGTGTTCACTTGTGTCATCTTTTACTAATATTTAAATTTCATGCAAAAAACATGCAAAAAATAAGAAATCAGGAAGGGGGCCAACAATTTTTCACACCACTTTATTTGTAATAATTTGTAATGAAGAAACAAACACAAAATGCTAGGATCAAAGCAGCATGTATGTTGTCCACAATAAGCATTTTTTCAGATATTTCAAAAGTTTTAATTAATTGAATGGCATACTACTGTTGCCAAAATGTGACGCATACAAGAGAGCATACTGCATGGACTGCTATATACCACAATGCAACAAGCCTCATTTACTAATAGCTGCATTTAATTTGGGTATTTATGTGCACAAAAAAAGGCTAATGCAAAATTTCAACAAGTTACCCTCATTGCATGTTGATGAATCTGGGTTATTCTAAATGAGGAAGAGCATGCCATCAAAGAGAATTTGCATAAAACACACCTAAACCATCTCCACACAGCCTTACCTCTTTCTCTCTCATGCGTTCACCCTAAAGCTACTTAAACACAATAAATATCTTTTATATCAGTTGGACTATACAAAATTGTGTATTGGAATTCAGTACAGGCTGCTCATTATATGCATCACATATCCAAGACAAAGCACATAATTTGTACTCTGAAATAATGATAAAGTATTTTTTAAAAGTAAAGTTATAAATAAAAGTAATAGTACTTTTTGGCAAAAGTTCTTACTTTAAAACTTCATCATGACAACTGTGTGGCAGCAGCACTTACGAACAGGTTTTATACACAAATACTTGCATATGCACTCTTAGTGAATGAAGCCAATGTGTTTACTTTCCATTTCCTCTGTAACAAATTAACTGGAAGCAATATCAGCCACATCCTACTTGTCACATTACTTTATTGTCCGCCAAGGGTTAAGAGGATCATTCCTGTTATGCAGTGTAGCAGGGATATGTTGTTACACCAGATTATAATTCATTTTATATATATACATATATAATTTGTTTTTTATTATTAATTGTTTTGGGGCATTTTATTTTGAAAATGTTGCGTGCTTTTATTGAATATAGTATGTACGTCGGCTGATGTCATACGTAGGTAAGGCGTTCAAAACGCAGCGCAATCGGAAGTTCGTCCTCTTTTGCTTCAATGCCATCAGAGAGGAGAGGTACGATTTTCATGAGCTCCGTTCATTAAATGTTAAAATGTGTTATAAGTGTTCATGTCATGTCTGTGTGGCCAATACGAGAAAGTATTCTGGGTAATGTTATATTTGACCATTAGTTTGTGTTATTAACTTGGTAAATGTATTCATTTGAGTGCTTTTACTGGTGAATAGTGCATTGCGTGGATGGCGGCAAAGTGTGTGCGTTGCGTGTGTGAAGCATATGTTAGCGGCTATGCGGCTAACATCGCAATTAAGGAATATTTATATATATATATATATAAATGAATAGAAATTGATAAATAATAGATCGAGATGTTTAATTAAAAAGATGTATATGTATAATTATATTTTTGTAAACAATATTAAATATATGTTTTAGTCTTTAATATATTTTGTATTTTGTACACTTAGGAGATATATTTTATATATATTGTATATTGCATTCATTGTGTGATCTGTGGTTAATTGCCTGGGGTACTTAACATGTATTTTGTGGTTAAACAGGCAAATTAAGAGCTGTTGCAGATAACAGTGCCTGTCTTTTGCTTGTTTTACTACACAGGTATGTCAAATAGTATGCAAGAAACACTATAATCTGTTTTGAATTATTTGGTATATAAGAAGGACATGTTTGTGAATGTATTATTATATTATATGACTTAGTTTATTATTTTATTATTACTCATACTATTATTATATATATTCTATATATTATGTGTGTTGTAAAGTGTGTTATGTTTCTCTTTGCTTCAATGCCATCAGAGAGGAGAGGCATAATTAAGAGCTGTTGCAGATAACAGTGCCTGTCTTTTTGCTTGTTTTACTACACAGGCACTACAAGTAAATCCTCATCAGTTAAAAACCAGCTTTGTGTGGACAATCCTTTTATTTAACATCCCTAAAACACAACGCAGAGGAACAACCGCTACACAGCACATTCTGAACTCTGTAACTTGAGCTTATGCACCTCAGTTTTTGAAAAATAAAGAAATAAGTTCATAAAAAGACAGAATCCTATATTTGGTAACAACATAGCATAATGAGAGAATTTAATTTTTTTTAGTATGCCAGTCATTTTTGACCGGGAGTAACAAGTTGGGGGGGATCCTAAAAAAAAAACAAAAAAAAAAAATATATTGGGTAAATTATTACATGCTATGTGAGCAAACTCAGTCAGTTTTAGTCCAATGCCATAGAAATTAACTAGCATTTTCTGGAAAAAGAAAATCCTCCCCGGATCAAAATGACTGGAACACAACATGAGGGTTAGTCGGCATGAAACCGGAAACGTGACTGTCTTTTCTTCCCTAATGTGACGTGCATCCAAGTGAACCTACTTCTCGAACAGGAAAAATATGTAGGACAGGAGTTGACTTTGTCCACTGAGTATTGATTGGATCATTGGATTGTTGTTGTTTGCGATCTCACGTGATTGACAGGTTGTGAGGAGGAATTACTTTCCCCCCCTGCACCGATGCACACATCATCAGAGTTGTCATTGCAAGGGTGAGGCGGAGTTGATGTTTTTGATAAAAAAAAAATAAAACATACATAAATTAAAAATAAGATATGCAAGGATAAATCACTTAAAAACTGCAACAGAACAAAAAAAAAAGGTTTGCCAATTTTGATTTGATGGTTACTTCAAGCACGATAGCTGAAGATGTTCTGTGTAGCATAAACAGCTCTGTGGTCTCACTTCGCACAGGATTAGGGATGTGGTTATTCCCTGTTAGGATTCCAGCTGTCAGGAGAAAGACATGAGGAGAATCTCACTCAAAGCAAACCAACCAAAAGACTAATCAGGGAACGTTCCACTGGAGCCACTCTGGTACGTAACTAATTCAGTTTATCCACAGAATAACCCATATGAACTCCCCAGATTGTTCCATATACAGAGTGCCGGTCTTAAATACACATGACGGAAAAGAAGGAGAGAGTGCATGTTTGAAAGAGAGATGGGGCTAGAAAGACTTCCTTTATACATTTCTGTGTGTGTGAGTAAATTGTTTGTTTAGACTTGAAGATTGGAAGAGCTCTCAATGTAAAAATCATTTAATTCTTGGTTTGTATTGTTCGCTGGAAAATGGCACACACTTGCACATGTATTTCTGAGAAAAAGATAGTCTGTCATTTGCTGTAATTCAGAAGTGATGAGCAGCAGCAGAAAGACACTACAAATGCATTAGTGCTCCTCAAATATACATGAAAGAAAAGGAGGAAAGAGAGCGAGTAGTCAGCCATTTATTTCTAAATACATTTAACTCCCCAAAAACATTTATTAGAAGCCACAATGTGTGCGTGTGCCCTGAATTTTAAGTCAGGGAGTATCATATGTTATACCCCATGGGGAGGATGGGTACACACACACAGCCTATTGTGAGCATGTAGTCCTAGTAATGCTGTAGCTATGCAATATTTATTGCAAATATTAAATATGTATAGTATCTTTTGCAACCTAAACTAGAAGACTGGGAGTTCATTTATACAAACACACTTGTTCAAGGATATCCATTGCCGGTTATCATCACAATCACAATATTGTTGTCTGTCTGCATATGAATCTGATGTGACAACGCTCTGTCTGTGACCTCTGACCTAGCACTGGTTCTGAAATTGAATGTTAGTATAGAGCTGTGCGCTGCTGTTCGTAAGACTCAGATAAGAAAAACTGCTGTATACATATATTAAACATCTGTAGACAACATGCATCCATACAGATAGTAGCAGCCTGCTGTTGTCAGTCCTATTTGGAGTGCTAAATATGGAATTCACACTTTGCCACGAAAGAGATTCTGCATTCTACAGCGAATCTCTTAAAATTTCAGGACTATGAATGATTTTAATGATATGAACATTTATGACGTGTATGACATGATGTTTCACAGGTTATTCTGTGCTGTAAATTACAAATACTAGGACTATCAATATATCTGAAAAAAACAGCATGAACCAGGAATATTATATATTATAATATTTTATATGTAAAATATCCATAAACCATACCTAATATATATTAGAGATGGTTTTAAATTTATGTACTACTAAATTCTTCATCAAATGTTCACCAAGGCTGAATCAAAAATAAAGTAAAAACATATTGTGACATATTACGATTTAAAATAACTGTTTTCTATTTGAATATATATTAAAATGTAATTTATTGCTGTCAGGCGTGGATTAATGTCCAGGCCTGCCTAGGCTGCAGCCTAGGGGCCCCACATGTGCAGGGGCCTCGGATTGGCCAGAACAAAAAAGGCCCTCATTGGCCCATAAGAGACATTAAAGGAGGATTCCTTGCAGAGCATCTGACAAAATTAATGTTTTTTATTGTAGAATGCATGCTCAGCACCGCCGAGAGTTTGCGCAATCGTTAAATCAAAACTGAAAGTAAAATGCACAAGCACATTCAAAATCGATTTTAATACCCTGCATTTTGAAACCGACTCTCTGATGCGCACAAATTAGGCTACATAACAAATCTAGGCTGTTATTAGTATGTAGGGTATAATGGTCGCCATGATTTTGCCAAGTAATCCTGGATCAACATAACTGCCCAAAAATATAGACTAACCCCAATCCCTACCCCTAAACCTAACCCTACCCATAATTTATTCCTAAAATCATTGTGAAATGATAGCTGATTAACAAGGGTATAGAAGCACCTAACCCTGAGCGTAACCCTAAAACAGATATTTCCTGAAAAGTTATACCCCAATTCTGATTGGTTGATAGGAATGTTGTTCCAGGATCAACAAGGATGAAATCATGTTCACCAGGCTATAATAGGTTGTGTAGTTGTCTATAGCTCTGTATCATGTTTGGAAAATTTGCACTTTGAATAGAGAGAGAGTAGCCTGCTTTGAAAGAACTGTTGTTGTTTTTTTTTTTTTTTTTTTATTTTTTTTGTTATTTCTACTGTTTTTATTTCTGTTCAATTTGTGAAAAGGTGTTCAGTTAGGAGGTCAAACGTTCTAGAAGCTCATAATTCATGTATAGTTCTAAGGTCTGAGGAGACTAGAATGATACAGATTCTAGAAGCTCATAATTCATGTATAGTTCTAAGGTCTGAGGAGACTAGAATGATACAGAAGAGAAGTCAGTCAGTTGAGTTTGTTTGAGTGTTGTTGTCTTTTACTACATATGATAAATCATACTCTGAAAGTAGAACTGAAATGGCATTTATTACCAGATGATTAGTTAAAACAATTAAAAATGCACCTACAGACTATTTTTCCAGTCAAGTATTTGGTCATTGAGAATTTAAAAAAAGAAATGTGTTAAAATCTCACCTCGTCTTGTTCTCGTGAACCCAATGTCATGTCTCGTCTCTTGAGTTAAGTGTCGGCGTTAATGATAATTTTGAAGGTATAAGGTTAATGATTTTTTAGTTTTTTGATTTGCGTTAAACAAAACAAAAGACGAGATAAAATAAACAACAAAAGACGAGGAGAAAATCATTCACTGTTCTTGATAGAATAGCATTTGTAGCTTTTATAAGAATTTATATAGTGAAAACTGAGCCCTATCACATATACATCTATGCAACCAAATAAATAAACTACTACAAGAGAACAATTTTTTTTTTACAAGAGCACATATTTCTTAATTGATCTAGTCACTTGATTCTGCTCTCAATATGCACCAGATTTATGCATTTATATTTAAAATGAACAAAATGTTCTTACAGAGGTGCATACCCCTGGAACCCCCTAGAGTAGGGTTTCTAAGAGTGGGGTTCGCAAACCCCTGGTGGTTCATGAGTGTATTGCTGGGGGTTTGTGAGTTGGTACACGGAATGCCTACATAATTTGTTGGGTGTGGTTTTGTGAGTTGGTACACGGAATGCCTACATAATTTGTTGAGTGTAACCCTAGAGTAGGCCAAATAAAAAAAAAAAAAATTTTTTTTACAGAGCAAACATAAAAATATTTTTTTTTTTAATTATGAAAAAAATTTTTTTTTTTAAACAGGGGGGTACTTCAAGAGTGGGGTAAGAATTTAGGTCAAAGGGGTTCTGAAAAAATTTTTTTTTTTAAACGGGCAAACAGGGGGTACTTCAAGTAAATAATTTAGGTCAAAGGGGTTCGGCTGACAAAAAATGTTTGAAAACCCCTGCCATAGAGCAACCAATGTGCACACACCACAGTACTGAAGAATTGGTGTTTCTCAATGTGGAGTGTGCTTATGAACCATGTATTGCATTAAATACATTTCTCAAGTATTGCATAATGATTAAGGGAGGTTTCACACAAAGAGCAGCCTAGGGGCCCCTTACCACCTTAATCCTCCCCTGATTCCTGTGATGGCAAGGCTGAATTTTTAGCCATTACTCCAGTCTTAAATGCCACAAGATGCTACAGAAATTATTTTAATATGCTGATTTGGAGCTCATGAACTCAGTGTTCTCAAAAAAATCAATGGCGCTCAATGTTTAAAACAGTTGTGCTGCTTAAATTAACAGCATTTATTTAATACAGAAATCTTTTGTTACATTTTAAATGACCTGACAGTCACTTTAAATCAATTCAATGCATCTTTGCCTAATAAAAGTACTAATTTCTAGCACAGTTTTTCCTTCAGAATTCCATTATAATGTGCCTAAATTCACTTAAAGGATAAAATAATTATCAGCTTATCAGTTATCAGCCAGAATTGAAATGTTGAGGCATCCCAAAAAAAAACATGAAATGCTTAAAAACACAATATACAAAGTACTGCTATTTAAACATTGTTACCTGTTGTCACAATAGTGGACCCTTTTCACAAGATTGTGATGACGCATTTAACGGTCATCAGCATCGTAATCATCTAAAGTTTTTCATATTTGTATTTTTTTTTTTAAATGTATGTACATTTTGTATTATATCACCTTTGCATCAAATTACAAAAAATAAAAAATAAAAACAGTTAACGCTAATGCGAGGGTGTTTCTAATGTAGTGTCTATGGGAGGGATGGTAAATTTGACATCATTCTCTCTTCTGACTGCCGTTATCAGTCTCTCTCAATTATTTTTTTCCATTTATTGAAAGTCATGAAAACACTATTGTGGAATTTTTCTTTTGCTATTTGAGCAAATGGGAATGCAAAATTATATTTGTGGTGCTCTCCCATTCACTGCTCTTCAAGTTTACCCAATTATGATGACTTCCGCTGCTGAGAAACCCAGAAATGTGAAAAAGGTCCATTCGGGGCTATCACAGATTCAAAAAGGGGAATGACACTGTTTACCTGTTCATATATATATCTGTCTGCTGCTGTATGTATAGGATAATCTGATTCACACCTGTTAGTAAATACAGATATCAATCTGTCTGAGCATAGCTTTGACAGATAAGGAGGAATAGAATAGAATAGAATAGAATAGAATAGAATAGAATAGAATAGAATAGACTCATTCAGCTTTAGCTGATTGACCTCTGAAAGATATGCAATGCATATTCCTGCTCATTAAAGAAACAGGTGTGTGTCTGTGTGTGCATTTTCTCCCATGCGTGTGTAATGGGATGATCTGAGACTCTCAGGATAAAATTTTTAATGATTAGAATCATTCACGGTCCAGCACGTCCGCTATGATGGTGAATGTGCTGTGTGTGTGTGCGTGTGTGTGTGATTCATGCATCAATAGCTCAACAAACTCAATCTGCATTACCGACCCAATGTAAGGAAGCCAATTATGTGTATATAAGTGTGCGCATATGAAAGAGAGAGAATGAGAGCCAATGTCTAAGAGCACTGGAGTGAGTCACAGCATGTCTAAATATGTCCACATATGTATATAGAGGGAGGTTCTTAGTCCTGCTAGAATGCATTATGGTGCCTCGTGGGAGTGATCCTGAGCTAACTCATACACACATTTAGATCAAACCAAAGATTTTTTTTTTTTTACAGTTTATACAAAACTTCAGAAAAATCCTTGTTTTGCTTATCAAAATACTCCATTTAATTTTTAATTGCATTATCAGAGGAGCGACTTGTTGCTGCAAGCATGAATAATTGATTTTAGCCTGTGTGAAGACAAGCCTTGTGTGCACCAATCAGCATCACTGTGCTTTTAACACTGCATGGATTCAGCCTCAGACAGGGCAAAACACAGGCACGTGGGCAGCAGGTGACGTGGGAGAAAAAAACACATCTGACACAGATTTGAGTTCATCAGCAAAAAAGATGCTGGTGCCCCAGTTTTGTGTGGAAACCTCTCAAGTCCCTCTCTCCCTAGACACTAGCTAAGTAGACACAGGCCACACAGCAACTCTCAACCGACACCGACTTCTGCTCCACACCCTCAGTGTGACATCACTTCAAAGAGCCTCACCTCTCTTCCACCTCCATGATCACGGACAACCTCTTCCTCCTTCCCTTCAGACAGGAATGCACCATCAATTATGGGCACCAGAGCGCTGCCACAATAGTAGCTGCTGCCAGGTAGCTGCTGTTTTTCCAAGAGTTTGTTTGTTGTTATGTTTGAGAAATTCAGTTTTCCCTCACTTTGAAACACATTCACAGATTTCACATTCACAATATGTTTCTCAAGGTCAGCTTGTTGCTGTTCTGATCCTGTGAGCACACCTTGGTTGCCGCCTACCAAGCTCTCATTGAAAGCATTTCACTTGCATTCTGCCATGTGTCAAACTTAACCAGTCAACCAGACCAAAAAAATTGGCTCACAGGAGAGGCGAATGAGGAGCCCCCGGCGAATGGCTATTTTGAATTCAAGATGTTGGTGTAAAAATACTAATAAAAAAAGGTATATGACCTCAGGCGTATTGATTCCGTCAATGCTATCTTGCTAGCTAGCTAAGGAAGGTCGGAAAGGCAGATATGAGACTGTCTGCGCATCTTGATGTCAGTGATTTCAGCTGCTTTTAAAGTAAATCTGTACACAGGCAGTAATATGCTGAAATGAAAGCTGAGAATGTTGAGTTTATAGGCTAGAGGGATGTGCAAAGAACTATATATATGATTTTATTTGTGTTATATATTTTTTAAATGCAGTTTGTCACATTGTTTCAAGGAATGCTCCAGGTTCAAATATCTGTGACATGCTGGCAATTACCACCGACAATATTTTTGAATTGAAAAACTGGGTTGTTTTCTCCATGACAGTGTATTATTTTAGGTCCCCAAAAATGAGATTAGTAAAAAAAAAAAAAATGGCTTTCTCCCTCAGTTTGTAGAAACAAGCAAAAACTCATGTTTACATGAATGCACTTACAGTACAATGGAAGTCTATGGGGAAAGGAATTCTGGAAAGTTTAAAAGCAGAAAAGCGCAGCACATATTTTTATTTTATTTTTTATTTTTTGTTAAAGCTCTTATACTAATTAATCTGTACTAAAATGTGTGCTATTTGTGCTGTAATATTGCCCAAATCATTTTAGTGGTGTCATCACCGTTCTAGGTGGGTGAATTTCTGTTATGCATTACAGATGTAATTCCTGTGGGTGGATTTTTCTGTAAACAAGTCCCTTTTCTAATGTATTATGCAAAAGTTGCACAGCCTTTACATGGTGATGACTTGAAAAACTGGGTATAACTTTGCACAGACAAAGTTAGTAAGTGATTTGGTCACTTACAAGTCATGTTAGCAAGTACATATACTGTGGGTATTTTATGTTTTATGTCAGTGGCTTGCCCTATAAACTTGCATTAAAAATGTGATACAGTACATTTTGTCCATTTGTACACAGTCAAAAATATTCTCGGCAGTAATTAACAGCATATGTTCCACTGTACTTCAGAAATAATGATATTACATAACATGACATAAACGCTAAAAACTGAAAACTGTTTAACTGCTGTACAAAAACAATTTGACAAAACTTTGATTATCTTTTATGCAAATTGCTGACATTTCATCCGCCATCTAGCGGATAAATTAAGCCTCCCACTGCCTTCAATTATGACATAAACATTCCTGCACAAAATGACTATGCTTGTTCCCAATTACCTGTCACACTCATTATAAGAAAAGACTTTATAATAAAATTCATCAAGACCATGTTTAACGCCTCAACGGGGTTCACACATGTTTTCCATAGGAAAGTTTTTACAGACAACAAGAGATATTCAAACAGACGACTGATTCTCACTTGCAGTGTGGGCAGTGGTGCTTTCAGCTAACGTCTGTTCTTATCTACAAGACATTTAACTTTTTTTCTAGCAAAAATACTTCAGAATTTACTAGGTAACAGTTTCACAAGTGCACACTAGATGGAGAAATGTGTTTAACCTCATTAATGAAACAACTGAAGAACATGAGTGGGAACAGTTAAAAAAAAAATTAAAACTCACCCTCATTTACTCACCCTCATGTCATCACAAACCTGTATGATTTTATCTGACAATTTGTAAAAAAAATGACAGAAAGCACTACAAAAGTACAATCCATGCCAAACATCAGGTTTTTTTTTTTTTTTTATTTTTTTTTTTTTTGTGTGTGTGTGTCTATTTTTTTTTTTTTTTTTTTTTTTTTTTTGTGTTTTTGTTTTGTTAAGATATGTTAGATGACATATTAGAGCTATAGCAAAGGCTGAAGAACACTGGAGTTGCCACTGACTTTCACTGTATGGAGAAAAAGAAAACACTTTTTTTTTTTCAAAGTCTTCTTTTTCACCCTAGAGAAGAAAGAACATATTTCAGGTTTGGAATGACATGAAGGTGGATAAATGATGACAATTTTAATTTTTGAGTGGACTATCATAATCCAGTTGTGTACAGAAGAAGTAAATCATCATGCTGTAAAAAATAAAATTCACTCTGACCCTATACACATGAAAACATCTTGAATGTATTCACACACATGTACAGGGTATGACCTCCAGCCACAAATACAGAGCATACTCCTAACACACACACTCATAACAGAAATCCACAGCAGGGGTTCAAGACTACAAGTTGTCAATCAGAGTAAGCTGCCAAACAGACATGGCAGCTGTGCAGTTAAAATGACAGATCTGGACCAAACAGAGCAAAAATATCAGCATCTTACGGCTAAAAGCTTTAGAAAACAACCTCAATTTAAACTTGATGGTTTCATGATAAACAAAGATATCACTTTATTGTTTACATCATGCTGCTATGATTCTTTCACAGATGTAGCGCTAAAACAAGTGAAAATGGTAAAGGAAAGGTACATACAGAAATAAAAATAATCATTTCATCATTAACTCACCCTCATGTCACTCAAAGCTGTAATAATGTCTTTATGGAACACAAAACAAGTTATCAGACAGAATGACAGTCTCAGTCACCATTCATTTTCATTTAAGAAATAAAGTCAAACCAGTGGAACGACATGAAGGCAAGTAAATGATTATTTATTATTTTCACAATCCCTTGTATCTAAATATTTTTAAACTACTGTAAACTATATGGCTATTTAGTGAGCAGGTGTTATGCAGTCATATTTGTGTATGCATTTAACTAAAAGTTTATGTATTTGACGTGTTTTGGCTGATGCATGTTGTATTTGTGTATATTTGTGGCTATTTTATTAAGCATTGTTCTGCCACCCCAATGCGCCTTACATATGTTGACAGACAGATAATTCCTCTGCCAATCACCACGCTAAACCAGATAAAATTTATTTTGTTTAATGGATGACTGGGAGTAGGGTAAAACTGAATAGAGAACATGAGACGTAAACGTATGAATTTAAATATAAAAAGAAGGAATTCAGCACGCATTGCCAGTATACAATGTGCACATATGAAATTACAGTGCATCCATTGATGTGAAATAAACCGATGTCTCAACTGTATACTGATCACTCATATTATATCAAAAGATTAACAAAAATTACTTGCAATATAAACAAAATGAGTACATGGTAGTTTACACACGGTAAATCTACAATAAATATACCAGTATGAAGATTCTAATTAAATCTTGCACTAAACACAAAATACAATCAAATATTGTTAAATCATATCTTAACATAAATCTACCTACCAACGGTGACTCCCGGAAGAAAGAAATGTAGCAGATGGCTTGGGATTCAACCACAGTAAAGAACAGCCATCTACCATGCAGTAGACTGTGATTGGTCTAACATTGATGACATCATCAAGTTTCAGCTGTTTTTAAAGGAGCAAGCGCATTTTTATTCTAACATCACATGTGACAACACACTCCCCGTCTGGTATCACAAGATACCAAACCTACCATTAATAATAAAAGAAGAAATGAATCAGTCTCTGAATTAGTCTGAGGGAACGAGCATCACTTTTTCCACTATAGGTCTGATGAACAATTTTGAGCCTTCCTTGTCCACAATCTTGATCTGCACCTTTCGAACTCTTTCATCTTTGCTTGGGAAGACTCTAGTGATGTGCCCTAGATGCCTCCGGTTAAGTTTGGACTGACTGTCTCTCATGAGAGCTATATTGCCCTCTGTGACATCTTGCCTCTTTGATTGCCACTTCTTTCTAGGTTGCAATGTGGAGAGATATTGCTTCTACCACCGGTCCCAGAAAGTAGATGCCAGATTTTGGACCCATTTCCACTGTTTCCTATAGAGGTCAACACGGTCAAACTCGCCAGGTGGAATAGGACAAGGACCATACTTGTGAGTGAGAAAGGTCAAATGAGTGAGTATGAAGGGATCCTCAGGGTCCATAGAAACTGGCACCAATGGTTTGGAATTTATTATAGCTGTCACCTCTGCCATGAACATTGTGAGAACCTCATGCGTGATTCTGGACAGCCCCAACTGAAGCATCGAGTCCAAAATCTTTTGAGTTATTCCGATAATCCATTTCCACACCCCACCCATGTGGGAGGCATGAGGAGGGTTAAAGATCCAAGAACTTCCTTGTTCCACAAGAAACCTTGCCACTTACGTAAAGGGCGGCTCAGTGTTGACCATGTCCATGGGTAGATTGGCCATCTTCTAGGGGTGAAACAGTTCAATTTTTTCACGGTTCGGTTTGTATCACGGTTTTAGGGTCACGGTATCGGTAGGTTTGGTATGTGCTATGTTTATGGAAAAACTATACTTTCAAATAAAAATAAATAATAAAATCTATACTTTTTAAAATCTATACTGGCTGGGGAACAGTGCAAGATGATTTGTAGTGGACGAGCATGTAAACGCATATTTGAGTCTTTGTGGGATTATGTACACACACACCAGTGTGTGCAAAAAAGTGTCTAGCGCGCATAGAGGAGAATTGCACAAAAAAGAATGTTTCAGACAGTTTTTTTTTTTTTGTGATGTGGCAAGGTTGGGTGGTGTGGAGGAGGTCAGATGGTCCATGTTTCAGGAGGTATGGGGTTTGTGTGGGGTTTCAGAGGAGGGTGGGGTGGTTGGAGTTCAGGGCTCTCACAGCCTGGGGGAAAAAAGCTGGTGGAGCGGGCTCTGATGCTACGGTACCGTCTTCCTCATGGTAGGATCTGGAGTAGACTGTAGGAGGGACAGGTGGGGTCCTTCACGATACTGTTCGCTTTGCTGGAGCATCGTGTAAGGAAAATGTCCAGGATGGAGGGGAGAGGGGCACCGATGATCTTTGCAGCTGTGAGGCATCCTTTATTTTGGAGTAGAAAGAAATGGGCCTTCCTGGAAGTGACATGGGCTGGTTCCAGGTGCGTCAGAGATGTGTCACTTTGCAAGTAAAAGTTGTAAAGTTAGTTTATGAGTTGATAATATTTATAAGTCAAATGTTAGTCATGTTTTGACTGATCTAAAACTTATTTATATTGCACCATGTTTATAACATTTAAAAACCTGCCCCAGAGCTAAGGTTAGCTGTGGAGTCTACGTTACTAAATGTAAAATGAATGCCACTATCTCTAAAGCCAGACAGCATCTTTCATGGTACCTGAAAACCCAGGATTGGGTAAAGAAACTGGAAACTGTCAAGATGTACCTTGCTTGAAGCCATTGCTAAATTTCGGTTTGGATCTCTTCATGGTAACCTGCCCCAGAGAATGTTCACGTTTGAAGAATGAATGAAAGGCCAAGCTTTAGGTACCTAAAACCCATTTGCACATTCTGGCTTGTACCTGGCTACAACTAAATTCATGGTACAAGTAGAAAAAGGGAGGAAAGGCAAAGCTCTGTGTTGGTTGTTTAAATAACAAGTATAGAAAAGGGAGGTCATCCAAGAGGAAAGGCAAAGCTAGGATCATTGCACATTCTGGCTTGTTCTACAACATGATTTGTAAGTGCAGGAAAGGGAGGAAAGGGAGCACTCCCTCAGATTTTGCTACTAGAAGCTCCATGAGTAGATCTCCTAATTCTCTGAGTTTCTTCCACTCTTTATTCAAAATCTTTGGGAAAGTCTCTAGCCTTCCAAGTAATGAGCTTTCGATGACTTCAGGTTAACCAAAGCAATCATCTAACCACTCCCAAATTATCAAATGACCTCTGTCAGGGTTCTCCACATGCACCACTCTGATGCATTTTGCTTGCTCTCTGGAATCTGCTCCTAACCACTTGACCAAAAGGTCCATCTCTTCCTTAGCTGTGAGACTGAGTGTTCCTGTGGCTCAGTGGTAGAGCATTGTGTTAGCAGCGATTCCCAGGGAACACACATGGTAAAAAAAAAAAATTTATAGCCTGAATGCACTGTAAGTCGCTTTGGATAGAAGTGTCTGCCAAATGCATAAATGTAATGATATCCTTAGTAGCAGTGAATAATGATGCCTTCAATGCTCTGTAATTCTCTGGGCAGTCATCGAATTGTAATACCCCTGTGGAAATTTCACGCCTCGCCATGAATCTGATGAGGTTAGATACATCTTGATTCGTGTCACTGTTTGCCCATGGAGTGCTGTTTCCAAGTGGAACATGAAGTTGGAGCACATGTCTTGACCCTCGGATAGCTGTGAGCATTGGAGTTGGAGTGCCAATAAGCGTGCTTTGGTAATTGGCTGAGATAGTCAGGTGGTCTTACACATGCGAAGTAAGGATCCTGCTGTTCCTGACAGAGGGAGAAAGCTTTACTCTCTGCAACTGCTTTGATTCATATCCATCTGGTAAAGGGGCATATCTGATAGCCTACTCAGATTGCTATTTTGGGTTATGCGTTTCAGGGTCAACAACATTCATTGAGACTTCATAATTTCTAAAGCCTTTGCTCATATTGCGAGCTTCAATCTCATATGGCGACGGTTGTGGCATACTCTCTTGAAACATTTTGGTCAGTGGGGGTGGTGGCCACAAATCTTCTAAGATGGCGGATGGACAGAGCTGGTTGTTAGCTTGCAGTCTAGCTTGATCTTGTACATACTATTTAGTTCTTTGAGTAGTGGCATCAGAATCAGTTCTGCGTTGACTGTCTGATTTATGGCTTGATGTTTTGTCGCTGCTTAATGCTGTTGATCAAGCTTCGGCTTTGGCCACCGCAGATTCCCATTAAACATCCAGCTCTGCTAATTGTGCTTCTAAACATGTCCTCTCTGTACCTTTATCTACATTTCCTTCTCTGCATATTTAAGTTTTAGCTTTGGCTTCTTCAGCTTCGGCAAGAGCTAAAGCAATGGCAGGGCTGACACTTGAGGTCTTTGATCGTTTAGAGGATGTTGACTGATTAGACCAAGTCACTCGTCACTTTTTAAATATAAAAAGAAGGAATTCAACACGCATTGCCAGTATACAATGGGCACATATGAAATTACAGTGCATACATTTATGTGAAATAAACCGATGTCTCAACTGTATACTAATCACTCAAATTATATCAAAAATTAACAAAAATTACTTGCAATATAGACAATATATGTGTACATGGTAGTTTACACATGGTAAATGTACAATACATATACCAGTATGAAGATTCTAATTAAATCTTGCACTAAACACAAAATACAATCAAATATTGTTAAATCATACCTTAACATAAATCTACATACCAACGATGACTCCCAGAAGACAAGAAATGTAGCAGATGGCTTAGGATTCAACTACAGTAAAGAACTGTGCCTGGTCTAACACTGATGACATCATCAAGTTGAAGCTGTTCTTAAAGGAGTAAGCGCATTTTTATTCTAACATCACATATGACAACACAAGCATATTGTTTTTTATGTACCTATTTTCAATCAGCAGAAGCTGTAGAATCTATCATGGCTTAGTAGTTGTGTGGCCCAGTCAACAACTGAACATCACAAACTGACACCAGTGTGTCGCAAATGAGCTTAATTAATCAATCTGAAAAGCACAAAGGAAAAGATAAACGTGTGTGTTTATCTTTTGCAGTTTGCATAGATGAGTATTGGGTAGTGGCATCGCTAATTAGAAAATATTTTCAAATCACGTCATTTTAAGTGATGATCCACCAAAACTGCACATTTTGCATCTCTCCTTTGTCTGACACACCCTTTTCAGGTCTTGGAGCTGTTGTTTTCATTTTTTATATTTGTGAGTTAAAGTGATTAAGTTTTCAGCTCCAACCCCAATCAAACACACCTGAACCAGCTAATCAAGATGTTCAGGGCTACTTGATAATTTGATCAAGGAGACATGAAAAACCTGCAGTGTTGGGGGGACTCCAGGAACGTGGTTGGGAACCACTGATCTATGCAATGCAGCTGACAGATCTCCAGTTTTACTTGGCAATTAATCCACTTATTTCCGAACAAAATGTGATTTAAAATATAGATGTCTCTTCCGGGTTGGTCACTGGCAATCGAAAGCATAGAAACAAATCTTATCAAACAACAAGGTTGCGCTACAAGCAATAGGCTACATTTTGACCGAATGACCATACCTATCTTCGAGGACACATGCAAACTGACTTACTGTAACGTTATTGAATCATTGAGTCATTGAATCATTGATTCGTTCAAAAAAACAATTAATTACACAAAGATATGAAAATAAATACATACCCTACAAATAGATTTTTAGAGTAAGATTGAGCCAATATCGTGCAATTTTTATTTTAACACTACAAAGCATGCTTCTTTCCAGTAAATTTACATTTATAAATAAGGAATTTAGCCATTAAAACTGGTGTTTGTTTAATTTTTTTATTTGTGTTTTTATGTTTTTATGCACATATAGATCCAACAATACACATTTCCAAAGGATTTTATTCAGTATTCTTATTTATATTGAACTGCATCTTTTCTACCGGCAAAAATTCTGAAAGAACAGCAGAATTGGCAGTTGCTGATTGTTGTCTGATTCGCAAGTGAACAACTCTTTTCTATGAATCAGCCAAACAACAGCTCAGCTGAGTAATTCAGAATTAGTAGGCTTGTTCGAGATGCATCGGCGCTGTGCAGGCCGATCGGTGTATGACATCAAAGTACTATGAGAGTGATTAGAGAGCAGACAACTCTTTAAGCTTTTGAATCGCTCTCGCGGTACTTTGATGTCATACGCCGATGGGTCTGCACAGCACCGATGCATCTCGAACAAGCCTTTTTTCTGCTCACTCAAACTCAAGAACAGAATCGTCTGGCGCGTGTTACGACCCAGGCCTCTGTGGCTCTCTCCGACGACCACCGGAGGGCACCTTCACCTGAGTACTAACATTCTCATGGACTACATTACCCGGCGGCCCCATACCTCAGACTAATCACCACCAGGTGTTCCTCATTCCACACCCTATATAAGCAGAAGCCAAACACTCACTCATTGTGAAGTCTTGTTTAGCCGTCTTGCAATTCTGAGTGTTTATCCCTGTCTGCCTTTCCATGTATTATCTTGAACTGTTCTGATTCTGACGATCCTCTGCCGCCTGCCTTACTGACCCTCTGCTTTGTCTACGACCTGTCTACTGTCTGCCGCCTGCCCCGATTCAAGCCTGTTTATGGACCTTGATATTGACTGTCTCGGAAATCTCTGACGCTGTTGTCTGAACCCTGCCTGTTGTCACTACGAGTTCATAATAAACATTGCACATGGATCCGAATGTCTCTGACTCCTCGTTACAGCGCGGTTTCTTACTCCGTAAAACAGTAACAACATACATTAACACAAAGAACAAACAGAGCACTGGATTAAGTGGATATTTACCTGAAATATATCGAAACCAAACCTGCAAATTCCGTCAAATCTTTTGGCAGTTTCGCAGGTTTTAAATGAATGAATGAATGAATTTAAACATTACCAACCAAAAAGTGAAAACACAATGGCATTATCATTACTTTAGGAAATCACAACAACTCAAAACAACTGACTATGCATTTATTGTTGTTTTATTAATAGTGCTAAGCATGTACAGTAATTGATTAAATTACAGCAATAATCATATTTAGAATGCATATATAAGTATAAATAGCTATTCTCTATAAATAAAAGTTTCTGCTTGGTTTTTTGAGTAGTTGGTACTTTTGATGGCTTCATTTGTGTGTGTTTCTCAGCATTGGGTAAGAGTGTGTATATTTAATTTTTGAAAACAATAGTTTGTCCTTGTGTCTTGTAACACAAAGCCTTGTCTTCTAAAACAATGTCTCGCGATTTTTCAAACTTTTTCAAAGCTTTTTGCTCTGTCTCTCTCTCACACAAAACACCATCTCTTTTTCTCAAAGGAATAATGTACATCCATTTTTTTGTTCGGTTTTGTTATTGCACCATTAGAGTAATGATTACTGAAAGAGACTCGGAAGAAAGTCAACAGCATTCTGTTCTTCTCTGTCCTCCTAGATGCGTTTAGCTTCATGAGCTTAACAAATTCTTAACCCTCAGCACAGACACACTCTCTCATGAAGAGAGAATGTCATGCTGCAATCAGCCCCTTACTGAGATCCTATTTAATAACGTCTCCAAACGCACGTTTCATAAGCAGGGATTTTGTACAGACAGTTATATAAGACTCACACACATCCACACTTGCTCTCTCTCTCTCCATTATAACAATAGGCATTGAGACTGTTTCCCGTAGCAACGTGGCACAGACGAGAGAATAGTCTGAACTCTTTAGAGACTGACATACTCTCCCTCACACACACTTGAACATTAACCACCAAATATTTGCATGCTGTCTGAATCAGCTTTAAATACACACTAATTGTGTGTCCCTTTCACAAAATCCCTTGCTTTGTCTTCTCTTTCTGTCCTTTACTGTTTGCCTCTGGTTTTCTCTCTCTGTCCCACTACATCTTGTTCCTCACTCTTTTGCTGTGACCATATTAACACTGCAGCTTAAAATGGTTGACACTTCTCTTTTGAGTGCTTAATCTGGTTCTGTTCAAGCAGAGTTCAGTTATTTATGGAACTGACACTGCTTTCTACAACTGATTTTACTCCTGAAAATTTCAGCTGTGGCAACTGTACATTAAATCCATTGAGCATGTACAGAGCTGAACTTATACGGTTGATTATTTAGGTACGTTTAATGCTGTTAAATCTTTTAATACCATTAATGCATTTTTTCAATTTCACATCATAAAAGTTTCATTCCGCTAACTCAAAGTCCTGCCAGTCTACTTGGTGGCCATCTTGGGCAGCTATTTACTAGAGTGCTGCAGTGAAGATGTAATTTTGTAGTCCATCCGAGAAGTTAGCATTACCCTCTTTCCTTCGACAAAAAGCCAATAGGGTTTTTCCATTGGCTTTTGGATCATTCCCGTAAACATTAAACTTACTGTAAACTTACTCTTAAACATTTTGTTCATCAATCTTCACAAGTGATCACAACTTTTTTTCAAATTTTGAAGCCAAAATTCAATCGGCAGAAGTTACAATCTAAAGTTGGTAGTAAAAGTTAAAAGATTTTAATGTTACCACTGCTAAGCTTCCAACAACTCTCTGCAAAATCTACAGTTTGAAAAGTTTGAGTTAGACTACTTTGCAAGAGCACAAATTTAAGGCAAGGCAAGGCAAGTTTATTTATATAGCACATTTCGTACACAATGGTAATTCAAAGTGCTTTACATAAAATAAATTAAAATAATCATGAACAAAAATAAAACAAGCAAATGGTCGGCGCACCCAGGCGCATGGTCTAAACAGGTTGTCCCTATTCTCTTAATGAGAAATGGGTGTTTTGTGGGCGTAACGTGCAATAAACCAATCAGAGTCTAATCTCCCATCCCCTTTAAAAGCCAATTGTGCTCGCACCATGGCGGGTTTGCTATTTACATGGCGCAATGTAATTTCTCATTTTTAATAATATTTGTGTGCTGCTGCCCTGCGTGTGTAATAAGTAAAAGTGTACACACGTTGTGCACCCACCTATAGGCGCATAAAGTGCTCTTTAAATAACAAAGAAAAAATATTGTACCAGACTTTAGACCAGGTTTGAGTTGGTCTATGGTGCAGTCTATTTTCAGTTCCTCAAAATAGCAACCCGCCAACAATGCGCCTGAATACACGTCTTGTTTAGACTAGCACGCCCATGGACGCACAATGCTGTGTTTTTAAAGTCACATAAAAGCTTAAAAAATCATTAGTGGGGTATTACTAATTTTTTTTATGTTGTATAATAAACCTTTAAAGTATTTTTGAGCTTGTGTTTACCACAGACCTTATTTCAGACATTTATGTATTTAATGTATATTATGTAGAATAAATTGTTTTAAGTATTTCTTGATTAAAAATGTGTGTGCTGCTCCCCTGACTCTGTTCTGCTGTTTACAGGCCTAGGGCAGTTTCAGAGACAGGTGTGATTTCTCATGGCACCCATCTCTGTGATATCTGTCAGGTAGTTGGGACGCATGTGTAGTGATCCAAACAAATATCGCTTACAGCACCTTTAATTATCATCGTAGCTAAACTAGTTTGAAATATCACCCATGAGCGAGACACAATGTCATTTGTATGGACATGGATGAGAAGGGCATCAGAGCATTGCAGTGGCAAAAACATATTTGTTACACTTTAAGTACATAAACTATGGGTAATAAAAAAGGCAAAATGTTTCTACTGTATATCAACCGTCAGGGCTTCTTGAGTTACTCTAATACTCTGTATAAATATATAATGATAATTGAAAGGGGTTCAACACATGTGAGGATGATTTGAATTGTGTTATTGAAATGAAAGTAACTCCATTGTGAAGTATGCGGACTACACAACCGTGGTCGGCTCATCAAAGGGAGAGATGAGTCTGTGTACAGTGATGAGGTGGAAAAACTGTCATCAAAGTGCAGCGGTAACAACTTGGTTCTAAATACCATAAAAACAAAGGAAATAATTGTGGACTTTAGGAGAAATAGATCTGATCCTCAGCCCATATATATTAATGGGGACTGTGTAGAAAGGGTCTCTAACTTCACATTTCTGGGCCTGCACTTGGATGATGACCTAACCTGGAAAACAAACACCGCTATGCTGATCAAGAAGGCACAGAAGGGACTTTATTTATTTGACATACTGCATTTCAGTGTGGTTTGCTAGCTGCACTGCCCAGGAAAAGACAGCGCTTCAGAGGATTGTTAATACAGCACAGAAGATCATCGGCTGTGAGTTCCCCTCATTAGAGGAGCTGTACAGGACCAGCTGCCTTAGAAAGGCTTGCAGTGTTTTGAAAGACTCATCCCATCCAGCACATCATCTGTTTGAACTGTTACCCTCAGGTTGGCGGTACAGGACAATAAAAGCTAAAACAAACAGACTGAAAAACAGCACATACCCCAGGGCTGTTGCAATACTAAAAGAACACTGAATGTAATGGCTCTTTTGTGCAATATTCCATCTTGTCTCTTGTGTATGTTTGCTTACATATATACACATATCAGTCTTTTATTTATTTAATTATTTTAGTGTTTGTTTTAACTGTAAACCTTATTTTTGCACTGAAATAGGATTGCACATAATTTCATTGTAATTTAAGTATAATGACAATAAAGATTCTGATACTGATTCAGGCAAAACCAGTGAGTGATTCTCGATGTTTCCTTTACATAGCCTATGCCAATAAACTATTGAATCTTGAACTCACCCTCATGTCGTTCTAAACCTGTATTTGCGGTTTTGTGTTTGTGGTTTTTGAGTTAATGTGAGTTATGTGAGATCACTTTTTCAAGTATCTAGTAAAGCATTGTTTTTTTATTTTTTTGAATAAGTAATGCCAGCTACTATGTTTTCCCATTTATTGACTGACAGCTCTGATGTCCTTATGTTGAGAAAAATCATAAGTGCAGAGAACACCTGTGTAAACCTGTGCGCTGTGTAAACGTGCATGGTTACTGTAGTTATAGACTATATGTGAAAACGTACAAAATGTACAACCACAAACTTGGAATAATTAAATGTTAAATAACACAAATATGCTTAATGCATAAACAGTGTCTTTGCTGCTGACCTTCGCTGATTTTCGCTGACTTTAGATGAACATAGCATTGTGTTTTTATTTTTATTATTTTTATTTATTTAATTATTTATTGCTTGCTTGCTGAAGAGTGTTGAACCTTCTTCTCCTGTGTCCTATTCTTCATGCAATCCAGAATGGCAGCCCAGCTGAAAGGTTTCTTTGAGCTACGCCCTCTACTCTACAGACGTGAATTCACATTTCCTTCAGCAGTAGGCTTATTCATTTAACTTTTGGTGTGAAAGGGCTTTTAAATTTGCCAAAAATAAAAATTTAAGACCAGCCCAGATGAGAAAAAGTAACATTACTTTCCGTAAAAATTAACTAAGTAACGCGATTAGTTCTTAGGGACTAACAAAATACTGTCTTTGATTACTTTTAAAAATTACTTTCCCCAACACTGGGATGTTCTCTTTAACAAATTAATGCAGTTTTAAAAACTTTAAATATCAAGCGTATCACGTTCTTTATTTTCTTATTAATCCATGTTTCTTTATCACTCTAATGTATTAATAACTTTTAGCAGTCCTTCCCAATGAAAGCTGTGCGGATATATTAACGTACACAATATAAACAATATATACAATTATACCTCCCAGATCTGTTCAAATATAACATAGTATATCAAGATTTTCGATTTCCTGCTCCGAGCTCCTTTCAGTCACAAATTTGCTATATTGGCCATCATAGGATGGGGAGTGTCTCCTATATTTAGAGCTCCAGGCTAAACTGAAACATTAAGAAGCCTATTGACTTTTTAGTTAACAAATTATGGAATCTTGATTAAGATGGACGTTCAGTTCAATTCAATTCAAGTTTATTTGTATAGAGCTTTTCGCAACACATTGTTTTAAAGCAGCTACAGTAAATGCTTCAGATGTGGTTCTTTTTTTTTTCTTTTGCTTATTGTGTATGTGTGTAGTGGTGTAGTGGTATAGTGGAACACAAATATGTATAATGACATGGGTACTACAATGTATACATGGTTTATGAGGACACTTCCTGTGTCCCCGTAAAACAAAAGGCTTAAAAAAACATACAAAACAGTGTTTTATGAAATTCAAAAATTGCCTGTAGTTTTCTATAAGGGACAAGTTTAGGTGTAGGGTTGGTGTAGGGCGATAGAAAATACAGTTTGTACAGTATAAAAACCATTACGCCTATGGAGAGTCCCAGTAAACCGCAAATGCAAGTGTGTGTGAGTGAGAGAGAGAGAGAGAGAGAGACTGTCAGATTCTATCTGCATCAGTCTGGGCATGTTAACATAAAACAGCACATCTCTAACTCAAATGAAAGAGGGGTACCCTCCACCCCTCCTTCAGACAGATGAGTGGGGTACAGATAAAGGCAAAGGACAGATGAAAGAGTTCAGCTGACAGAAGGGATCAGAGAGGACGAGAAACGGTGGAAGGAGAAGAATGGGGCGGGGGGTTGCGGGGGCCTTAAAAGGAAGGACAGACGAATTGGGGTATTTTGTGGAAGAGTTTCTGTGCAGGAGACAGAAAGAGAGATACAAGAGTAGAGAAAAAAAATCTCCCTGGTGAAAGAAATCATCACAAAAATGTAGAGAATTCCTAAGGTGTCGGGCAGAAAGATAGGATCTATTCTGTGAAATAAAGATGAGTAATTTAAAGAAGGAGAAAAGAGGATAGATAGATTCATTCAGGGTAAAAGAAGAGCCTCTTAGGTAAACAGGCTCCATTTCTGTGGTAACTTTGAGACATCACTGCAAACGTTCTGCTCATTTGTGGTTTCAGATGTGATGAACATTAATTTATATTGAGTGATTGCTATAAACAAACACATTTATAGTCACTAATCAATCAGAAACACACACACACACACACACACACACACACGAGTAGCCAGCCAAAACCTGCATTTAACTGGCAGTACTCCTGTATTAAGTCTGTAACCACAGTAACCCGAGCAGATGTTTAGCCACACCTGTGCTGTGTTTGCTGTTTACTGTTTATGTGTTTGTGTTGTTCCGCGTCATTGCAGGGAAAACTGATCTCTGTCCAAATGGAAGGCAAAATACACATTTACACATGGCAGGGCGTGCCACATATACACACACTATCACACACATGCTGGCTCACAGATCACTGAAGCATGTCCAGCATGGCCCTCATTATGACAGGTGTTTCAGAGTTGCTGGAGTGCGGCCACTTGGGTGGAACACGGTAACTTTTCTGCATTTCCTCTCTCACTCTATTTCTGTCTAAAAATCTGATTGTAAAAGGCTGTAACAGCTGTTAGCAGAGATCAGCCACGTGGTGTGTGTGTGTGTGTGTGTGTGTGTGTGTGTGTGTGTGTGTGTGTGTGTGTGTGTGTGTGTGTGTGTGTGTGTGTGTGTGTGTGTTTGGTTTTGTACGAGAGACAGAAAGTAACACAGTGGCTGCATCCAAATTGGCACTACTTATGCTATGCGTTAGAAGTCAGAGGTGCCACTTCCCCTTTGCCTGATATTAAAATTTGTACTACCTCTGTTGGCTCACATCAAAAGCACATTTCTGATGCTAGTTAATATATATATATATATATATATATATATATATATATATATATATGTGTGTATGTATATATATATATATATATATATATATATATATATATATGTATAGCCAGACAGTGCCTTGTATATATATGTATAGCCAGACAGTGCCTTGTACAAATATGGCTATCCTTGGTCAATATCATATATATGTATAGCCAGACAGTGCCTTGTAAAAGTATGGAAGAAAGAAAGAAAGAAAGAGAGAGAGAAAGAAAGAAATAAAATAAATAAATAATATAAAATTATTAAATAATTGAAAGAAAACAATCTTGAATAAAAACAAAAAATAATCATAAAACAAATCATAAAACAAATCTTTTTCTTGAAATGTATGTATTTCACAATTACTGTACTCATTAGAACTTGTAGTGCCAAAAAGTACACATATTGTAGAAAAAACATATTTAATGCTTTACATATTTTATATTTAGTTTTCATAAAATGTAATATATACATAAATTACACTTGGTAAAAGTTGTTATTATTTTTTATCAGGATAAATGGCAATAATAATAATAATAATAATAATAATAATAATTCCCCATAGTCTGTTTAACTCATGTCTACCATTTTATATATATGTATGTATTCATCATTCAGTGTAACAGATGTATTTATGTAAAAATGAAACAACATACTTATTCTTACCTGTACCTGTAATGAAAGCCATTCTTTTTTGCTCAGAAAATAAAATTAAACAAAACACATATTGTATGAAGAGAGAGGGAAAATTAAAGCTGCATTAAACTTTTTTGATGCGTAAAAACCCATTTTTGTCTTTGACCCATATACTCACTCTCTGGATTAATTAAATTTAGTTTAAAGTAAAAATGTACAAGTAAATGTAAAAAAAAAAAAATAATAATAATAATAACTTGATGGATATTGTATCTTTTGTTTTAGCTCATGAATATTAATTTGTTAACATTAAAGATTTCATAAGCCCAGTCTTCATAAATTGACTGTCATTATAAAGCTGCTTTGAAACTATATGTACAGTATAAATCGCTATATTAATAAAGGTGACTTGACTGTCAGCACTCCACTCTCTAAAACTTGATGCCACTAAAAATATATATTTAGCTGGTTATAGTAAAGTGAATACTTGTATCATAAGATCATAAAATGTAATATTGGTTCCAAATTAGTATTGGCCAACATAGCATGCCTGTATGCACACTTTGAAAAATTATCTTTAGTTTTTTTTCCCAGTGTGCTATGATAGTGGGATGCACAAATTCTTATCTCACATGGTATTTATGGATAACCTAGAATGCAAATTGGAATTCAGGGCATGTACTGCAAGCGAGCAGCACGAAGTGTGTTTCCTACAATGTAGACATAGTGCGAGAATAAAAATAATTTCTTTAACACTTTTTCACAAACTGAAGCTTGATAAAGACCCTCACTCTGTATGCAAAGACTAGCTTCTCACAAAGGTATAGTATCCAGTTTAATTACCCTAATGACTGGAACAATCTCATGGGTGAGCGAGGTCAGAAAGACCTGTTTAACGGAGCAGATATAGTGCTGATCAGGCGCTGTTATAAAAACTCTAATCAGAGTGTCTCTTTAAGAAGTGAAATCAAATGTGATATTACAGATCTTATGAAAACTTTGTTTTGGTTAATAATTCGTAGCCTTATGCTTGCGTAGGTTTGCACTAGATTACTGTAATGTCAAAGCAATGTATGAAAATAGTCAAAGCAAATAAATACTTTTATTTACCATTGCATTAAATTGATCAAAAGATAAGATTAGACAATATTTCTATTTCAAATAAATGCTTTTGAACTTTCTTTTCACCAGAAAATCCTAAATGTGAGGCAGCACTACTATTTTTAACATTGACAGCAAGAAATGTTTCATGAGCACCAAAACTATGATTTTTGAAGGATCATGATGTGACACTTAAAACTGGAGTAATAGCTGCTGAAAATTCAACTTTGCATCACAGGAATAAATACAGTTTAAAATATATTAAAATATAAAACTGTTATTTTATATTGTAATAATATTTCATAATATTTCAAAATATCACTGAATTTGATTGAATAAATGCAGCCTTGATGTGCATAAGAGACTTCTTTCAGAATCATTAATATTCAGTAAGTTAAAGGTTTGACAACTAGCCTCATTATTCGCTATCCCACAGTGCTGCAGTTATATCAGGCCAATGACAAAACGCTTTTCAGATTAATTCAGATTAACTCGTTAGAACAGCACTTCAGAAAGGAGTGTCAGGTCATCAAACGAAGAGGAGAAGAGGGAATCACTTTCAGTTTATTTTCCCCCTCCACCTCTTTCTCCCTGTTTTTCTTTTCTATCGGTGAGGTCATAATGCCAGTGTTTCCTCTAGAGCCATGTCATCACAGCAGGTCTAACTCTCTTTCACTCACACATTACCTCCATTCGTCCATCCATCCATCTTCCTCCTTCATTCGCAATACTTTCACTCATTCATCTCTTTTCAGTCTCTCAATCTGTGTGTTTTTTTTCTCTCTTTAATTCACTCTATAAAGAGTAAGGGAGAGTTCTTGCTGATGGTTCAAGAACACTCTTCATCTTTTTCCCTCCGATTCTTTTTGGCTCTTCCCTTTTTTATGCTGTCTGTCCTTTCATTTGCCCTTATCTTCTTGGTTGTTTTTTTTTTTCTTCTTAACATGCTTTAACCCCAATTCCCTCTCTCTCCCATTCTGTAGTTGTTCTTTATGCTAAGCTGAGCATATTTAAGTAGAGTGACTTAATAGTCTGTGACTCTGGGATTTAGATTTGGTAATATAAACTCTAAGGATGACTGAGAAAAGAGGATGAGTCTTTTAAAGAGACAGAGACTTACACAAATTCTGCAGGGAGAACCAGGACTATGCACCATTCAGAAATGAACTGAAAATGTATTTAAATTCCTCAAATTGAATTAAATTGAGATGGCAAGCACAATGCAGAGCTGTAATTTAAAATTAAGGAAGTATAAATGAACAGAATGAAATTCAAATGAATTCACAATATGGGGTATTTCAATTTATTCATAACATTGTAGTCATCCATTTTGATTAATTATGTATTTCTTAATATGCAAGGAATTTTTTTCTCTCAAAAGAATAGATTCATTTCTCTGAGCACAATATGATCAAAACAATTACAGTTATCAAAACTTTAATTTTACTTTATTTTCTTTTATTTTAAAATAAAGCAACACAAAATATGCACCATTTGAAAATGACTGGTCCATAAGTTTTTGGGTGATGAAAGGTTTTTTTTTTTCCGAAATTAATACTTTTAACAGCAAAGGAATTTTTACACATATTTATGATCAAATAAATGCAGCCTTGATGAGCATAAGATACTCTTTCAAAAACACAAACACGTGCACAAATCTTACCAACTTTAAACTTTTATATTTATATACATATATAGCACATTTATGGACCAATAATATTTATAAGGTTGGATATAAAAAAATAAAAATAAAATAAAAAACATTACATTTATTATGTATGAATAAATACATAATCAGTTAACTGAATGATGATCAGTGTATTGTATTTAGGGCTAAGCTAATGAAATTCCTCTGTTTAATGACTGTGCTGAATTTCTTAAAATTCCAGTTCAGTTCATGTAATCCCAGCTTACTCTTAGGAATGGCCCATTCAATTTTAATAACAGTTCATTCAGTTCAATGAATCAACTGAAATGGACTCAGTTCTTTCATTCGCAAATCTATGTAATGTCACACTGTGTATGTGTATGTGTGTGTGTGTGTGTGTGTGTGTGTGTGTGTGCGTGTGCATAAAGTCCTACTGTTGAAGTCAGAAATAATATTGTCAGTATGGGCAGTAACAGTTGATATATCATTTTATCACATCTTTAACCTTTGTGTGTGTGTATGTACAAACATGTTAATCTACCCTTGAATTATCTTTAGCAACACAATAGGGAACACAAAAGATTTAGAAAGAGATGCATTCAGGAGAAACAGAATGCTGACAGAAGTCTTCCGCTCTAAGTCTGCGCATATCCATTTTCATTTATTTTGCAGACGGCTTCTTACCACAACAACTTACAAGGAACCGCATATATTGTGAAGTCACGATATTAAGCGGGTCACAAGGGCAGGAACCAAGCACCAATAACCCATAAAAGTGGGTTTAGGAAAGCTGTACCAATTTTACTGCTATCAAAAAAAAGAAAAGAAAAAAAAAACAATAAGGGCAGGGTTTGGTTTCAACAGTCAAAGGTTTGTGCATTGTTTTTGAACACTCACAAATTCACTGCCTTATATATACAGATATATTTCACATCCATCCCAGAAATCCTGGTTTCAGCATAAAGGTCAGGATACACAGCGGGCCGTCAGCATCACCTGGCAACAGGAAATAACAATCATCAGACAGCTGACGACACAGGTGGTCATGAACACAGCAGCACTGCGCTGTAGAAAAGAGTTGAAAGCTTATACCATCAAGACTGAAAAGGATCTGTAATTGATTTTGCTGAATCAATGTTGATTTAGTTGCTCTATCAGTTTGGCCGCAAACTAGATTTGGCTGCAAAGTAGCGCTTGTTTGTGTAGCCATGACAAATCAGATGAGGACAGATTTGTGACCGTATTGTTACTTCTACATAACTGACGATGAGACTTAAAGGGATAGTTTGCCCTTTTTGTTGTTGTTGTTGCTGTTGTGAATATTGAGTGAATAACTTACAGTAAATATCTCACACATAGCTATCAAATGGCTTCAGAAGTTTAAGAATATAGGCACAACTGTTTTTATTGTGATGTCTTGTACTTTCTGTGGTTACTGTCTAATTGGACATTATGCATAATATATTCTAATGTGTTT
Source organism: Cyprinus carpio (assembly GCF_018340385.1). Classification (NCBI taxonomy): domain Eukaryota; kingdom Metazoa; phylum Chordata; class Actinopteri; order Cypriniformes; family Cyprinidae; genus Cyprinus; species Cyprinus carpio. The sequence continues at coordinate 13,228,062 of NC_056576.1, forward strand.
CATGGAAGAAAGAAAGTCAAACAAGTTTGGAACAACGAGGAGGAGCAAATCATGACTAAATTGTAAATTTTTGGGTGAATTATTTCTAAATTATCTTTCATGTGACTCATGATTAATCACGATCCATGTTCACATGGTCATAAATGGCAACATTTCTTCCTTAAAGGGATAGTTAATTAACATTTTGTGATTCCTCATCTTCATGATGTTCCAAATCATTATGACATTATTGTAGGACTGCACAATTAATTAATAATTAATAAAACAGTTTTTAGATACAGAAATGAAATAAAATAATCAAATGTAAAATAACATTGCATATTTGACCATATAAAATTAAAGCTTAATCTCTATTAAAGTTACAAAAGCTATTCAATCAAGACCAGTGAGCAATTTCCTTGTCTTTTGTTGTTTGATTAACATTAAGAAAGTGCTGTCACTTAAAGACATTGCACAGATCCAGTACGCTGATACTGTACGTTTAACTGACTATGTCTGCTAGGACACTCACCAAGACAGGCATTTTGACATCATTTTTGATGGCATCAATGACTGGTCATATTCCAGCATATGTTGAACCGCGGTGCAGCAAGTGCATGCCGAACTGTGGGTGGAGAACCGTACAGTTCGATTTTTTTCTGAGAACCGTTCCACCTCTAATTGGACTCATTCGCGAACATGCCATTTGTGTGGGAGTATTTCGAAATCTGTTTTCTTAATCACATTTTATGTCCAGTCCTGCATGTTCCGCATACATAAATGCCATATAATTTTTGCGCATTACATAGATGTTATCAATATGCGGAATGTTCTCTTTTGAATGATTACTCTCTGTTCACAGATTTTGTGATCACGCGCACTCTGTGTAAAGGAAGATCAGATATTTGTCAATGAGCTCAGAATCTGTTGAGCAGCAAATCTTCCATGGAATTAGGCTACTTTTAAACTGTTGTCATGGGTTGATTTCTCCCCGTGGGTTAAATGTTTGAAATGTTGCTTAAATTACATTTGACTAAAATGCTTGTATTTAAACATTTTGCATTCTACCTATGATAAAACTGTGCTAGATGTTAAGTTTTGTGAAAGATAACCACTGGTAGGAAGCTCTCTAGCTGCCTTTTTGATAAATATGCATAACAGTCACTGTAAAATATGTATTTTAGGTATGGAAATTAAATATTTTGAGTTTTGATATTTGGGATATTGTCATCGTGCTACTGTACTTTGGGCACTACTTTAACCTTCAACCAATCCAATTTAAAAACAAAAGCTAAATGCTGATGCTAAATGGCAGAACCATCTATGTTTGTATATTTTGGGCACTACTTTAACCTTCAACCAATCCAATTTAAAAACAAAAGCTAAATGCTGATGCTAAATGGCAGAACCATCTATGTTTGTATATTGAATGTGCTTACTGCACAGTTACCGCTGTTAATTTCAAATCATTACAGTTATTGTTTGTTTTGTTTACTTTTATTCTTTCTTGATTGATGCATAAAGAAACAAGAATCAATATCAGAATCGGCCAGAGGTGTGTTTCCCAAAAGCAACTATGGTCATAAGTTCCATCATTACCAATAGAGTTCAATGGAACTAACGACCATAGTTAGCCAACTATCCTTTTGGGAAACGCACCCCTGTTTGATTGAAAAAGTTCGGTACCGGAATCAGCCACGAAATATCATGATCGGTGCATATATATATTATATATTTGCTTTATATGATTTTTATTGGAATGCCATATAATTTTTATTGGAATTTTTATTGGAAAAATCTCAATTAGATTTTTTCCCCTAACTTTACAGCCCTACTTTACTGGACACCACTTTCTATTTATGCACAAAAAGCATTGATGCATTTTTTGATTGATTTTCAAAATGTTTTTTGTTTTTGTGTTTTGAGGAATAAGTGATGTGATATTGGATTGGTATGATATGTTTGATATGTTATGTTTTGGTTATGATAAATTGTGATTTCGAATTTTTAGATCAGAAAATAAATGTTACATTTCATATGTCTTGTTTAGATAAAGTTATCTGTTAGAGCTTTTTAAGCTTTGGGTGCTTTCATTATGTGAGAAGATACGTTGCTGTTGATAGGTCTTATGTGTTTTTCTCCCTGCGGTAAAAGGTGGAATTTCACGCTGTGTCTCCCGGACTTTAATTACACCTCAACCTACACAACATACGGCCTCTATTAGTGAGCGGGTGTATTCTGTTACTTACTATAACAGTAAGATGGTTAGAAGTGTTGATATTCACTGATATTCTATTTCTGAAGATTGTAAATTTGTGGATAGCTCCCCCCCACAAAAAGAGAAAGAAAACTTCAGTGTCTTTGACAGAGTGTAAATATGACAGTTGAAATATTTAGCTTGTGTTTCTCACCCTCTGTCATCCCACAGCGCTGTGACATTAGACAAAATTACACAACAGCCTGCCACTTACCAACCGTAATCACACAAACCAAACAACATTTGATAACCCAAATGGGTCTGTATGAGCGAGAGAAAGAACTGAGGGGCTTCACAGTAAGAACAGACTGTTAGGACAAATCGTTCAAGCGGCTCTTAGACCATCTGCTCAGAGAGAAATCATTACATGCCACACAGACCTGTTTGCATTTGTATGTTTGGATGCATGTTCCTGTGGACGAGTGGACAAAGATCTGGCCGAAAACCAAAGGTTAGAGAAAACATGTATATGTGTGTGTGTGTGTGAGCAAATACAAATGGAGAGAGACTGAGCAAGTAGGGAAAAGACGGACAAAATAAGAGACACTGGAATCAAAATCTAACGTTAAGCTAATGATTCACTCCTCACTTTTGTTTTATGAAAATAAATATTTTGTTTGTAAGATGCCACTGTGATTTTTTGAAGTTGTAAATAAAACAAAGATTATTGTAGTAGGCCTATGTTTTACAAGAAAATGCTATTTCAGTTTTCGTACTTCAAAAATTATGTTTAACTCAATGTAATTTCAAAAATGTACTAGTAATTTCTGTGAAAATTGTTTCTATGCCATTATTTCAGTATATTTTAAGAATGATTTACAAAGCCTACTATTATAGTGTTTATTAATATTTTAATTACCTTTAATTTCTAGAATTTCAGTTTTATATTAATTTTAGTTTTCGTAAATGTTTTTCATTTTATTAGTTGTTGTTTTTTCTTTATTATTATTATTAGTAGTAGTAGCTTACGTTTTATTTGTTTTATTTCAGTTTTAATTTAGTAATTTAAGTACTTAAAAAAACTTTGCCTTGGCAAATAAATATAAAACTACAAAATAAAATTATATGTTTTAATTCAGCTTGACAAAAACAATTTTCAATAGCTAGTTTTAGTTAATAGTAACAACACTTAATTTTGCTGTTGGTTATTGTTAATTTCTTTTGGTTTTGTTGTTTGCGTATTCAGTTGAACGTGTGACATTTCACGATAAAAAGTGCCCAACTAGAGCACAGGAGCTTCCCAGGTACATTTGCAGGCAGCGTAAGGCAAAACAAAAGGAAGATGGGCACATAAGTGAGAAAAAAAACAAAGAGGAGATACAGAGAGATGGAGTAAGAGGGTGGGGGAGTATTTTAGTCCAAATGGTTCTCTCAATCAGCGCTATTATAACCAGAGAAATCAGATAATTAATATTCTGGAGCCAGGCACCCCGCATCATGTGATTGTCCCCTCTCTTTCTCTCTGTCTCTCTCTCTCTGCACACACACACAGAGTTGTGCTGCTCACACTAATTTTTGTAAATTAGCCCATTATCTTGACTTGTTGATTCCTTCAATATTTGTTGAAGTGGTTACCGTGATAAACAAACAAACCCACGCAGTAATTAAAGCTAGCATTAATGTGTTTGGGCATTTGTGTGCATTTATAGGCAGGTTTGGGTTTATCAGTACAGAATCATCAACCTTTTGAAAGGCTTTTCATTCCAGACAGCACAAACAGAACCTTGAGACTGTCCAAAGCGAACGCACAAACTCTTGCCAAGACAAACAAAACAGGCATTCAAAGAAGTCCAATGCTAAAGCAGGAGATTGTTTTGGTACAGTATGTATTCACATCAGTTTATGGTTATGGAAATATGTTTTTTCCAATGCTAAAGCAGGAGATTGTTTTGGTACAGTGTTTATTAACTTGATCTACATATGAAATGTGCTATATAATTAGTGCCTTGCCTTTAGGTTTTTAGTTTATTGTAAGATAAAGTCAATAAAAATACTGTCTTCTTTATTTAAGATTCTAAGTCACAGTTATACTGTAAAAATTATTTTTCAAAATTGTAAAATAAAAGAAAGATTATTAGAGTAGTTTCTACAAGAAAATACAATTTCAGTCTTTCTACTTCAAATTCTCACTTTCAGTGTCACTTGCTGTTCCTTTGTAATTAACTGTCATCCTTACCAGCAATTTCTAATTTCTGAAAATAGTTCTAAAAAAAAAATCCTACACACTTTTTTTTTTCCAGTGTAAAAAGTTTGTGTGACAGCAAATTGTGAGACAGAAAGTATTTAATATACAGGCTTATAGTAATAAAGAGTTAGTGAAATCAGATTTTGAAAAGGCTAAATGGTAACTGACGTTCATTTCTAATCTATACATGTGAAACTACAGTAAAGTAAACCCCTGCTGTTTTGCACATATGAATGATGCACTACTGTTCCATTGTGTATTTTTAGAGTTGTTGTTCAGAATGTTTGTTAAAGCTATTTAATGTTCAGAGTTCAAACGAACCACCTACTCACACCTACAGTAGGAAAAACCATTGCTAAAAGAGTAGTGTTTTTGAAGGGGAAAAAAACACATGCGCATGGGGATGATGAAAGTAGACAGTTGTTGTTCTCTCTGAAGAGTTAAACACCCAGCAGGCAAAACAGGAGAACTTCAAATTGTGTTAAAACGTATAGAGTGTTTTTATAGGATTAGGCAAAAATGAAGCAACAGGAGAAAATGTAGTAGTTAAGATAGCAACCATGAATTAAATAGAAAGATATGAAAATATCAAAACAATATTCCACTGCATCCTGCTTTAGAAAGCTGTGAGATGAGACGCAACGAAGGGGTAATATATATTTTAGCATGAGAGAAAAGTAAGGGAGGAAATCATCACATTTGGCTCAGACTGTGAATGAATGGTGTATCACTGACTCATTGCACAGTATTAAATCAATTAATCTGAATCATTAATCAAAAAAAAAAATCTGTATAAAAAAAATGGTTTTCTGATTAGTCACCTTACATCATTTATTATTCATTTGATCTGCACCGTAAACTTCAAATAGCATTAAAGTAAATATAATTTTGATGCTATTTATACCATTCATATGCATTGTATAATATAATTCCTTGATTTAATTCCAGCTACTCATCAAAGCAGGGGACAACTCCATATTATTCTGACACATACTGGTACATACACGCAAACACAATCATTCCTGCAATCCCCAGGTAGCAGAGCTGCTAAAATTAGAATTCATTTACTAAAATAGTGATTATGCATCATTAAGTTTCATTCACTGTTAAATGAGGGAGTTAATTAAAATATATTCAGATTATACAAGAACTCAATTAAACAATAGCAAAGAATCTAAAAGTTCATAAACACTCAAACCGGCCCATCTTAATTCACCAAACCTTTGTCTATAACAAAACACATGCATTGTAGGAACGTGTGATCAGGACATAGAGACACTTCATGCCATAAAAAGTGAATGTATAAGAGATACCAAAGAAGATAGAAAGAGGATTCATACGGAATACTAAGAAAAACCATCATGTACAGAACCTTGAAAATTCTGAAAAGTTGCAAGGGCTGTTTTAAGAAACAGTTGAATACTTCAGACATCAGACTCGTATTAGTGTATAGACTGTTGTGAATCACAGGTCAATGTCAAATACCCTATATGTTTACAGGTACATTGAGAGAAACAGTGTAGGCCATTACCGGCATGCCGTTCCCATGGCGATGACTGGGGGACACTGGGGAATAGAATATAGGGGGCTGAGAGCACAAATCAATGTGTCATTATCTTGTGAGTAAATAAGTACGTAAGTGCATATGTGAGTAAACATCAATTATCCAATAAGAGTCATAACAATAGTACACCCACAAATAAAATTTTCACCATGCTGTTCCATAACTGTGTTGATTTTTCTTTCTTCTGTTAAACCCAAAAAAAGAAATTCAGAAGAATGTTCATGCTGCTTTCTACAATAAAAGTGGACCAGGGGCTGTAGAGATTGAAAAAGGACTGAAAAAAAACATATAATCATCATAAACAAGAGTTTTGAGCAGTGACTTCTTTAACCGGTTACGCTCTGCTCTCTCCTCCATTTATTCATAACAGAAACAGGGTCAAAATTCTGAGCTGTTGCCAGGAATAGCCATTAGGTAGCCGTGCCTTCCCAAGAGACATACAGATGCGTAGACACAGACTAACACACATATTGATACGCACATCACACGCAAGATTTGTTAAGTATGGGGGAAAAAAAACGAGTGAAAGAATAAAAACCCTCCGAAACTTTCATTTTTGATTTACATTTTGACTAGTTTGCTCAAGCATGTTACCATGTGCACTTTCAACATATTTAAAGTCAAAAAATGTCAGAAGATATGCAAAATTTGCTTTGTTTGAGAAAGCATGAAAACAAACAGTTACAACTTTTTCAAATTTAATTTAGTCAAGTTAGTTTTTAATCAAATACAATGTGTTTTTCAATAATCGAAATCTGGCTGCAATAACACTTTTTTCCACTTAGGTAAGCAATTTGCGGACAGCTTCATAGCACATAGATCTGCTCGCCCGAATCCCTCTTTAACTGGCACAGATTTGCAGAAAATTACTGACATTTGGCAAATAAATAATTTATGGATAGTTACATACATATCCCCACCATTTTATTATGTAAGCTTTACGTTACACACCAAATTACAAGGGAATTTATAGTAATGTTAATATTAATTAGCTAGTCCCTGAACTTATTTTCTCAAATTGCTTGGGTATGCAGAGCATTTGCAGCTTATAGACGGATCTAAAGACTTTAAGTATACAAAGATAGTGCACTCATGTTATTTATGAATGGGAGAAAGTGCAATGCGCAATATAGCAGAATAGTCCCGCCTTCCAAAAAAAGATCCAATCGCTAATTGATAAAGTCATGGCATCACTGCAGCTGCCTTTAGAACCTCTGGTAAAAAAGATCCAATCGCTAATTGATAAAGTCATGGCATCACTGCAGCTGCCTTTAGAACCTCTGGTTGAAAATGCAGATTTTTTGGATTTCAAATATTAAATTTAACGTGAAAACCCCTTACCTGTATACTTCAAGTTTATTTGTAAGTATACTTAAGTATGGTTCAAGTATCATTAGAGACTAGTATAAGTCAAGTATAAATGTTTTTTAAGTATATTTTGAGAAGTACATAAAAAGTTGTAAAAGCATATTTTATTTTTGTTTAAAAGAAGTATACTAATAGCACACTTGAATAAACTTCTTTTTCGTAAGGGCAGCTTTGGAGAATTTGACGTTTTCCCATTCAAAGAGATAGGAGTTGTACTTGCATGACTGCATGACTGCCCTAGAGGCGTTTCAAAGATGGCCGCTGAGTAGGGTGGCCATATGGGACACGTCCCGGCCAGGATTTTATTTTTGCCTAAAATATCCAGGTTTTGGCTGTTTGCACTGTTCAGGTCGATCGTTGTGTGACATTCACGAGAGCTAGAGAGCAGAGCAGACGGCTCCTTGCTTTCGAATCGCTCTCGCACCTACTTTGGTGTCTTTTTTGATCGTTGCGCAGCGACTCTTCAAGTCAAACGAACTAAAAAACACGTGCGTATATTTGCATCGCTTTGATCCTTCCCTGTAGAACGATCTCACCTTCTCACGCGCAGATCCACGATTGGTCGATTATGTACAATACCTTCATGTTATTGCATGTAATATTGCATGTTATTAGGCAATAATAAAATCCTGACCAGGACGTGTCCCGTTATGAATGGCGCATATGGCCACCCTACCGCTGAGTGAAATGTTTGTTTTTTATTCACTTGATATCCTGCTGTTTTCAGCTGTGGTCACCATTCACCTTCATTGTATGAAAAATAACAACTTTAACACAAATGTCAGCTTTTGTGTTCCACAAATGAAAGTCATGCAGGTTTTGAAAAACATGAGGGTGAGTATAATTCTTCATTTTTGAGTGAACTACTGCTTTACAGGGTTGAAAAGGTGATATTTATCATGTCGAACAGTTGCAGCAGAAAGGTTTTACCTAAATTGCCAACTAAAAAAATCCAACTAAAACTAAAACCAGTTGTTTCAAAAACAATTAATGGAAATGAAATGACTGAAATAAGATTGCAACGAACCTGTTAATTAATATGCACACAACAACATGCACATGGCTAAATGTGTGTGCGAGTGTGCGCAGTTGGTTAGTGACAACTGTTTGCTTTGTCTGTATCTCAGTTTGAGTGTTTTTGGTAACCATGGAAACAAATGGCACAGTAACAGCGGGAAATCAAAGCCTGTACGGTGAGCTGCTGAGAGAAAGTGAGAGAGAATGCAAGTGTGTGAGTACGTGTGCGCCTCTGTGATATAAACAGGCTCTCAAAACATGGATTTGTTTTATCTTCTGTTGGGATTGTAAATTAAATATGGAAAATCGTAAAGTCGCTTTCCACATCACATCAGATCTCCTGCAACCTAGCCAATTTTTTTGCCTCTTTCAGGGGACATAGTCTCAAGTATACTTTTCAAAGGCCTTGAAAGTTGCTTTGTGCAGACCTCTTGTACATCACACATCACTGGAGCTTTTCAAACTGATCCCACTTGTTGGGCTGAAACATTTTTAACATGGCTTCTGTCTCCTTACAGGAGAGGGAATAGTAACACTGATCTTGCTGTTTATTTATTAATGAGACTACTTTCTAGGCTACTCAGGCTGTGTTGTTTCTGCACTTTACAGTGAATCAAAGAACCAGTTTAAAGGAATATTCTGGGCGATTTATGTTGAGATGTACTGTACCTTCTTTACAGTATTTACATTTATAAACAATTATTAACAATATTTTGATTTAGTTGACAGCATGCTACGGATTGTGTGTGTGTGGGGGGGGTTAATAAATAATATAGAATGCAATTCTATATATTTATTTGTATTGTGTAAATGTGTACTCTTTGAATGTGTAAAGTGGTTGAGGGGGTGTTTTCCATTAGCATGTGCACAAATGTTCACATTATAAAACCTTTTCCTTTGTTACATTTATCACAATCACCCCATTATGATTATGCAGCATAAGTGTTATGAATGTAACACTGGCCTATGTGACCTTCTAAATTAATTGTATGTTACTTGATTAAGTAATTCATTTAATCGTCATGGGTGATGACTGCTAAAATGAGCTCAAATTTTAAATCTTTAAACTAATTATATTCTCAATAAATGAGCAAAAATTGTTATAATTATTTCTGCTCTCCCCCATGCTCTTTTTACTGGTTATAACAGTTACTTTGGTGTTTCTGCTGCACTTACATTTGGCAGATGTCTGTTTCCAGCACAAGCCTTAGTATAAAAACAATTTAGAATATAGTGCACAAATAACGTTTTTGACAATTATTGAGACATATAGCTGAAAATACAGAGCTTGCTAACAGCTGCCTCACATAACAATATAATTGTGTTGCTAGTGATACAAAGCTGAGTCCCTAAATATGCAATGACACTCTTTTTCTACTTGCATATGAAGAAGATGACATGATTCTTTCTGAACATGTGTTCAACAACTTTCAGCAAATTAACCCCATCATTTTACATTACTTTTTTATAGATGGTTGATAAAATTCTGAATAGAGCCATGGCACATTTAAAGAAATAAAATTATAAAAATAAATGTGGAAGCAATGATGAGAGAGTTAGTGAGCGAACACGTGTCATCTGAACTGAATTGAGACATGCAATAAAAGGACATGTTTGATCACCGGTTGTCAAAAGACATCACTTTCTCACCCAGCAGATGGAGGGAGAGAGAGAGAGCAGATTTGAGTGGAAGAGTTAAATAATTAGGATTTGTTATGATCGACAGATGGCCAAAGTTTGGCTCTGTGAAAGTTTATGTGAGAAAGTCTCCTCTGCGTGTGTGTGTGTGTGTATGTGTGAGTGTGTGTGTTCAGTGTATGTCATATTTTAACTCAAAGCTCAACTCCAACAACTCTCTCTGAAGACTGCTCTCAAACTCTGAGGATTTGAGAGCCAGAATCACCATTAACGTGAAGTTTAGCTCAGGTCTAGCCTTAATCTGACAAACAGATCTCTGCTGGTGCCGTCTTCTACAGCAGCCATCACACACATACACATACACACACACACACACACACACACACACACACACACACACACACACACAGAGATGAACCAACTTAAAATGAAATACTGCTGAAGGATACAACTGAACCTCCTGAAGGTTCTTAAGTGGGTGTGAGTGTGTGACTTTTGTTAAGGCTGTGTTATGTGTCATTTGACCAACATACATATACCCTGATGCAATTGTTCAACACGCAGAGAAATGTGTCATAATACTTTCATCATTTCTCTCCCTCTCTCTCTTGATGGAAGGTAAACTGCCAGTGTGAGAATGGATTAAGCTTTAATTCAGGGATTAAACCTTGGCTTTGTAACATTAGACCCACTTTGTGTCACCTGGTGAGAAAAGCTGAAGATGAGTTTCAAAAATAACACTTTGATTATTCAACACGTGTCATCTTTCAAAGCCATAACTGAGAGTTTCTTTAGCTTTAGGCATTGTGGATTTTTAGAATACCTCTCTTGCAACATATTTTACACACATTGTGAATTAAACCTATGGTTTTTCATGGAAATGACAGTGGTGGGAATGACATTTTAACTGTTTTTGAAATACTGTACACTATTTGAAATATTTTTGAAATAATGGTAACTATAATTTGTGACTAGCTTTTTAAAATAATTAATAAAAATTAAATAATATTTTTAGACTTTTCATATTATTTTGCAAAACTACAGCTGAATTGAAAATGACGCACAATGAAAACATTCTGTGAACGGAATTGATGTTCACTTTTTTGTTGTTGTTTTTGTGTTTTTCACACACTGCATGTCATATTTCATCTCAAGCATGCTATTCTCTGACACTATTGTCAAAATTAGAACACATATTGTTTTGATTTGTCATGTGTTTCCTATGTTTTTTTGACTTTAATAACCATTTACAAAGTCGGCAAGTCTATGTTGCCTAATGTTTTAGATGTTTGAGATTCTAAAAATTGTGTAGTGTATTCCTGCCTTAAGATGCAATCTTGTTTTTGGTTTTTTGTTTGTTTGTTTGTTTTTTATTGATCATTTTCACACACAAAAATATTGAAATGGTTTGTTTATACCACTTTTTGACATTGTTTTATATATTGAAACAGTGATAATTTTAAATGTATTTTCATATTTTAAGAAAGTCTAGGTAACCCTAGGAAAAAATAAAGATTAGTAATTAGGTTTTAATATGACCTTGATATAATGAAAAGAGTTTTATTAAAATCTACACCTGGGACATTTAAGTTTGTGTGGGTGTGGGTGTGTGTATGCAGGTCTGGTTATACTTGTAACAGACAAAAAATAGTAGACTATATATATATATATATGAAGTGCAGACAAACCAAACTTCTGCTAACGATGGTGAGAAATGTTCAACTAAAGCTCGACCTGAATGGGCAAGTGGGGTCTCTGATTGGATGAACATTTTTTTATTGAGTGGTCCAGAATACCGCTGAGCACTAACTCTTTCTCTCTCGCCCCATGTGTCCAGTCCCTGGTGCCAGCTTCACTAACCCTACCGGCTGGAGGATGGAGGACTGAAACAGAGGGAACATTAAGGCACAAAAAGAAATAAAACAGCATGTAGGAAGAGAGAAGTGGAGAAGTTGGCAGGGGGCAGTAATGAAAGGTCAATGAATGGTGTTTTGGTGAGTTAATTAAAGTTTAATTGAGTGAGCATTATATAAACAAAGTGGAAAAGCAATGTGAAGTGCTCTTCAGATCTGAAGTGCAGACAAATGCTCCTTTGAGGCTGGAATGCGAATACTGGTTGTGTTGTTTTTTTGTGTTTTTTAGAGCAGATATGTCAAAGCATGCTCGTCAAAGCCTGTAACTGCCTTGTCTCGCTTTGAACCTTTATCCTTTAAAATTATTGTCGTACAAGTCGTTTGCCAGAGGCAAAGTATGTTTTGTTGTGTGTGTGTGTGTGTGTGTGTGTGTGTGTGCATGTGTGTGTGTGTGTGTGTGTGTGTGTGTGTGTGTGTGTGTGTGTGTAAGTACGCATATATATGTGTGTTTGTCTGTGTGATCATTTATATGTTTCAGATCTGTGTGTTCGGTAGGGGTCAAAATCATTTGCCCCCTGTCAGTTCTATTTAAGTATTTCTGCCATCTCTTAATCCCTGGTGGTGTGTGTGTGTATGTGTGTGTGTGTGGATGCATGTGTTGAATAGCACAGATGATTTGTTTACTGACAGACACAAACCTGTTTGTATGCCCGTCAGAGTGCGTTTGTCAGGAAAAGCGAATCTACTGATCTAATCTTCTTCAAACCAGCCGTCCCCACAAACACATGTGCTAGTCACATGTAAACATGAGTGAATGGTGTACATCCTAACATACAGCATTACTCAGACAGTCGAACCACTGAAGAACACAGAGTTTTTTCTTATCTTTCATACACACTTTCCCAATCACAAGCGTGTATGTATATCTTGCACTAATGCATTAAAGCACATATGTGTTTAATAATGATTGAGGAGTTTTTCTGCCTTCAACAATGTCAGTTTTTTTTTAAGCGTGTAACATGTTAGACAGACGTTAGCACTGGTTTTTCTGAAATATGGAAAATGGTTTGGTTTGGATGATATTTACATTCACATTTATGTATTTGGCAGGTGCTTTTATCAAAAGCAGTGACTTACACTGCATTCAAGGTAAACCTTTTTTCAGTTCATGCATGATTCAAATGTTCACATTGCTAGTGCCGGGCTTTATGGTTCATGTTACATGAACGCTTCTTAAACTAATCAACATAAATATATTGTGTATCATCAACAGCATATCACCAGCAATGTCAACTACTCAGTGGAATGCAAAGATAAAAGCAAGGCTGATCTAAAATGTGTAGCCAATCCTAGAGCATAGTGCAGTTGCTCTCAGTTGTTTTTGACCAATAAATGACCAACTTAGGAAAATTTGTTTGGATCATTGATGTTATGTAGTAGCTCCTGAGCTCTGTAACTTTAAAGGGATAGTTGACCCAAAAAAGTTATTTCTTCTGTGGAATATAAAAGAAGATCATTAGAAAAATGTCTTTCCCATACAACAGAACAACAGAAATTACTGGTAACCAAAATGGATTTGTTAACAACATTCTTCAAATTATCTATTGTTTTCTAAAGAAGAAAGAAAGGCACACAGGTTTGTAACAGCAGGGTGAGTAAATTACAGAATTTTTATTTTGGGGTGAACTATCCCTTTAAATATGAATTGTGAATATGCCTGTCTTCTATAAAAGTGCACCAGTATTTCAGTAGAATTCTCAGGGGCAAAAACTTTATTAAATGTATTAAAGGAATGACTCATTCGCTCACAAATTCAAGTTTACTTGAAACTCTTATTTGTGAAGCTTCATTGGAAACTGATTTGTGAAGCTTCTAGAGACTCACCGGCAAATCTTTGTTTGGAAAAGAGTCAAATGAAAGATTAAGGGAGGTAAAATGCAAGCCAGTCCTTTGTAGCTCTTTGATTCTGTATCCTAAAGTCAAGGCATGAACTTAAACTTCTTATTTCTTATGGAATACTGAAGTGTTTATTATAAATTATTTATCCGTGCACATCATTATATATTTTTTAAATCCACATGCCCTCATAATCCTTAATCAAAAACAATAACTTCAAGACAATAGTCCCTCCCCTCTAGCAACCTGTCACTCTCATGTGATCACAGTAATTGGCAAACGGAAATGCGCTGATCCAATCAATTTCCAATGGACAAAATCGAGTCCCGGCCTTCATTTTTTTCTTGCTCAAGAAGCCGTTTCATTCAGATATACGTCACAAAAGGGAAGAAAAGACGATCACAACTTCCATTTCATTCTGACTTCTGTCCTCATAATATGGAACATTTCTCCTGTCAACTCTTAATAGAGCCAAAACATGTTATGATTCCCAGTCAGTCTTGGGTCCACACAGGGGTCAGTTAGTCAAAAAACAGTCCCATCACCATGAACATTAGCTCTATTTACACTTCTTGCCACAACCCCTTTGGGAGGATTATGTGGATCCGATGGAACTTTTTCCTAAATCCATCTGAGGGGATGAGTTTATTCTACTAATGCTGGCTTTCAGAAGATCAGCTGATGATGCTCCTTCCCACAACAGAGACTAAACTGCTGGCACATGGACAGCAATTCAGCAAAATACTTTACTGAATGAGGAAAGAAGAGGCTTCAAATATACCACACAAATTCATTGAAGAAATTGGTTAAGAGAAGGTCACTGTGTCTCTTGCCCCGACAGAATGTTGTTTAGGGCCTGAGTGGATGTTTTGTAACCCTGGAGATACACCAGATTTCTCTCCTGAGCTCAATTCACTTATTCTCATGGTCAATTATTCTCAGGTTCTTAGTCAAAAAGAGAGGAAAATTTGTGGAGAGCTGTCCGTGGTGCTGAACAGAAGGACATATAGAAATCGAAAGCTCTTTATGGTTCTGAACAGAAAACCGCTGAATTTAAGAGGCTGCTGTCCATGGTTTTGAAACTGGGGCACTGGCTGCACAGTGGGAGGTGCACATACAAGGTTGCAAATTACAAGGGTGTTCCATTATCAGCCTCTACGTCGCCCTCTAGCGGTCATTTTTATTTTACAACTGTAGCCATGCTGTGGAGAAATATGTTATGGGGAAAAACCACAGTGTTTATGTGTTGTTGTGACACTGAGCTTTCTGACTGTAAACACGAAGCCACAGCTGACCTCCATTATATGGATCACTCAAAATAAAAAAAAGAATAAAATAAAATAAAAACTAAATAACAACATAAAATAAAATAAAATTTTCTCATATACTCACACTAACGTCATTCCAAACCCATATGACTTTATTTCTCCTGTGGAACACAAGAGATTACATTTTTAACTGTTTCTGAGCTATTCCAACATTTGACCTCCCTGACTTTTGCTGTATTGAAATAAGAAGGGTTAAACAGGTTTGTAATGACATGAAGGTGAGGAAAAGATGAAAGAATTGGAGTTTTGGGTGATCTTGAACATCAGACAAGTAAGATCAGTGTTGCATTGGCTGACAACACTTCATTGAAACTCAAATTGGAAATTAAAGACCTTTTTGGACTCAGGTGTTTAGCTTTGTATGGCACAGAACTCCCAGTTTGCATCAGACCTTCATTTTTTGTTGCTATTGTCATTTTTGGGCAGGTGTATAATGAATGGGTGTAGTGCCAGGACAGCATCCTCATCCCCACTAGACATCTTTTGTTTTTGTTTTTTTAGATGCACCTCACATTGTTCGCTGCAGTCTGTCAGGCAGGTGGTGCACCTGTGTAACCTGTTATACATGAAATTACAGCACCACATGGATTCATAACAATGTTGTGACAATTTTTGATTTAGTTTGAAAGGGGATGCTTTTTCTTCTTTAAAAGCACTGTTCCCTCGCACAGTCCAGTCCTGTCTTTGTAAGTGTACCTTTGAGAAAATGCGGTGGTTGATTTCCTGCTGTTACCTTTCAAAAGCTTTCTGATTAAAGCTGAAAATCAAGAATGAAGAAAGAAAGTGATGCTTATGGTTTTAGGAACAGATAAGAAAGAACAGATTAGAAAGAAAGAAAGAAAGAAAGAAAGAAAGAAAGAAAGAAAGAAAGAAAGAAAGAAAGAAAGAAAGAAAGAAAGAAAGAAATAGATACACTCTTAAAAATAAAGGTGCTTCAAAAGGTTTTTCACAGCAATGCCATAGAAGAACCATTTTTGGTTCCACAAAGAACCATTCAGTCAAATGTTCTTTAAAGAACCATCTCTTTCTTACCTTTTTATAATCTGAAGAATCTTCTTTTGCCACAAAGAACCTTTTGTGAAACAGAAAGGTTCCTCAGATGTTAAAGGTTCTTTATGAAACCATTTAGACAAAAAGGTTATTCTATGGCATCGTGAAACACCTTAATTTTTAAGAGTATAGATAGATAGATAGATAGATAGATAGATAGATAGATAGATGGTTCTTTCAGAAGGTTCACATAAATGGACCCAGTGTTGGGGGTAACGCATTACAAGTAACACGAGTAATGTAGTCGGATTACTTTTTTCAAGTAACTAAAGTAATGCAGTACTTTTTACTAATTAGGGTGGCAGTACTAATTAGGGTGGCCATATGTGCCGTTCATACCAGGATTTTAATATTGCCTAAAATATCCAGGTTTTAGTTGTTTTCACTGTGCAGGTCGATCATTGCGTGACATTCATAAGAGCTAGAGAGCAGAGCAGACGGCTCCTTGCTTTCGAATCGCTCTCGCACCTACTTTGGTGTCTTTTTTGATCGCAGCGATCGCAGCGACGCTTCAAGACAAACAAACGAACAAACACGTGCGCGTATTTTCATCGCTTTGATCCTTCCCTGTAGATCTCACCTTTTCACATGCAGCACCACGACTGGTCGATTATGTACAATACCTGCATGTTATTGGTCAAACTGCTTTGGATGTTTTAGGCAATATTAAAATCCTGGCCAGGACGTGTCCCGTATGAACGACGCATATGGCCACACTATTTTTAATTTACAAGAAAACATCTGAGTTACTTTTTCAGATAAGTAACGCCAGTTACTTTGTTTCTTTGTTTCTCTAACAGCTCTCCTGTCTTCATGTTAAGAGAAATCAGGAGTGATTGCAGAGGTGTTGTGTGCGCTGTGTGAACATGATGTTACTGTAGTTCTAGACTAAATGTCAGCATTACTCATCTCACTCAAACAAAAACAGATTCAGTATTCCCTAAAATGAATATAAACAGTCAAATGCAAACTCAGGACATGACACCAACATGTTAAATAAAACAAATATCCTTTGTGTATTTAATTCCATTTTATTAACCAGTATCTTTGCTGCCAACCTTCAGTGATCAACCATACTAATAAGCAAAAATGACTTTAGATAAACATAACATTAAATAAAAAATGTAAACATTTTAAATAAAATTAAAATGTATTTATTTATTTATTTGTTTGTTTTTCTGAAAAGAAAAATGAGGCCAAGGCAGATGAGAAAAATAACATAACACATTACTTTCCATAAAAAGTAACTAAGTAACATAATTAGTTACTTTTTTGGGGAAGTAACGCAAAATTGTAATGCATTACTTTTAAAAGTAACTTTCCCCATCAGTGAAACGAACCAATAAAAAGGATTCTATGAGTAATATATACTCATATATATTTGTACTATACATATTTCAACACAGTTATATGGAGTTAGTAAATGGATAGAAAGGAAATATATGATAGATAGGGTTCTCACATATTTAGTGTTGAAAAGTCTGATTCATTAAAGCGAATCAATTTGTTCAGGTGGTACACATAAATATTTTTATAAATAAATTAATTAAATAATTATTATTTATTATTATTATTATTATTATTATTATTATTATTATAATAATAAAATGATTCATAGATTTGATTCCCTGTACTATATGCTATGTTTTGAATTAGGAATTTTTATTGAGGAATTAGGAAGTATCGTATGTAAATTAAGATTATTTTGTTATATATTTTATTATATAAGATGAATGGATGACATATGTATGATATGTATGGACAAAGTCTGATTCATTCTAGTGAATCAATTTTTTCAGAAGGTTCACGTAAATGAACAGATAAACAAGTCACTCATTCAAAACTATTTCAACCCAATTCATGCAAATTAGGGTGTTTCTGATGTGTTTAGTAAATCAGGTGGTTGACATAAATTAACATTAAAAAAGATTCACACATTTGACTCCATATTTTGACTTTTTGACTGAGTTATGTAAATTACAATGTATTTTGTTGTATTTAGTATAAGATGAATGGATGGATTAATGGATAGATAAATAGCAGTAAATGTCCCAGTGCCCTTAAAGGGATAGTTCACCCAAAAATGAAAATTATGTCATTAATGACTCACCCTCATGTCGTTCCAAACCCGTAAGACCTCCGTTTATCTTCGGACAGTACACAGTATAAGATATAGTCCGAGAGCTTTCTGTCCCGAGAGAGAATTTTCTGTCCCTGTCCATTGAGAAAGGTAATATGTACATCTTCAATACATGTGACATACACGTCCGTTAGAATTTTTTGGTAATCGAAAATACATCTTCAAAAAATATCAAAAAACTACGACTTTATTCAGCATTGACTTCAGAGGGTCTGTTATGAGAATGATATTTCGCGAACGATGTAAGCGGATCAACCAAATCTACTGAATCGTTTGAAACGGTTCGGTCAACAATAAGCATTAATCCACAAAACTTAATAACTTTTTTAACAAAACTGACACTCCCTCGACTTTATTCAGCATTGACTCCACTCCACTTTCGGACAGTTTGTTACCGTTGCCGAAAACGGTTCACAACAGTTCTTTTGCGCAGTAATGACTTAGTGCGATGATCCTTGATTCAAGCGAACGGTTTACCCGCGCTCATAACATTCACAGAATCGTTCAGTCAATCAATCACCGGAACCTTCGGTTTGAACCAGATTCATGCGCAGTATCAATCTCGTTCTCGAACCGGAACTGAATCGTTCTTTGAGAACCGTTCGTTATCTGTCGTCTCGGTGTTCATCTTCAGTTCTCTCTTCACAGCATTAAGTGTACTGTTTTGAGTAAATGAATTACAAATTTGACTCAGAGGGAAGCCATGTTTAAAAAGTAAACAGCTAAAGTCAATGACTTTTGTTGACGTGAACCGTTTCAAACGATTCAGTTCGAAGATACGGTTACATCGAGTGATTCGTTCGCGAACCGGATATCAGTAAACTGCAGTGTTGTGAATGCGCTCACAACAACCCGGGAGAGAAGTCAATGCTGAATCCATAGTTTTTGAAGCAAAATGTTAGTAACTAGGTAACGCTGATGTTGACTTTGAAGGGTCTACCCCCTCTACATTCTCAATGGAGGGACAGAAAGCTCTCGGACTAAATCTAAAATATCTTATAAAGTGACTTCTAAATGACAGGCACACGTACTATCCCACAGCAGGGTGCAGTCTTTGTGTGTATGTGCACGTAAAACAGATTGCCAAAAATTCGCCAAAACAGATGTGATAAAGCTTTGATCCTCTGGAGTGATTGATTTTGCTTTGAATTCAGTGATTCTGAACCCTGAAAGACACATTTCTCTTGATTCAGCGAGGCTCTGCTTTCTGTACGGTTTCTTCTGAGAAGTTTGAGAAAACCTTTTGTTTTGAATCAGGGTGGTTATGTCAAGACTTTTTCAAAGCTCATGCTATGAATATAACATCAATATGGACAAAGATCTAACAATCTCCCAATAAATTATGCATTTTTTATTTTTTTATTTTTTGGCAAGTTCTAGCAGCGTAGCCAATGGCTTGTGTTCAAAAGAAGACACACCATTTTTGTGTCTGTTTGTCTGCGTGCTTTTATACCCGTGTGTGTGAGAGTGTATGAAAGACAGTCTGGGGGTGTGTTTATTTGATTTGGAGGTGTTGTGTCTCTAAGCCGTCGTTAGGGCTTTGCTCGGAAAATAATAAGACGCATTTTGCAGGAAAAGGTGAAAGCTTCAAGGCAAATGAAAGCACAGTTGAAGGGTGAAATCATTCTTGGCAGAGTTTAAGTGCAGTTGCGCTGACTACTGTCAGAGGCTGTGGCAGAACTTCAACAAAATCCAGAACTCCTTTAGTTTTATAGACATTTTATTCATGACCTCAGAGTGTAATTTACTGATAGAGGTTCACGATCACAGCAGCCCCGAGGGCACCCTACTGCCGTCTGTACTGTCACTGCATGCAAAGGCCCCCACTAGAGCTTTTCTCTTATAGTTTTTGATCTCGCCTCTCCAATTTACCCTCCCATCTCTCTATCTCACTCTCTCACTTTCTGACTCTCCATTGCTCTCTTTTTCCCCCTCTCTCGCTCTCTCTCTTAACTGTCTGGTGTGTTTTCAGGTCTTTGCCCCGAGGCAGCTGTTCAAATCAGATTATGGTAGAATAGTGGTGATAATCTGCTCAGATCTTCGGGGACAGGACACATCAGGACCAACTGGACCCATTAATAAGCTCTTCAGCTGATGGATACATTATGATGCATAGCATAATGACTAAATGACATGCACAGGTACATATGCTGAAATTGTTATCCTAACTATCAGGATGGCAGTGCCCGGTAGGTACATCATGTTCTCTCTCTCTTATGCTTTGCCAATTTGATGCCTCTGTGCTGCTTAACCACTAAACATGTTTCAGTCCACTCACATTACAAAAATACTCTCATTTCCCATTTGAAAGTGCACTCTGTGGGTTAGGCATAAAGAAAGAGTTTGTCACACCGAATTAGCCTTCAAAACAAAACAACGCAGTTTGTTTGCCTCCCTCCCGACCTGCTGGTTTATTTCTGCTGATGATTGACAGCTGTCATTTTGGATCAGTAATAGAGACGAAGCAAGGGCTTTTGGAGATAGTGTCTGTCACTGGATCGACAGGAGACGGAGAGTACACACACACACACACACCTAGGTTTTAACACAGTATTTACAGGTCACAGTGTATCTGTAATCTGAGATTTAAATATAGATTACTGCAAAATCACAGACACAATATTCTGTAAAGGCTAGTTTACACTGCACTGACAAACATCAACAGGATTAACACCAACTAAAAATAGCAATGATACAAATGTAACATTTCAGTAGCATGGCGGTTTTTAGCTGTTGTTGTTTTTTTATCCTTTTAACTGTTTTCAAAGTGTAGTATTTTACAGTAACAAGCTAGTGTTTCCATCATTACAACACTGTTTGTCTGAACTGAAGAATTAATCAAACATGCTCATATAAATGATAATTTCTCTGCAGCATTGTTAGGTCTGATTAATTGTAGTGGATCAGTAGTGAATACTTCAGGAGATAAAAAATAATAATAATAAAATTAAATGTTGAATTATATAATTGGACGGCTGTTATACTTAAAATATTTTTATTTATAAACATATTGTCCCCTTAAGTAAATTCAATCTAGTTCTACTTTTTGTCTGTAGCATGTAGTATAGTATTTAAGAAGCAAAACTGAGCAAATGCACTTCCATTCTAAAGTCTGAGGTCAGTAAAATAAAAAAAAAATATATATATATATTATTCAGCAAGGTTTCAACAGAGATTATTGGATTTATATTGATTAAACTGAAAAGTGACAGCCTAGACACTTAAAAAAATATTAAGCAGCAAAACTTTTTTCAACATCGATAATAATAAAGACTTTCTAACTCATTTTGTTAGATTTTTTGAGAAGAACAAGATAATCACAGTATGAATTTCATCACCTTTTACTTCACAGGTAAATTAATCTTGTTTTAAGGATGTTTTACTAGAAAACAAGGCAAAAATACTAATTAAGAACATTCTTTTTGCAGTGGGTTTGTTGTTATAGAGTGCATCAGCCTAAACACATACATAAATACATACACACACACACATACACACACATTCACTTCAACTGTAAGACAACATTTAGTGTAGCTGTCACAGTATATAAGCTTTAAAACTTTACTATTCATGATATACAGTACTATTCATGAAATACAAAATATACTGCGCCACATATAAACACATACACAATCTTAGATTGTTAGACAGCATTTGCTGGTCACAGTCTATCAGTGTTTCAAGTGTTCAGACATTACAGTATATGACAACTACAGACAGACCCGCACACACATACACGTACTGTAACATTTCGCTGAGCTTCATAATATATCCTGACACTTCCAAAAGCAAACCTCTTATCGTCTAAAGGTCATTGTGAATCTTCCTACAGTTGTTTAGAAATGTGAGTGTTGCTGCAATATCTTCCGACCTGCATTTTTTTAATCTTGCCAAAGGGTCCGTCAGAATCATCACAGACCCGTTCTTCCCGAGTTTTTCTTTTCTTTTTTCTTTTTTTTTTTTTTTTGCTGCGTTGTCATGGTGATATGATTATTGCCTACCAACAGGAGAAGAACAGGATGTTGTGTTCTCTCTGTGTACAGTTTGAGCTGTGAGAGAGACTCCTATTATATCTCGCTGTAGAGATGATGAGGTGGCTCAAAGTGGAATGCATTTAATTATTTTAATGATTTGCTGCATTATATCAAGGATGTTTTCATTTATATTTCCCTCAGTCTCCGTTCAGACGGAAAGGATCCAGAATTAGGCTAAAGCTCATGCGATCAGTCTTTTGGGTGGAGTGTGCCGCATACAAGAAGAGTGACATGCGTACTATGCAATGACCCTGCCTGCCATCTCTCTCCTACCTTTCTCTCCGATTCAGTCACCTTTCCACAACCCCTCATTCTTTATCCTGCTTTTCAATTTTTATTGCCCCCCCCCCCTCTTTTTTTCCTCTGCTCCTCCCGTCTTTGGCCCCAGTTGCCCTCGGCAACAACAGCAGCAGGATGAATTGAGGGGCTCGACCCCTCCCTTCACACTCGGGTGTGCGTCGCACAGTTATACCGTGAATGCCCCACACACATGGAGTCCAGGTATATAGAGGCTCATTCATCAAGGTGTCAGTGGTGATTCTGTGGTAAATTAGCCATGTCTCCTCTCTACTCTGGACTCCCTCTTATAAACCAGCCTTCAGGGAAACCATCCCTCTCTGCCTCAACCTCTCTCCTTCTTCTCTCCCTTGAATGGGGGGGGGGTATTGGGGGTCACTGAGAGAAAGAGGGACAGAGATTATTGGATTTGTACTTAGTTTTCCTCACTTGATCAGAGACATTAATGCTGCTTTGTGGCTTTCTTCTCTCAGGGTCGTTCAGCCAGACCTCAGTACAAAAGCCACAACCTGCTCCAACATTCAGAGCTCTTACAAGCATCTTTACCCCTTTAATTAAAATCACTTGTGTACAGCCCAATAAGAGAAAACAATAGCATCACATCACTGGTTGAGTTTGTTTATAAACTGGGTTTCTTTATAAAATGTGTCGTCTTACTTTAGACCAGATAGATTAAACTGTACAAACCCACAAACGTTCATACGATACAAATAGTTTCAAAGCTTCAAAGTGTTAAACAGGAAAATAACGGAATCAATCATGAAAATATTTGTTTTCTTTCTAATTATTATACAATTAACAAAAGCAAAAAATAAAAAAGGCCTCTAACATTAGCTTGCTCTGTTCTTTTTCTATTCTATCTGTTTTCTTTTTATTTATTTATTATATAAATAAAAACAAAAATAAAAAAACCTTGCTACGTGTACTGCGTTAAGCTGAGACTTGTTATAGCACTTGCATGTCATTGCTCTCTTATTGATTTTGATTCCTCATTTGTAAGTCACTTTGGATAAAAGCATCTGTAAATGACTAAATGTAAATGATGAAAACTTTACCAAATATGAGACAATTTCTGCTGTAAAGCAGCTCTAAGAGACAGTAGTGTCATTATTCTGCTAAATTCAGTTCAGTTAAATAATGGTGTAGTTCATCAATTATGACCAAGTTTAATTTAGCTACTGTATAAGCAGCTCTGTTGAAGACAATGGTGTCATTATTTAGCTTTATTCAGTTGTGTTGATTCAATTTCAGTTTAATCAGTTTAATAACCATGTCAATGTTAAATATTGATTATATTACTGAATATTAAGTGTCTTTTAAAACCCAACTAAGCAATGGAAAGGAAATCAAACTTCATTAGGTGACAGAAATGGAGAAACTAGTTTCAGTTGGGGCCTGAAATACAACATGTCCCACATCATTTTGAGCTACATATGCAGCAATCAAATTTAGAAATTTTGTCTGGTGAATGATAAAACAGGCAAAAAAATAAATAAATAAAAAACACTTCATTAACACAAGTTATGACATAGAAACCATATAGCAGTGCCCTTAGCAACCATCCAGTATCATGACAGTGCACTTTTGACAAAAAAAAAAAAAGCCTCAAATGCATGACCTGTTTTTCTGTGTTCAAGGCAACTGATCTGTTTCTGAAGAAAAACCCTGAGTTTGCAGGTATGAATTGATTCTACAAGAAACTCTTAAGACTTTTGTAAGTTAATGAGACCTGTGAGTGTGTGTTTAAGCAGCTTTAATTCCCTGTGGGAAAATCCATCAGCTGAGGGAGAAAGCCAACAGCAGCAAACACTCTGAATCTCTCAAGTCATGACTGACACTGAAATGTCCTTCAGTTGTCTCAAGGTTTTCAGACGATACATTATAGTAGTTTTGAATGGCATTCTTAGATTTTCTATTTTTAATCATTTAATTAAAATATTGTACATATAATATAGAGGAGAGTGGGGTGAGGTGCATAAGTATTTACTGTATATTGTTCTTCAGTGAAAAATTTGAGGTAAAGATTAAATTGTAAATGAGGAATGCCTCTGATCAGCTGAAATCATAAGGAAACATGAGGTGTAAAAAATACAGAGAAATTGTACATAAGGTAAAGTATGGGTATTGTGTAACTTTTTCTCAATTACATGTACCAAGCTAAAACATACTTTAGTGCAAGAAGACAAGGTACCACATTTAATTTCACTCATAGATTTAAAAGTTCTTAGATTAGAAATAGACAAATTAAATCTATCAGACACAGGGGGGTTTCTCATTAACGTAACTTTGATAAACAAACTTTGTAAAGTAGACTCTTTAATCACAATTAGTCCTGACTGTGTAGAGCTTTAGAACACATTACATTTAAATGAAACCAATATCCTGAAATTTTTAAGCTTTAAATTCATCAGTAGTTCAGGTTTGGTAATTTATATGGTTGAATTCATTCTTGAGATATGGTGATAATTAAAAGTATAGGTTTTAGACTTATGAGGTGTTTCTTCATAAGGACCAGTGACCTGTTATAGTTGTTGCCAACTACATTTTCAACTAAAATGGATTTCAATGGACATTTTAAGTAAAATCTGGGAGTGCTTTTGATGTGTCTTTTTTTAAGAGGCTTAAGTCTTCATTAAGTCATGTACTTTATAGACAGGGGTTTAAAGTCCTTGATTAATTGTACTAAGTCTTTACACACACTTTTTAACCCCATTCAAATCACAATTAATCTTTCAAAGTATATTGAATAAATATATAAAATGAAAATATGACTTCTTAAAAATATGTTGCAATGATGCAACTTTCCCTAGTTCCCAATTTTTTAGTGGAGGATTTAGACGCAGGATTTTTAAGGATGAGAATGAAAATTCTGTCATCATTGACTCACCCTGTCTTCCCAATCTGTTCGACTTACTTTCTTCCGTGGAACATAATAAAAGAAGACCAAAATTCCAACATTTTACCATGTTTACCTACACTTTTCAATATATCAGCTTTTGTGTTCTGTAGAAAAAAGAATGCCAAGCAGGTTTGAAATGACATGAGGGTGAGTCAATTATGACAGAATTGTACATTTTGAGTAAACTACAGTATTTCTTTAACTGGTGACAGATCTACTGTCTAATAAAAAAGGATGTGGAGATGAGGAGAGAGCAAGGTTTTTTTTTCTGTCTGTAATAATGATGACGTATGAGACCTGAAGCTCGGTGCTCCCCCTCACCCCTGGATACAGGTTGGGTGGACAAAAAAGGTGACTTTTACCAGTCGTCAGAAGGACGAAACACGTGCCACAGGTGGGTGCATCGTAATAACTCGCTGATTACAATTTCTTCACATTCTTCTCGGTTTGAGCTTCGGAGGTGCTCAATTGTTTATGCAACCATCCGTGATGAAGATCCCCTGTCGGGCTTAAAATTACAAATTTAACGTCATTTACAAGTTCTTACTGCAGACACAACCTACAAAAACAACAGTAAATGGTAATCAACAAATGTATTACTTTACGTGTGTGTGTGTGTGTGTGTGTGTGTGTGTGTGTGTGTGTGTGTGTGTGTGTGTG
Source organism: Cyprinus carpio (assembly GCF_018340385.1). Lineage (NCBI taxonomy): Eukaryota > Metazoa > Chordata > Actinopteri > Cypriniformes > Cyprinidae > Cyprinus > Cyprinus carpio. The sequence goes on from NC_056576.1 coordinate 13,254,227, forward strand.
TGTTTTCCCCAGCATGCAGGGTGTACAGCTCTCCCTGAGGACAGATCTTAGAGTGAGCGAGCAAGTAAGAACCAGGCTTAGTGGAGATCCTGGGGAGAGAGGGGGATTTCTGACAACTCAAGCCCAGTGGGGAGTGAGGGAGCTGGGCTAAAAGAGCAGAAAGAGGGAGGGTGGGTATCTGGATCTCAGCTTTACTGATGTATAGACCAGCAGTGCAGAGATGGATGTGAGATAGGAAAGAAAGAGAAATAAAAAGGGGGGATGAGACAGAGGCGAGGGAGTGAGGAATAGACATTATCACTTTCTTGATACAGCTCTCTTTTTTTAATGCTTTCTCTCACACATAGCCGCCTCCTCCAACACCACATTAAACATATGCAAAGGGAGAGAAGAATATGGAAGGAAGACGTTTTAAGCAGCATTTATGAAATGCTGATTCATTGTCATTGCAGGGCAGAATTCAAGACCTGAGCAAATTGAAGGAATTACAAGCACACGCACATATTCACTCTGTCCATGTAAGGACATATCATAGTCTTTTAATGTATTCTTTTATATATATATATATATATATATATATATATATATATATATATATATATATATATATATATATACACACACACACACATATATATGAAGCTAATTACAATGACTAACCCAATATAACCAAAACCCTAACCTGATCCTAAAACAAAACATTTTGCATCTTCAGAATATATATATATGTACATTATATTCATTCATTACACACAGACTGATATATTTCAAATGTTTATTTCTTTTAATTTTGATGACTATAACTGACAACTAAGGAAAATCTCAAATTCTGTATCTCAGAAAATTAGAATATTACTTAAGACCAATACTAAGAAATGATTTTTAGAAATCTTGGCCAACTGAAAAGTATGAACATGAAAAGTATGAGCATGTACAGCACTCAATACTTAGTTGGGGCCCCTTTTGCCTGAATTACTGCAGCAATGCGGCGTGGCATGGAGTCGATCAGTCTGTGGCACTGCTCAGGTGTTATGAGAGCCCAGGTTGCTCTGATAGTGGCCTTCAGCTCTTCTGCATTCTTGGGTCTGGCATATCGCATCTTCCTCTTCACAATATCCATATATTTTCTATGGGGTTAAGGTCAGGCGAGTTTGCTGGCCAATTAAGAACAGGGATACCATGGTCCTTAAACCAGGTACTGGTAGCTTTGGCACTGTGTGCAGGTGCCAAGTCCTGTTGGAAAATGAAATCTGCATCTCCATAAAGTATGGTCAGCAGCAGGAAGCATGAAGTGCTCTAAAACTTCCTGGTGTACGGCTGCGTTGACCTTGGACCTCAGAAAACACAGTGGACCAACACCAGCAGATGGAATGGCACCCCAAACCATCACTGACTGTGGAAACTTTACATTGGACCTCAAGCAACGTTGTCTCCTCTCTTCCTCCAGACTCTGGGACCCTGATTTCCAAAGGAAATGCAAAATTTACTTTCATCAAAGAACGTAACTTTGGACCACTCAGCAGCAGTCCAGTCCTTTTTGTCTTTAGCCCAGGCGAGACGCTGTCTGTTGTTCAAGAGTGGCTTGACACAAGGAATGCGACAGTTCAAACCCATGTCTTGCATACGTCTGTGCGTAGTGGTTCTTGAAGCACTGACTCCAGCTGCAGTCCACTCTTTGTGAATCTCCCCCACATTTTTGAATGGGTTTTGTTTCACAATCCTCTCCAGGGTGTGGTTATCCCTAATGCTTGTACACTTTTAATGTGTGCCTCTCTATTAATGTGCTTGGACACAGAGCTCTGTGAACAACCAGCCTCTTTTGCAATTACCTTTTGTGTCTTGCCCTCCTTGTGCAAGGTGTCAGTGGTCGTCTTTTGGACAACTGTCAAGTCAGCAGTCTTCCCCATGATTGTGTAGCCTACAGAACTAGACTGAGAGACCATTTAAAGGCCTTTGCAGGTTTTTTGAGTTAATTAGCTGATTATAGTGTGGCACCAGATGTCTTCAATATTGAATCTTTTCACAATATTCAAATTTTCTGAGATATTGAATTTGGGATTTTCCTTAGTTGTCAGTTATAATCATCAAAATTAAAAGAAATAAACATTTGAAATATATCAGTCTGTGTGTAATGAATAATTATAATATACAAGTTTTACTTTTTGAATGGAATGAGTGAAATAAATCAACTTTTATAGATAATATTCTAATTATATGACCAGCACCTGTATGTATATACAGTCGTGGCCAAAAGTTTTGAGAATTACATAAATATTAGTTTTCAAAAAGTTTGCTGCTAAACTGCTTTTAGATCTTTGTTTCATTTGTTTCTGTGATGTACTGAAATATAATTACAAGCACTTCATACGTTTCAAAGGCTTTTATCGACAATTACATTACATTTATGCAAAGAGTCAGTATTTGCAGTGTTGGCCCTTCTTTTTCAGGACCTCTGCAATTCGACTGGGCATGCTCTCAATCAACTTCTGGGCCGAATCCTGACTGATAGCAACCCATTCTTTCATAATAACTTCTTGGAGTTTGTCAGAATTAGTGGGTTTTTGTTTGTCCACCCGCCTCTTGAGGATTGACCACAAGTTCTCAATGGGATTAAGATCTGGGGAGTTTCCAGGCCACGGACCCAAAATTTCAACATTCTTGTCCCCGAGTCACTTAGTTATCACTTTTGCCTTATGGCACGGTGCTCCATCGTGCTGGAAAATGCATTGTTCTTCACTAAACTGTTGTTGGGTTGTTGGAAGAAGTTGCTGCCGTTGGAGGGTGTTTTGGTACCATTCTTTATTCATGGCTTGTGTTTTTGGGCAGAATTGTGAGTGAGCCCACTCCCTTGGATGAGAAGCACCCCACACATGAATGGTGTCAAAGGATGCTTTACTGTTTGGCATGACACAGGACTGACTCTGGTAGCGCTCACCTTTTCTTCTCCGGACAAGCCTTTTTCCAGATGCCCCAAACAATCGAAAAAGGGGCTTCATCGGAGAATATGACTTTGCCCCAGTCCTCAGCAGTCCATTCACTATACTTTCTGCAGAAGATCAATCTGTCCCTGATGTTTTTTTTGGAGAGAAGTGGCTTCTTTGCTGCCCTTCTTGACACCAGGCCATCTTCCAAAAGTGCTTCGCCTCACTGTGCGTACAGATGCGCTCACACCTGCCCTGCTGTCTTTTCATTCCTGAGCAAGCTCTGCACTGGTGGCACTCCGATCGAGCAGCTGAGTCCTCTTTAGGAGACGATCCTGGCGCTTGCTGGACTTTCTTGGACGCCCTGAAGCCTTCTTTACAAGAATTGAACCTCTTTCCTTGAAGTTCTTGATGAACCTGATAAATTGTTGATTTAGGTGCAGTCTTAGTAGCCACAATATCCTTGCCTGTGAAGCCATTTTTATGCAACGCAATGATGGCTGCACACGTTTCTTTGCAGGTCACCATGGTTAACAATGGAAGAACAATGATTTCAAGCATCACCCTCCTTTTAACATGTCTACAATGTGCCATTCTAACCCAATCAGCCTGACATAATGATCTCCAGCCTTGTGCTCGTCAACATTCTCACCTGAGTTAACAAGATGATTATTGAAATGATCTCAGCAGGTCCTTTAATGACAGCAATGAAATGCAGTGGAAAGGTTTTTTTGGGATTAAGTTAATTTTCATGGCAAAGAAGGACTATGCAATTCATCTGATCACTCTTCATAACATTCTGGAGTATATGCAAATTACTATCATAAAAACTTAAGCAGCAACTTTTCCAATTTCCAATATTTATGTAATTCTCAAAACTTTTGGCCACGACTGTATATATATATATATATATACATTATTCTTTTTTTTTTCAGTTTTTTCAGGACAACCACAGATTGAGTCCATTTAGGGGCAATTTTGTTGTTAAATAAACCTCTGTATTATTGTTATTATTATGGCGACTTTTGATTGGATTTTATTGTTTTTATTAGTTAATAAAATTTTCATTCCCCTAAACATAACTCACAGAAACTTTTCTGCATTTTTCAATTTTCATAATTTTTTTAGCATGCTTAAACTGCTTTTCTCGCTGTGACCATTGACTGGTACCCCAATATAGATGGTTGTGGGGAAGGTATGACAAAGAGAGAGATGATGAACATTTTTAAAAACTATCATTAACTTCAATTGAGTCAGTCTTGCATCATTGTCACCACACAATCAAAATTCTCTGCCGCTGGCCCTGTGTGTGCGAGAGAGAGAGAGAGCAACTATCCACCCTGTTCTTACACACACATACACCAGCAAATCTAAAAAGAGGTGTGAGTGATTGACTAATATAAAAGGGCAGTTGTTGCTTTGCATTTATTATTGATTGAATTTAAAGAAATGTAGAAATAACAAGCAAGTATTAAATGTCAGTGGCACTAAAAAATGCTCCCTTAGGTGAATGCTGAATCTCTTATTGCAGAGCTATTTTACTACTTTCATTTGAGGTCCAGTATGTGTGTAAGTCTGGCATGTTAAGACTGAAAATAAGCTAAACAACTTAATACTGTGTTAGTAAGATAATCGGGGTTTGCAAATGAAATTGGCCATAAAGACCTTGCTAGAAAGTAAACATTCAGAGTTCACAAATTAAATGTTGAAAATGTAATGGCCATTTTAATACTATTGTTTTCAAATTAGGAAAAACATTTATATGATCATTTGGAGCCCAAATCATTGACATTTTAGAATATTAGAAGACAAAATATTCCAATTAACCAGAATTAAATTTATACACACACACACATTTGTCTTAAAGGGATACTCCATTTATCCCTTTAATGTGTTTTACAATATTAGTTTACAAAATAGATTTAAAAGGGAAGAAAGAATTGTATATTTTTCTTGTTCCATTTAAATTCACTCATTGAGAAATACAAAACATTTTTTATCCTACATGGAGTCAATGCAATTCTCAGACATATCTGATAATGTTTGCTGAAGTCAGAATGAACTTGATTTGATGATGTTTACGAACACTGACAGCTACGAACACAGACTAATTTTTATCACTTTTTAGCAGCACTGATAAGCAAATGAGACATTGTCGGTTTAACGCTTGAAGAAGGGAGAATAGTATATAAAAAAAAAATTCTTTGACCATGTTATTTTAATAACTGTACTTTATTTGGATTAGATACAAACAATATGTTCAACTGCACCATGCTGCTTGGAAGGCAGAAAAAATGTAAACACCCATTGAGACTAGATATGTGGCGCAGTCTGCTAATTGACGACTGCAAGCTTTTGTACAGAAAATGTCCTGATGTATTATGCAGGGCGGTGATTTCATCAAAATCAATCGTAGGGTATAAAAAATGAATGACAGGCTTGAGTCCCTTTCAGGTAAATCAGTTTGCTGAGCAGCCATCTTGACAATGTCCCCCAGGCAGCTATTTTTTATCTAGGCAATAGGCATGCAGGTACAGTTCTAATTGAATGGAGGGAAAACAGACATCTCGGCAACTGTTTGTCAAGATTACTTTTCAATAACGTTAAATCAACAATCATAAATCAAACATTTTGCTTCTTTGGTTCAAATCACACTAAAAAAACAGGCATGCATGTTCTGGAGTAAAAAGTGCCATTGCAGTTTCTCTCATTCATTTCACCATGAGTGTTCTGTCTTTTCCTCTTACTACTGTCTTGTGGCTCCCACAGGGCAATGGCATTCTCAACAAGTCACATGAGAGTTCAGCTCTGGGCTTTGCTGTGACCCCTGCTGCAGTTTATCACATTTACCATTACCAGACAACAGACATAATCTAACTAACAGGCGCCCAATGAGATTTCGTCCATCGACACAGTACTGAATTCACCAGACTGCCACCACCCAAACAGAAGCAGAAAAACAATAATACATACCGTATTATACAATAATACGTTAGTTGGAGGTGCTTGTATTTAGTTGTTTCACAAATTGAGTCATTAGAATAGTAAAAAAGCTTTTTTCTTCTAACTTAGCATGTGCACAGGTTTGGTTAGATCAGTGGTTGGTTCAGGGTTAGACTCTGGGGTTTGATAATGAATTGTTTGGGCAGTTGTATGATTACAACACCTGCAGGTCTCAATGTTCTCCTACAGAAAGACACTTTGTAAATCTTTAGTACTGAGTTTAAAAGATCCATCCACAGCAGGGAACCTTCTAAGGGTTAACAAAAGAAAGTCGTAGCAAGAGAGAGAGTCTTTCATTTTGATCTCTTGCCCCGTAGAGACGTGTGGAATTGTGGGATAGCTACAGCCTCTTTCCCACATTTGTATCTCCATAGTAACGCCCCACGGGGAGGTGGAAGGGTGGAGGTGAGCTAATCTCTAAGTCGATACCGAAGAATGTTCAACTCTTACTAAACTCTGTGAGTGGGGAGAGTTCATCTATTCTCTCTTCCTAGTTGATGAGGTGTGTGTGTGTGTGTGTGTGTGTGTGTGTGTGTGTGTGTGTGTGTGTGTGTGTGTGTGTGTGTGTGTGTGTGTGTGTTTGCTGTTTACAGAATTTTGCTGAGAACATGGTGTGGTCTTCTGTCTGTTGATCTTCCGTGAAGCTTCAAGAAATAATTCGATATTTATTTGGGGGGGTAATTAATTATTTAAAAGGTATATTCATATTCGGCCTGTATATTCCCTGTGTCGGATGAGCATTTTTCAAGTACCTGTACTATTTTTCGAAGACTTTAACTTATACTTGACTATACACCAAAGAATAATATCTTACTTTTTACTCCACTACATTTTAGAGAAGCATGTTGTTTCTTGTTATTTTGAATTGAAGAAACCGAGACCCGATCCGAGATGGAAAAGCAATCTGTCTGATTCTTTTGAGCTGATTCTTTTCAATGAAACTGTTGAATTGGATAACAGAGCGCATCGAATAATTCATTCTCGAACTGGACTGATCCGATTGCACCTTTTCTTTAGTCAACAACTGATTCACTGATCCTGCTGGAGCATTCAGGTTACTATTCATTGAATTTCTCTTATCTGACTCAAAATGAGCCAAGAACTGAGAACATTATGGTCCTAAAAGCTTGAGTGTTTAGGGGACTTGACTGATGGCATGAAAAGTTACTTATTTCCACTAAAAAGGTGCTATTAAAAATAATTCATCCAAAAGAAAAAAATTCTACCAGTTTCTTTATGTATTTCTAATGCATATGACAAAAGAAGACATTCTGAATGCTGATAATCAAACAGTGTTCTATTGTCCATATAGTGGATGTCAATGGTAACCAAACCCGAGACATACGGGTATCACCCCCCATTTAAAATAATCACATTTTATTTCTTTGCAGCCTGAAATGAAGACAGACACAGTTTATGTTTTATCCAGCTGTATTTACCCAAGTGCAACTGATAACATCCAAGTGAAAGATATAACACCAACATGTCAGAGAAAAAAAAAACACAATCACAGTTGAAAAAAGAATCACCCCCCTCCTAAAAATGACTAGTAAACTTAATCAGGTGTAGCTAATCACCTTCTCAATGCCACACAAAGCCATTTGACTTTCAACTGTGATCAGCTGTGGTCATTTTGATTAACTCAGCATGAAAATAGCTTTCCTGGAGCAGGCCTTGGTAATACAACTAAAGCAAACGATCAACCATGGGTGGCAAAGCACTGTCAAAAGATCTCTGGGATAGAGTTGTGGACAGGCACAAGTCAGGAGATAGATACAAAAAAAAATTAAAGGCTTTATCAATGCCTACAAGCACAGTAAAATCTATTATTGAGAAGTGGAAGGTATTTGGTACAACACAGACCTTCCCTGAATCAGGACATTGCTCCAAACTGGATGAAAGAGCAGGAGGAAACTGATCAGAGAGGCGACCAAGAGGCCTAAAGCAATTTTGAAGCAGATGGAGGAATTTATGACAAAGAGTGGTCATTGTGTGTGTGTGCATGTGACAACAATATCACAAATTATCCATAAATGTGGCTTATATGGGTGGGTTGCAAGAAAACTCCTCAAGAAATGCCACATGCAGTCACGACTGAGTTTTGCCAAAACACACCTTAATTCTGAGTCTAATTAATTCTTGATTCTGAGTCAGATGAGACTAAATCTGAATTATTTGGCCTCAACGTCAAACAATGCAGCTGAAAGAAATCCAATACAGCTCACCATCCAAATAACAGCATTCCTACAGTAAAGCATGGAGATGGTAATATCCTGTTATGGGAGTGTTTCTCTGCAGCAGGCACTGGAGCGCTTGTCAGGATAGAAGAAAAAATGGATGTGAAAAAATACCGTCAAATTATTGAGGAAAATCTGCTGCCCTCTGCCAGAAAGTAGTCGATGGGGAGAAGGTTTACCTTACAACATGACAATGACCCAAAGCACATAGCAAAACTGAGCACAGGGTGGTTGAAGGAGAAAAAGGTGAATGTCCTCGCATGGCCTAGTCAGTGCACAGACTTAAACACCCTGACTTTAAAAAATCTCTTGAATGACTTGAAGACTGCAGTCCAGAAACACTCGCTATCAAATTTAACTGAACTCAAGCAATTCTGCAAAGAAGAGTGGGCAAATATTGCAAAGTCTAGATGTGCAAAGTTAGTAGAGACATATCCCAACAGACTAAAGGCTGTAATTAAAGAAAAAGGTGGTTCACAAAATACTGACACGAGAGTGATCCTTTTTCCAACTCAATGATTCAGTTTTTTTGTTTTGGGGGGGGGGGGGTTATTTTCTTTACCCACTGTATCTCAAAATCTTCTTTTATGTTCCACAGTAGAAAGTAATACAGATTTGGAACAACACAAGGATGAGTAAATGATGATTTACATTTTTGTAAATTACTTACTTTTTTGTTGAATTATCCCTTTATGCTCACTGTATAAAATTTTGCTTGAATGTTGATATTGAAAGTTTAACCTTTTTATAGTGTAAGTCTTAATCAAATGAAATATTTCAAAGTCATGCATATTAAATGTCTATATGCACAATTTTTTTAATTGATTGATTTTTTATTGATTTTTTTTATCAGTTGGCTAATTGATAACTTGAACTTTTATTGAGGACTTACACTTCTGCTGGTGTAATATTGCATTAGAGTACCTGGACTTTAACTCTCCTCCAGCTCTCCTCTTTCACATAAAGCTAGTTTAATTGCCAATATGAATGTTTTCCTCAGTTCTACTTAGTTTCTAGGCTCCACTCTTTCCTCAGAAGACAGACTATAGTCAGATTAAAGGACTGTCACAACGTCTTTGAGTTCTGGGGCAACAGTATCAGAGTTGTGGTGACAGAGAAAGAGACAGTGAGAGAGAAGGATGAGGTGTGAAAGCCCCACAAAAAGACTGTTTGGAAGCACATTTACACTGCAAAGAGAAATAGCTAAGGGATTTCTTTTTTTTTCTTTTTAGGCTTTTGCTTTTATAGTGCAGACCAGTTTAGAGAGGCAGGTGGAGAATGAAACTGAGTCATGATGCTGGCCAGATTTGAATCTTTGGAGCACCACAGGTTTTTATGCATGCTCTAAAATCATTATTTCCTATGTTTCTCCAGTTTTTGTATTAACATGTCATGACAAGAAGTCATGCCCTGCAGTGTATGAATGCAAGCACAGAACACAGGAAAGCTCTGGCAGTGTGAATGAGCAAAATCCCACAACACTTGCCGAAACAACTTCTTTTTTGTGAAAGAAGCTTGTACCAGGAGCACATACACCTGCGGTGCCACGACTCCAACACGCTGGGTCCTCTATTGGATTGGTGTTCATTGTATCTCCCTCTATGGTGAATGCAGGGAGTGGGCATAAAAATCATGAGGGCATATTTCCAGCATTCAAACTCTGAAAAATAATCTGATGAATTTATTTGTGGAAGATTAAATGCTGGTCAACTAGAATGAGTGAAGAAAAGCAAGGTCAAAAACTCATATATTCTGGCATTTATTGAAAATGAAGTCACAATGAAGGCATTTGGGAAAAGATTGTGTCAGGTCTGAAACTGCTGCTCTGAATCATGTTCTCAAAACAGACAGGCGTACAAACTTTGACCCTCCCTAATAAACCCATAAAGGTTTATTTTTATGTTGCTCATGGGGGAGATCTCAAATGTAGTGTATGTCAGCTCTGAAATTCTAGCGCTTTGAATGTGTGGATTTTAGACCGCAAACAACCTGTATCGCTTCCCACATACACAACCAATCAGAAATGAGTGACATTTAAATTCCCTGAACATAAGGCAACTGAAAATACTGAGAGAGGAAAAGACCACAGCAGGAGCAGGCAAGTAACCCGACGTGACTCCAGAGCTGGGACTGTGTGTGTGCGTGCGCAGGGACTCCTGTCAGCAGAGGGGCTGGCTGATGGAACGTCAGAGGCTGCAGATGAAGGGATGAGAAATGACGATGAGCTGAGCTTGGCTGTGTGACACTGGTCGAAAGCATGTGAGGGAGATGTGAGCTCTGCAGATCAGATTAATCTTTACTCAGATGAGACGAAAGGGAAAAGCATCTAGGCTGGGTATTTTTTCCTGATAAGTTTGTTGCTCCTGTCTACTGGGCAAAAAGATTGAGAGGCTACAAATTCAGTTCAGACCTTATGTAGCACCTTTTGTGCAAACAGTGCAGCATGATATGCTGGTAAATACATAATAAATAATTAAACAAGTAAATCCATTATGTATTAAAAAGAAATATAAAATAAGTAAGCATGGTGGAAAGAGCGACTTTGACTGGCATGAATCATTCACTAGTTTCCAGGCTAGTATAAACTGGTTACTGGTGGTTTAGTGCTGGACTAGTTTTGTTGTTTTAGTTCAAGTTTTTGTCTTCTTATGAAAATGTCCTTTAGATTTCAATATTAGTTTTATAATTCTCATTATTTTCATTTAAACATTTATTTTAGCATAATAATATTATCATGTTTTGGCAATATTTCATTATATTCATAAATTCTATTTGACAATTGTAGTTTTAGCCTGTTTTTTAGATTGTTTAATGTATTTTTTTCTTATTTCATCAACAGTTATTATAATAATTATTTTCAAAAATTAATTTACCATAATTATAAATAAATTAAAATAATTAATTATAATTAAATAATTCAATGAAATTCATTATTTAAAATGGTTTATCTTTTATTTATCTAAAGTAACATTTTAAAAAAAATAATCAAAATCATTTAATTATCATCATTATACTTTTTTTTTTTTTTTTGTCTTCGCCAGCATGTTCACTCTGGTTAAGCTGGACTGCTGATGAAGCAGGATGAACAAAGACAGATATTGTGGATGTGGTGTTAAGCCTGGGAGAGGCGATTTATTTTAAATAAGTCAACATCAACGTGAAAAATGGGAGAAATAGTGTTTCCAAAGGGATTGTTTTGCAGAAAATGAAAGGGGGTGTGTTTTTATCACAGGCTGGTTGGTGTGAGTAGGAGCCGAGCCCAGCAGTGGTGAATTACCGTACACCCCCCAACTCCAGGGCACAGAGTTTGGTACTTCTAAAGCAGACTTGAGTACTAGGAAACAGAGCACGTTGCCAGCAGTACAACTTTACTGTGCCCCTCCTCTCACACCTGCTCCAGTAAAGAGCCTGACTACAAGGCGGTGACCAAAAGGATGGGGCGGCACTGACATAAGGGGAGGCGTTAGGTCTGTGACACTGATTAAGCGGGTTAAAGAGCTTGGTGTAGAGAACAGCACAGCAGCATCCATTGGGAATAGCATCCATCACCCTGGAGACAAGCATCCAAAATACTGCAAAATAATGCTGTTTTTTAACAGGGTAAGGAACAGTAAGCAAACTCCATGTGTTTAAACTTTCTATAATGGTATCAAGTGGAGTCTTCACAAAGGACATGTTTTTGCACTGTGTTTTTTTTATTGTACACTATCCAGAATGGAATTGTCAGTTCTTTAAATTCCAATTCAAAAAGTGATTTAGTAAACAGGATGAAAGGAAGCAGTATAAAATAATTAAATTAAAGAAGGTAGAATTAAACTGAATTAAATATGTGAGCTTTTAAAGTTTAAAGGTTTATAAACCTTACAGATAAATAGAGACGCAATATATACACACACACATATTAAGTTTATTGTGTGTACATACTATATATATATATATATATATATACACACACACACACACACACATACACACAATTTACACTTTGCGTCTTTCTTTTTTTGCAGCATTTTAGGCCATGTGAATAGCTTTATCAAGTTAAAAACAATTTAACTTTTTAAAAACACATCTTAAGACACCTGCTTTTTTAGTTTGTTTTACTGCACTACGTCTTTTTTTGAGCGCAAGAACGCATCATCTGTGAACAACTCCTCAGAGAGCCTGATGTCTTCTGCAGGCTGTTCCATAGCTGGGGATTGTACATCCTCATAAATGTTAGTTCTGCCTGTTAGAACAGGTTTAGAAGACCACAGAGACCTGTTTGTAACAAACTTCACTAGCTTATTAGATACGGGTTGAGCTGCAAACACATAATGGGATCTGAACACCAGCAAAGTGAAATCAATTTTAACATTTACTAGTATCCAATCAAGGGACTTCAAGGCATGTGTAATATGATAAAGCTGGAATATTTTGGACCCTTTCTCGGGAAGGTCAGATGATACAGGCACTGCAAAATTCCAGTGTGTGGACCAGCTGAAACAACGACAAGATGTAATGTATTCTGAGGGGAGGAAGAGCTAAATAAATGCTTTATGGGATTTACTGGAAATTTCACGCTTTGCGACGTCCACCACTTCTGCCACTGCTCATCCTTTTTGTTCACATGGAGATTTTATGCACGAATTAATGTTAATGAGAGAAGGCGGGAGCGGGGTTTCAGAATTTCCTCTCTCTTTCTATCTGTCCCTTTCGTTCCCTCTCTTCTAATTGCAATGCATACACATTAAGCAATCCATATTTTCAGACTTACTCACTCTCTCTCTCGCTCTCATTTTATCTCTTTTTCACCTAATTGCATGCACACATTAACATATATTTCCATTCGGGCTAAAAGCAATGGCTTTGTCTGCTGCCGAATATCAAGTGAATGTTCCTGCATGTTTATGAGTGATGGAGACATGGGACATTTATGAACAAAAAATGACATTTTGTTCATACTGGAAACAGAATGTAAATGGGCAACTGATGTTGTGTGTGTGTGTGTGTGTGTGTGTGTGTGTGTGTGTGTGTGTGTGTGTGTGTGTGTGTGTGTGTGTGTGTGTGTGTGTGTGTGTGTGTGTGTGTGCGCAAGAGAGAGTTTTGGCATTATTTATTGACATGAAACGAAGGCAGCCTTAAGAAATCCAGCATATTCTCTGCCATCTCACGATCAGGGATTAGCCAAGTCTGCATGGGCAAGCATGCATACACACACACACACACACACACACACACTCTCTCTCTCTCTATCTTTGTCACACACTCACAAAAATGCAATCACTTAAACTCCAAGTAAGGCAAAGACCTCATATGCATGCAAACACACGTTAAATTAATTAACTCTAGTAATAAGTCATCTCCATTTAAGGTATGACATTACAGAGAGCGAGAGAGAGAGAGAGGCATTGACTGTGGAAGCAGAAGTCAACTCGCAGACACTCGGTCGCCATGGGAACCACTGATGCACCCGACAGGGGTTCACACATGATCAGGTCAATCCAGAGCCCCCTTATCGACTTGTGCTGTTTACAGATTTCACTTTGTTTCTCAGCCTCACATCCGTGCGACGGGGGGCCACAATGTTTTTATAGGAAAGAAATTACATTGTGCTCTAAAAGCTGACAAGCCTTTGATTTTCTGACTCATATTCTTTGTGGTCTCTCCAGATTAAATGTCTTGCGGTGTGATGTGGCACTCTGATCTAGGACCAGCTGTTCAGCCTAAACATTATCAGAGAAAGCAAATGGCAGCTCTTATAGACTGGTGGACAGGGGTAGCCAGTGAACACACTGCTGCGCGTTTGTGGAAAGAGAACCACGCCATTTCCATTTTTGAAGTTGAGGTATTGAACAGGCTAGATCATACACTACACAAAGTTTTGCTGAGGATGGGGAAAAGAATGAAAGAGAAAGGAAAAAAGAAAACCATAAGAGGGTCCCGCCCATGTCTGTAGTGGGAATGAAATAGTGGCATTCATGAAAACAGTGTTCTTTTGGTCTGTCTTGTCCTCTCTTATAAGTCTGTTTAGTTTATTCTTTTGTGCCACTGAAGTGCTCTTGTTTAATCATTCAGGATGTATTTCTTCTAAGTTAAGTTTAAAGATGGTGCTCTACAAGTGATGTTATCAATATGCGTACAGCAAACAAAACAGCTCACAAAGAAAGCCCCCACATTTAAGGTAAAAACAGACACACCCACTTTAACATTAAAAATAGCATGAGTTTGGTAAAAATTACAGTGGTACGATATCATTTCGGTACCTTTCATACAGCACAGTTTGGCAGTTCACACAGTGTGATGTGAAGCGTGGAAAATGTTGACAAAAGATTAATTTGTCAACACAAGGCCACTGAAGAGATGTTTTTTCATTTAATGAGATATTTATTATTAATCCACGTAAATGTCAGTGTTGAAAATGCCCTTTTTTCTCTCAGCGGATCGTGTTCTCAGCACAGGCTCTCAGTGTGCGCTCAGGGACTCTGCGTCTGAGAGCCGCAGCTTGTTTTTCCTACAAAGGGCTACAGAGAGCAAGTTCTGAACTTTCATAAGACTAAATGAGTTTCCAAACACAGAGATAAAGAACAGTTTGTCCCTGCTGTGTGGAAATCAGATGGTCTAAATGCATTCGTCACTGTATACAAGACAGAATATGATTAAGACAAAATCCATGATGGAGACCTATTGATTAGTTAAATATATTGATAGAGTATGACTGGTTCATAAGTCATAATTAGGACTATACTACACTACAAAGTTCTCAGGGCTTTTCTTCTGTCTATTTGAAGACACATAAGGTACATAAGGATTACATAACTCATATACATCAGGTGTACATAATAATAATAATAATAATAATAACTGTAATTTCTTTATTATTTTATTACTGTTGTTGTTGTTTTTATAGCAATACATTTTATATATTATATATTTTATTGGATTACTTATTATTGTTTGAATGATTATTGAATTAATATATTTAACATTATTATTAAATATAATAATAATAATAATAGTAATTGTTATTATTGTTGCTGTTGTTTTATGTAGAGTTGGCCAGGACTATGTTTCATTTTTATATGTGAGCAATAATTTTGTTATTTTGTCCTGTTTTTGTTCAAGGCAGGGGTTTTCAAATGAAGGTACGGGGACCCCCATGCAAAGGAGTGCTAGGAAGCCCATAAAAAATTTTTGAGGAAAAACTGTGTAAAAAAAAAATTAATAATAATAATTTAAAATGTTAGTACTAGTCAGAAATTCACAACATTAATAGAAAGTAATATTTCCAACATATAACATTTTGTCTTTATGCAGGAAATTATATAGCCGTCTTTTATATTTTATGAAGGGGTCCCAAGGGGATCATAATATTTGGGGGTCCGTGCCATTAGAAAGTTTGAAAACCTCTGTGGGCATTAATTTTGTATTGATACCTAGGTACCGGAGGCCTAAATCTTTCTAAAGCCAAAATTCTGGTATTGATTCAATCCTATTCCAGTGTAAATACAAGTATAGCCAGACTTTTGGCCTGCGGCATAAAGTCTGGTCCTCACTGCAGCTTTGTCTGACCAAGAACTGCCCAATTAATAAGCAAGAGATCATTTGACATTAGAAAGCAATCCATCAATCAGTTTTGTTTTACATGTTGTTAAAGCAAGCTTATCTGAAATTAATTATACCACTTGTGATTTTTGTATGCAATATGCAAGAGGCGGTGAACAGACTGTGGATGATGCGTGGCTGTGCCGCCTGAGGCTAGTGTAAACCCAACTTTCATGCTTGTTTAAATTCTTTTGCAGTGTAAATATAATTCAGGATAAGCAAATCTTACCAGAATTTCACTGTATTGCCTCTTATGGCCTTATCTGGCCTCGAGATGCTGATCTTCTCTCTTTTTTTTTTTTCTTGCATTCTATCTGTGGGGCCATTGATTTATTGATTATCCATGCAGGAACAGACAAGCCGACAAAGAATGTGTCGAACAAATGATTCTAAAGAAATGGTGGACAGAAGTGTTTCACAGCAAATGCATCCTAACAGATGTTTCATAGAAGGGGAATTAAAGTAACTGATTCATTACAAACGTCATTCAAACTACTCAGAACACTGTCATTCACAGGAGGTAAGCTGCATCCATGGCAACAAACTCCGAAATCTGTGTTTGGTCCTTTCATTCTACTCAGAGAGACACGGTGTCCCTGTGGTACACCAGTGTCTCCTTTGTACAGCTGGATAAACAAATTACTCCAAGCCAATTAGTACAAGCTGTTAACACTAGTGTTTCAAGGTCCTTCACATTAAGTGTATCGCAGTTAAAACTTATATTAATAAATGCTATAAATGCAACACCAGTGGCTGAAATAGAAATTAATATATTTTTTAACAGACGAAGGAAAAAAAACTATCAGTGCATAATGATTATTTGGGAAAAGGCTGGGTGGGGTGCAGGAACCTGAACAACTCTCCCTAATGGCTGTAACATGAATGCAGATGGTCTGTGGTTTAAGAATGATGCTCTTGTGGTATCTGGTGAAAAGATGTAATTACAACTAAGGGTGTAGAAATGATTATGAACTGGAGGGGGAATATGTCTCCTCATATTTAGAGATATCTAGAGTATGTATGTTTGTCCATAGCAATTTTACTGGAAATCAGGCCTTACTTAGGATACTTAGGATATTGCGATATTTAATTTATGACAGGAATAAAATTGAGGCTGTGAGGGACAGAAGTACAGTGCGTACATGGATTGTGTCGTTTAACAACACATCGAATATTCAGCTGACCAAAGGTCTTTCTGAAAGAAACTTTCAATAGCCCAAAAAATAAGTTTTTAAAGTTGTGAGTTTAAAAAAATTACGTGATCTAGGATCTTTATACAGTGTGTTCCATTGTCAAGACTGTAAACCTACCCCTCACAGCTTAACTTTGTTAACTTTAATATAGCATCTAACCTTTAAAGGAATAGTTCACTAAAAAATAAAAATTCTGAATCAGACATGAACTTGCTCATGCTGCTCTTTGTCATTAAATATATTTATATAATGTATATTTTTTAAACAAGCCTAACATATTATTCAGCAGCTATTACTCCAGTCTTCAGTGTCACATGATCCTTCAGAAAACATTTTAATATACTGATTTGATGCTCAAAAACATTTCTTATTATCAGTGTTTAAAACTTGTGCTGTTTAACATTATTGGTGGAAACTGATACATTTTTCAGGATTCGTTGCTCAGTATAAAGTAAAAAATTACAGCATTTATTTGAAGTAGAAATCTTTTATAACATTACAAACGTTTTACTGTCACATCATTTTTATATTGGCTACTCATATACGTTTGCTCATTAAGGAAGTATTAAATTGATCAAAAGTGACATTAAATCAATATACTGTTATATATATTACTATTACATATCAATAATATATACCTTTTTTGACATCTCTGATGTTGATGTCAAAATTGTAGTTAATATACTGTAAGCTATTATTTGACTTGAAGAGCTTGAATATAATGGTAATATAAAATGGCTATAGTTCTTATTCAGGTTAGACACCATATTGATTTTAACATGGATGAAAGTAAGTCTTTGAGGGATGAATGTCACACACTGTATAAAGATCCTAGATCGTGTTCACGTCTTTCACAACTGTTTTAAGGAGTTTTTGTCTACTTTCAGAAAGAGTTTTCATCAACTGACAATCAGTATGCTGTTAAACAACAGTACAATCCAAAGAACACACTGTACTTCTATCCCTCACAGCCTCAGTTTAATTTTCAAAATTAAATGGAGCTACTCTGACTGAAGTATATTTCTTCAAGAGGTTCAGCATTCAAACATGTACTGTGATTGAGTACAAAACATGCTAGAACCAATGACATCGGTGATGTCACACCTGGTTCATCTTGTTACAAAATCATTTAAAAAGCATAATTTTCAAGACCATCCAAACTCACACATGCCATTATATTCAAGATCTTCTCAGTTGCAATGTCTAATAAACAGTAGTTCACACCTCTGAACAGTACAGGGCCGCGAGAGTTCATTACAAGGGAAACGTTTTGTGGTAAACAACTTCTGTTAAACTTTAGAGCACATTTCATTTACTAAGTCTCAAATCGTCTTTTGAAAGCTAAGACATTATGTTCATACTCACAATTCTACCTGTTCCTGTCCCCAGTGAAACAGAAGAGTGAATATTGCAGTGTAGCCCTTCTTTCTTGCTCTTTCTGAGCTGCATATATTTTATGTAGTGGGTTTGGTTGAGTGAGATAAGGCACAAAACACATTAACACCTGCATTCAAGACACACACACACACACACACACACACACACTGATACACGCGCGCACACGGAGATGGATGATGGGGGAGATTGGATTTCTGGGCCAGTGAGCAGGAAGCAGAATGCAAGAGTGTGACTGCAGTTCTGTCACAGCAGGTCATTTGAGTACTAATGATTGTGTGTGTGAGTGTATGTGTGCCTTGAATAAACCCTATAGGTGTGATTGAGACACACACACACCAGCTGCAAATTCAATTTGAAACCCCCCATTTTTATATAAAGGAGTGAAGAGGCAGAGGCAGCGATAGAGAAAGAGGCAGGGAGAAATAGAGAGACTTTGTTTAGTGCTGTTGAACCAAAGCTGTCACCTGATGGTACAGGTTTCTTGTCTGCGCGCTTAAATAAGATGTCATCAGTGCGGTATGGTAACGGATGTCACCAGAACCAATGAAGTGCTCAGAGTGAGACCCGAGTCAGACACCGGCCAGCAGCTCATCTCTGCTCGTTCAGGTGTTTCTTCGTGCCTTTTAGACAACCGGTTTCTGTACTCACGTTGTCTGAGGGTGTGACAGAAACGGCGAGGGCGCGCGGTACACATTAAACAGCCGAGCGGAGACACTGTAACGCGCCAGACTGAGAAAGTACAACAGCGCACCCATGCGGCGAGAAATGCGGTACTGCAGCCGCTGTCACTCACTACACACCTGCACCGCGAACGATTAGTTCCTAAGTAAATGTTTTATTTATATTTTATTTACTTAATTAACTTTTCATTATGTTATTGTTTTGTTTTTCAGCATATTAGGGCTGCCAGAGTTTATGCACTGACATTTTTTAAAAATGTTTAAAGGTGTCTGGTGTAATGTGTTGTCTTTATGGTTTGTTGGTCTCAGAGACTGGTTTCAGAGGGATTTTAGCTACTTTCAGGTGGTCCTTCGGTCACTGTGAATCACCTTCAGTGTAGAAGAGAAACTTTTATTGCTGTTTTGACATGTCTGGTTGCCTGGTTAGGATTTTTAGACCCATTGAAAGGTTTGTAACGTCAAAGTGGCACAATTGTTTTCCACACTAAAAACATATAAGATATACACAAAAATAAGATGTAAACAAATCCAACTATTTTTTTTTTTAATAATACTGGACTTGTACATATAAAGATAAGGAAAAATTCAAACAAGAGTCCAAACAAGAATGTGTAAAATAGCTTAAATGCAACATTAAAATGGCACATGAATGTATAAAAGAGCTTAAGAAGACTGGATGTGCAAAGCTACAGATCACATGGATTAAGGTGCAGATCACAGAGACCTTAAACATACAATAACAGGCAAAAAGATTTTCATTTATAAAACACAAACAAGACCAGAACAGGCTTTAGAGCCTCTATTTAGCATGCTAAATAAATGCCAATGTTGATATGAACAAGGAACATTTTGATTTATTTTTTTTTTTTTTTTTTTTTTATAAAAACAAGCTTTAGCAAAACGTGTAGCTGCCAACATGTATGCAGCCTGTGGGACAAAATTCAATATGGTATGGAAGTATTTTAGATGTCCCAAAAAAGCTTCGTTTTGCTAAAATTTACATGGTTATTTTAAGAAACTTGTGTTGAGTCACAGATATAACAGATTAAAACAGAACGGCAAAATGCTGTAGAGAGGCGTCTGATTATTGTAGTGCTTCGTAATGAGGAGCAAAGAGCTGCGGGTACACGAGTCAGGTACGAGATTTCTTCTCTTTCCTGTCAGACGACACTTCGGCTTTACGCTTGTGAGCCTGTGAAAAGATGAAACAAACATGTTTTTAGGACAGTCAGATATTATATATATTATAGATAGATAGATAGATAGATAGATAGATAGATAGATAGATAGACAGACAGATAGATAGGAAGTGATTGTAAATCTTGCTGACATTATAGGCAGTTACCATGTGATGGAACATTACTGAAACAGAGAACAGCCAAAAAAGGAAAAAAAAAAATGCTCCTCGCTCCAGGCAAAAATTTTGCAACTCACCATGCACATGCTCTGATAGATAGACAGATACATAGATAGATAGACAGGGTTGAAATCGTCAGTGGAATACACACTATACTTTACTGCGGACAGTAAATCTGAGGGGAATTTTGATCATTTGCATGTTGCTCTTTTTCAAGTTGTTCAAGCGTGATTCTGAACTAGAGGGAAAGTCTCTGGAGACGTGAAGCACACAGCACAACAACAGATGGAGTGAACAGAAAGAAGACAGGACGTATTACTGATTGTCCTTTGGGTGTTCTTCTCTTTTTTTCAGCGCGCTCCTTTTCCTCTATCTCCATGTTCTCTTTCTCAATGAGAGAAATGAGCGTGTTACAGCGCCGCTGCAGCTCCTAGCAAACCAGACAAAACACATGTAAGGAAACTCTTTCATCATCTCAGCACAAGTTATACATTACATCTCATCGACTTATACAATTCCTCTCAGGCATCACACAAGCATATGCACCCACACGCTTTCACAAACACGCACGCCAATATGACCTGAAAAAGATCCCAGGATATAATGTGTTTAAAAACAAATTTGCATCCAGGGCTTTTTTGATGCTGATGCGTCTCTGGATGCGAGCTTCTCCTCGCTCTATCTGAGCCATGATCTTCTCAATATCCTGCAGCTCATTAAAGCGTTCCCAAAACACCGCTATTATAATGATAAACAACGTGTAAGGCATGTGTAGTTATTATAGAAGTGAAATATTTTTTGTGTGGTTCAGACTAGTGTAAGGTAGTTACTTGTGCATTTTATGTATTTGTCTGTGTAGGATATAATGTGTTTAAAAAAAAAAATAATTGCATTTGTGTCTGACAAGCATACACATTTACTCGGCTGTCTAAATGAGAACGTTCCATAGGCTTTTATCTTTTATTTTATTGTTTTTACATAAACACTACAGACCAATTTTAACCCATCTTAATGGGTTAGAATTTATGAACTTTTTTCCAATTGAGGACCTTCCCAAACAGAAGCTTTGTCAGATTCAGTTCACTTCTGGAGACAATGTTGTCCCCAAAGTAAAGCCTAGTAAACCCTGTTCACACACACACAACCACGAAAATATATCCATATGAGACTTTCCATTCACATCTAATGTGAGCTGACTGCAACTGTTATATGACTCTAACATTAATAATAAATTAAGGTGCTTCTTAGACTCTTTATAAATCTTTTTCCATGTGGTGATGCCTCTAAAAAAAGGCTTTGCAATTGACATTTAATGTCCCTTTTTTTAAAAGTATATATATATACAGGTCCTTCTCAAAAAATTAGCATATTGTGAAAAAGTTCATTATTTTCCATAATGTAATGATAAAAATTAAACTTTCATATATTTTAGATTCATTGCACACCAACTGAAATATTTCAGGTCTTTTATTGTTTTAATACTGATGATTTTGGCATACAGCTCATGAAAACCCAAAATTCTCTCATGAAAACCCAAAAACCCCAAAAAATCTAAAAGAAAAGTGTTTTTAATACAAAAAAGGTCAACCTTCAAATAATTATGTTCAGTTATGCACTCAATACTTGGTCGGGAATCCTTTCTCAATATTTTTCAATGCGGCGTGGCATGGAGGCAATCAGCCTGTGGCACTGCTGAGGTGTTATGGAGGCCCAGGATGCTTCGATAGCGGCCTTAAGCTCATCCAGAGTGTTGGGTCTTGCGTCTCTCAACTTTCTCTTCACAATATCCCACAGATTCTCTATGGGGTTCAGGTCAGGAGAGTTGGCAGGCCAATTGAGCATAGTAATACCATGGTCAGTAAACCATTTACCAGTGGTTTTGGCACTGTGAGCAGGTGTCAGGTCGTGCTGAAAAACGAAATCTTCATCTCTATAAAGCTTTTCAGCAGATGGAAGCATGAAGTGCTCCAAAATCTCCTGATAGCTAGCTGCATTGACCCTGCCCTTGATAAAAACACAGTGGACCAACACCAGTAGCTGACATGGCACCCCAGAGCCATCACTGACTGTGGGTACTTGACACTGGACTTCAGGCATTTTGGCATCTTTCATTTCTTTCTCCCCAGTCTTCCTCCAGACTCTGGCACCTTGATTTCCGGAATGACATGCAAAATTTGCTTTCATCCGAAAAAAGTACTTTGGACCACTGAGCCACAGTCCAGTGCTGCTTCTCTGTAGCCCAGGTCAGGCGCTTCTGCCGCTGTTTCTGGTTCAAAAGCACACGCCTGTGCACGGTGGCTCTGGATGTTTCTACTCCAGACTCAGTCCACTGCTTCCGCAGGTCCCCCAAGGTCTGGAATCGGTCCTTCTCCACAATCTTCCTCAGGGTCCGGTCACCTCTTCTCGTTGTGCAGCTTTTTTTTTTGCCACACTTTTTCCTTCCCACAGACTTCCCACTGAGGTGCCTTGATACAGCACTCTGGGAACTGCCTATCGTTAAGAAATTTCTTTCTGTGTCTTACCCTCTCGCTTGGAGGGTGTCAATGATGGCCTTCTGGACAGCAGTCAGGTCGGCAGTCTTACCCATGATTGCGGTTTGAGTAATGAACCAGGCTGGGAGTTTTTAAAAGCCTCAGGAATCTTTTGCAGGTGTTTAGAGTTAATTAGTTGATTCAGATGATTAGGTTAATAGCTTGTTTAGAGAACCTTTTCATGAAATGCTAATTTTTTGAGATAGGAATTTTGGGTTTTCATGAGCTGTACGCCAAAGTCATCAGTATTAAAACAATAAAAGACCTGAAATATTTCAGTTGGTGTGCAATGAATCTAAAATATATAATATATATATTTTTTTTTTCTGAGAATGTGGGAGCCTTGGCTCTAACACAAACAAGTTCTCACCATGGCAGTCCTGGACTTGATGAACCAGTCGAATCTGAACTGTGGAGCGTTCCGTACACACTGTCGAAGTTCTTCATAGACATATTCTTTATCGAAGCCCATCTTATGCAACATGCAAATCAGAAACCTGTCTTCCTCCTGCAGGCACACACACATAGACAAGTTTCCATATTTGAAGTTTTTAGTAAACACACTACACACATCTCTCTCACATGCACCCACCTCTGTATAGTTCTTTCCTTTGTTTGTGCCATACTGGATGCGAAGCTGGTGGAACGGAGCCTTGTACCGCGCTATCTACAAGTACACAAAACACACGTCATCAAACAAGTAATATTTACTAATTATTACTACATCAAAAATGAAATTTTCTCTTAAAGTTTCTTGCTTCGTGTGATAAGGCTGTGACTTCATTACCTAATATTGAGGCTACTCATCATCGAAAGCAAGGAATAATAAAGCTACCACACAATCATAATTCAGCAGCCATTAAAGAATAACTGGCTTGTCAACAACATAATTCAATTCCATGGCAAGTTTTTGAAAGGTTGACCTTGGCATCCAGGGCTTTTTTGATGCTGATGCGTCTCTGGATGCGAGCTTCTCCTCGCTCTATCTGAGCCATGATCTTCTCAATATCCTGCAGCTCATTACAGCGTTCCCAAAACACCGCTATTATAATGATAAACAACGTGTAAGGCATGTGTTGTTAATATAGAATGAAATATATTTTGTGTGGTTCAGACTAGTGTAAGGTAATTACTTGTGCATTTTATGTGTGTGTGTGTGTAAAGTGTGTACAATACAAATTGGGTCACAACAGACTATTATAATTTTTTTGAAATGCTTTAATTAGCATGCTGACATTTCACACTATAAATTAAGTATTGAAATTAATAAGACGAGCAATGATGACAGTAACAATAATAATATTTTATTCTAATAATATTAAATAAATATTACATTTATTATTTTTTATTGCTGTCATTATTTCTCATCTTACTATGTTTAATATTTTAATATATACTGTATATATACTGTTATTCATACTTCATTATATATTTCATCCTTGTTTTTACTTTTTTTTTTTTTTTTGGTCGGGTCACATGAACCCTAAAACCAGCCAAATTATACAGGGTTCCCTGACACCATTAAGTTAAAGCAACCCACTAACTAGCGGATTTTGAAAAACTGTATTTTGCATATCACTAGTGTGTAATTTTTATAGATGTTTATATGTATGGCTTGTGTATAGTTGATCTGGTGTGTATTGTACCAGAGTACTCCATGACTTCTTCCGGCGTCTTGCCCTCGACCTCTCTGGCGATGTTGTCAATATCATCACGACCATACTTCTCATTAGCTTTAATAAACTGATTGAAATCACGCTTGTTCCAGTTTGTGAAGCCCTGGTAAAAACAAACGTATTCTTTCATAGCACTGTGCTTTGTACTTGGCCCATTTATAAGTGTGTATATATGAGTGATAGGGAGGGTACTTCTGTGTACTTGTGTGAGTAGTTTCTCTTTTTCGTCTGTCTCTTCAGGTGAGAGGGGTTCTGCCTCGTCTATCTTTGCTTGTTCCTCCTTTTGGACCTGTGCCGAATTTGAGATATCTGGATTACGTGGAACCTACAAAAAACACACATACACAGTTGCACACAGCTTTATATCACATTACATCATTATATCAACACTTGAGCAGATTGTACACAAATACTGAATACAATCAGGACGTACAGAAAGTGCTCACCTTGTATCCGATGGTTTTCCTGTAGTAAAGAATCTCCATCTCCAGCAGCTCAAAGAGACGTGGTGGAAAGAACTGAAAGTCCTGGATGTTGGGCTGCTTTGGGGGTCGAGGGGCCTGGATCACATCCACACACACTGTTTATGATCTCTCCACATACACTTGTGTGTCGATATTTTCATGCAAACATCTGTGTGATACTTGATGTGTACTGTATAATGACAGAAACATTGTTATGCTCCTGGCAGATGCATCTTTATCTAGTGGACACTTCACTTTAATCAAAATACTAATTTGGTTTTCAGTTTAATTTAATGATATTCATTAAAATTGAGTTTTACTGGCTCCCTGCTGTAAGTATTTTGCTGACAGGGTTATCATTTTATAAACTATCAACTTCCATCACATTTGCAAGAAAGGCAATATTAAAGCTAGTTTACACTGCCCTAGCAAATACCAACAAAACACAATTTTCCAATGGTTGTTGGTTTTTGCCAGTTATTTTTCACAACATTCTAGAATCTAGATCCAATAATATTGATGATTGCTGATGACAGTCTGATCCAGAATAAGTGCAATTTTAGTATTATTTATATACTATTATAGTATTTGTTAATACTATATAAAATGTGAATGAATCTATAAAATCTGAACAATCGTCCAACCCTACTGTCTACAATACTCTCCTATCTTAATAAAAAGGGCAAAAATGACAAAATGAAATCTTAGGAAAAAAGAAAAAAAAGCTGCATGAAAGGAGAAATGTTCCCATTCAAGAGGAACTGGAACACTGCATTTACTTCTTTAGCAGCCACTTTTATTCTTATTGATGTTTTTTATGACTTACAGTGCACTATTCGAACAAACTGTCCCTCAGGAGCAATCTAGAGTTAAGTGTCTCTCTCAAGGGCACAGCAGTGACAGGACAGACAGAAGAAGAACATCCAGTTCATGAGGTCATTTTCTGAGTCAGCGTTTGAACCTACAACCTTTGTGTTTCAACTCTATCCTTTACATCCCTCCAACACATGATGACACAGCGCCCTTTATCAGAGTTATTTCTACATTTACTTTGACTCACTGACTCCAGTCCAACTGTCAGTCTGATGAAAACAGTGATCTGAGTGCATTATTTATTGTGTAGTAGGGTTGTGTACACTGCACTTGCATTAGAGTATGCAGTCATGAGTTGCGCTGACAGAAAAATCATTTCAGAGTGTCTAAACCATGCACATGTGTTACCTTTGGGGCTCTTGGTTCGCTGACTCGCAGTGCTTCTCTGAAGTAAGCATCTACAGCATAATTGGCCTTCCGTTCTCTCTTAGGAGGCTCGATCCATTCGATCAAACTTAGCTGCACAACACAAAGAATTCTTTAACAAACACTTAAACACACACACACACGCTTTCAGCTACACACATACGCTTTCAGCTTCACATAAACTCTTACAGTCTGTGACATAAAAGTGCAAAGCTTAAAAAGCTGCAAAATGCACACCGATAGACTGAGATGCACCTCAGAGCTGCTTTATACACAAGTATGAATCGATTCCCACCCAGTAAACCTCCACACTAACTTTTTGTTTCTCTCTGTAATCCTCTCCCTCGAAGTTGTAAAGGCTGGTCTCAGTGCAACCGGTGTCCATGGTGAAGTTCCTCAGCGAGCTCTCACCGAGGTTCTTCAAGCGTTCGTTCATCTCTGCCGTCTGAGTTGGAAAACAGCCATCAAGGAGAGTTCAACAAGGTTATATTGAATCAACTGGAGTATAAGAGTGGAAAATTCTCATAATGTGATTGTGAAGGAAATCTGATGGGTTTTTATTAATTCAAGTTTGAATATGAATGTTTTCGGAACTTGAATCTGAAGCTATTATGAAGTTTACCAGTAAAATAAAACCAACTTTATAGTTTTTAGTCTAGTCTGTGTTTCTGTCCACTCACCTTCTTGGCGCCTCTTTCCAGAATGGTGTTGATGTCTTCATCTGTTAGTTCACTGTCTTTAGAGGCGAACACGTGTGTTGCTCCATGTCGAATCATTTGTAGCATTTCGTCCTTCCCAAGTTTATTCTGCTGGTCAATCAGCCGTCCTGTAACAGCACAAATAACAGCACATAACAGCTCATAAGATTGACACAAAGGCTACTTAACTTCCTTTTTTATATATATATATATATATATATATATATATATAAGCTTATATATATAAATTTTTCACAGTTCAGTTTGTGTCTCATATTGGTCAGGTAACCACATACACTACTAACCAGTTTTTTAACACTGCAATTAGTTCTTAATGCACCAGTATTTTAAATTCCAACTAAAAACTTTTAAACAGTAGTGTCTTTTGAACAGTAGTGTTTCGACATCACTCACCAAACTCATACATCCAATGCTAGCTCAAAAACTGCTCCAGTGGGAAATCTATTAGCATCTACAATTTGCAAACCATCTTTAGGGTTTTGTTTACTTTAAGTAATGCAAATTACTTATAATTACACATTTGCAATACAAAGTTTGAGTTTTTTTGTTTAATTGACTGTTAAATCCATTTCCTCTCCGCCAGTACAGCCATTCAGAGAGAGAGAATTACTGTAATTACTTTTGGAAAATAGACACCTTAAAATTCATACAGTTTAAATATTTATATTTTTAGAGGTATCATTAGACATGAGAACTGAACCGCGAGGAATCATTTTTTTTCTTTGCAGGAACTAGTGTGTTCATACCCTGCTGAATCACTATAGAGTCCAGACGTAGTTTCATCTCTGCTCTCTCCACAATTCTCTCCTCCACTGTGTTGTCTGTGATCAACCTGAACACTTTTACTGGTTTCCTCTGTCCAATACGGTGAGCACGGTCCTAAAAACCAGCACACGGCACAACAACCATTTAAGACAACAATCATAAAGAAAGCTGGCATCTCTGAGGCTCACAATCATAAAGTTTATTGAGCTTGGTTTTGTAGTTTTGTGTGTGCGCAGTGTTTCTCACCATGGCCTGCAGGTCCACCTGTGGGTTCCAGTCTGAGTCGTAGAGAATCACCACGTCAGCTGTAGCCAAATTAATCCCCAGCCCACCTGCCCGTGTGCTCAGCATGAAGATAAATTTACTGCTGTTTGGGGCATTAAAAGCATCTATGGCTTGCTAATGCACAACAACAGAGATAGGAAAAGACATGAAAAGAGAAAGACAGAATTTAAGAGAGAGAGAAATTATTTATTTGAACCACTAATATAATTATAATTCATATGGTTTACTTATCATTCGTAGTCAATCAGTGTGGTCAGTGGCTGATTTACATATAAATAATGCAATTTGTGTATAAAACAGATTTTTGCATGTACAATAAATTTACTTAGACGTAATGAACAACATTTACTTAAAATTCACTAAAACATTAAAAACAGACAAACTGGTTGTTAGATTTGAAATTGATACAAAAAGAACCTAACACTTTTAATTTGCTTATATTTTATTTGCTAATAAGCTTATGAGTGTGTCTAACATGTAACTAGAGTTTGCATTCACCCCAGAACTGATCAGCGGTTTCCATGACTACCAGGTTGGATAATCAGTGTCTTTATATAAACTCTGCTGAGATTCCACATGAAGTATCTGTACGTGTCTCATAATTTTATAAAGCCTGTTCAATCATTTCTTTACACCACCTGGTATTTAGAGATAGGAATCGTGATGTATCAACTGAGGTTCTGGTTTCTCTTACCAGACCATAAACAATACCTTTAGTTCTTTACAGAAATAAATATTTTGGTAGATGAAATGCAAATCCTTTGCAGGATGATATTAAATAAATTTAAAACTATTTATATAATAAAAAATTCACAGAAGGAATAAAGACAATACTGTACTATAAAGACAAACTATATATTAAATAACAATACTAAACAATTTACAAACAGCATGGCCCCAGATATTTTTCAGCTTTAAAAAAAAAAAAAAAAAAGAGTATTTACAGTTCTAGTTCAGTTTTAGCGTATAAATGTATATAAGGAAAAACTCTCTATGTATAGTTTATATATAGTCTTTTAGGGAAAAAAAAAAACTTTATTTATTCATTAATTTTTGTTGTTGTTGCTGCTGTTTTGCTACTGACAAAACTCATAATGTGTCTCTTTAACTGAAAATTGTCATTTAAAGAACCAGTCAATAATCACTGCTTCACTATTCATAACTGACTCAAAAGAGTCATTTGTTCATAAATCGGTTGAACTACACAGGTAAAAAATAAAAATAAAATTTAAGAGCCATTTGTTGCGTAACATGCATGTGTCTGCATGAAACTGTGTATGCATTTTAATGTATGTATGTATGTATGTATGTAAGTGTATGTATACCTCTCTGGCCTCGTGAGGTGTATTGCCATCCAATCTGCAGTACTCAAACCCTCTCCACATGCAATAATCTTCCAGAATATCCAACACACGTGTCATCTGGCTAAATATTAACACTCTGGATCCTGCACA
Source organism: Cyprinus carpio (assembly GCF_018340385.1). Lineage (NCBI taxonomy): Eukaryota > Metazoa > Chordata > Actinopteri > Cypriniformes > Cyprinidae > Cyprinus > Cyprinus carpio. The sequence goes on from NC_056576.1 coordinate 13,283,730, forward strand.
CACATATATCCAAGAATGCATGCATAAAAACATGAAAAAATTCATCTGCATTCCAACTAAAAACATGACAAAATATCTCTCAATAAAAAACTAATAAACACACATACACTGCTGACCTTGCTCTTGCACTTTAGGCAGAAGTTTATCCAGCACAACCATCTTGCCGCTGTTGGTGACTAAGTGTGTGTCCGTGGTGTATGGGGGACCAGGCTCCGCCCCGTCAAACAGGTATGGATGGTTGCAGCATTTCCGCAGCTGCATCAGAATATTCAAAAGCCGCATCTTATCCATCTTTCCGGCAGAGTTCAGGATGTCAATATCCTTCATCAGGATACGTGTGTACCTAGTTAAACCAAGGAAGCAAACACTGTGTGTGTGATTTTTTTTTTATTATTCCAACATAACTGCAAATTGTTTTTTTTCCACATCTATAGTTTGTTTAGTAGTTTACATTGCCACATTCGTCTCTAAACTAGCAACTAGGCCGGATGGGTTACTAGTCTTACTGCAGGACAAATTGCTTGCAGTGAAAAAATGTCCAGTTATTCATGCTTAAACCTAAGGTCTCTGCTATTTGTGAGATATTTTTGTGCAATAAAAATTTATATTTTTCTTTTATAAATATCTGTCATGACTGAGATTTGCATCCTTGTAAGAAGCCCGACGGGTGATGAACAAAGTCCTCCTGTAGCAAATCGATGCGATTTTGTAAGAAAAATATACATATTCAAAACGTAATAATCACTTTAATGTAGCTTGTGCCAACAGTTGTACATGGAAGCAGCTCTGGGCTGATGACGTATGAGGTCGACGTTGCACATGCATGAAAACCAATATTTGTTAACAGGAGCAAAGAAAGCAAAGTTTCCTTACTTTAGCAAAGGAAAACCAGTCTCCTCTTGGCTTATATTGAAATCCTCTGACATTCTTTTTTACAAATCCTCGTTTTGTACTTCTAATTCGTGACCGTTGTTTTGTTTTGATCTTCTTCGTTTTAAATATGGTTATTTTTCTTACAAAAATGCTTTGATTCGCTACAGGAGGACTTTGTTCACCCCCCGGAGCTGTGTGAGACACTTTTTATTATGGATGGGCGCTTTTTATTTCACTTCTTTTGGACTGATGAACTGCAACACCTGCTGAGTGCCATTAAACAGCTTGAAAGATCAAATACAATTTTTAATATAACTCTGACTGGATTCGTCTGAAAGAAGAAAGTCATATGCCGCGTTTCCACTGAAATTACCCAGAACAACTGTACCAGGAACATTTTTCCCCAGGAACTATTTTCCCCCCAGACCTGTTGCTTTCTGCGTTTTCACCGTGGTCTAAAGTACCGTGAAGATTAGGCAAATAGTCTGGTGACGCAGGTATACGCACGCTTCTCAATACAAATCTCCCGTGGACGGGACGACGCAAGTCCGGTAATTATGCAAACAGCAGCGTACTTGATAACATCAGTCAGCTCCACTTGGCTACTTAAATTTTCCTCACTGTATATTTGCAATAAGACGAAATAGAATATCAAATACCAATGCATCCTTTCGTTTTCATTTAAACAATAATAGCCACAGAAATGTACTTAGTTCAGGGAAATGTGTATATATACAGTCTAAATGACAATGAAATTAAATATCATATCAATTGCCTCTTTTTATTTTCATTTTAACATATAGATAAACTGAATAAAGACCAAAGATGACCTGTTAGATTTACCCAAAACAAATTATATTTTATGTTTAACCACTAAAGAGACATCAGAGCCAGCGGCAAATGTCAGAAGGACTAGCCGAGTTGAGACTGATCTGGGCGGATACATGAGCACTCAGGTCCCACTGATCGCGTGGAGCTGATCGTCTCTGAAATCGGCGAAACACATTTTTAAATGGGCGCTGTCTTCATAAATAAACTGCAGATTTGAGTTTTAAACAACTACATTCTCGCCTGAAATACTTTTAAAACTACATTTCATGACACAATAACAGTTATCTTTTGAAAATTATCTGAATAAATGGTGGTTGAAATCACAATGCTGTGTGAACTCAACCAATCAGCATGCTCAGCGCCTAAGTCCCGCCCCCGAAAGTTCCGGACCTTTGAAAAAGTACTACCTCGTGAGCAGGGACTTTCTGAGGCGCATTTTTTACCTGGAACTTTATTTAGATCCTGGTTCCTGTGGTGGAAACACACTGAGTACCAGCCAAAAGTCCCTAGTTCCTGGGTAAAGTTCCAGTGGTGGAAACGCGGCTATATACACCTAGGATGACTTGAGGGTGAGTAATTTATGGGCTAATTTTAATTTTTGGGTGAACTAACCCTTTAAGACAGACTACTGTAGCCATTCAGACAACCCACCGTTGAGTTAAAAAATGAATACAAATCTGGCTGATAAGCAACAGTGTTTGTTTACAGTATATTTTTATTTCACCAGTCCGCAGCACACACACTATAAATAATCACCCAAGTAAGTGTTTATCAAACCATATTACAAGTTTTAAAGCGCCCCCATGAAAATGAAGAGAGATGTGAATGATGATTTGTGGGGAAAAATAAGAAATTCCCTGTCTAATTCTGCAGAATAATACATGCAATATTGATCATTTAGTCGGTTGATCAAAACACAAGTCAACAGCCTCTTTTTTGCCTTTTTTTTTTTACATGATTAGAACAGAATAAAATAAAGCTGCAATGCAGCGCTTGGTATATCTAATAGGTTTTTATCACACAAGTTCTTGTGATATCAATGTTACATTAAAGATTAATGACTCATTATTTTACCGATGGAAAAAAAAAAATGAGCATGACGAAAAATGAACAACTCAGTCCATAAAAGTTTATAATAATTTGCATCACAACCCGAATCTGTTAATACTTAATTTCCTATGTTTTTTACGCAGATAACAAAAGCATGTCAGCATTTACATCTTTGTGGGGTCAGAAACTGTCCCTGCCTGCCTCTGAGTGTTGCTTCAGTGATATGATTACAATGCATGTAGTAAATTTACACTTGACTTTTAATGTGGTCAAGTGCAATACGACTGTGATCCAGTATCTGAAAGGGGGCTTTATGTCTCATCCCTTTAATTAATGTTTGTTTGTTTTTTAAGGAAGTTGTGTGTGTGTGTGTGATCTTACCATTCTCTTTGCATTTTACTGAGCCCCAGGTAAATCTTCACCTCTTTCTTGGGAGGAAGACTCTTCTCAACCTCCGCTTTAATACGACGCAGCAGGAATGGACGCAGAACCTGAAAACAACCACTCAATAGCCTGAGTGTCCCAATCATCATCTTCAACAACAAAACTACTTCAGTGCTGAACAATACTAAAAATATCCTCCAAAGAGAGAGTTAAACTCACTGCATGAAGTCTTTCAACCAGCTTCTGGTCACCCAGACAGTTATTTGTGTCAAACCACGAATCAAAATCCTGAAATTTTAGAAACACACACATATGTTTTCATGGTAGTAACATTCACTTGACTTCTACTGTCTTTATACTGAGCTAATTATATTTTTTTATCCTCTACCTCTAAACCTAACCTTTACAGAAGCATTTTTTGCATTTTTATGTTTACATTAAGAAACTGTTTATTAATCTATTTTTCTCTTGGGACCTGTTGAGTTATAATCAAAACCGTGCCTTTTAGACTATAATCTATGTTATATACACTAACTTAAAATAACAGTTTTCTCATTTAATACAGTTTAAAATCTCATTTTCCTGTGATGGCATTTCTCCAGTCTTCAGTGTCACATGATCCATCAGAAATTTAAACAGAACTGCAGAATCAGGAAAATTCAACTAAAATCAGTCTGAAGTCTCTTTGCTGATTTGATAATAAACTTTGTTTTATAATCTAAGTTGAAGACTTCTTTAAACACACAACACATTTGCACACAAACTTTCAACAGATACAGCAACATAACGCGTGGGTGGAGATAAAACAGCCTGCAATATTTAAGAAAGTATGACTCACACTGGCAGAGTTGAACACATCAGGCAGTAGAAAGTTCAAAAGCGACCAGAGCTCATGTAGATTATTCTGCAGTGGGGTACCAGTCAACAACAGACGATTGGTCGTCTTAAACTCACGCACAATCTCTGACAACTGTGAGCCGGAGATAAAAGAGAAAGAAACAGCAAGAAGAAAAAAGATGGCTCTGAAGTCTTTTCCTCTGTATAAGATCATTAAATCATCTCAAAAGTGTTATGAGACATGCTGCTCTGCTTTTTAGTTACTCTTGTATTAATTCGTTCTCATCAGGGTTCAAATACCTTTGATTTCTCGTTTTTGATGCGATGGGCCTCATCGATAACCAGATAGCGCCAGTTAAACTTCTTAAAGACAGATTTCTCCCGAATCACCATCTCGTATGATGTCACGCACACATCCCATTCACCGGGCATCATCACATCACGTATGAACGCTGCCTAAAAACATGCACATACTAATTAGAACTGATTAATTATTACTCAAGCATTTTGAAGGACCTGCTGGCAGGATGAAAGTGGGTAGAAAGGGAAAAGAACAAAGTAAAGCTTAAGAAAAACAGAAGGACTTGAGCAGCCTTACTCTTTCATCTTTATTCCCGATGAGACAGACGGCCTTCAGGGTGGGCACCCAGCGTTTGAATTCATTCATCCAGTTATGCAGGGTAGATTTGGGCACTAGGACCATGTGGGGGCCAGGAATGTTCCTATAGTGCTTAAGGTAGCCTAGCAACGCGATTGTCTGCAGGGTCTTACCCAGACCCTGAACCAATCAGAACACAGAAATCTAGTGAGTCACAGTCTATGACATCAACAAGACCCAGAAAAATTCACAGTCTCCCAGAAGCCTCTGAAAAGATACTGGAGCCGTGTTTTCAATGTCATGAATCTTTGTGGTTCTGCAATGACGCATATTCAGACTATTTCTGAAAATGTAGGCATTCAACTAAGGATTAAATCATATAAGCAGACCTGCCACTATGAACATGCTGTATTTCAGTGTGTTGAGCTTTATTTTAAAACATTAGAGAGAGATTGGGGTTTTACCATCTCATCAGCCAGGATGCCATTGATGCCGTTCTCATACAGAGAAATCATCCAGTTCAGGCCTCGGATTTGATAATCTCTCAAAGCTCCATTCTTAACATCTGTCAATAAATCAAAAATTAATAATTAATGACCATTAAATCTGATCACAGGTGAATGAGCTATAATAAATCATCTACTTGAAGAGCTGCTTAAATGTTACACATCACATTACAGGTGCTGGTTGTTCTGGACAGCTTGTTATCACAGTTGTTTTCACTTTGTGTGTTATTAAAGGTGCAGTGTGTAATTTCAAAACTAAAAAATAACTGTTGTTTCCAAATATTCAGAAGCGCAAAGAGGCTATAAAGTAAGAAAACAGGCCATAAAATTCCAAAGAAAATCAGACAGAAAAATAATAATGAAACATGGCCTCTGTGGGATTCTTTGTGATTGGAAACAATCTTTATTTTTGCAGTTCCACTTGGGGCTGTTAGTGTTGCAGAAATTTCACACTTCACCTTTAAAGCAGTGGTTCCCAACCTTTTTGACTCCAAGGCTCATCATTGTTTGCAAAATAAAAATAATTTTTATTCACAATTTCTACCTGATAAAATATTTTGAAGCTTGGCATAACTAGAAAAAAAAGTAAATTAATTATAAAAACTGACCATAAAGTTATAATATTTTATTAATTTAAATGTTTTTTTTTAGATCATATTAACGTCTGTCTCATGTAACCGGGTTTTCAAAGAAATTGCAAATCCTAATTCTTCTAAAAAAAAAAAAAGTTGTTGAGTGCTTGAATTAAAATATTTGTTTTTGGTTTTAGTTATTTGCTTGTTTTGTTTAATTTGAAATAATTTTAAGTAATCTTGAGACCCCTTGGAATTTTGCTGAGGAACCCTAGTGGGCCCCAAGTCCCCTGGCTGAGGACCACTGCTGTTAAGAAATGTACTTACATATGCTGTTATTTTTTTCTGTGAAATACAAAATTAGATTTTTTTTTATCATAAAACTAACTAACTAACTAACTGTCAAGATCCAGAAAGAACGAAAAAACACTATGAAATTACTATAAAAGTAGCCCATAAGACTACATTTAGAGACTTCTGAAGTCATATAATAGCTTTGTGTGAAAAACAGGCCAAAATAATGTCAGAATTCACAGATTTTTGGATGTCAATAACATCAAATGGCAATTATTCTTGCTTGTCTCATAACTAAATGTCATGTCAAATAAATTGCACTATATTAAAAGTTCTATATTAAGATTCTTCAAAATAGTCTTTTTGAGTTTCATGGGAAAAAATAGCAGCATAAGAGTTTTAAATGACATGGGGGTGAGTAAATAATCACAGCCGCTTTTTAAATAACCAATATATTAATGTATCAACATGAATTATTATTTGTATTTAAAACAGTGTGAGACTCATTAATAAACAGAAACAGACTGACTGTTCATAAAAACATTGATTCATACATGAGGGTGACTCCTCAAAACGAACAAGAACATTAGCTGCCTTCCTGCTCTCGGATAAGAGTTCCTCATCCTCCTCCTGCTCTGTTCGACGATGGCGGTTACTGGAACGCACAAAGACGGAGCAGAAATAAATCACACCAAATCACACATGTCTGACCAACAGCTTTGGGAATAATTGCTAACCTCATGCATCTGAATGTGTGAGCATGCATGTCTGTGTATGTGTGTCTGACTCACTCTCCGACAGACAGCAGGTTCTGTTTCTCATCCTGTTTGATTCGGGGTCTCCCCACCTTCACCTTCAGAGGTGAGGTGGGGGATTTCTGACTGGCAGGCTGAATGAAATGAGCGAACAGCTCTGTCTGCTTCAGCAGGAACTCAAACCTGTTTGCACGGTCTGTTTTCTATAGGCAAGGGAGAGACCAAGATTTTGAGTAAATTATGATTATAAATTATTGCTTCAAGTTCTTTAAAAACTATTTTAACTTCACAAAGCTTTGTTAAAAAAAACACATTCTCTCATTTATTGTATTTTAAAATCGACTGATTGATTTTACATTATTTGTATTCTATTAATTAAAAAGAATTTCAAATTCTGCTAAATGTGACCTAAACTGTGCCTGAAACCTAACAAATGCTGAATTCACAAGCAGTATATGAAAGTAGGAAGGCATCAAGCATGCCTGAATGATTTCAGTGTTTGATTAATATCTGGTAAATTCCTTCATCTAGTTGGTTTCACCTTAATCTCTGGTTGGTTTTGAGGGTTGGTAGTACAAACGTCATTCTCACCTGTGGTTAACACTGACTAACACCTCAATGTATTTAAAAACCTGTTGGCACTACATTAAACATTAAAAGTGTAATGAAAACTCACTCTTTTTTCCTCATACTCAGGGTCAGCCAAGCTCTCCTTCACAGCTGCTTTAGGAGGAGGGTCCAGGAGAAATGGTGGGTCTTCCTAAAAACACAAGTCAAAGACACACATTAGATACCAATACATGCAGACAATATATATACATTGTAACAACTATTCATTGCCAGGTGCTGTGACAGATGCATGTGCTGTTTAATGCATAAGACTTTCATATAACTTTCATCAGGCAAATATTTCCACTCGGTCCTCATCTTGACAGCCAGCGAGTTTCCATTAAACTTCACACTAAATAGGCGCCAGTGCATAAACAGATGGATTTCTTTAGAAAAAGATCATAATTTTGCTGAAATATTTATTGTTGGACATTAAATTTAGCTCAAAAAAAATGTATTAGATATGAATGTATTAAAACAGTGGCAGTCCTTCTATTTCATTCAGTTTACACAGATGCATATAATCTGATCTCCACTCACATATATATATAACCGATCACGATAAGATAACAATTTAGACCCATCTCATTTGTGTGTCACCAAACCCGTCTGTGGGAAGACAACAGATGAAGAAGAACTTTTATGGATGAAAAGCAAATTATTGTAGGATCTGAAAACAATTGAGACTGAACAAAAGGTTAATATTTAAAAAAATTTCATAATGAAATAGTAAAATAAGGGTCACTGTTTATGGTGCGGCAACATTTGTCCTGGTATTGTGTGGGCAATATAATAGAGTCAATAATTATCAAAACTATTAGATAAATAACAAGGGAATATAATTTATGTACAGAAGCATAATTAATAGTAAATATATAAACAACAAACTTTCTGCAATCATTTATTGGCTCGATTAATATTAATGTACATATCAGCCTCTGAAATGACAGTAACGTGTTACTATGTCCATGAGGCATAAATGTATGATTTCTTATAACTTAGTCATCTTTTTTTTTATTTAGAAATTCTGCATTACAGCTGTTTGTACTGTAAACAGGTGTTCTTGTTTTAAAATACACAAATCATATAGGTCACAAGTTTAAACCTTTCACATATAGATACATTTACTACATTTATTTTTATAACCTGCAGTTTGCAGGGTTGTCTAGAGAGGACAACACCGATGACAGAATATGAAACACCATGTTTTTTTGTTTTACAGATACAAATACAGATATAAATTGGCTATTTTGATCCAGTTAAAGAAAGCTACAGCCTTACTTCACCTGTAACTTCAGCGTAAATCAGGGGCAGTTTCTTCATTTGGGCGACGCACCACCAAAGAGTGACTGTGACTGTTTTAGACTGATTGTTTTGCCTCTGGATATACTGTAGTCCAATCAGCATCAAGTCATGTTCTGGGGAGTATTTGGAGTATTTTATCTTGAATTTGATAAAAAATAAAAATTAGCCTATCTTTATTTCAAATGTTGCAAGTCTTAATCTTTTTTTCCTTTTGTTTTACTGGGATAAATCATAATGGGACGTATGCTAAAATTGTTGACCGTGGTGCCCTACCTAGACAATTTTCCACCAGCCGCCACTGGAGCAGAGTCACAATAACAAGTTACAGCAACCATGAGTTACAACAGGTTGTCATGGTAACCATTATTGTTTCTACTGTACATTTAAAATAAATCACTATGAGATCCCGTCATTTCTTATATAATAATTATTATTATTATTACGCCAGTGGTGGCATATACGTTATCACAATTTTATTCTAGTGACAATAACTGTACGTTATGGTATTTTAGCAGAAGCTATTGCTACCACTGTAACTTTTTATACAAATCTTACATTATACTCACAATAATATGACAATAAATAACAATACAAATTGATTTCACGCGATTTCTGTAAACGCAGCAATATGCACAACAGTGAAGTGTGACCAGTCATGTAATATTATGTTTAAATCGCTTATTAAAACGAATCTTTTGACAACTAAAAGTTGCACCCCGGCCTTGAACTGCTTATAGTGACAAAAGATCAACCCTCTCACTGACCCAGGCTTATATAAGCTCAAATAAAGCCAGAATGACATCAGAGTCATTTCAGCTCAGAGTAACAGTATATGAGTGTTTATTTATTACGCATGTCCGCATATAGTTGTTGACGTTGATTAGACAGATTTGCACGCGCTCCATCTGTGGCTGCATGATTACAGTGGCGCGACTCTGCTCCGACTGCAGACGGAACGCATGCAAATTTGCACAAGCCACAAAAACATGCTCTTAGGCACTGAGTAATAAACATCTAAAGCTCTGCAGATGTGAACTGAACTCCGCCTTCCCGCCATGTTCCGTTCCCCCCAAACGCAGATGAACTGGAAACTTCTGCATCCTGCTTTTCATGTCCGTCTGCAAACACATTCTGTACTTCTCTCTTTCGCTTTACCTCTTCTGCCTCCGCGTGCGCCCCCCGAGAAGTAGACGGTAGCTCATCGTCCGACATATTGGTTAATGTGCGAAGGTTTTCATGAGTTACTGGTGACTAGACAGTAAGTTATAAAGCATAATTTTGGCGTATGCGTCATGACAGGACCGTACAGTCACGGCGCGCGCACACGCCCCTTTCAGAGCTTCATGCCAAATCTCGCGAGAACAGAGTGATCCATAGTCCCTTTCAAAGCTGTTCTCTATATCTCGCGATATTATCAAATGCTCAAAATGTTAAACATCAAACACTGAGAAATTAAATGCCCCGATATTGTAAGGTGACCAGATTATAATTGATATTATCTATCATTAAAAAGGGGACAATATATTGTGTGTTTTTGTTTGCAGTGGGTTCCATAAACTATTATTATGATTAATGATTATTATGATGTCGGGTCAAATGACCCTAACTGGTTTGAATGCAGTTCTCTAAAAACAAAACAAATGAGAACATAATAAATATTAAAAAAAAAAAATTCTAATTGTACTTAATATTTTCATTTTCACAAAATGTGAATATATGCTACTGTGCCAGTGGTTTTCAGCCTCTTTTACTCTAAGGACCCCCACTGTCCTCATGACTTTTCCTGTTGTTTGTGATTTAATGGATCAGCTTTACTCACAATATATAGTATATAATGTGTGTTTATATATATATATATATATATATATATATATATATATATATATATATATATATATATTCTTGAAAAAATGAATATATGGAACTATACATTTCATATATATATATATATATATATATATATATATATATATATATATATATTTCTATATATATATATATATATATATATATGAAATGTATAGTTCCATATATTCATTTTTTCAAGACATTATGTAACCTTGGCTCTTTTAAGAAAAAAAAAAAACGTTTGAGGGGGTGAATTAAAATATCTTTATAAATATACAGTATTTGCTTAGTTTTATGCTTGTTGTCTACCATTTAATGTTATCTTGAGACAAACTAACTTTTTTATTTATTCAAATGTTATTTTATGCGTGTGCTTTTGGATGTTGGCTTTATACACACAAGTATAAAAGGTGGTATTAATATTTATGTATGTATGTATTTATTTATTTAGCCAATGAAGTATTTTGATATAGATATTGGTCACTAGATGGCACACAGACACCACAGCATTTCCTCATGGAGCATAACCTGCTACTTCCCATAATGTGCAAAAAGATATTTGTAGGAGAGATTTTGTTGGCATGAATAACAAACCATTGTTAAAATGAACAAAAGTTTGAAATAATTCCCCATTTTTCATTTCCCTCTGTCCTCCTTTCTTTCTCTGAGGCTCCAACAACAGATGGCCTAGTAAACCAGTTAAAATTCCCCTCACAGCATTTTCCAAACTGACCTTGGGTTTTCTCACATAAACACACACACAAGGTCATGCTGGCTTGTTACAAGATACTGGAGGGAGGAACATCTTTTTTCTTCCTCCACCCAAAATACACACACAGACGGTTCGCTTGTACATACATGTCCTCTCAAAGATCACACACAAATACAAAAACACACAGTCTCTCCTCCCACCCGGTTGGTTCCTCCTCCGTCTCTCGCTCTTTCTCTCTCACTCTGTCCCTGGTCGATGCTGTGAGTTCCTCCTCTCCGTGTTTGGGGGTTGAACACAGGATTCTCTCTGCTTTCCTCTCAGTCTGCAATCAGCAACGGACACACACACACACAGACGCAGCAGCTATGAGCGCAGGCGATGTGGTGTGTACAGGATGGCTCATAAAATCCCCTCCGGAGAAGAAGCTAAAGAGATTTGTGAGTAAAAGTCCTGTGTGTCTGTGCTTGTGTGTGATGCATTCTGCATTAGAACCAGGTACTGCAGTATAATGATCCACTGTCAGTTCATGTTCTCTGTGTTTTTATAACACAGCTGTGTTTCTCTGTGCTGCACGGTTGCATTTTTAATACATATTAAGTGCTGAACTATGCATTGTGACTATTGCTTACACTTGTGCTTTCCCTGCTGCTTTCCATCACTGTCAGTGTTTTATACTATTTAACTGTGCCGTGCCGTGCCGAAGGCTCTGATGGAAGCATGTTAATTTCAGTTGCCTGTGGACTTTAGATTGTTGTTATGCGATGCTTTACACATGCTAATTCTCAGCTGTGTTTGTGCAGCATTTGTGTGCCTTCTTGCACGTGGCTGTGCTGCTTTGCATTGCCTCTTGCCTGTCAAATTCAGTGCTGTGCTTTGTGACCAAGCAGTTTACCTGTGCTGTATCTCTTCCATAAGTTGCTCTGTCATGGAATGCATCTCAAATTCTGTATTTCTTGTATATAATTTGTTATTGGAGTTTAATTTAGTATGTAAGTGACAGAGCATTGTGCTTTGTCATTTAACTGCAGTCTGTATGTTATTTGTCTATTGCAGAAACACTGAGCGCATATTTTGTTATCTTTTGCTGTTCCTGTGTTTGATCTTCCTCATTTCTTTTAGCATGTATCTGCAATCTGTTTATGTTTACCATGCTTAATTGTGCAAGTGTTTCACTGTGCTCAGCATTCATTTCACCCTGTGCTTTCATCTGTCAAACTAGAAGCCACAGTACACATTTTACCTGTGTCTAAGCTAATGTTACTTCTATTGCTATGATAACGTTTGCTAAACATGTAAACAGGAAACAGTTTAAAACAGGAACTATTAAAGTAAAACTGCAACAGTTTAAAACTGAAACAGCTTAACTGGGTTCTCTTTTTACTGTGTTAAACGGTGCTGTATAATGTGTTGACCTCAGTTTTGTTGTAAACGGGGATGAGCGGTTTGTCATGGTAATACTTATTGACAGTATACAGAACTGTTAACACCAAAAATGATATCTATAACCTAGAACCAAATAAGCATCCACACCAATGGATGATAACTGTCCAGATTCTGTTTATTCCAAGAGTTGTTTGTCATTATTAAATCCTCAAGCTCGTAAATGTTGGGTGTATTCTGATTTTTGAATTGTTTGCCCGACATAATTTGTTCTGAAAGTGATTCCAGTGGTATTGTTCCTCTGTGTCATTATGAAGCCCCGTTCACACCAAGGCTTATAACTAGAACATAGCTATAACTATAAAGTTTTATTAATTGCACTAGCTCTGTAAGAATAGGGAAGTCCACACTAGAGTATGTGAGCGACAATTACTCCTCCGAACTCCAAGCATTCAATCAATCACTCCACTTCAGCTTCAGCTTTTCCTGCTCTTCACTCCACTCCTCTCTCAACTGATCAGAAATGCCAGTCCTGGAGGGCCAGTGTCCTGCAAAGTTTAGCTCCAACTTGCCTCAAAACACCTGCCTGGAAGTTTATCTAGTAAGACCTTGATTAGCTGGTTCAGGTGTGTTTGATTTGGGTTGGAGCGGAACTCTGCAGGACAGAGTTTGGTGACCCCTGGTTTAACTTGCTTGTCTGTGCAGCGTCTCTCTACTATGGTGAAACTGAGGGTTGTCGTTACCTCAGAAACATAAAAAATATGCTATAACTTTTTATGCTGATGAATCACAGGACAGCGTTCACAATTTTCTCCACTCCTGAATGTTTCTATGTGCGTGCGATCTCATGCAAGTTATATGCGAGCTTGTGTGTTGTGTGCAATGTAGCAACACATTAGTTTAGAGCGGAAATTAACTACCTGTACAACACTGTTTAAAACATGATTCACCCCATCAATATTGAGTATCCACATGCTACAAACAAACATGCTTGGGAAATAACCTCCAGCACTTGTCCATCGCCGTCATTATAATCTTCACATTCTTTCTGATTTGAGTGATCCATGTATCCGTCAAGCTAGATAATGATGCTTAATGCAAGAATTCTTGAAAAAAATGCAGTTATATTATGAGCTGTTGGCATTAATTGTTCTTGTGACGGAGCGGACCACAACGCTCCGACTTTCAAAAAAAATCCACTCCTCGCTCCAGTCAAAAAAATCACGCAACTCCACTCCCAACTTTAACAAGCTTGAGCATTTAAAGCAGCAGATGAAATACAGTAACTGCAGAATGCACTTTATTACTTGTTAGTGTGGACATTAATATAGTTACTGTTATAGTTATTGTTTTTGTGTGAACAAGCCTTAACTGTGATGTGGACTACCCTATTCTCATATAACTAGAATAATTATTAAAACTTTATGGTTAGAGTTATCATTCCGGGTGTGAACGGCAGTTAAATTCTAAAATTAAGTATTCAGTCATTACTCATATCATAGCATCATGCAAGTATAGCATTGTTATTTTTATAGTACTAAGATAATATTATAGTTTTTATTAATATTTCAAATTAGTTTTTTTCTTCATTTTAATTTCAGTTAAAGATTTAGTAATACTGCTGTGTGTTTTATCTTTTTTGAATAGTTTTCGTTTTTCTTAATGTCTATATCATTTTGGTTTCTTTTTTATTTCAGTTTTAGTTATTTTACCTCATAAAGTTAAACTAGCTAAATGAAAATGAGAAATGTTGGCTTGGCAACTTTTATACATTTGATTTTATTTCAGTTAGTGTTTATTTTGAGGGATGATGATGCTTTATTTTGTAGTTAGCTATAATAACTTGCACATTAACGTTTAGGTTAAAAAAATATGTAAAATGAACATGAATAAATAAAGGAGATATATTTTAGGTGCTGTGCTTGATCACCATTTCCTTTAAGTTGTTCACCATTTGTAATCACCTTTTAGCTTTTTGGTAGGTAGTTTACTTGAATAGTCCTTTGGTAAGACATGAAATTTTAAAAGCAAATATTTAATGTAGTCTCCTTATTTGGAGGAAATAAGAACTATTTATACAAGAATTACTCCCAAAATCAAAGTTCAAAATAAAGTATGGCAAACTTAAGTACGCTGCTGTCACAGCTGACATGTCATGTCAACTAGTCATTTACTAATCTTTTAAGCTTCCTTTGTTTGGCTAAATGCATTACCGAGTTCATAAAGAGTGTAAAACACCCTTTCAAAAAGTAAGGTGCACAGTATTATTCAAAAGATTTATATACAGAAGAATACTGTTTAGTCTAATTACAACCCGATTAGACACTCAGAGAAACTATCAAGTTAGTCCTCTGCATCAAGGTGGAGATCTCAGTTGTTTGGTTGAGAAAAGGAAATGGACCACCAGTCATAAGATGTGTGCTTAAAGTGTCAGTCTAACACCACAAACATGTTCTCTCTCACCTCTTTTTTCTCTCTTTCGCTCTGTTTCTGTGAAATTTGGGTGTGTTGCAAAACATGGGAAGTGTAGGGTGCCAGGCAGTTGAGTGACCATGCATTCAGAAATGAGCTGAGCTATCAGAGACCACACAGGCAAAAGTGGCTTGACTGCTACAGTATTAGTTAGAAGGTGTGACTGACAAATAGTGAGTGCACATGTGTAAACAAGTGTGCCTGTATTCTGTGTTTGTGCTTCTGTGCGAGTCAGTAAATAGTTTAAGGTACTGCATAAAGAGCAAGCAAACGCTTTCTCTTGCTCGCTCGCTCGCTCGCTCGCTCTTTCTCTAGCTCTCTCTCTTTCTCTGGTTTTGTGGCTTCATCTGATAATACAATGGGAAGGAGTGTTTGTTGTGTGCTACCAGTGTGATTTTTTTTCTCTCTCTTTTTCTTTCTTTCTTTCTGTGAATTGGAGATGTATATATGAACAAGACAAATTGACAGCTACAGTACAGCACAAATAGCATGTCTGTGAACGTTTTTAAACATTTTTGGTAAAAAATATATATATATTATTGAAGGAGCTGTGACAGGTCACTATTTAAAAATGTTTCTTTATTTTTAATTATCTTTGAGCTTAAATATCCTTTTTACATTATTTTATTGTAAAAAAAAAAAATTACATGTAGTCTTTCAGTTAATATGAACTTCACCACTTCACACACACACTGTATATACACAGCATGAATGCGAGTGCGATACTGCTTACCATAAGTTAACATTGTAACTTAGAGACACAATATACTTTTCCAGTTGTTTTAGCTCCGTCAACATAAATAGCTCCAAACAAAGCAGCAGAACTGCGTTTCTCATAGCAACACGGAGCAGGTGGTGCAGAGCAGGCACTGAGGTGGTTTCCTTCCTGAATGAATCATTTGAATGAATGATTCAGTGAATCTCTCATAAAGACAGTCACTTGTTTCATTTCTAAATGAATTAGCGTTTTTTAAACCAATTGGTTGAATGAATGATTCGATGATCCACAAAAACACCTACTGACACCTACTGGCATAATGATGTAATATGCAGAAAGAGTTACTAATACATTTACTTTCACGTATCCACCTTACTTTTAACAAAACAGTTGCGGCCATTTGTAACTTGAATCTGTGAGGCTGCTGAAAACTCTGTTATGCTTCTTTATACTGCATTCTAGTTTTTGTTATCATATTATTTTAATGTATTATAATCATAAGCACATCAGTTTGTAACCCAAACCGTTTTACTGTTTACTGTAGTTATTCTTCTAGTTATTTACTAAAAAGGCTAATCATTCGAAAGTCTTGCACATTCAAAGAAAATTGCTTACACTTCCATTTCGCAAAATAAGATGGATAGACCTATACATAAATACAAAGACTTCATCAAGACTATCGTTACTTGTTTGCGCAAAACGAAAACATTTACTCTTTACTCTTTGTTGTTACCCTTGCAAAGAAAACAAAACACATTGTTAAGTGTTAGTTTAGATTCACATTTACTTAGCATCTCCATCTAAGAAGAGCTACACAGACCAAACTATAGAAATGTGCTCCAAACACACGTAAACAAACTCATACAGACTCAATTTACCTGTTCAGATAAACACAAAAACACATTCACGCAAACATGAACGTGTTGGTGTTGTTAGGCCAGTTTTAGACTTCCCTTCTGTGAAGGGTTCTGGGAAAATGTAGCTCTAGTTCCTCTCTTTGACTAAAACACGCATGAATAAGGGGAAGAAAATATAACCATTCCAAAAGAAAGAATAGAGAGAAGGTCTTTGTTTGCGGCATAAGTAAATCAAGGCCATGGCCTGACCCTGCTGTTCTGAGCATGCCCAGAACAACGTGTGGTCTCTGACAAATTCTGAAGAAACAGTTCAGACACGGGAAGGGTAACGTATGTGGTTTAGTGAGTTTCACACACATAAAGACTTTGTTAGTCACTCAAGATAAAACAATTTTAAAAGATAACTGTTTTAATCAGTGTCTGTTGGTTTGTGCTTTTAACTCTTCACATACATTTAAGGCTGTGTAAATACAAGGAAGTGTTTTTTTTTTTTTTTTTTTCACAGTACAGCAGTGCTAATAATCAAACTTTTATGGCTTTTTTTTAAAAAAAGTTTAATAATTGAGAAATTGCTTAGGTTTCACGGTATCACTTTTTCACCCTTAGCCAACTCTCTGTATTTCTGTATGTCTGTATCATAAATACCACAAAGATGGAGACTTTTGCCTTGTAACCCGTTTTTTAAGCAAAAACAGTTACTGTGTGTCTTCTGTGCATGCCCTGCGTGTAAAATTAATGAGATATGATAACTTTTTAAAGACGTGTTTGTGGCCATTTTTATAAGTGATCAGATGTGGTTAATTGTTTTTAGAGTGATACAAAAAACACTTACAGTATATATGAAAAGGTTCAGATAACCGGTTAGTCTATGCTGTTTCTTTCAGTCTTTGGAATTGATTTAAATGTGGTCAAATAGATGCACTACAGTATATTCAAAATACCTTATTATTATTATTATTATTATTATTATTATTATTATTATTATTATTATACATGTTTAGAGAGAGAGAGAGAGAGAGAGAGAGAGAGAGAGAGAGAGAGAGAGAGAGAGAGAGAGAGAGAGAGAGAGAGAGAGATTGATTAATGATTTTGCATTCAAAATCCTCTTGTCTCAAAAATTTGGGGTGCCACATGTCCCCAGTATTTTAATAGACATGACACTCCTGGAAGTACTGTAAGTGTATTATGAGTCACATTGGATAAAAAGTTAGCTATAAGACCAAAGTAACTGGAGAAGTCTTTTCTGGCCTCTTCTTGCTTAATCTGGCTCTCAGGATTCATGTCAGCACTTAGTCTGGATCTCAAAGAAGAGGAAGAGAGTTTGTCTTGTGATGCTAGAGGGATCGAAATCCTGCAGTTCTTCAGTTTTCTTACCCATCATGTATTTGTTTAGATCATATTGGATCGCACCTGAAAAAAAAAAAAAACCCAAGGGAGGAAGTCGGGTTGCTCCTGATGATACAAGTGTGAGACTGTGGTCTTTTTAAAATGTTGCTGTAAGAAAGAAGCTTTTTCTTTAGAAAAAAATTGAACATAAATAGAGAAAAGCTTGAGAAAACTGTTTCTCAAGAGATCTTAATGACACTCCCCTCCTGGTGTGTTAATTAGATTATTTAGATTCTTGGAGGCCTGTATGTGATATCTTTACCGTCAGGTGTTGTGTAACAGCTGATTGCTGTGGTGAAATCTTGGTTACAGAAAGAAAACAGCAACTAAATAAACAAAGACACTTTAACTTGACACAACAGAGAAATGAATGCAAAACAGAACGTATAAGTTGCTGATGGTTTCAGAACATTCAGGATCGAGGCTGTTACATTGAAAGCATGTGTGCAACCTTAAGGCCATGTGAAAATGCTTAACTTTCTCTTTTTTCACTGGAATAAGGATCCAGTCCAACTGGACTACAAGTTAGTGGCAATGACAGATGGTGTTTGTTTCTCGAGCTTGTTTGATTTGGGTTTAAGTTGGGTTTTTGGTGCCACATCTGATGGTCAGTTTGGCTTTCTAACTGTAGTTCACCTTATTGTCATATATCAATTCCTGAAAACTTAAATCAGTTTGTCAAAGATAATATATAAATACAGGTGCTGGTCATATAATTCGAATATCATCAAAAAGTTGATTTATTTCACAAATTCCATTCAAAAAGTGAAACTTATATTATAATCATTCGTATGTGAATGCATGTGAACAGGTATCCCTGTTCTTAATTGGCCAGCAAACTCGCCTGACCATAACCCCATAGAAAATCTATGGGGTATTGTGAAGAGGAAGATGCGATATGCCAGACCCAACAATTCAGAAGAGCTGAATGCCACTATCAGAGCAACCTGGGCTCTCATAACACCTGAGCAGTGCCACAGACTGATCGAGTCCATGCCACGCCGCATTGCTGCAGTAATTCAGGCAAAAGGAGCCCCAACTAAGTATTGAGTGCTGTACATGCTCATACTTTTCATGTTCATACTTTTCAGTTGGCCAAGATTTCTAAAAATCCTTTCTTTGTATTGGTCTTAAGTAATATTCTAATTTTCTGAGATACTGAATTTGGGATTTTCCTTAGTTGTCAGATATAATCTTTAAAATGACAAGAAATAAACATTTGAAATATATCAGTCTGTGTGTAATGAATTAATATAATATACAAGTTTCACTTTTTGAATGGAATTAGTGAAATAAATCAACTTTTTGATGATATTCTAATCATATGACCAGCACCTGTATATATATATATATATGTATATATATATATATATATATATATATATATATATATATATATATATATATATATACACACACACACACACACATACAGTATATACACGTTTTATGTTGAATAACAAGTAATAGTTTTAATAGTTTTTATTTATTTATTGTCTGTTTATCTTGTCTAGCATATAAAGTGAACCACTGGTGCCCCCTCAAAACAGTGCATGGTGCCCCATAGTATTATAGTATTATCTTCCTCAACAAGAAAAAGAGCGAGAAGGAGAGAGAAACTATCAGTTAACTGGGGACTACAAAAGAGCTGACACTTTCTCTCTATTCCCCGTCATTCTCTTTCCTGCAGTAGTTTCTATGATAGTTTCTGTTACATCATTAAAAATGCAAAGTCACATGCATAGGAGAATTTTCTGAAAGACAGATTTCACATGAGGCAGGTACTGCTTGCATTTAATAGAACAGAGCAAAAAAAAAAAAAAAAACATCATACCCTGTATAATAATCAGACATAATGACCTAATAACCTAAAGTTTATGTATTTACCTCATAAGCTAATTTTAAACAAATTACTTCATGATTACATAATAGCCTAATACCTGTTTAATGGAATAACAACTAATACATACATCTAAAAACCATGTTTTTGGAAATGATTACAGTGCAGAAATTGGATTTCTAGTTACTGGTAAAGCCAGTTGTTTTATACTGATTGGCCTGGTGTGTAAGTGTTGATTATTTACATCTTGTAAGTATATGTACAACCTGTTTCTGCTCTGAGAAATTAATCTGTGTGTGTTTCTTGGTAAGTAAGTATGCAAGTCATCTCTGACTGCAGACCACACCCTGCCCAGCTTAGACGGAAGTTTATCTGTAAGTTTGTTCTTGCATTTACACTAGCTTTGCCACAGTTACACTTAGTAAGGGACAACACTGGTGTGAAAATTTTATATTAGGTAAATAAGGGAAATGATATGAATGAAACTTACTTTCTTTTTAACTTTTTATTAGTTTATATTATATATATATATATATATATATATATATATATATATATATATATATATATATATATATATATATATATATATATAGAAACTAATAAAAATTTCATCTATTATCTATAGATGAACTATCTATTAAGTAATTTTAGTGCTTCTCTTAAACTTGTTTTATTTTTCGTCACAGTTGCCAAGGCACCATTTCTAATTTTCATTTAAGTTTAATTTTATTTCAGTTAATGATAACAACTTTAATAGTTTTAGTTAACAAAACAGATTTTTAATTATTTAACTTTTTAAAGATAAATATTTATTTTCTTTGGAATAATGTCCACAGATGAATTGTTCAAAATAATACCAATCAAAACCAGCATGTGTCAAGATATAAATGGGGGCAAATGTTGCTTTCATGTGAAGGGTGAAGGCCTGCAGTCTGAAAACAAGACAAGATCTAAAAGATAAAAGGAGACTTTTTGACTTGATTGCTAACCTATGTGAGAGCACACAGGTTTCAATGTTAATCCAATTCTGTTCCCCTCTCTTTCTCGCTCTCTGTCCCTTTCTCTCTCAGTCATGGCGAAAGCGATGGTTTGTTTTGCGGAGGGGTCGGATGAGCGGGAATCCTGACGTTTTGGAATATTACCGTAGCAAAAGCTCCAGGAAACCTATCAGAACCATCGACCTGCAGGAGTGCGAGGTCACCATGGAGGCAGAGGTGCGGCCCACTAAACGCCAGTATCAGAATCAGCACCTGTTTGTGGTCAAGACAGCCACACGCATCTTTTACCTGCTAGCCAAAACGGCAGAAGAGATGAACATTTGGGTACAGAACATTGGACAGATTTGTACGTTTGCAGGACTGAACAGACATGCAGGTGAGGAGGTCTATTATAAAAGTTTGACTTTGTTTTTAAGTCTTGAACCGCTTAGTATGACATGCTCACTAGCTTACTTTTTTTGATGCATTGTAGTCTCTGATAAAGTTCTGATAGTGTCAGCTGGGTCACAGCTGGGTCATAGTCCTGCAGTCATTTTGCTTTCCGTTTACGTTATCATCATGCTATCAGAATTATCTTACTATTTCTCTGAAGAATGAGCAGTCCATGACTCCCTTCATCTGGGCACAACTGATTCCAGAAACTTTGACTTAATTTACCCCTATTTGTCAATGCAAAACACTACACATTAACCTTAGCACAAGGGTTTGCTTTGAAATTTTAATTTTACATGAGAATGTGACAATGAGAATTTGAGAATGAATGCAGATTTGTCCAGTAAATTATAAAATAATAATGATGTTTTATCATTAAATTAAGTAAATTATGCTCACAAAGACTACATTTATTTGATCAAAATACAGCAAAAACAGTAATGTTGTGAAATATGATTACAATTTTTAATTTAAGTTTTTATTTTACTGAAAAATAAAATGCATGTAATGCATGCCTGTGATGTGAAAACTGAATTTTCAGCAGTCAGTACTCTAGTCTTTAATGTCACATTATTCTTCAGAAATCATTCTCATATGTTGATTTGGTGCTAAAGAAACGTCTTTTTTATTACTATCAATATAGTAGTTTAATACAGTATACTGCTTAATCTTTCTGTCTAAACACGATACACTTTTTTCAGAATCCTTTCATGTATAAAAAGTTCAAAACAATAGCCACATAAAATGGTAAAATAACTGAATGCATCCGTGCTGAATAAAAGTATAATTTTTTTAAGAAAAAAAATCTTCCTGATGACAAGCTTTGCATTTTCTAAATAAATAACAGAAAAAATAAGCAATAATTATTTGTACCTCAGCAAGTGACAGGTGGCAGTAACAAACTGGATTACAGGAAAATACATAATTTGTATATTATAAAATATTAATAATAAGGTACAGTCTAATGAAAAAAAACTACAGTAAAAATTAAAATTCTTAAAACTAAAATTATTTAACCTTTCTCTGCAGTAAACATGACGTTAATAAATACGTACCGTGTTTGTGCGTGGGTTTATGAGAAAGGAAAGTGCTTCAGATGAGCTAAAACAGGAAAAACCCTTGTACGTAAAGCCCTTTCACCACATCAGATACTTGCATTAACCTAAATACTTACATTCCTCTAACTGCAGTTTTAAAATGAATAAACCTAGCCTGGGAAATAATTAACCACAGGACGTTTCTCCAGAGAGAGATGCAGAGACTGAGAGATGCAGACAGAATTCGTGAGAGAACGACGCTGTAATCTAGGCGAGGTCTAATTTTAATATTCTGTTCCATTCCTCCATCTCTCTTCCTCTCTTTCAAATAGTCTGCAGAGCAACAGCTGCATCACAGAGGAGCGTTCAGACACACATGCGTCTGTCATAACAGACAGCTCACAAGTACGTAGCATCCCATATATTTAACTAACAGCAAACAGCCAGCGTCACAATCTGTGTCCACAGCACATATGACTGCTATTACAGCAAGGAAATATGTTTTTGTTAAAACTGGAGTATAATGTAAGACACATGGGGAAAATGTTAGCAGTTAGTGTGGCTAATGTGATATACCAAACACAGAGAGTGAGAGAAACCACAAGTTACACATTACTTGGAAAGATAACAGAAAGATGAGTTATACAGCGTCCGGGAGGGTTTCAGACACACACGCACATGGTTACTGTTTAATACACAACAAGCTGGACGGTTGCACACGCCTCTAAACTGGCAAAGGCCGATTGTGAAAGATAAAGCTATTATATACAGAACAACAGGCATGTCTATGCCCTTTTCTCCACACACATGCAAGGATAAAAAAGGTTTAATTTATCATCTTTCGTCATGTTGTTCACGTCTCAGATGGAGGCCAGAGGTGACTATCAGACGTACTGTTGAAATAGCGAGTGTAGTTTTTGGAGACACAAAATCTTAGTCGCTGCTTAGTCGCTAACCTCATTACAAACCCCAGCAGGACTCGAGCTGTGAACTAGATTTCAGCTCTTTACTTACAAACAGACTCTTTTGCAGTGAGGCAGATGGACAGCAGGGTGAGAAAAGAAAACATCAGAGATTGTAGTCACACCTGGAGGGCCTCAGTTTCAGGCCATGTGCAAGATGCTCAGAGCACAAGCTGGATAATAACAGTGTGGGGTCCGGTTAAACAAAGGCTTCTGTGAACTTTTGTAAACTCAAATGTTTATCTCTGCCAGGGCCACAAGTTAAATAACACTGCTGACACCATGACCTGTCGCCGCTTACTGCATATGTATTGTACTCTGCCTGTTACCATAACTTCTCAATATGACTCTCACTCTAATCTGTCACCAAGACAACTGCTTACTGTATCTTCACTGTTCCTCTGATCCATCACCATGACAACTGCTTACTGTATCTTCACTGTTCCTCTGATCCATCACCATGACAACTGCTTACTGTATCTTCACTGTCCCTCTGATCCATCACCATGACAACTGCTTACTGTATCTTCACTGTTCCTCTGATCCATCACCATGACAACTGCTTACTGTATCTTCACTGTTCCTCTGATCCATCACCATGACAACTGATTACTGTATCTTCACTGTCCCTCTGACCCATCACCATGACAACCACTCACACTCTCTACTCTCTCTCTCTGCCTGTTACTATAACTTCTCAATGTCTCTCACTCTAACCTGTCACCATGACAACTGCTTAATGTATCCTCACTGTCCTTCTGGCCATCACCATGACAACTGCTCACTGTATCTCTACTATCCCTCTGACCATCATGATACCTGTTCACCGTATCTCTACTCTCACTGACTTGACACCATGACAACTGCTCACTGAGTCTTCACTGTCCTCTGACCATCACCATGACAACTACTCAATATATCTCTGTTCTCTCTCTACCCGTTTCCATAACTCAATGTCTCTCACGCTAACCTGTCACCATGACAACTGCTCACTGTATCTCTACTCTCACTGACTTGTCACTGTGACAACACTCACTGTATCTTCACTGTACCTCTGACCATCACCATGACAACCACTCAATCTATATCACTGCTCACTGTATCTCTATTCTTACTGATCCATCACCATGACAGCTGTTCAATGTATCTCTAATCTCACTGACCTGATAGTCACCATGACAATAGCTCACTGTATTTCATTATCCCTCTGACTCATCACCATCACTGTATCTCTACTCTCGCTGACTTGTCACTATGACAGCGCTTACTGTATCTTCACTGTCTCTCTGACCATTGCCATGACAGCAACTCACTCTATCTCAACTCGTACTGACCCATCACCATGACAACTGCTTATTGCATCTCTACTGTCCCTTTGACCCCATCACCATGACGACTGTTAACTACTGCTCTGTTCTCCCGAATCCCTTTACCATAGCAACCTCGGACTGCAGGTGTTAAAATAACTCTACATAAAAGTTAAAACACTTCTCACTTCAGCTTTATAAAAGTGTTTCAAAAAATCTTAAACCTACTACTGTGAAAAATCGTTATAGGCTTATACATTTGAGTAAAATCCTATAGATGTTTACAGAAAATATAGGATCACAAAAATTAATACAACTGCACGTCTGGTGCCTCTCAGAATTCTCTTCTGGCAGAAAGGTTGTGAGTCATTGTCAGTTATTCAAGTGTTGGATACCCAATAGTAGGCTCTGCCAAAGAAGCAATGTTTACATGAGCCCACACAATCCCCCTCAGATTAACATGCCAGCTGCAACGTGATCAAAAGCCAGTTATCTATGACTGTTTACCCACAACATTACCTCAGCATTACTCACAAAATCTTTCAAGCACCAGCAGGTTGAGTGTGATATCAGATGTCCAAACACTGAATCACCACTGGACACCTCTGTTTATGCGCAATTAAAACTATTTGGATTATTTCAAATTGCCTATTTAATTAACCCGCTCAACAATAATTCCCAAAATGAGAGATGTGTCACTCAAATCACTTTCTCACAAGCAAGGAAATGACACAAAACTTTCCCAGTGACATTTATCTGCATTATTTCAACTCAGTTCCACCTTCCAAAAATATTTTTGCTTACTATTAAAAAGAGAAATGATTACACCCAAAAAACAACCATTAAGGCATCTTGTGCTTCCAATGTGTGTAACATTCGTTAGTCTCATGTGTTCATCTGAGTGTCTAGAAATATCAGCCCACTATACACACTGTTGAGTCTAAACAGGAAGACAAAGAGAGATGTGTGTGTGTGGGTTGTGTTGTGGGGGGCTGGAAGGGGGTGATTTGGTCTGCCACCTTCTGGAATAAAAGCAATGGTACTACAGAAACTGAATTTGTGAAGGATGGTTAATGCACTTATTTTTTTGACAAAACGTATAGATAACCTATAAAGCAAATCTCTCTCTTTCTCTCTCACTCTTTTTCTTTTTGACAGAATCAATGGACAGTCTTAATCTCACTCCTTCTTCCCAGCAGCCCTCTCCAGCACTCTCGCCTCATGTTCCTCTTGTGGCCAATCAAGACACAGTTACCGTCGAAAACCACGATGTCCTAGACAGGCCCAGCGAATCAGAGATCAGCCCTCCACTTGACTACCTCTTCCTCTCTCAGTGTGAAACTGGCACAAAGAGCATTGTCAGGCAAGCCCCACCCCATTTCTTATGATCACACGCTGCAGAAATAATAATTATATGTTAATCTCAATACGAAAAAGAGATTCATTCCATGTAGCACCAGACTATCGGCTTTTCCTTTAATCTGATTTAATAAAGGTAACTGAGAGAATAAATGAGAACAGAAAATATCTCACGCTTTTTGCTTCAGTGAAACCTTTTGATCTTGGTCACTGCAGCATAACAAACTGTGATTAAATTCAAATAAAATCTTCAGGGACCTGCATGCAAAGTAGGGACTTTATTGTTTTATAAAAATGCTAAATAATTTTCGTAATGCAGTTTTGTATTGAATACTGAGGCATCATTATGGAGGGTTATAGCTGATTATTGAAACAACTATGCAGGTTTATCACAGTTCAAAAGTTTGGGGTCGGTAAGATTTTTCAGTGTTTTTGAATGCTCTTATGCTCAAGGCTGCATTTATCAAATACAGTAAAACAGTAATATTGTGAGATATTATTAGTTTTAAAAAAAAATGTTTTCTATTTTAATATATATTTTAAAATGTAATTTATCCTTGAATTTTCAGCAGCCATTACTCCAGTCCTTCAGAATCATTCTAATATACTGATTTGGTGTTCAAGAATCATTTCTTGTTATTATCATAGTTGGAATCAGTTGTGCTACTAAATATTTTGTGGAAAACCTTTTTGTTTATTTGTGAAATATTTTGTAACTTTATAAATACTGTATATTTACTCTCAATTTTGATCAATTCATCCTTGCTGAATATAACTATTAATTTCTTAAAAAACAAAAATTCTTACTGTCCCCAAAATTTTAAATGGTAGCGTATATGTTCCTGGAAATTTGTTTTAAAAATTAGACGAGTTACCATTAACAGGAGTTGGGATTAGAAATCATTGTTTCTAATTATAAATACATTTATTTTCTTTATAATAATACACAAAGCAAAATAAGTCACAATAAGACCAGGAAAGTCTAATAAAGTAAAAAAAGGTACATTTTTATTTCATGTAGACTTGTGTCTCAGAGACTTTTTTTTTTCCTCTGGCATTTCATATGAAGGCAAATTTGTGATTTCTAAATCATTATTACTCATTTGGTAAATGAAGGCTAAGTGAGAAAAAAAAAATAGTTTCATTATGTCACAACCCACCACACATTTTCCATATGCTTTCTCTGAACCAAAAATATTTTCCATAGAAGAGTTTGAACAGGTTTTATTTTGATAAAACATTTAGTTGACATTAGTCAGTATTGGTTTGTGCTTATCCCTGTGTTTGTCCTT
Source organism: Cyprinus carpio (assembly GCF_018340385.1). Taxonomy (NCBI): domain Eukaryota; kingdom Metazoa; phylum Chordata; class Actinopteri; order Cypriniformes; family Cyprinidae; genus Cyprinus; species Cyprinus carpio. Next base: position 13,310,947 of record NC_056576.1, read on the forward strand.
CCCTAGGTGTGACAGCATCTCTAACTCTGAACGCTCCTTTGAGCAGAGCTCGTCTGAGTACACAGAGGATGTGTTTAGCCCCACCCCACGCATTGACTCCTCCCCCTCCCCTTTCCTTGTGGCTGGGGTGCCCGAGCCCCCATTTAGTGCACCCTGTGGTCCACTCTCGCTATCCTCCTCCCTTTCGTCCTGCCTCTCATCTCCCATCTCTCTACACCGTCCACCGGACATTTTCAGATTTGACAGGCCCTTCTACGGAACATCAGACCCACAGACACCTCCTCCCCTTCCACCCAAACCTACACACCTGTCCGATCACCATGGTAATGACGATACCGGCCATAATCAGATGCAACCTGCTCTCCTCCCTCGCAGGACGTCACTTTCAGGAATCGACCACTTTAGGAGAGGTGAGAATGCACACACAAAAAATTTTGCAAAAACATTCTGCTGATTTACACAAAAAAATACCTATTACTTAATTTGATGATGCTGATTTAAAAAATGCATACAAATATTTCTCACAAATGTACTTTTCATAATAACAAAAGCAGTCAAATATCAAAAGTTTCAGGGGGCTTTTTTGGGGGGGGGGGGGGGGGGTTCTGTCTTTACAAAAATTAGCATTCAAAGGAGTGGGAAAGTTTTCAAATACACCATTTAATGTCAACTTTACATAAACACACACACACAAAATCTGTAATTTTTTGTTGCTGTTTGTGGAAATTAAAAGTCTCACAGACATAGCAGAAAACACCTGGGACATGTTTATGTACATTTTCTTCTGTCAATGGCCATAATTTTTACCCTGAAATCAGTATTAGATGTAAACATTATGTTATGCATGTAAAAAACAGCTGAGAGTTTAACAAACAGCTGTAACCTGGTTCACAGGAAAATTTTAACTATGCCTCTGTGGCAGTTATGCAGGTGATTAGGGGATAATACAAGACTTCTTGACCTTATAAAATGGTTGTTGTAGCGAAAATGCTGCAAAATGCACATCAAATTTTGTGTGAAATTGTGACATGCTACAGCAAAACAGACACCATTTTTGGAATCAGTAAAATTAGTAAGAAACTAGTATTGGATTTCATTCAGAAAGCAGGATGCATGGCAGTGTTATCAATTACTCCACCCCCCCACCCCCACCCTTTTCTCATGAAAACATTTCCATAATATTTTCCATAATATTGTACTTTTATGTTTCCAGGAGAGTTTGACAATGTTGGAAGAAACTGGAACAAACGTCTAAGCCTCAACCTGGTAATGAAATATTCAAATATAAAGTAGTCAAATGAGCCTGGGGAAAGTTAAACAGACACCGTAAATACGCATCAATTTGAATAGTCACTGGCAGAAACCAGATGTGTCAGTGTGTTTCTCTCTGGATCTCTATTTCTAGCCAATATTTATGAATACCACACTTACTGAAAACCACTCTGAGGATTCATATGTGCCCATGGCCTCCCCACCGATCAGCTGCTCTGATGTGACTTCAGATGGCTACATACCCATGAGCCCGTCCACCCTGCCCATCTCCCTACTCACCAACGGCAAACCAGAGCTGCCTTCGCCTTCGAATCCTGACCTTGAGCCTCCTCCAGTCAACCGCAACCTTAAACCAAGAAGACGGGGTAAATCTTTCTGGGCTAAAAAATGCAAGGTTTACCAGTATCATTCACAATCAAAGCATGTTGTACTACAAAACATTAAAGGCATAGTTTTGTGATTGTAGCATTTGCATTACTTATTGTGACTGACCTGCTGCCTTTAGTTGCAAATATTTAAATAGGAAATAAGATTTGTATGTCCCATGTTATTTTACCACATGTTGAACATATTGTGCCAGTGACTAATGTCAAGCTCAAAGACAGGATGTGCTATTTCAGAATTCTTTGTTTCTGTTTGTTTTTTAAGAAATTTGCACAACAGAGCAATGTGATATTGGTGTGCCTTGTTAGCTGTTAACTGCTGTTATGAAGCAATTTCAGTAACTGGAATATCACTGGAGACATTGGTTAGCTACGTCAGAAAACGAAAATAGAGAAATGAAAAAGATGATCTCATGTGAGCAGAGGTACAGAAGAGAGACAAAATGTTGAAAATTAATGAGGAAGATGAGATGCAGTAAAGCTCATGATCATGATATGTGCGTCACACAGAAACCACATTTCTTTTTTAAGCTCTAAATTCAAGAGTTGTTTTACTGATGTTTATTGGCAGTCTTGCCTCAATATTGTAGAGAATACTAAACGTCTAATTATAACATGGTGTGACAGTAAATTAAAAAGAAACTCTTTTTTTAATGTTGGTACGTTACGTTACGTTACGTTACGTTACATACTGTACTTTGGAGATACTCGCGCGAAAATCCTCATCGCGTGGATTCCTGGTGAAATAACTGAAAATGTGACCTCACCTTCAATCGTTGAGCGTCTCCAAGCATCACACAGTAGTGCCGTTCTTGAATTAATCATTGTTTTTGAACAATTAACGTTAGCTTCTTGAGATAACAGTTCAACAACTCACTCATTGTTTCGCTGCTGAATGTATCCGCGTGTTTGAACCGGTTTGAACCAGTCTATGGTTTGAACGAATTGGTTGATTCTAATTCGTTGAATGACTCTCTAATGAATCGCTTCTAAAAGTCATATGAACTACTGGCGTAACAGTCGTTAATCTGAATAGAGGTTACAAAAAATAGACCTAGAAATAAATATCTGTATTCAAAATATTATTTATTACCCTTAAACGTTCAAGGCTACAAACTGACCATAACGTCTTTAGAAGCTGCATCTGGAGTGACATTAAGATTAAGGTGTAGGCTGTATACAGACTGTTTAGAGGTGGCATGGAGTAGAATTGCATTAATAATGATATGAGATTAATGGGCTTTAAATTGGCATTACTAGGCTTTTTATAAAGAAAAAAAAACGGATATACTTTTTTTAATGAACTGATACCAGGGGGCAAGGAAGTCGACCGGAAGTTGAAGTCGGCCGCGTGCCGCCATCTTGTAGCAGAACTTCACTTGCGTTAGCACCCCATTGACTCCCATTCATTTTTGCGTCACTTTGACAGCGAATAACTTTACATCTGAGGCGTTTAAAGACTCCATTTGTCCATTATTTATTTCTAAAGATACACGACAATGTATAAAGGGCTCCATTACCTTCTATGTTACATTATGGCCCCGTAGAAACAGTTTTTTTGTAAAAATAGGCTAACGATTGCGTCATAACCACTCGACTCTCTGTCGCACAGTAGAGAAATTACCGTACAGACAGGAGGAGAAGCTCGCAGGCAATCGGGGAGACGTCAAGAGATATGGCGTACTGGCATTACATTTTAAAATACTATACAAAATAATTAATCAGAATACTTACTCCTGCTCACTCACGCCAAAGAACTCCCCGCTCAAACTCGCCGTCTCTGCAAGATTAACGATGGCAGTTTGCACGCACAGCTACTAGAAGGTTTACATCTGTCAGACAGGTTGCTGACGTCATCAAGCTTAGTTTGAGTCTGCGCGTCAGAAACGGAAGTTCTAAAAATCGCTAAAAACGGGCTTCACTTGTCTCAATTGAGTTCCAATGGGGTCGCTGTGTCCATTTCTTTTACTGTCTATGACTGATACTCTAAATATTAAACTATCCGCCATGATGTGGCGGCAAGTCATTCAGTCCGATTTAACCGATTCGTTTAAACGACTGATTCATTCAGAGACCAAGTCACTGAATCAGTGGCTCACTCGATTCATTCACAAATGTGGATTAATTTAGCGAAGAAACACGCGAGTGTGTAGCTCTGAAAGGCCCAAGAGTTCTGCTGTGGTGGCTTTGTTTGGAACAGAGAATACTGACAACTTTTTGTCTAAATTAACACAATACTAACGTCTTGTTTACCGAACTGTTGTATAAATTCGCATTTGCAATTGTGCAGATATTCGGGAGAAAAACAGCACTCTTGCTCGTGTTATACAGTATTGCGAAACTTTACGTCTGCAAGAATAAAGACATTTTCTAAACACCATTTGACATCCGATGGGAAACGTCCTATAGACGTATTACAGATGAGCAAACACTCTAAAAAATACATTTTGCAGATGTAAATGCAGACGTCAAATAGACGTCTCCGTACGTGTGCTATCAGGGATGATATGAATATAAGACAGTCATCATTGTAGTATGTCACCTCTCAGGCATTCCGAGACATATTTCATTCTGAATAGGTTGATGCATACTTCTTTAAAAAAAAAATTGTGACATTTAAATTGAAATTCTTTTTAAACTGAGAATTTGTCAAGACAAAAGCACAAGAGAGGAAGTGCATTATACTATCAGAGACACAGAACAGAAACCTCAGACAGCATTGTGTCTTGAGTGGAGGCGCAGTGTTCCTACAGGTCATGCACCTCCACACAAAGGAAATGCCTCATTAAAAGTGAAAGTGTGTTTGCATGTTGTGTGCAAAAGAGAAAAAGATAAGGAGTTATTGAGTGTTCTGCTTTGTGTTTGCTTCCACAGCTCGACCGCCACCTTTAGACCTACGAGGTCTGTCCACAATTTCTGAATGTCCATTTCACGTTCCCGTCACACGCACCATGACAGAACCCAGGTGAGCATTATAATAAACTTATATTTACGGACCACAATTACTCAAAACTGATCTCCTGCAACTCTTTATTCTTCTCAACCACTTCCGTCTGTGTCCTACATCTTCAGCAAAGATATCCTCAGGTCACCTGATCTTTATTTCCTGCCTTCACGACCCCCTGTGCACAATTGTCCTCTCATTTACATGTTTGTGATGGTTATGAATACCACACTGATGTTTATATTGTTTGTTAATTGTAAGGTAGGCCTACTGTTTTGTTTTCTTATAGCTGTATTTGAACATTAATGTGTTTTGTGTCGGTTTGTTTTGTCTCCAGCACATTACTTCAGTTTGTTCCTTTGGACAGGCGGCGAGGATGGGGCATAAACGGCACTGAGCAGGAAGGGAGCATCACGCCAACGGTAACATGACTTCCTGTTATAACATTAATCATTTACTGCTCTGTTTCTCTTTGAAATTAGAGCAAGAGGGCTGATAAAACAAGGCAAACTACAACAAATTACAATGGAAAATAGCAGAAAATTCAGCAAACAAATAATTCATAACAAATATATAATATAAAAATATTATAAGAAATGTATGTTATTTTATGTTTAAATTCCATATGTAAACACTATCATTCAAAAGCTTTTCCTTTTTGAAAGAAATTAATACTTTTATTTAGCATAGATTTATTAAGTTGATCAAAAGTGACAGTAAAGACATTTATGTTACAAAAGATTTCGGTTTCAAATAAATGCTGTTATTTTGTACTATATATTTATCAGATAATCCACAAAAATATCAAGCAGAATTGTTAAAACAATGATAACAATAAATGTTCCCTGAGCACCAAATCAACATTTGTGACCCTGGACCAAAAAAACAGTCTTAAGTCGCTGGGGTACATTTGTAGCAATAGCCGAAAAAACATTGTATGGGTCAAAATTAACAATTTTTCTTTTATGCCAAAAATCATTAGGATATTAAGTAAAGATCATGTTCCATAAAGATATTTAGTAAATTTCCTACCATAAATGTATCAAAACTTAATTTTTGATTAGTAATATACATTTCTAAGAACTTAATTTGGACAAATTTAAAGGTGATTTTCTAAGAATTTACATTTTTTTGCACCCTCAGATTCCAGATTTTCAAGTAGTTTTATCTCGACCAAATATTGTCCGATCCTAATAAACCATACATCAATGGAAAGCTTATTTATTCAGCTTTCAGATATTGTATAAATCTCAATAAAAAAAAAAAATTGACACTTAAGACTGGTTTTGTGGTCCATGGTCACATTTTTTAATGATTTCTGCGACGCTGAAGACTGCTGAAAATAAATTACATTTCTAAATATATTAAAATATAAAACAGTTCTATTAAATAATAGTAATATTTCAGAATATTCAGTATACTGCTTACTTCATTTGTTATTAAATAAATGCAGCATTGGTGTTTTACTTTGTTCAGGATTCTCGGCAGATGTTCCCAGCTTGTGATTCTGCCCCCTGGATGAGACGTTCTCAGCTGGATTACTTGTCACTTGACTTCAATTCGGCCTCCCCCTCACCTGTCCAGAAGGTCAGTGGTAGGCATGATATCTTACATGCACCTGACAAACATTTGGTGAGAGTTGGTGGGGTTTAGTGGGTACTGCTATCTCTTGTAGTAATCTTTTCTGTGGCTTTAGAAAATGAATCTTCAGGCAGATAACAGTGTTTATTTCCTGTCCCAGTTACTGTTGCTTTGTAACCCCTCAGCTCTAAGCATGACTTGGCATAAATCTGACTGCTGGGTTGATACATTTCGGCCATGTTGATTAGTGTTTTGATTGTTGGTATTGTGTTATTGATGTTTTCAGAAACCACTGCTGGCAGACGAGTACAGGGTCGATTACGTGCAGGTAGACGAGAAGAAGACACAGGCTTTACAAAGCACCAAGATGGAGTGGAAGGATGTCCGTCAGTCAAAAGCCTAAAGCCTTCGGGTGGGGTGGGGGGTGGGGGGTTAAATTATTACATGGTTCAAAACTTGACTTGTTTTCATCTTCTACAATTTCAGGTACATGTTGTTGTTTTTTTACACTGCTACGAAAGGAGCCAGTACAGAGCTGGACTGGAAACCTTCAGAAATAAAATGACAGTTTATTCAGGAAATTATTCCAGAATAAAAGACCTCCAACACAATGATTCAAGAATAAAGCTTTGTTTTGTAGTTCTTATACCAGGACGAGAATTAGCATTTCCTATGCATTTTTTAGAATATTGTTTTTTGGTTTATGAGTAAAGTAAAATGAGAGGTTGACCTCAATTTGATCTACAACAGAGATTATACAGTCAAACCTCAAAGGTGAATGAAGTTTTTTAAAACATTGCTAACACAGTGATGAGTAAGTACTAAATAAGTACAAAAGAGGAGTGTGAATGTTCTAGTCCTAAGTTGTGGTAACTTGTTAGCTACATAAACTAGTTTTCAAAAGTTTGGGGTTGGTAAGATTTTTTTAATAGTTTTGAAAGAAAACTTCAGATCAACAAGGCTTTTGTGGTTGGTATAGTTTTCAAAAGTTTGGGGTTGGTAAGATTTTTTTAATAGTTTTGAAAGAAAACTTCAGATCAACAAGGCGTGACATGATCCTTTAGAAATCAGAATTTTCAAGATTCTTTGATGAATAGAAAGTCGAAAAGAACAGCACTTAATTTGAAATTGAATCTTTTGTAACATTGTGTCTTTACTTCTGAGGAATTCATTATATATTTGCTGAATAAAAGTATTAAATTCTTTAAAAATAATAATAATAATAATAATAAATCTTACTGACCCCAAACTTTTGAAACAGTGTATTTTGTTTAAAATGTGAAATTCTCTTCAAATAATGTTTACCACAGACATTAATTTACTTCATTTACAATTTGACATCATGACTGAACAGCTCTATTAAAATTTATTCTAAACCTGGATGGGTAATGAAATCCAAACAATGCTAACAGCATGAATTTCATCTGAAAACATTTGTCATCAAAGCTTAAATTGTGTACAGAATAGGAATGTGTTTACCAGAGCACAACTTTTTATAAAAGAAATTATTCATATGATTAATATTAATTCTTGGTCATTACTTAACTTGGAAAATGTAGAGTGACTTTTTTATTGCACTCCCTTGGAATGTTATTTTGAAATAATTCCCTGAATACAGCACACTGTTTTTTACATGTGACATTCAGATGTCGCATTGCCTGTTTGTGAATTCTGAAATAATGTTGTCACGTAAAGGTGCACAAAGTCTTCAAGTGGATACTATGAATATGTTACACAACAGAAAATGATTACACCACTGAATGTGTTTATTGCACTGGTTTAAAAACACCTTCGAGACCATGTTTATACTACAATATGTTTAATGAGAGTCAGACCACTGTAAACCACTATAACCACACACTGTGACTGAATGCTGGAACAAAACAATGAAGGAATTGAACGTTTTGTAGAAGGGAAATCTTCTTGACCTAACAGGGTTATGAAGGTCTGTCAACATTTATTGGAATGTATTTTTCCCATCGACCTTTCACGATTATGAGGCATTACGAATGTATTTCTGTCTTGGGTTGTAGAATTTTAGTGCCATGTCATGCTGTGCTTATGACACTCTTCTTTTATGGAGGTCAGATTTTGCTGTACTGACGAGAGCACAAAAATCTCATGGGAAACTATCACTGTGACATCAACAGTTTCCCGCCAATCCTGATATTCTTCAGTGTATGCTTTATGTCTCATGAAGAAATGTAATACATGAGTGAGAGAGAGAAAGTTGTGAGTGAGTGAGTGAGTGAGTGAGTGAGTGAGTGAGTGAGTGAGAGAGAGAGAGAGAGACAGAAGAGTGTGTGTGTTTGGCTGAAATTTAGAGACCTTACTAACCTGTGTGAATCAATGGATGTTTATCCATCAGCAGGTAAATTATTGTGACGCATACTGAACACAATAAAATCACTTTAAAACAATTCAGCTCAATAAACTGAAAGCAAAAAAAAAAAAAAAACTTAGTCTCTTTTTTTTATCTGTTGTTTTTAAAATATAAAATATATATGTAAAACTTTTACCTACATTAAGATTTTTTAAAATGTTTTGAAAGATGTTTTCAAAAATATTAATTTTACTTTTTAATTTATCAAAAATACAGTAAAAACAGTAATTTTGTGAAATATTATAATTTAAAACAACTGTTTTCTATTTAAATGTATATTTTAAAATGTAACTTATTCTTGTGAAGGCAAAGCTGAATTTTCAGCAGCCATATCTCCAGTCTTCAGTGTCACATGGTCCTGATTTGGTGCTAGAAAAAAAACAGTTAATTTTATTCTTGATGTTAAAAAGTTTAATATTTTTGTGAAGACTGTTGCAGGAATCTTTTGTAACATAAATGTCTTCACTGTCACTTTTGATCAATTTAACGTGTCCTTGGTGAATAAAAATATTAATTTCTTGAAGAAAAAAAAATGTCTTACCACAAAATTGTGAATTGTGTATATCTGTAACATCCTTGAAACAGTTTAATACTAGTGTTAAGTACCCTGTGGTTTTATTGTTTTTATCTTATAAACCTAGAACATTACATACTCTTCTTTGGAACATAAGCTATTTACCAATTTATGTTGTTAATTTGAATTACCCTGTAAAAATGTTCAAAATGAAACCAGCATCACTGTGTTTATCAAAACAGATCAAATGAATAATAAAAAGAGACCAGAGGAAACATTCTAATTTCAACTCTGTTTTCTCCATAATGAAGTTTATTATGAAATAATGATATAATGTTATTTCAATCAGATCACCGAATCAAAAATATTAAACTGATATTTTTCTTTGTAACATAATAATAGGTTCATGTGGCACTTAGTACACGTGTGTGAAATATTTCTTCCATACTGTCCTCTTACATTTTTTATGCCCTAAAAGGGTCTTTAACACTCCAGCAGAAGCTCTAAAATATAGAAAGAGGATCAAGATGGAAAAAAAAGAAAATCACACTTTAATAGAATAAATAATGTTTTATAGCAATACTTTAAATATTGTGATTGGACTAAATACTATCCTTTGAAAGTTATCAGACAAAACGCGAAATATACCATAAATTAATTTTTGCACAAGTCCCTTTAATTTGGAAAAATACCCAATGAAACATTTAAAAAAAATAAAATATATATATATATATATATATATATATATATATATATATATATATATATATATATATATATATATATATATATATATATTTATATATTGTATATACTCTATTTAAAGAGAGAGAGAGAACCAAAAACAACCCAAAAAACAAAAAAAGAAACCAAACAAACGCTATGTCATGCTAATCCTAGCAGCGATAACCAAATTTCTTTACTTAATTTTCGCCTGAGAAGTCACATGGCGGGGTACCAGCTCATGGGGTTGGCATTTGAACATGCCAATGCACCTGTTAGAGGAAAATTTGCCAACTAGACTATTTTGGCATGTTAGAGATGAATTGGCACGTCATTATGAGGTGGATCAGCAGGATTAAAGTTGCCCTGGTCCGTGTATCATTCCTCATAAAATGAAGGCAGGGCTCAGAGGTGGCATATTACTTTTTTTTAGGTTTTCCGGTCTTCTGTCAGATTGCACTTATGACGGGAGAGAGGAAACAATGGTGAAACCAAGACCAAGACCTCAGGATAAACAAGGCTCTGATGTAAGCACGCTACAGAGGTCCACTGTTCAGAGGAAAACACTTCCTCCTTCAGGTTTCTCTGGTCTGTAGTTTAATCAAGGTATCTAAGGCTCCAGCAAACCAAAATGACTTGTAATTCGAGTGATTGTATGTTTCTCTGAATGTCAAAGTTGTTCCAATATCCGTATTTCCAGTAGACCATGACCAGTGAAAGCAACTTGCGCGACAAATTTGCAGATCGTGATCCACTGTTCTCTGAGACCCGTACAAATAGAATTACACAAATAAAAATATCTGCAATGAACTGAATCTCATGCAAAACAAACTAAAGAGTGCAGCAGGTTCCATCCAAGGAGAAATTGTCCAGGAAAAAAAAAATCTTCAGCTTTGACCGGACTTTAAACTGTTGGAAAAACACATGATGATGTGGAGTATAAGATCGAGAGAGAAAAAGAGAGATTGGGTGAGAGACAATGCCCCGAATAGTCACAGTGCAGGGAGGAACACCAGGGCGGCGCTAGAGAGCAAGAGTCATTACCGTGGTTTAGTGCTTCAAACGGTGAAAGTTCGAAATCTGTTGATTTGTATAGAGAAGAAGAAACCATAAGAGATTTTCCATATTTCATGATTTAAAACCTCTCTAAAAAGAGAGTGCCGAGGAATAAAATGTATGTTTTTTGTGTGCGTGTTTGCGTGATTTTTTTTTCTGTGAATTACAACATGTCGGGTGCAGTATTCAGTGCAGCCAGCCCAGCAAGGTGTCCCCGTAACCCTAGTAAAAGAAATACGCCTGGTAAACCCCATCAAAGCGAGGTCCATCCTCTCTCCTGTAGTTTGTGTGTGTGTCGGTCCTCCTCAAGTCCCGCAGATGTATCTTAAGTAGAATAGTGCTTTTCCAAGTATACAGAGGCTGGTGTATCCGACCCCTGGTGGATGTGTGTTCTATTTCTTAAAGGGAGCTAACCGACTGAAGTTCTGCCAGAAGGGAGATGTGCTGCGTTTGGGCTCGTATTCATATCCATCCGCCTGCCCGTAGCCATCAGGGAGGAGGTATTGCCCAGGGTTCATGGGGTCCGAAGGAGGTGGGTATGTTGGGGGCCCCGACCGGCCCACACCTGAGAAGACAGACACACAGGAATACATAACGATTAATGCATAAACTATTTTTTTCTGTTTAACATCGCTTATTATAAGATTTCTTTGACATTTGTGTAGCTTTATGCTGTATGTAACATCCACAAGTACCATTTATTGCAAGGCAAAACAATACCAATTTGTATCAATTTACTTTTATTTTCTCAGCAGGCACTTTTTCACCATGGTAACAGCAATACAACAGAACACAGTATAATTTATTGGCCATTAGAATGCAAATATTAAATCCTAAAGCAGCCGTCATAAACCAAGATGTGAGACACAACAACCTCTAAGAACATCTAAATTCCATGAGGAACACATTTCAAGAACAGGCTTCAAGATTTCATACCTTTCTGTTTGGTGACTCTCCTAACGGTCAGGGCGGCTTGTTTCTTCTGATATTCAGAGATTTCAAACCCTAAAGGGCCAAAAAACACAATATTTGGCGTAAATGTTTGATAGCTTCGTGTGAAGAACAGAACATAGTTTAAATCACTGTGAGAGTGGTGACTATGAACTTGTCTGATCATCGTATCATAAAGACTGGAGTAAATATTCTTCAAAATACACCTTTTGTGTTCAATTTAAACAATAAAAGCAAACAGTTCAACTCTGAAACAACACGAGGATGCATAAGAACTAAAATATCAATTGTTTGTGACGTAAAAATTCTCACCAATCTTCTCATCTTCCTGGACCATCTTTCTTTCTTCTTGAAATGCCCGAAGCCAACGGATTTTCTCCTCCAGCTTTTTGGGCAGGAACAGATGGATCTCGTCTGTGTCTCTGTTGGCCAGTTTGAAGGCGTTTTTTACGCTAACGTTAAAATCATCATCTCGGCCATCGATTGCGTCAATGACCTCATAACGATCCATATCAATCCGACCCTTATAGTAGAGAATATCACGGCGAATGAGATCCTGTGGAAGGCAGAGAGACTTTCTAAGTATGTCTGTAATCCAGACAGATTACTGATAGAATGAAACGATTGATTGATTATTCTGTTCCAGCATGAAACATCTAATACATCATTCTCATCTTCCACCTCCTTTCCTTTCCACACACATCAAGGTACTTGTTACACCAGGAGGTTGTATTCAGTGTGACAGCAAGTGTGACTGGACATGATAAAAAGATATACACATGACACACACTAGTGAAACAATACTAGCAAAAAATGCTTATATTTTGCAGTTTTTATTTACTAATATATATATATATAAATTCTCTGCATATACATTTCTATAATGTACAGGTGCTTCTCAATAAATTATAATGTCGTGGAAAACTGAATTTATTTTAGTAATTCAACTCAAATTGTGAAACTCGTGTATTAAATAAATTCAATGCATGCAGACTGAAGTAGTTTAAGTCTTTGGTTCTTTTAATTTTGATGATTTTGGCTCACATTTAACAAAAACTCACCAATTAACTATCTCAACAAATTAGAATATGGTGACATGCCAATCAGCTAATCAACTCAAAACACCTGCAAAGGTTTCCCGAGCCTTCAAAATGGTCTCTCAGTTTGGTTTCACTAGAACTACACAATCAAGGGGAAGACTGCTGATCTGACAGTTGTCCAGAAGACAATCAGTGACACCCTTCACAAGGAGGGTAAGCCACAAACATTAATTGCCAAAGAAGTTGACTGTTCACAGAGTGCTGTATCCAAGGATGTTAACAGAAAGTTGAGTGGAAGGAAAATGTGTGGAAGAAAAAGATGCACAACCAACCGAGAGAACCGCAGCCTTATGAGGATTGTCAAGCAAAATCGATTCGAGAATTTGAGTGAACTTCACAAGGAATGGACTGAGGCTGGGGTCAAGGTATCAAGAGCTACCACACACAGACGTGTCAAGGAATTTGGCTACAGTTGTCGTATTCCTCTTGTTAAGCCACTCCTGAGGTGTCTTACCTGGGCTAAGGATGCCTTCCCATGACATTTAAGACAATATTCATGACCTAATGATCTATTATTTTACCAGTATAAAGGTTAAATAAGAATAAAAATCTCTGTTCGAATTGATCAAAGCATATGTTAACTAAAATTAATGACTATGAATTACTTGTTTGCTTTCTATTTGTTTTAATAACAAGTACAAGTTGTGACTCTGCCTGATGTTACTCCACTCAGACAGCATATCACATCACTGAATATTGAAATTTGTTAACAATATTATCAATTAAACTCAAGACCTGAATTGTATTTAGAAAATTGTTTAGGTCTAGCAGTAGTAGGCTATACAGGTACAGAAATATAATAATAATTAATAATCAAATTAATTACAAAAGTGATTCAGTCGAGAGCGGTGAACGATTGTCTCTTTGTCTTTCGATTAACATTAACGACAGACAGCACAACTTTATTAAGCTGCTGTCAAAAGACTGAACACACGGATCCTAATGTACTGGGACACATGCATTTTCTTTCCCTCGGTTGTGCTACACTACTATAATTTAATCAGTTATTTGCTTCTGGATGCCTGTCTAGTTCGGTTCTGCATCTTTGCTCTAAAAATGAAAGTTCCAGAGTGCAATGTGCTGAGAACATCATCAGCTGCCTGCTTCCTTCCTTCAAAGATCCCTACTAGGAAAAAAACATGTATGTATTTACAGTGGTGTGAAAAATTGTTGGCCCCCTTCCTGATTTCTTATTTTTTTGCATGTTTGTCACACTTTAATGTTTCAGATCATCGAACAAATTTAAATATTAGTAAAAGATAACACAAGTGAACACAACATGCAGTTTTTAAATGAAGCTTTTTATTATTAAAGGAGCATTGCGTAGGTTCTGAAATTTCTAACTGTTACTGACACCAGTGGCCGTTAGAGGAACTGCAGCCCAGTCTCATGCTCGTTCTCAGTGCGCACGCGGATCTCTTTGTTGCCACACTAGATACGTTTTTTTTTGTTTGTTTTTTTTTAACTTACGAGGAGTGTCCGTGGGTGTCTGAATTGTGCTGCCGGAGGCTGGTTGCTTCTTTCCATCCACAGAGTCCATCTGAAAACACTATTGCTGCTGCTTACTATAATGGCTGGCGTGCCGTACGGTTGTAAGCCCAAGTAGACGAGAACGCGCATGACGTCACATTTTGTGAATTTTCGCACCAATTCGGGCCCGACTCACTCCACACACAATTGAGCCTACAGGCTGATAGAGGCAACCGTGGTGGACAGTTGAGGTGTCATTCTTTTTTTTACATCATGGTTGGCTCATACATGTACAAATGAAAACTCTATCTTAAAGATTTTTTTTAAGTAAAAACCTCCACATTGCTCCTTTAAGGGAAAACAAAATCCAAAACTACATGGCCCTGTGTGAAAAAGTGTTTGCCCCCTAAACCTAATAACTGGTTGGAGCCACCCTTAGCAGCAACAACTGCAATCAAACGTTAGCAATAACTTGCACTGAGTCTGTTACAGCGCTGTGGAGGAATTTTGGTCCACTCATATATGCAGAATTGTTGTAATTCAGCCACATTGGAGGGTTTTCGAGCATGAACTGCAATTCTAAGGTCATGCCACAGCATCTCAATAGGATTCGGGTCAAGACTTTGACTAGGCCACTCCAAAGTCTTCATTTTGTTTTTCTTCAGCCATTCAGAGGTGGACTTGCTGGTGTGTTGTGGATCATTGTCCTGCTGCAGAACCCAAGTTCGCTTCAGCTTGAGGTCATAAACAGATGGCCGGACATTCTCCTTCAGGATTTTTTGGTAAACAGCAGAATTCATGGTTCCATTTATCACAGCAAGTTTTCCAGGTCCTGAAGCAGCAAAACATCCCCAGACCATCACTCTAACAGCACCATATTTTACTGTTGGTATGACGTTCTTTTTTTGAAATGCAGTGTTACTTTTACGCCAGACGTAATGGGACACACACCTTTCAAAAAGTTCAACTTTGTCTCGTCAGTCCACAGAGTATTTTCCCAAAAGTCTTGGGGATCATCAAGATGTTTTCTGGCAAAACTGAGACCAGCCTTTATGTTCTTTTTGCTCTTGGAACTCTGCCATGCAGACCATTTTTGCCCAGTCTCTTTCTTATGATGGAGTCATGAACACTGACCTTAACTGAGGCAAGTGAGGCCTGCAGTTCTTTGGATGTTGTTGTGGGGTCTTTTGTGACCTCTTGGATTGTTACTTTGTCTGAGGCAAGGGGTAATTTTGGTCGGCCGGCCACTCCTGGGAAGGTTCTCCAATGTTTTTGCCATTTGTGAATAATGGCTCTCACTGTGGTTCGCTGGAGTCCCAAAGCTTTAGAAATGGCTTTATAACCTTTTACAGACCGATAGATCTCAATTACTTTCTTTCTCATTTGTTTCTGAATTTCTTTGGATCTCGGCATGATGTCTAGCTTTTGAGGATCTTTTGGTCTTTACTTCTTTACACAGGGCCATGTAGTTTTGGATTTTGTTTTCTCTTAATAATAAAAACCTTCATTTAATTAATTTATGTTGTTTTTTGTTGTGTTATCTTTGACTAATATTTAAATTTGTTTGATGATCTGAAAGTGTGACAAACATGCCAAAAAAATAAGAAATCAGGAAGGGAGCCAACACTTTTTCAAACCACTGTATCTGTATCTATCTATCTATCTATATATCTATCTATCTATCTATCTATCTATCTATCTATCTATCTTCATCACTTAATTTTTCATGTTTTCTACACTTCATTTCCAGACCCATTTGTCCCAATTGAAGCTAATTAAAAAAATGAACTTTTAATGTCATTATTTTCTTCATCCCCTCTATCTCCCCTATTTCTTTTCTCACCTTCTTACAGAGGACCATCTGATGATCGAATAGGAAGAAGATTCTGGTTTGGCTGCGCCCATATGGTTGATATATCCAGGACATCTCCCCAGTGTACACAAGCTCTGAGCTCCTGTCCAGAATATCCTCACCCTGCGCAGACACAAAAAACAAATAAATCATTACATCTGACGCCACAGAGGCTCTGATTATGTCTCAATATGCAGCTCTCAAATCAAATATGGTGTCTGTGGTGCAGGTTGCATGTCAGTAACATGCATCTTTTATTTGAATTTGTATAGATAAATTCTCCTTTTGAAAAAGGAGATATTAAATACAATAATAATTTTAATGTTTCTTTATGCTAACCAGGGCAGCATTAATCTTATCTACAGTAAAACAGTAATATTTTGAAATTATTATTACAATTTCTATATATGTAATATGTAATTTTCTATTTAATATGTCATTTTCAGCAGCCATTATTCTAGTATTCATGCCACATGATCTTTCAGAAATCATTCTAATATGCTGATTTGGTGCTTAAGAAACATTTAGTATTATTATCAATGTTGAAAAAGATTTTTTTAAATAATAATAATAATAAAAATAATTAATACTTTATTCGTCAAGGATGTATTAAATTGATCATAAGTGACAGTAAACACACATTTTTGTTATAAAAGATTTCCATTTCCATTTCAAAATAAATGCTGTTCTTTTGAACTTTTATTAATCAAAGAATCAGAGAAAGACTTCTTTCCACAAAAATATTACACAGCAAAAACTTGTTAATAATAAGAACTATTATTAATACTTGAGCACCAATAATAACTGATCATAACTAATCATCAAATCAGCATATTAGCATAAGAGACTTCTTTTAAAAAAAAAGGGGTGGTTGATTGCGATTTCACTTTTTTAACATTAGTTAGTGTGTAATGTTGCTGTTTGAGCATAAACAATATCTGCAAAGTTAAGAAGCTGAAAGTTCAATGCAAACTGAGATATTATCTTTTAAAGTTCTGGCAGTTTAATGCCTACAAAAACGGCTGGTAGGGACTACAACAAGTTACTTTCCGGGTTCGTGACGTAACAAACCCAGATAAACCCTGCCCTCGAGAAAAGGCAGCAAAGGGCGCAAGGCCATGCTGCGCTGCTTTAGAGAAGAGGAAGAGAAAACTAGAGGTGCACGTAAAAATCTATTCAAATATGAATCGCGATTCTGTTTTCTAACAATTCTAATGGATTCACAAGTTTCAAAATCAATGTTCTAAAGCAGCAGTTTTTTGTGTTGTCTCTTGTTGTGTGTTGTCTCTTGTCTTAAATTATCTGCTTACCCCCAGGGCATCCAAGATGCCTGATCCAAGGACAGTTCAAACAATTCAGACATTGCTTGAATCAGAAAAAAAAAAAAAAAAAAAACCCCCGATATAAATACTGTTCAGTTTCTTCTATAGACCAATTGTTTTGTGTGTTTACACATCTATGTATTGTCACGAGCCGCAGGGTTTAATTTGGTTTTGTTTGTTTATGTTTTTTTGAATCTCAAAGTCATGATTCCCATCCACTTACATTATATGACTGACAGACTGTGTTAAAAATCTTTGTTTGTGTGCTACTGAAGAAACAAAGTCACCTACATCTTGGATGCCCTGGGGGTAAGCAGATAAACATTAAAATTTCATTTTTGGGTGAACTATCCCTTCAATACTGTTCCTCGCGTCCCACTGATCTGCACACGCTCTGCATCTCTCTCTCTCTCTCTCTCTTGTTCAACTCAGCTCCAACAATGAACTGTTCCAATTATACGCTTATTTTGACATAGCTATGAGAAGCGTTAAACATGGACATGCATGCAGTTGCCGTACTGTATTAAATCTTTAATCACGATAAAACCATATATTAAAAGCTAACATAAGCAGTAGCATTTACAAATAACAGCATAAGTATTAGATACAGCAAACAAAAAACACAGGCCTACCATTAAAAGCCATGCTTGAACAGGTTCTGCACGATCCTCTTCAATAATATCCTTTGCTTCTCAATCGGGCTCAAGCTGATAAGCGATATTAACGACGCCATTGTTTACAATAAAACCGAAGCACATGTGAGGGGCGGGATGTTTAGAAGCGTACTAGAGGCGGTTTAGCAAATCACAACACACTGGGTTAGCTAACCAATCAGAGCCCATTGCCTATTTCTGAGGGAAGGGCTTCATAAAAGCAGGAAATGATCAGCGCATTTCTCAGAGAAGGGACAGAGCGGTGTGGAATAAAGGTAAATTGTGTGAAAAATAATGTGTTTTTTTTAAAACGGAGCATTAACACATGTTAGACTGCACCCCATAAACACAATCAAGCCTAGAAAAAAACAGTGAACCACCCCTTTAATTATAACAAACTTTAGCCAGTAGGGTACATGTATACACACAGTTGCGCTGCTCATTTATTCATTTACTATTATTACTTATATATATTTCTTTTTATCCTATTAATTAAGTTTAAGTCTGAAAAGCTTTGGCCACACACCTCCCAGTCCAGTACCGAGGCCTGCCATTGGGCGATTTTGTCAATGTTCTCAAGCCTTCGTTTGCGTTCGTTGATTTGCTGAGTGACATTTCTCATTACAGCTAGCGCAGCAGCCACATACCGATAATCACTGGGAGAGAAAGGGAAAAGAATGAGCGAAAGAGAAAAATGAAAACGAGGGATGTCAAGTGGAAACCAGATATGTCAGTTCAAAATTTGTCATTTACACAGGCA
Source organism: Cyprinus carpio (assembly GCF_018340385.1). Taxonomy (NCBI): domain Eukaryota; kingdom Metazoa; phylum Chordata; class Actinopteri; order Cypriniformes; family Cyprinidae; genus Cyprinus; species Cyprinus carpio. Next base: position 13,329,911 of record NC_056576.1, read on the forward strand.
TATATTTTGTGGACCTGACCGCCATTATCTGCATGATGCACCTGGAGTTCACACATCTGTGTTTGTGTGTGTACCTGTGTTCTTGTACTGTGTATTTCAGTAACTCTGCCAGCTGTAGAGGGTATTTGCAGATTTTCTGGACTGGTGTGAGCAGGTAGCCATCAATGGCGATGTCGATCATCTGCTGAACCAATCGGCAAGCTTCGAAGAAGTGCTGGTATCGTGCGTCTCGCATGAGACGTGTGAGCTCCATGCAGGCATCCACGTGGTTGTTACAATATTCTGAGTAGATCCAGAATCCATCTTGCTGTAAAAAAACATACAAACATAAAAAATCTGTATCCTCGACTCATTGTGTATATATGTTTGATATTCTGTATTTTAATACAGACGTGTTCCAAAAAGCAAGGTCCGATCTCGCTGAGATGAGGTTCTTCCGTGTTAAACTGTTTCTCCAGGTCTCTGACGAAACTCAACTGGAATCTGTAAATATCTTCGATATTTCCAAAGATCACTTTCAGCTGATCGTCGTTAAACATGTCTCTTCTCTTTTTACACTGACGGAGATACCCCTAAAACACAAACACAAACACAGATTTACACTACCATTCAAGGGTTTGGGTTTTTTAGATTGGTATCATGTTTTTGAAATAAGTCTCTTATGCTCACCAAGGCTGTATGTTTTAACTGTTTTTATTTGTATCCATTTTAACATGGCAAAGATGAATTTTCAGCAGTCAGACTCATAACTCCAGTTTTCAGTATCAAATGATCCTTCAGAAATAATTCTAATATGCTGATTTGCTGCTCAAGAATAATTTGTTATTATTATTTGTTGTTATTACTGAAAACAGTTGTGCTGCTTTGATGTTTTAAGGATTCTTTGATGAATACAAAATAACTTAAAATAGTTTTTTTTTTTTGTACATTTTTTAAATGTCTTTACAGTCACCTTTGATCAATTTAATGCATCCTTTCAGAATAAAAGTATTCAATTCTTTCAAAAAACATTTCCTGACACCAAACTTTAGAATGGTAGTGTAAGTTTTAAACATTTCATGGACATACAGTTTTGGACATACATTTTCTCCTAGACAGGAATTTAAATTTAAAGCAAATGTTGACTTTGCATATCACAGAAAAGAGCGTAGTCATCTCACATGTGTCTTCTCTGCAGTTCCCTATGACATTTCAGCAATGTCACATACTGTTCACATTTAGCAAGACAACAAGCTAACAATTAAAAGATTTCAATATAAATTCAAACATATGAATTCTGACAAGAACAAATGATCTGAGCTATGCTATTCACATAAACTTTATAGTTTTATACTTTAAACAGATGTCTCAGTTGTGTTTATGTATATTTCCTCTCTGGAATATTAGGAGAAACATCTGAGACAACCACGTATGATGCTTAAAAGAGAACTCAATCAGGTCTCCTGAACTTTGAAAGGGCTGGTATGCATTTTTTTACCTCACAGATGTCCTTCAGGTGTTTGATGTAATGTCGTTCTGTGCTCATGATCTCATTGATGACATTGGCTCTCATCTGGTCCCGGTTCTGAGTGGGCTGGCCAAGACACAAGCAGTTGGTGCTGGGGTTCGGACTGGCCTCTGCATGGCCATTCTGCACCTCGCTGGAGCTTTCGGCAGCCTCGACCACAGTGTTTTCCTCCTGATTTACCCATAACTAGAACACACACATTAAGACAGACATGACTTGATCTTCAAGCCCTGTTATTATCAATTAAACTAATCACGATAATTGTGCTCACGTTCGATTAGCATCCGGCTCAGAGCATCCGGAGTTAACGGCCTGCATGATTGCATTAATAAAAGGTCTAGATAGGGCTTTTAAAGCTTCAGGGGTTAAAGTTACATTGATGTGAGAAAAAAAAAAAGAGTGAGAGTGTGCCCTCTGGTGGCACCAGTCCCAGCTGCATTTTACCACATTAGAGGCATTGCAGTAAACACTCACAAAATCTGTTTTCCCAAGGACTTAAATGAATCTGCATTTGGACCTGTTACACAGCTGCCAAGATACACACACATAAGCCAGGAGAAGGGAACAGAAGGAGGGAGATACAGATGCGCACAGTTAGGAACACAGTATGTGTGTGTGTGTGTGTGTGTGTTTAGTTGAAAGAATCTGATGTGATTTTATTTGCCCTGATTATGTAACCTATCATTTGCTTTCCCAGGTGAGTCAACTGATGTGAACACACATGCGAGCACACGCACAAACTCTCTCACACACGCATGATAAAAACCCATGTATGTGCACACATTTTGTATAATGAGCTAGTTTTATTTATATACTCTACTCTTAAAACTATCACAGAAAAACTTTTTAGATTTTAAAGGTGCATAAAAGGTATAACTTAAAAGAATAGTTGACACAAAAATGAAAATGCTGACATAATTCACTAACATAATTTATCCTCATGTTGTTCCAAGCCTCTATGACTTACTTTCTTCTGTGAAATATGAAATAAAATATCTTGAAGAATATTTTGATTACCACTGACTTCCACTGTATGGACAAAAAAGCACTTGACAAAATATCTTCTATTGTGTTCTGCAAACAAAAAAAATCATAAAGGTTTGGAACAACATGAGTAAATGGTGACATGATTTTCTTTTTTGGGTGTACTTGTTCCTTTAAGAAAAGTATTATACTTTTGAAAAATACGTCAAATCATGTACACTTGAGATGACTTGAGTACATGAGATGAAGACTCATGTTACTAGCCTTAGAAAACCAACATAAACAAAAATAATTGCAAACTGCCCCTTTAAAACATTATTTTAGACCCTTTATTCAAAGGAGAGGTCACACAAAAATTAAAATTCTGCCCTCTTTTACTCACTTTCATGTTGTTACAAGCCTGTATGACATTCTTTCTTTTGTGGACCGCTAAAGCTGAATTTTTGAAGAAAGCATTGGTTGCTGACATTTGTTGAGTCAGTGAGAACCAGATCAATACTATTTATGAATGAATAATTCAGACATATTTTGTGAACTGGATCTACTTTAATTTTGTCTTTTTTTCTAGTATTTGTGACTCCAGATCAGGTCAGCAGTGTTTGTGTGTGTGTGTGTGTGTGTACGTATGTGTGGGTCAGATTTTGTGCTATCTCTGTACGATCTCAATGTCCCTACAAGGATAACAAAACCTGAAATCACTTACACTGTAGGGACCAGCCAACAGTTTCCACGAAAAATAAAGCCTAAAGGCACAGTTCACCCGAAATGAAAATTCAGTCATTATTGACTCATTCTCATGTCATTTCAAACATGTATGCTATTTTTCCCCCATAAAACTGGTGGAAAACCCTTCAATAGCAATATTCAAATATTTTTTCTGAGTTGAATCAGTTGATCCAGTTCACAAAATATGTCTGAATTATTCATTCATAAATAGTATTGATCCGGTTCTCACTGACTCAGTGATTTAGTCACAGTGGTTAACAATTGTCAGCAACCAATGCTGAAGATCAATACTATTTATTATTTTCACAATGAATCAGTTCACATATTTTGTGAACTGATTCAACTCAGAAAAAATATTTGAATATTGCTATTGAAGGGTTTTCCACCAGTTTTATGGGGGAAAAATAGCATACATGTTTGAAATGACATGAGAATGAGTCAATAATGACTGAATTTTCATTTCGGGTGAACTGTGCCTTTAAGCTTTATTCTTCGTGGGAACTGTTGGCTGGTCCCCACAGTGTAAGTGATTTCAGGTTTTGTTATCCTTGAAGGGACATTGAGATCGTACAGAGAAAGCACAAAATCTGACCCACACATACATACACACACACACACACACACACACACACACACACACACACACACAAACACTGCTGACCTGATCTGGAGTCACAAATACTACAAAAAAAGACAAAATTAAAAATAGATTTTCATAAATACACAAGCCTGTCACAGATTCTGTGACAAACTCCCTCGCCCTCTCTCTCTCTCTCTTTCTGTCTCACACACTCCGTTTCTGCACAGAGTCATGGATATGATGTCTAATCTCATGAAGGATGTTTCTCAGATTAAGATCTCATTAAAATCTCAAATTATACTTGTATACCTAGAAATCTCTGCCTCAGCGCAACTTTCCAGTGCATTACCCTTACTAGCTGTCCGTCCTCATCCTCATCAAACGAAAGGCTTAGTTTAGTGATCCTGTTGCCTGGCTACACAACGTGTGTTGCTACGGTTGTCTGCTTCAAGAAATAGAGGAATCAGAAGAACACTGATGATGCAGATGTTGCACACACACACACCTGCGCACACATACACACACATGCCAACTTCAATCTTCTCTATCCTTCCTCTCAGTGTCCAATCTATTTTAGCCCCTCTCTCTCTCACACCCTCTCTTCCCAGAGCAATCTGTTTTTTTTTGTCTGTTCTTCTCTCCTGTCCTCTAATGAAAAGTGACGTCTCATTTTATGCTTCATGACTCAACCTCGCTGAACAGTGAAGAGAAACACAAGACACAGCAGAACAGAGGATACACTGTAAAGGTGTCAGCATCTTACAACAAAGACCAAAAACTAATCCTTGTAAGTGACATTAATACAACATTTATCGATCTCTTTTAGTTGGGTACTTAGAATGATTATATTCACTCTCAGATGTGTCATTAAAAGATCTGAGCTAAGTTCATTCGTGAAGTACCACAAAGTAAAACTGTATTCTTTGGTTTTAGTTTGCTGCGCTGTAACTACATATACAGTGCCATTCCTAAATAAATCACACTGTACAGCAATTTTACCCAAGTTGTAAGTTAGTGATCTGAATTTGATGAGACAAAAAGACAGACGCAAAGCATGACCAGTGTAATCTGATTCACAAATGCACACTACAAAATGCAAAAGAAATCAGTCAAATAGACTTATGAACTTGAGAGATTTTGAGTAATTGAGGTAATTGATGTTTTTCTAATTATTATTATTTAGATTAAAATTTATTTTTTAAATGAATTGATTTTAAAATGTTCTAGATATTAATGTAAAGCTTTGGTGGTCAAGAAATTCACATGTAACTTCAATAAATGTGTAAAAATGCATGACGAAATGCATACACTGCCATTTGGATAATGAAATATTTGAATATGTTTTGACGCAAAAACAAATCTAAATTTCAAGTTATTATTTATATTTATTTATGATCATTATTAATAAATATATTATTGTTTATTTTTTTTTTATGATTTCATTTTAAAATATTCTAGATATTTACATCAAGCTTTTCTGGGCCAGAACGCCACAGAGAACTTTAATAAATGTGTAAAAATTTGTATTAAATGCATACATTTCCATTTTGATTGCAATAATATACTCAAATATATTCAATATTTGAGTTGTCTTGTTAAACTCCAGATTAAAGGTGAAGTGTGTGGCTTTTGTGCTACTAGCAGGGCCAAACAGAATTAGAAACATATAAATTAAACAACAAATCCGTAGTCCTGCCAACAATTTAAGTTTACATGTCAGAATGTACAAAAAAATAAAACAAAAATAAAAAAATAAATAAAAAAACAAGTGCCACATCTGACTGCAAATAGTCATTGTTTCAAGAACTGCATTTGCAAAGTAATAAAATGCATAGCTCACATTTAAGCTGTGCTTGTCTTTATATATGTAATGTTTCATTATTAAAACGCTATTAACTCCACAGTATGCTGCTGATTCTCGTATGCGGGCACAGTTTGTGTTGGGTGTTTGGACTGTGAGTAAACAGTGAGCAATGATTTCTCATGACACGAGAGCTCCAGGTCTCAGCAGGAGAGAGACGCCAAACCTGCAGGCCAGCGCCACCAACTGGTGTGACATAATGCTTTCAGACTCTACCTCATCCATCTCTCTCACACTCATTCTCTTCCTGTCTGTTTCTCCTTGTCCTTTCGCAGTGTTGCATAAGAGATGCCCAAAGGGTCAAAATAAAGACCGTGCTGTACAACCTGATATAGTGTATGTATGTGTATGTGTGTGTGTGTGTGTGTGTGTGTGTGTGTGTGTGTGTGTGTGGATTAAATTTGTATCTGTCTGTGTGGATACAGTTGATATTCACGAAGAGATTTTCTCACACCTGTCATGACCGAGAGAGTGGCTTACACAACCTGCCATCTGCGTGAGTGTGTGTTTGGGAAGGAAGGGGGGATAGATGACTGTTAGAGAACATAGAAAAGAGAAAGCAAACAGGGGAACTGAGAAATGCACTTAGGAAGCTCGACATATATAGCCAACGTTAAGACCAAGTTAAATAAAAGTCTCATTAAAAAGCGCTCCACCTTTACAAACACAATCCTCTTTCATAAGCAAATTTCTATCCTACATTTCTTTTTATCCTTTCACCCATGATCCCTAATAAAAGGGTTTATGTTTATATTTCAGTGCTAAGTTTGGAATTTTTCAGAGAAAAGCGGCATTAATTCGCCCAAAAACGGTAACATTATTAACTAACATTATTAGCATTTAAAATAATTATTTATTATTTTAATGTATTTTAAAATGTAATTTATCACGCGATGGCAAAGATTAATTTTCACCAGTCATTGCTCCAGTGTCACATGATCTTTCAGAAATCATTCTAATACATTGATTTGGTGTTCAAAAAACATTTCTTATTTTTATCAGTGTTTATATTTTTGTGTAAACTGCAATACTTTTTTAGAATTCTTTGATGAATACTGTCTTTACTGTCACTTCTTATCAATTTAATGAATTCTTGCTGAATAAAAGTATACATTTCTTTCAGAAAAAAAAAACTGTTGAATGGTAGTGTATACAATCTACATAATATGTAATAATTTGTAATTATTATATATATAATATGTAATACATGTATACATTTTATTAAAATATGTATTATGTAATATGTATAATATAATATGCACTAGGGGTGGGACGGTTCGCGGTAGAAAAATCGAACCATTCGGTTCTCCACACATGGTTTGTCAAGTGCTGGGACCGCGGTTCAACTTAAATCTGACAACCCGTCTGTGGTTTGTTATAATAAAGCAAACAGGGTTCGCTAATGCATGTTTCTGTTGATGGATGCGCATTCTGGCTTCACAAAACATTACAACAACAACGATGAAAAAAAAAAAAACGTGGACAAACCATTCACTCTTGTTTAATGCCAATGGCGTATGCTGGAATATGAGCAGTCATTTATTTCGTCATCACCAGGGTGCTGATAGCACGCACACAGGTGAGACCTGAACAGCACTCCTTGATATCTGTTTAAACTAAACTCATTTAAGCCTTAGGATGTGAGCTTTAATTTATACAGTTAAATATGCAATGATGTTTTACATTTGATTACTTTATTCAATTTCTGTAACTAAAAACTAATGTTAGACCTACCTAAAAAAAAAAAAAAAACTCAAAATCACTGTTTATTTTGTTTGTATCTTTACTCTGTTGTATTTATTTGTACTGTTGCTTGTAGTTAGATAGATTATTCTTATTTTCTTTATTTTTATTTGACAGTATAGTTTTTCCCTAAACACATACCGAACCGTGCCAAAACCGTGACTCTAAAACCGTGAGTAGGTTGAACCATCCACCCTTAATATGCACAGTGTAGCATTTGGACCAATCAGACACACAATTGTTCATTAGATTTAACAAATCAATTATTCATTTGATTAAGATATAATCACAAACCCCCTCACCCAACACCAGACTCTGTGCCTATATGTCTGTGAATGGCGTCCAGGCCCCTGGTTACCAAGGCAACCAGGACACCTCAGCAAGATCTGATAAACTTTACGACCTAAATGTATGTAGAGAGAATCTTCCCTCCTACTTAATTCTCTCAAACAGACACATACTGCTATATGAAATGACTTCTTACATTAATTCATAGACAATTTATTCTATCATGCATATCCCCAGGTCATTGTGTATGATTTCTACCTTCTTGTTTATGGTTTTGTGCATTGTATATTTTATGCATGCTTATGATAGATCACTAGTTAATATAACCTTACCTATACCATATTTGGTATCTATGAGTTCTTATTTTCATGATCTAAATGAGAGTGTATATTATATGTTGATACCTACGCAACACAGTATTATACGAATCTTGAAGATTCTTCTCTTGAACACCCAATCGAGTTTCATATGCAAAACACCATGCTAGAGACAAACAATCATAAACTTTCCGTCCAGAAGTGCAAGTCACCATTGGCTCTTTGACCCCCGAGAGGTGTGACCTCGATAGAAGATAAAGGCCTCACATCAGTCTACGGTCCTGTTAGATTCTGAGAAGATGAGGATGTGAGCTAGAACTCTTCTGCAGTAAGAAGAGAGAAAGCTGTAGACCCCGTCATAAAACAGCGCTGGTGGTTTCAGTGGCTCATTTTCCATAACTGCATTATCTGGTTTCTCTAACAGTTTCAGTCATCCACTTCCAACCTCCCCATGGACCCCGTCATAAAACAGCGCTGGTGGTTTCAGTGGCTCATTTTCTTGTTTTTGGCTCTGATTATGTCACCTTTTTATGTGTATAGGTGTTTAGTTACTTTAAGAAAACTTTTGTCCACAAAAATATCCTTTCTTAGAGTTAAGAAATTATACTGAATGTTCGCTGGACGAACAGATTAGTTGATTGTAATATTAATTCTGCTACAGTTACTACTGGCAGCTGAGGTAAATAATAGTAATTAATTATAATTAATTGTAATTATTTATATGCAATTCCCTTTTGAGCTTATTTGCTACAACAGTCATTTGCACGCACATCATTATTATTTCAGTTTTACTGTGCAACATGTTCATAATACCTCCTTTTTACTCATGATATTAGATCTGGGTTTTATATTATCACTGATAAATTAACACTCAAAATATAACAGACATTTCTTAGGTTTATATTATATACAAGAGTTGGAGGGGTTGATGCATACTGGCTCACTATGGAGAGAAAAAAAGGCAGAGTTGGAAGAAGTGCTTGAAATGGGACCCCAGTGAGACCCTTGACACAATTTGAGGACTGGTTTAGAGGTGGAGGAGAGATGCTGGAAGAATCACTGAAGGGACTGATGAAATTGTTGTTGTTACTGAGGGTTTATGCTTAAACTTCTGTTTGAAAATCTATCTCTGTAGCTCTCTTAATACGTATATAAATGTGATTAAAAATAGATCTTTAGCAGTCAGAGAGGCACAAATTAAAACCAACATCTGTTCAAGTCACAGTAAAAAAAACAAAAAACAAGATGTCACCAAATACTGTCAGAAAAGAGGGAAATATTGATAGTGGTCATTTTTAAATGTCATAATTGAGTCAGCATTACAATAACAAAATCTTTTTCCTATTTCAGTATTTTCTGACAGACCCGGACTGTCAACGGCATGAAGATAAGTTGCCATGGAAGCGAAGCGCAGCAACTGTGGTCGAAACGAAACGTTGGAACACAGCGACAGCATGTTAGCAGTAAGCGATGGGATGCATTCAACGGTCAAACGGTAAGCAGTGGTGTTGAAAAAAAAACGCACCTTAGCTGTGGTGTTTGTGAGGCGTGATGCAGCGACAGGGTTGATATAAAAAAGCTGTTTGGTTTGAGGGGGGTGGGACTCCACCAGAGAAACAACAACAGCAACACAAACAAGAGTTTGGGTTCAAGATGGAGGTTAAAGGGAAGAATGTGACCTCTTCTGACTGAGGTGTGACTGTATGTCTTTAATATTGAATTATTTACCTGAAAATGTGTTATATTGTCAATTTTTATATTGTGTTGCATCTCTTTTAAACAGCTTTATCTGACTTCTATTCAGTTAAAAACGGTCTTGGATATTAAAACAGCTGTGGTTCTGCAGATGTGTCTTAGACAGGTGTTTGTTAGACAGGTGGCCATCAGACAGATATATGTCAGACAGGAAGGTGTTAAAAGTCAGAGATGGACTCACCCTGACGAAGCTGGCAGGAAACCAGCCCTCCTCCTCGTCGATTTGACCCCACCACCAGTCCTTATTCGAGGCGTCCAACACCTTTATGACATCGCCAGCCTTGAAGGCCAGCTCTCGGTCAGCCATGGTCACATGGTCCCATACTGCCTCGGCATTCACTACAGAGCCCCCGCTGACCAACTACAGAAAGATAGATGGAGAAGACGCAGGATTAGCTACAGGAGGACAACAGTTACATAACATCAGAAACATTCTGGATTAACATCAAACAGTCACATCCTGGCTTCCACTCCACAGTCAGCTCTCTGGAAACAAAACTGACAGGGGTGTTGAGATATAACGCTGTATCTCATTTGGATTTGTATCAACTGCTTTGATTCAGTTTTGAAACGGGACAGACGAGGTTGATAGGATAAACAAAATACCCAAATTTTCTGCTTTTTTTTTGTTGATGGAGTTGATAGACCTATTAAGTATTAAAAGCAAAAAACTGAGGTTGCTAGGATTTCTTAATGTTTTTGAAAGATGTCTCTTATGCTTATCAAAGTTACATTTATTTGATCAGAAATACAGTAAAAACTTAAATATTAAGAAATATTTTGTAAAACTTAACATAACTGTTTTTTATTTTAATGTACTTTAAAATGTAATTTCTTCCTGTGATGTCAAAGCAGCATTTTCAGCGGACTCTACTCCAGTCTTCAGTGTCACATGATCCTTCAGAAATCATTCTTACATGCTTTGGTGCTCAAGAACCATTTCTTATGTTATTATCCGTGATGAAAACAGTTGTGCTGCTGTATGTGGAAATCATAACCCTTTTTTTTTACATTTTGTGATAAATAGAAAGATTAGAAGAATAGCATTTATTTGAAATAAACATTTTAACATTATATAAATGTCTTTACTGTCACTTTTCAATTTAATGTCCTTGTTGAACAAAAATATTAATTTCTTTCAAAAAAAGTCTTTCTGACCCCTAAACTTTTGAACAGTAGTGTATAATAAATTATTACAATCACATTTATTCCATTGTTACAAAATTTTGCTTCTAGGCAACAAACATATTTATGCAAATATATATATATATATATATATATATATATATATATATATATATATATATATATATATATATATATATATATATCTATATATATATATATATATATATAAAATACCTGAACTATATCAAACTGTTATTTAAACTATCCTATTATTGAATTGATGAAAAAAAAAAAACTTTTCTTGAACAAGAGTAAAAAGCTAGTTATAACCACTGGTTTAAAGATAAGTGCATGTAAATTAATTTTAACTTCAGATGTTATTTGCAATGTGCATAGTCTTTTCGCAAAGGATAAGTGATAGGCTATATTCAAACCATTTAGATGGGTGTGCAAGCTGCACACTACAGACACCGGTAACTGATCTAACATAAAATATATTTCTTTATGTATGCAATTATGCAGGGAATATTAAACAAGAATATATATCTGGCATTAGTATCAGAAATTGATTTGAATATACAATAAATGATGCAATACAACCCTCTGTTACTATATTGCTTTATGTTGTTTTGAAATTCAAATCTTGGAAATAAAGCTTTATGTCTTCAAGTTCATGTAGTCAGCATTACTTCTCTGAATAAGTTATGATGTGTATATTTTTAATGTCCTGATTGAGCAACATCTATTTCAGACTTTTTACTATCATTACCGTAAAATGTTATGTATATATATGTTGAATTGATTATTAATTTAACCAGTGTTTAAATCATTACCTGCTTCAAAATGTGTGCTGTTGAAGAAATTATTATTGAAACATCTGCAGTTAGCCTACTGTATAATAAATACATTATAACAAAATTACATAAACTGTGAATAACTGTACAAGACAAATTAAGGTATGCGTATACAAAGCATACGTTTTCTCATTAAAATTGTGTGATTTTCTATTAATTCAATAAAATGTATGGGAATACTAGGGAAGACCAATATCGTGGCACGGTGGCTTCACTTTTATAGATCATTTTAATAGATCAGTGGTTATAACAGACTGCTAGTTATTGACTACAATTCCATTCAAACAGCACACCTCAACCAAATTGGCCAAAACATTCCATTGTGATTGTTAATTTAATGAAATATACAGAATGTGGCTGTCACCAAAGTCTCTTTTGAACCAGCTCCAAATCAGATCTGAAATGAACTGGATCTCACGGTTTGTTTTCATACAGGAAGGAAGTGGCAATGTACAAGGTCACAGAGCCTTAGAGACGCTGTGCTTGAGTAACCATGGCATCCATGCTCGAGTAAAGACGAGATGCATTATAGTATTGCTTCCTGCTGACTTTCACATATACAAGCCCATGACAGTGACTTGAGATGATGGCTGAGTAATTCTCTACACAGAAACACACATACATAATCAGCTCCAAGATTTCACCCCCACAACTCCAGGCTCTTTTCCTCTCTTTCTCTCTCTTTCTCTCTCTCTCTGTTTCAGAGGCAGTCAAGCTGTAAAAAAATTATCTTTTGCGCATTTAAAGAGAAAAAAAATGTTATGTTGTCAGCAGAAAGAGTAAAATCTGTTTGATTTGTATAAAGCAACTGCATTTGATACACAACACCACAGTTGTTATCTCGGTGTCACAACACACTGTGGGTAAATGGGAAGAGTTCTCCACTGATCTGATATCTAAACTCCATTACTGCTGTTCAAGTGTACAGGGCACTGAATTACCCTGTGTGTGTGTGTGTGTGTGTGTGTGTGTGTGTGTGTGTGTGTGTGTGTGTGTGTGTGTGTGTGTGTGTGTGTGTGTGTGTGTGTGTGTGTGTGTGTGTGCAATGACATACAGATACACATAGCCTTAAAGGGTTTGAATTATCGTTCCACCATCAATATTCCTTTTATCTACCGTACAGAATCTTCTTCAGAGGTGATATGTATCTGTGTTTGTGTAAACACATTATTTGTGTCTTGTGCGTGTTTCTAATTGGATATGGTGACTGCATCTGTATTACTTGTATTACTTGTATTACCTGAAATTTTGATTCTTTCATTAGTAGTGGGGATCTTTCAGACTCTCAGACTTTCAGACTTTGTAACATTGTTACACCAGTAGGTGGCAACAAGTGAGTGTATGAACCACTCAATTATTCATTTAACCTATTTATTCAAACACTCTGATTCATGCAGGAAAGAAACAAATGGCTGTTTATGTAAGTGAATCACTGAATGATTCACTCAATTCATTCAGCAACGAAACGGCATTACTGTGTTTCAAAGTGATTTGCGGTTGTTAATTCTGCTGTCGTTTGTTTGAAACTATTTTAATTAGCAAAGCAAAAACTGACAAAATAACTGGCAACAGTGTGTCTAAAATGTATGTTATTCGAAAAATAACTTCTTGCTCACTCACTTTTACAGTATAAAAGCAATATCACATTTGCTGTTGTGCTGTTTTTGTAAATATCAAGACGGCTGTGATTGCCTGAGACACTCTTGCTTGTGTGATATTGCTTCATTAATATATTTAGAATATGTTTTATTAATAATTATAGACTCTAAAAAATGCTGTGTTAAAACAACCATTTCTGTCTTATTTGGCAACCCAGCGCTGGGTAATTATTGGACAGAACACATCCTGGGTTATTTTGACCCAGCTTGTTGGGTTTTATATATTAACCCATTTGCTAGGTTGTGTTTTGACATAGTGCTGGATCAGTCAAACAATTGAAGGTTTTTTATTTTAAATAATAAAAATGCATTCTAAAATCTGTTTCAAAAACCATTTTTTTTTATTCAATGTCAAGTCAGTCTTTTACAACCATAAAATCTTCAAAAACATTCAGTAAAGGTTTTAGGACATGACACACTCTAAAAACGTCTGGGTTATTTTTTAACCCAAAATGCTGGGATGAGTCTGTTGGGTCATTTTGTTGGGTTATTTTATTACTTTTCAAACACTTTGTGGTAGTTTCAATTTACCAGGTGTTGAGTTAAACCTGCTGGGTTGCAACGCTAGGTTGTTTCAGGCCAGCACTGGGTTATTTAACGCGCCTTGAAGATGTTTAAATTACGGAGCCCTGCACATGATTTACTAATTCGTTCCCTCGATGTACTAAAACGTGCACCGGATTACTATTTCATTCCCTTGATTTGCCAAATTGTGCACACAATTTACAAATTCGTTCTCTCAATTTATAAGTCGTGTGCACGCGTTAGCAAATCGAGGGAACGAATTAGTAAATCGTGCGCACAATTTATAAATCGAGGGAATGAAATTGTATATCGTGCACACGATTTAGTCTACTATTTTTTCCTGCATGCCATGTGCGGGGCTCCGTATTAAATCGCTCCGGTAACTGTCATTTTGGAAGGACAACGGGGGCAAAGCCACTGGTTTCAACAGTTTTAAGGTAAGTTTATTTAATGTTTTCATTAATAATTATTTTAAATTGGCAGAATTATAACTACAGGAAAGAGTAATTTCTGTCACTAAAAAGCAAATTTTAACAAAGTGAGTCAAATGAGTTAAAATAAGTGAATACGACTTTCTGCTCTAATGTAAACGCCTGCAGTTGTCCATATCGACATGTAAATCATACAAATTACGTCAATGCACATCAGCAAAACAACATTGCAATTCTACTCTTATTTGCTTATTTGCATCTTACCCTATATTTTATTCCTCAGGTAAAAAGCATTTGGTTAATGGTGAATATTGACCAATAGTACCGTTGTGGCCCCCACTGTTAGCAGGGGATAGTAGCTGTATTTGGGGTTAAAACAACAGAATTATTTATTGTGTAAGGTGCCAAGAATATACAGGTCCTTCTCAAAAAATTAGCATATTGTGAAAAAGTTCATTATTTTCCATAATGTAATGATAAAAATTTAACTTTCATATATTTTAGATTCATTGCACACCAACTGAAATATTTCAGGTCTTTTATTGTTTTTAATAATGATTTTGGCATACAGACTCATGAAAACCCAAAATTCCTATCTCAAAAAATTAGCATATTTCATTCGAACCAATAAAAGAAAAGTGTTTTTAATACAAAAAAAGTCAACCTTCAAATAATTATGTTCAGGTATGCACTCAATACTTGGTCGGGAATCCTTTTGCAGAAATGGACTGCTTCAATGCGGCGTGGCATGGAGGCAATCAGCCTGTGGCACTGCTGAGGTGTTATGGAGGCCCATGATGCTTCGATAGCGGCCTTAAGCTCATCCAGAGTGTTGGGTCTTGTGTCTCTCAACTTTCTCTTCACAATATCCCACAGATTCTCTATGGGGTTCAGGTCAGGAGAGTTGGCAGGCCAATTGAGCACAGTAATACCATGGTCAGTAAACCATTTACCAGTGGTTTTGGCACTGTGAGCAGTGCCAGGTCGTGCTGAAAAAACGAAATCTTCATCTCCATAAAGCTTTTCAGCAGATGGAAGCATGAAGTGCTCCAAAATCTCCTGATAGCTAGCTGCATTGACCCTGCCCTTGATAAAACACAGTGGGACCAACACCAGCAGCAGACATGGCACCCCAGACCATCACTGACTGTGGGTACTTGACACTGGACTTCAGGCATTTTGGCATTTCCTTCTCCCCAGTCTTCCTCCAGACTCTGGCACCTTGATTTCCGAATGACATGCAAAATTTGCTTTCATCTGAAAAAAGTACTTTGGACCACTGAGCAACAGTCCAGTGCTGCTTCTCTGTAGCCCAGGTCAGGTGCTTCTGCCGCTGTTTCTGGTTCAAAAGCACACGCCTGTGCACGGTGGCTCTGGATGTTTCTACTCCAGACTCAGTCCACTGCTTCCGCAGGTCCCCCAAGGTCTGGAATCGGTCTTCCCCCCAATCTTCTTCAGGGTCCGGTCACCTCTTCTCGTTGTGCAGCATTTTTTGCCACACTTTTTCCTTCCCACAGACTTCCCACTGAGGTGCCTTGATACAGCACTCTGGGAACAGCCTTTTTCGTTCAGAAATTTCTTTCTTACCCTCTCGCTTGAGGGTGTCAATGATGGCCTTCTGGACAGCAGTCAGGTCGGCAGTCTTACCCATGATTGCGGTTTTGAGTAATGAAGCAGGCTGGGACTTTTTTAAAAGCCTCAGGAATCTTTTGCTGGTGTTTAGAGTTAATTAGTTGATTCAGATGATTAGGTTAATAGCTTGTTTAGAGAACCTTTTCATGATATGCTAATTTTTTGAGATAGGAATTTTGGGTTTTCATGAGCTGCATGCCAAAATCATCAGTTTTAAAACAATAAAAGACCTGAAATATTTCAGTTGGTGTGCAATGAATCTAAAATATATGAAAGTTTAATTTTTATCATTACATTATGGAAAATAATGAACTTTTTCACAATATGCTAATTTTTTGAGAAGGACCTGTAGGGAGATCCGGGTTACACTGTCTGTTCTTTCCCACACATCTCTTGGAGTGGCAGCTGCCTTTAGTAGAGTCTTTACCTTCATTGTTCAAAGCATTCGGCACAATTGTCTGTGAGTGACGTCACCTCCCAATACAAACAAGCCCCATAGTATGGTCCCACCCCTGACACAGATTGACAGGTTTCCATGTGAGGCTTTGGAAATTCAGATGCTAAAGTAATTGCGATTCCATTTGAGTTTTGGCAGGTTACATGTGCGACACAGTGAAAAAGCAGACGTGGTAATTGATAACACCCAATGTACTTGTTATGATGCATCTACTCTAACATTAGTCTGTTTCATTCTTATTCCGAGGTCACCGTAGCCACCCGGATCCAGTCAGTATCCAGATCAGATAGTCACTGCATTTATCCGGATCTAGTCTGTATGCAGACCAGATGGTGGATCAGCACCTAGAGATGACCTCTACAGCCCTGAATGTCAGCGGAGACCAGGACAACTAGATGAGCCTCAGATACAGATCCCCTGTAAAGACCTTGCCTCAGACGGCCACTGGGACAAGACCAGAGGAAGCAGTTGAGTCCTCTGCACAATCAGACTCTGCTGCAGTTTGGAACTGAACTGCTGGTTTCGTCTGGCCAGAGGAGAACTGACCCCAGACTGAGCCTGGTTTCTCCTAAGGTTTTTTCTCCATTCTGTCACGATGGAGTTTTGGTTCCTTGCTGCTGTCACCTCTGGCTTGCTTAGTTGGGGACACTTCATTTACAGCGATATCGTCGACTTGATTGCACAGATACTATTTGAACTGGACTGAGCTGTATAATAAATCTCATAATCAATGATAAACTGACTTTAACTGAAAATTGAGTATTTACTGTTGTGCTTTTGCATTATTACACACTATTTTCCTATTTAATACTGTAAAGCTGCTTTGACACTGTATTTTTTAAATATACCAGGCTCATTACTCATAATACATGGAAAATACAGTTGCAAATGGACTTTGCTTTTCCATTTGAAATTTGGCAGTCACTGTGCATTCGTGAAAACGCAAACAGTAATGCAAGATTTGCAATTGTGTAAAACACAATTGAAAATATAATATGTAATTCCTTTTGAAAATTGTCTGGTATATCCTTCAGTAGACAGTCTCTATAGCAGAGCACACTGCTCCCAGCTGTAGATCTTTGCTTCAAAGCTTTCTAAGTGTTTGACGATAGTTCACCCAAAAATGAAAATTCTGTCATTAATTACTCACCCTGGTCTGAAAGCTCTCGGATTTCATTGAAAATATCTTAACTTGTGTTCCAAAGATGAACGAAGGTCTTACAGGTTTGTAATGACATGAGGGTGAGTAATAAATGACAGAATTTTAATTTTTGAGTGAACTATACCTTGAACTACCCTAGGCAGTGAGCATCTACCTAGGAGTCTTTATATACTTGACATAAATTTTAGGACATCTTTAAACAGGGTTTCTACAGACATGAACAATTTATAATAATCAATTTTTATTATATTTTTATTTTTTTATTATTTTAAGTTTTTTTAATAGAAATATTATTTATATTTCCATTTTTTATTACATTCATATGTAATATTTAATGTGTTTAAATTAGAAAGAAAACAAAATATCATTGCTGTAATAAATTATATTTATTACTACAATACACAGTAAACTTTTAATGTCAGCAGACAATATTCCATACAAAATATCCCTGCAAAATAACTGCATTACTGAGATTTTTGGTGGAGTAAACAATTTATTCTGAAGCAATATTTTCATCAGTGTTCTGTTCTATCAGCTTTTACATACTTAAATCTGCATATTTTATGATTTACCTGTACCAAGGCCTATGTTTAACCTTTTTAGATGTATGCATCATCTTTCATGTCAAATTATTACAATTTATCAATAAATTCAATGTACACTATAGGGCTGCTACAAGACAGATTAAATAATTTACACTGCAAATAAAAATAATTACAACTGCAATAAATAATGTTTATTAGATTAATGTTTTAAATGCATTTATGAATATACAAATAAGAAAGGTTGTGGGGAAAAATGCATACTTTCCAACATACTTCTCAACTAAACTACCAGTAAGTGCAGGTGGTAAGTCACTTAATGAGTGAGTCACTGAATCATTCATTCAACTGATTGAGTATGCTATCATGCTGGGTATCTTAAGGACTTTTGTGGACAGCTGACTCCTATAGTTTTTGATATTCTTCATATTCTGTGTGGTGGTCAAATAGAAATTAATCTTTTCTAATAAGTTTAAATTGATTTTTACCATTTATGGGCATTTTACCTTTATAAAGCCATTTTTTCCATAACTGTGCATTATCTTTTGAGTCAAAATCTTACATTTAATCAATGAATTAGAATAATAGAATAATAATAAGACATTTGGGCTGTTATTAAGCAAATGAAATCAGTATCAACAAAATTCCTCTTTAAAATCCAGACATAAGCTGCACCTGAAGTGGCATTTAGAAGTATTTACATACTGTTTAATGCAAAACATGTATGCATTTCACCTGCAGTTACAAATGCATAAATAATCTGATATATTAAACATAAAACGTTGAATACTGATATTTGAAATAATAATAAAAAAAAATGAAAAGATACTTTAAATGTGAAATTAAAACCGCAAGCAGGAGGCAGAAAGTCACTGTTAATATGTGAGTCATTGCGATTGAACCGAATCATTTAAAAGGGTGATTCATTCAGGAACAAAATGGCAACGCTGTAATGTTTCTCAAAGATGCAAAACAGCGCTGTGGATTTGTTTGGAATTATTTTTGTTGGCGAAATAGAGCATAAATAGGCGATATGGTGTCTAAAACGTAAGTCTCTTAATAAAACCTCTAGTTTATTGAACTGTTAAAAATCAATATTACATTTGTACTGTATATGGTTATCATGCAGTGAAAGAGTGCAGTGTAAATGCGCAAGCGGACTAGACTTAACGAATATTGAGCTAAATAGCTCACTTGTCCTGGTATTACTTAACTATATCATGTTATGAATAAACTAAACAATTTTAATTTTTACCTCAGTGTGTTTCTCCTGAGTTTATGTGTGCCGTCACGCTCATTTGTTCTGAAGTCTCTCACGAAGAGACAAACAGACAAACAGAGTGAGCCTCAGCGCGAACTTGTATTCTGTATTCTGCTAATTTACTGCAATTCTCTGATGACGTAGTAATTTTCCTGCGGGGAAGAAAAAATCTTCGGTCTGTCCAATGATTGTAAACCGTCATTAGGTCCATCAGACTTAATATATTAGCGGTAATGTGACCAAAAATATTTAAGACCCATCGAATACGAATTTAAGACATTTTAAGACTTTTTAAGGCCTTATATTAGGAAAAAGTTATTTAAGACATTTTAAGACCTTTTAAGGACCCGCGGACACCCTGTTTAAATGATTTTGCATTCTCTGTCTTTTTAAATTTGAATAGACAAAGTGATTTCACTGTGTATTTAAATAGTTAAACATGTCAAAATGTAATAGTTAAACAGTTAGACACACACATGTCATTCAGAACTAATTTCCTTATTTATTTCAACTGTATTTCTGTGATTTTTGCATTTGCTGGAAAAAAAAGAAAATTGCATATCGTTTGTCATTGGTACAAATGTCAGATGGCATTAAAAATTATTTTTTAACAGTCTAAATAACATGTATTCTTCATTATTTATTAATCCATGATTGTTTTGTTAAGCATAAGCAAAATTATGAGAATAACCCAGCAAGAATAACCCAGAACCACAAAAATGCAAACACATAAATGGTAAAAATTACAATATCTTGGGTTTTTTTTCAACAACCAAGCCTGCTGGGTTAAAATGTGTAAACCAGCATGCTGGGTTACTTTAACCCAGCATGTGTTCTGTCCATTATTTACCCAGCGCTGGGTTGCCAATTGGGTTATTTTTAAGCCAGCTATTTTTAGAGTGCAGGAGCAGCGAGAGCAGCCAATGGGAATCTGTGAGAAGAAAACTGCTATCAGTAGGCTATTCCAGTTCATTAAATGACTTATAATTTGGGGCTGCACGATTATGACAAAAATCATAATTGTTGATTATTCCCTGGAAATTGTGAATTGCGATTATTAATAACGATTATCACAATTTAAATTGAATGATGTTTATACCATTGTTTAATGCAATTGTATGCCATATTTTTATATGAAAATAAACAAGCTGAAAACACATTTTAACTGAAAAACTAAAGTATTAAGCCTCAAATGTCAACTATACATCAGATTGGTTTCTTCTTTAAATTATAAAAAAAGTAAAAATATGAATGGTATTATAATGTTATACTAAAACTAAAATTAAAATAATGGGAAAAACCCTTAAGATAACATGTAGGAAGAAAAAAATGCATCTTAAGCACACAGAATAACATAAGTGGACTTTGAACGTTTAATTGCTGCTTTGAACGATTACGTCATTGTGGCATCCATAATTGTAATCGCGATTAGAATTTGTATTAATTGTGCAGCCCTACTTATAATCATGACTTATTTGTGTTTAAAAAGTTACATCAAAAACAGCTTTACTTCATGCCATCTTGTCTGTCAGACAATAGAGTTATAATCCGTCAAATGCATAGCGCAACAACAATAGCACACTAGATCAATAGTGCTCTATGACGAGCGGGGCCGGGTCGAGAGCCGTGGGAACGGAGCGAGGCCAGTGGAGTTAATGATAATGAGCGACACCTGCGCCTCTCACCGGTCTTGAGTCCCACGGAGGAGCTCCGAAAGGATAAAAGGAGGAGTAACAACAGTGGAGGATGAAAGAGGACCAGGCCTGGACTTTATGTTGTTTTGGTTCTGTTTGTGCGTCATCCGTGAACGGCTGTTGCGCTATTTTCAGTTTTGTGTTGGGTTTTTTATTAAATTTTTTTTGTTTTTTGTTTTTTTTATTAATTTTTGTTCCTGATCTATGAACTTGTGTTATACGTGTGAGTATTGTGCCTCAGGGACGACTGCCGCGCACAAACAGAACCAAAACAACATAAAGTCCATTTAGTGGGAGGTAAAACTTCCACTTGGCGCCGGCGCCTTGTACGCTTTGAGTGCAGATCTGGTGAATGCTGCGTTTGTTGAAGGCTAGCATACCAACCAGATGTTAACTGCGACATACATTTAAACAAAAAAGGAAACGTGAGATTACAGATGTTTTCCTATTTATACAGTAATAATTTGATAGGAATACAATGTAATACAAACTACTCAGCACCTGGGTACATTTAAAAAAAATAACCCAATAAATGACCCAACAGGCTGAACTGAGCATTTGGGTTAAAACAAAATAACACAGCATTTTTTAGAGTGTACTTATTATAATTTCACAGTTCGATTTGTTGTTTGTTCCATGATTCAACTCATAAAAACATAAAGGAATCCATGAAGTTCATTTAAAACTTGACTGAATTTTGTGTTTTAATAAAATACAAGCTATTTACCAACTGTCATACAGTAAAACCAAAAACATATTTCCTTAATTCTCTCCAAATGTTTGTGCTATCCTCTAACTCATCAGTTCTTGGCTCATTAGGAAAAAGTTCAGCGTTTAACGAGTCAGTGAAATCTTTCAGAGATTGGTTCAACCAATTCATCACTAATATAAGGAAACAAATGATAAATATTGATTTATTTTAAAACAAAATATTAAGTTAAGAAGAAGATACGTCTAAGAAGTTAAGAAATGTCTCTCAATGCAGTCTCAATAATGTTGCAATGTGCTTCTCTCTCTCTCTCTCTCTCTAAAGGGAACAGTAGGCAGTAGGATTATGCAAATCAGTCAGAAAAACTGCAGTGGAAAAGCTGTGTTCCTGTCCCAGCTAGCATCAGATCACACTAGAACAGAAAAAGAAAACAGCTGATGAGGACCATGTACCACCATAAACATTCAAATTCATCTACAGCTTATTCTCATGTGAGATATTATTATGTGGCACTGCATGTATCAGAGCTGTACAGTAGGCTATCAACCACACACTGAAAAATTACACCGCACACACACTAAAATGATGTAACAGCCCCGGAGATTATCAGATTGGATGGTGTTGAATTTAGCGGGATGAAAGTGTGTCTATAAGAGCCAAACCGAGGCAATCTGTTCATAAACAGTGAGAATACAGCAGTACAGTAACACCAGCATTAGAGGGCCATGACTTAGTGTGTGTGTGTGTGTGTGTGTGTGTGTGTGTGTGTGTGTGTGTGTGTGTGTGTGTGTGTGTGTGTGTGTGTGTGTGTGTGTGTGTGTGTGTGTGTGTGTGTGTGTTATCTGTCGTCTCTTCATTCCTCCTTTGCCTTAATTCCTGCATGAATGAACTGTACTCAGGAACATTCTTCCTCTTTTTTTCTCTCACTGTCTTGCTCAGTAGCTCTTTCTCTGTGTGTACGCCTTGCTGCATAAATCTACAAATGTGCTGTCCTTTAGTCAACAGCCTCACACACATTAAATTGATTATGGATTACAGGTTAATTGAATGGGCATCTGTTAAACATTTGACCGAGGTTTCTCTTAAACTGACATCTGACAAGAGATGATCTCAACTTGCTGTTTTAGACCATTCTGTCTTCTCTGGCTTCTGGCTTTAGATAAATGTAACATGCCTCATAGCCAGGGTTCAAAAGTGAATTGAAAATGCCTTTTAAATGACCATTTCTGAATTTGAATCGAGGTGGAATGTGGAATCAGAACTGCAATTCAAATGTGAATGTAAGGAAGTAGAATTACAATTAATTTTAGGTACACTATGTAACTTTTGCTGCTATTGCCATTAATAAACAAAACTGAATGTGCCTTGCGGAAGAACATTGTAGCTGAAGATACTTCTCTCTGTTTATGAATATGAGTCACACAGGTACTGAGTTACTTCACAGTGGTTGTCATCCTGACAGGTCTAAAATAGTCTGAATATAAACACTTATTATAGACGTACCATAGTGATTAAGGATAAGACAAAAACACGGTTTAGAAAATGGATTTATGGACTTGCCCATTATATAAAGTTTGAACATTTTGAAAAATAAAAATGTTACATATTGTAGCATTAAATTTAAAGAACTTCATATGACTAATTTTTAACTAAAAACACCAAATTTGAATGTAGCTTTGTTTAAAATTTTGAAAAGAGTTTTAAAACTTTGAAGTCTGAAGGTTTAAAGAGCAGGTCAGATGTTATTTTAAAGTGTCCCAATATTGTATTGGAGTCCCCTACATCAGGTTTAAATGCATCTAAGGTCAGAAAACATTGTAATTTTCTCAGAATATACATTTAATATTAGAGTCATTTGCCAATGATTAGGAAATGATTCGTTTCAAGCAAGTTCGGAGCAAGCCCCTCCCTTCCTCAAGCCTACTCTGCTCTGATTGGTCAGCTGGCCAAACCTGTTGTGATTGGCACAGAGATGAGTCCTTGAGCCAGTTAGGCCAGCGCTACCATTGACAAAGCACCTTTACATAAAACAATAATACAGTCAATCCGTTCTTATAATGACGTAAAATACCAAAAACACTTATGCAAGCGAATCGTGCCCACAGCTAAAGTTTAGCTGCTAAACTGTGAACACTAGGTGGATACGTTAGCCGAGTGCTAACGTGACTAACTGATTAAACAATACAGTTTCTAAACCAAAATATGTCTACTGTAATGTTTGAAGAACGACAGACAAAAGACGCTTGGTCTTAACTTTTAATCAGAACGCAGAACAGTTGTATCACAGGAGCACTCATCTCTCCTGCATTAACCCTGTAACTGCCAGTGCAGCACAATAAACAGCAGTTTCACAATTATTATAAAGTCTGTGTGCTACACTACATTCTTTATTATTAAACAAAGTAATTAGAACAACGTCAGTCTACAATAATCGACATATTCTTAGGTTCACTGCGAATTTTTAGAACTACTTCAGTAAGACAGTAATATCGTGCTTTACCTGGAAACAAAAAAATATATATTTTGAGCACTCAATTGAAAATGTACACCTAACGTATCAATCGTACTACTTACAGGTCGTGGTTCAGAGAGCTTGTTAGTCCAAATTAAGAAGATTAGAAGCCAACGAAGATAAAAGCCCAGATTAGAGAAGCAGTTCTTGATAAAATGACAAGCACACAACAAAAGGCTCGAATTGTATTTCTGTGGTATCCTTGAACACCGCGTCTTCTCAACATGATGTAAACGCACTAATAGCAAAAGTGTTTGTGGACAGATCAGACTCTGTTCGTATTTCGCGGGCAGGCGGGGATTATGCAAATGTGTTACCCAGTGACGTTCACTGGTAACAGGCAAAAGAGTCGAAAATATAACGACTCGTTACGGCGATTCAGAACCGACTCTCTCTTTTGAGAGACAATATCTGTATTTATCATGCACTTTTTTGATTAACAACTTTGCAGATTGTTTTCATTTAAGGATAGCTACGTTATAAACTGCAAAAGAGAGATTTTTCAAAAACCCATCTGACCTGCTCTTTAAGCCATATGGACAGAACGACAGAATGATAGATAGATAGATAGATAGATAGATAGATAGATAGATAGATAGATAGATAGATAGATAGATAGATAGATAGATAGATAGATAGATAGATAGATAGATAGATAGATAGACATAGATAGATGAGACAAATGGCATAGCAGAGGCTAAAAATAATCAACAGGGTGTCTAACTCAACATCTGGCCCAAATGACCCATTAGGCCCTCTAACAACATTCCATGTCCAATAATCTAATATCTCCACCCTTCCAGCAGAACAGCTGCTGTCAGCACTTCAGTTCTCACTGACTGCCATCACTCCATCCAGATGCCGCTTACCTGAGTTCCTTTCAACAAAACAAGGAGCTTTGGGTGTCTGAACAGAAAATAAAGTGTCTCGTTCATTCAGTATCATTATTACTGCACCACAGACAGAAGAGCCCTATAATTCAGAGGACTATAGCACAGCATCCTTCTCCATTGAGAGGGGAAAAAAGGAAAACATAACATCTAAGAGACCAGAGGATGCTGCCTCACCATAGACACACACACACACACACCTGACTGGGGAGGACGATTATGTAATCAGAGTACAGTGGGCTAGGAGTCTAGGAGAGAGCACGTGGAGACAGAGAGAGAGAGGGGGGAAAGAACAGAAGAGAGAGAGATTGCATTAAAATAGACTGCTACGCTATGGATTAAGCTCTCATAACTGCATACACACACAAACAAACATATAGTCATTAATTCTCATCATATCTTGCTGGGAGAGATAATAAAAGAAACTAAATGTGCAGACAGCAAAGTAACATTATGAACAAATGTTTTAAGGACCTACTCGAGTCTGAGCTGCTTAGCCATATGATGCTGTTAAGCCTGTTATTCCCTCCACATTGATATGAATCACCCTGATAAAACATTTTGCACTTTTCTTGAAGTCTAAATTTAGATTATAAATGCTTTAAACTCATGCAGCATTGCCTGCCCACACGGTTCCTAAAACAAACACAAGCAGAGAAAATGCACAAAAGCCTTTCAGCCATTAAAGATGCAAAAGATATGTGTGTTTGATACAGGCATGTGTGCGTGCTTGTGTGTGTGGGTGGGAGGATTCCCAGCCTATGCTCCCAGTGCAGATGTTTCTAAATTTGGCCATTCTCTTGATTTTCCCGCTCTTTCCCACACTTACGTAGTCATATTTTTGGATGCACATGCCTCTCCATGTGAATGCCGTACACCAGCTCAGTGGAACAGTCCTGAAACCTCAAGCTGCTGATTTGAAAGGCCAGAACGCACCCCTAAAACATGCACCGTGAGGTCAGAAGCAGCATACTATCTAGAAAACCTCCAAACATTAGCTGTTCTGCAATCACCTTTTACGTAAGTGTTTCCGAGCTGAATCTAGCGCATTTTAAGATGGCTACAGAGGACAGGATTAAAGGCTGCTGGGGTCTCGAGAGTAGGATGTAAAGTGAATCCGTAAGATTCTGTTTTAACGAATATGCCAACATATGCACTCATGCAAGATTTCGCACTAAAAGAAGGCAGAGAATCTGTCTCTAGGGCATATAACACAAACTGTATGATGTCATTTGCAACATTCAAGTCCAAGTTACTCTTGCATTGGCAGTACATTTCCCAGACTTCCCTTTACTGTTAACAGGTGCTTCAGACCTGTTGGGAGAGAAGAACTGCATGCTAATGCAAAAGGGAAATATCCTGCCATAGCCTAGCAATACAGAATGACAGTCAGCGTTCAACATCCCACACCGGTGCTAACTGATGTCTTAATGCATAATTGCAATGTGTGCGTACAACCGCTTTACATGTGACAATATGCTAAAATTTCCCATCTGGTGTTTCTAATATTATATGACAGAACATAAACACATTGCTTAATATGTTTGGTGTGTCAGTGGCTTCATATCACATGGCAGTTACAGCTGTATGTAATATTTACTTTGCTTTAGTGACGGACATTCAGCCAAGTATGGTGACCCATACTCAGAATTAGTGCTCTGCATTTAACCCATCCGAAGTGCACACACACAGAGCA
Organism: Cyprinus carpio; assembly: GCF_018340385.1. NCBI lineage: Eukaryota > Metazoa > Chordata > Actinopteri > Cypriniformes > Cyprinidae > Cyprinus > Cyprinus carpio. The sequence goes on from NC_056576.1 coordinate 13,356,823, forward strand.
GTGAACACACACACACACTGTGAACACACACCCCGGAGCAGTGGGCAGCCATTTTATGCTGCGGCGCCCGGGGAGCAGTTGGGGGTTCGATGCCTTTGCTCAAGGGCACCTAAGTCGTGGTATTGAAGGTGGAGAGAGAACTGTACATGCACTCCCCCCACCCACAATTCCTGCCGGCCCGGGACTCGAACTCACAACCCTTCGATTGGGAGTCCGACTCTCTAACCATTAGGCCACGACTCCCCACGACTCCCCACGACTTTAGAGGAATAGCGGCAGGTAATAAAGCATTTATAGTCTGTTTTAAAATTAAAACAGGTCATTAAACTCTAAGAAAAAGGTACAAAAGCTGTCAAAAGGTACACCTATTGACAGTATTATAAAACATACGCCTTTGTTCATTATTTACCCTTTAAAGATGCTTATTAGTACCTTATATCAGTACCTGAAGAGTACCTTTAGAAGAGGTACCGCACCACTCACAGCCTTTGTACCTTTTTTTTTTGTGTATGGGGGTATGTATATAGATAATGTATTGTGGCTTTGAGTGTCCAACTGAAGTATTACGAAGGAGTTTGATGCAGCACACTGTTGGTGAAGTTTTCGGGAGCAATATTGTTTCTCCGTAGAGACAGTGAGTCAACGGTTTCAGCACTTCAGTGGGATGCATCCGAACCATTATGCTCCAACGCACAACAAAACCCCAGTCTGCAAATATGTGCTTGCAGCGTGAACACACAAAACTCTAAGGCTGACGGTTTGAGCAACATGAGTTCAAGGGAATGATTCAGCTGAATCACGTTTTAGCTGATGGCAGTGATTCCATAATCATCTTTAATGAGAATAGCCAAATGCCTCTGTCCTCTAGAAGGGGTCAGGTAGAGGATAAGCATGCTGGGACACCATCAGTTTAACCAAATAGAAATGGTGAAATCCCTATCATACATGACCATCACTGATCTGAGGTGAAAGCACACAGAATCTGTAAGTTTCTGTACAGAAATAGTAAAACTGCACAGAAAATTTCAAACCTATTTTGAGGTTGGAAGGTCTTGCACATCTGAAATAACTGGTATCACCTGAATCGTCTGGGTCTCTTGTTTCATTTAACGTCAACACAAAAGTTTCACCTACATTTAAAAACAAAGAAGAATCACATCTGACCAGAGAAGAAGGGATGTAGCACTTTCCAACTTCTACTAGACCAACAAAGAATGCACAACAGTGTACAAGCCACTTTTGTGACAATTACACCTAAACACAAACAAACAGTGTCAGTTTCGATTTGTTAACCTGTTTCTCATGCAATTCTATATTTGTTGACATTTTGGTTTGCTGTTCATAACTAAAAATTTTTGTTTACCATTTGGAATTAAAATGCAAGGCATAATTATTTTAAACAAGTATATTTGATTATCACACACACAAAAAAATAAAGTCTAGGCACAAAATCTAAAATGTCCATGATAGTGTACTTTACACAATTTAGGGACAAACTGTACCGCATGTAGGTTTTAAAATGAAATTCATTACAACACTCCCCTACTACAGTCTAGCATCTATTTGCACAAGAAGTGTGTGAAATCTGATTAAAACAAACCATGCAACGGAATCTCACAGGTTTAATGGCAACTTCTCTTTTGTTTATAACCTGAACCTTGGATGAATGGGGTGTGCAAAAGGGCATGGCCTCAATATATGACCAATCAGGTGCAACTGCCTGGATACATTGATCGCACAATAGATCCATAGACATACAAATTCTCTTCCAGCTCCATCACTAGTTTATAAATGTAGTGTGCTTATAGTTCAATGGATTATAAGTAGCTTCTCTATAACAGACCTAAACTATTTAACATTAGAGAAACCAAAGATGGTGTAGGATGGCGCATACTGTAGGAATTTAAAGATGTGAGAGGCGCCAGGCACCTGTGATCATCAGAGCGTTGTGATCAGCTCGCGGACACACCTCAGTATTTCCCCCTAAGGAAACAAAATACGCGAGCGTCCTTTCACGTGCTCGTTCGCCACTCGCGCATTTTGTCCGCGAGAAGGTTCTGCGCGAGCTTCACAGTACTTACATGTCAAACGGAACGTCGGCCTCCTTCGCAACCCCTCGCGGCTTTTAAAGGTTTTTATCCTCTCAAACGTTTGACAGAGGCCAGAACAGCGTCATCACCGGCCTAGCTTGCAATTCTCGTCCTCGACCCCGAAATCCGCGTTTGACAGATAAACTGCGCACAAATGATCATGTCTGTCAAAATAAATGAAACGGACGCACGCGTGCGCGCGCCCCAGCACTTCACTACGGAATGCCGGTCGCTTAAAATCAATAAACGAGAAAACGCGGACTCGCCTCAGAAACAACCACGACTAAGCGACAGAAGCAGAAAACACAACGGATTTTGCGCACGCACCTACGTCGCGCTTCAATTAAAGGTGAACAGTTTCTAACGGGCACCGTGACACATTTAGGAGAGCGCAAAATATACCAACGTCATTGACATGCCCGAGGCGGCGCTGAGGTGCTGGGTATCCCCCTCTGTCGCGCGCTCGCTCCATCTCTCCAGTTTCCATAGCACTGGAACGGTGCGAGTCTCTCCGCGCGAGCGGACGGAGAGCGGCGCGAGGGGGAGCGTCCATTAACTCGCAGCCTCCCAGGTGAATAACACGAATACTTCACTTTGTCGAGATGTCACATCGCGCTTTCGTGACCTCTATTCAGCTCGTGTATATCCACCCTCCCCTCTCTCCAACCTCCTTATTTTTCCGTATCCGTTAACAGAGACCGTCGGTAAGCATCACAGTCAACCTCACCTTCATCATCCTCAGGGTCAGTCCCGGTCCTGGATCCGTGTCCTTTCCGCAGGTTCGAGCCCCCGACGCCAGCTGCAACCCTGTATCCGCGCCCCCGTTAGCAACGCGCGGTTTATGGAAGAGAAGCGCACGTCCGGTTCTACACCGTTCTGTTCTCACGGCGAGGTGGGAGTCTGCGTCTCTCTCTCTCTCTCTCTCTCTCTCTCTCTCTCTCTATGAATAGAGCTGAAGTATGGGCGGCGCTTGTGCACACTGCACACACACACACACACACACACTGAGGAGCCAACCATCAGTCAAAAGAAGGGGTGCTTCACTCTGCTATTGAGGAGGCTACAAACATTACATAATCTAAAAAAAATAAATAAATAAAAATAATGCTGAACTATTGGCTCTTGGGAACTCACATCATCATCTCAGTGCAGAAAAGAAAATGTCCAATAAGCAAAAACAAAGAAAAATTGCATGGTGTTTGATATTATTCAGAGGCCCGCAGGCAGCACGCAGAATATCTATATATCTTTTTAACACAACCTGGCAAATTACACAAAACCTGCAATGTGTCCAGGGCCTTTGTAAACTACTTTGTTTTAATAAACAAACACTTCAATGGAACATAACAGTATAGAGTTATGTTTATTTTTTTTAAAGGACACTATTCATTTTTAAATTGTTTATAACAATTATTTAAACATCAGATGCAGGCTTAATGTAATATACTGAAAACATTGATCTCGTGGGTGAGAGGAGATGTGCTGTAGCAGATTACCCTCTGCCATCAGGCATTATATGCAGCGTGTGACTGAAATCACACAGACAACAGACACACAAGAAACGAGGAGTTAGTGATGTTTGAATCACTTGAATCGCTGCATTTCTAAAGGGTGATCTTGGTGGCCGTGAAGATACACAGGAGTGAGAGCCTGAGCCTGCTGTTCAAAATTTTGGGGTCCGTAAGGATTTTCTTCTTTATGTTTTTTAATGTCTCTAATGCCCACAGAGCTTCATTTATTTGATCAGAAATACAGCAAAACATAAACATTATGAAATATTATTACAGTTTAAAATATCTATTTTATACATTTTCAGTTTTTTTTTTTTTTTTTTTTTAATTTTCAGCAGTCATTACTCCAGTCTTCAGTGTCACATGATCCTTCAGAAATCATTTTAATATGCTGATTTGGTCCTCAAGAAACATTTCTTATTATTAATGTCAAATACTTTTGTGATGTTTAATATTTGTGGAAAACATTAAAAAAAATTCGGGATTCTTTGATGAACAGAGTGTTCAAAAGAACAGCATTTTTGTACCAAAGTCAAGGCTTTTACTGTCACTTTTGATCAATTTAAAGCATTCTTCCTGAATATTAGTGTTAATTGCTTAAAAAAAAAACATCTTACTTACCCCAAACGTTAGAGCGGTATATTGTATTAAGTTATTAATTGCAGTCTTACATTATTTAACATATATTATAATTGTACTAAATTATGTTTAAATTGTAAAGCTTTAGGTTTGCGATATTTAATGTTTTTTTGTTTTATTTGTATTTTTTTATCATTTAGCTTACTAAAATGCAATTTATAAATATTCCATAGTCTCTCTATATGAGGTCATAAAAGCTGCATAAATACTAACTAACTAACTAACTAACTAACTAACATTAAGGTCATGCATGAGTTTGATTCCCAAGGAATTCAAACACTGATAAAAAAAAAAAAAAAAAAAAGTATGCCTTAAATACAGTGCAAGTCATTATGCATAAACGTGCCTGCCAAATGTACAAAAAAATGTTGTTTAGTACATGTCGTTTATTATATCACACTGCAGGAACGCTGTGTCAACTTTCCATGTAAATTCCTTGTTGTAGAATTTGAAAGTGAAGCCAAAACATCTATAGCCTACAATCACCGTCTCCATCACCGTTTTTAAAATGATTAGGCGGCAAATGAACCCTGCAAGAAAGCTCTAATCTCATATTTCTGTAATGAGACAGAAAACGACAAAAAAGACACAGAGAACACCAATCCAGAGGTGCTGTTCTGTTGTTAGAATCTTTCTAGATGACTTTCACATATAAATTTTTGTTACATTATGCAATGAAGCAGGAGAGATGATGTAATCAGCATCACAAGAACCCTACCCCAACTTCCCTCTGTGTGTCCTGGCTTTTTATGTGATCTAGCTCTCGCATACGTAAGAGTGTATTCATAGCTTAAAACCAAGGCAGGACAGTGTGTGAGTTGGGATGTCACAAATGGACCCAGTGTTTGGGGGCATATGTGTGTGTATAACAGAGAGGGAGTGGCTGTGTACGTGTATAAAATCTTTTGGAGACAATATGTCCTCTCCAGCTCATGCAGTTTTAACCTTTAGGCATCTTATGTACACACACACACACACACACACACACACACACACACAGTCCTCATAAGCTTTACCTCTTTCCCAAGGCAATATTTAGAAAAGTGTATTTTGTGGCATATGTGTGTGAGTCATGAATAAATCAGCTGAGAAGTGAGCTCAAAGTTTCATAAATAAAACATGGTGCTATACTTGCTTTATTATGTGAAATATATAAGTGAAGTCCTGCTCTATATCTGTAGATAAAAGTTTTTGAAGTCTTGAGCTCCAGGCTAATGACATTTACACAGGTATGAATAATTAGTGGTTTTTACTTCTTTTATATTGATAAAAAAAATCTATTGTATTTATACTATTTTAAAAATACTAACTTAGCTTAAACCTAAAATCTAAAATATAATATTAAATTGCTATTAAGAACCTAAAATTGCTTTTAAAATCTAGCGAAAAAAGCAATACACGAAACGTATGTTTAGCAGTTCAATGGTACTTTGACTAAATGATCTCCATATTCATAGAGGGTTCTTAAAGGTTTTTTTTTTTAAAATGCTATTAAAATTTTAGCTATTACTATTAAATTACTATTAAAAATCTTTATTTCTATAAAAGTACAAAAAAGGGACTTCTACTGTACAATTGCACCATGAATAATGGTACTAAATGATCTCCATATTCATGGTTCTCCAAGGTTTTCTAATATATATATATATATATATAATTTTTTCAAAAAAATTGTCTAAACTGAAAATCTGTTAAAAATCTACAATTACTTCTAAAATCTAGTGCAAAGCAGTACACAAAAGGGATTCTGTAGTACAATGGCACTTTGATGTATGTAATGGTACTAAATGATCTCAATATTCATAAACTGGTTATTTGCATGGTTCTCCAAGTTATCTAAAAATAGTAAAATTTTAGCTTAAACCTGAAATAAAAAAAAAGAAAACCTACAAAATTACTATAAAAAAAAAAATACTTCTAGAATAGTGCAAAGCAGTACACAAATAGTACATCAGTTATACTTTTATGTATATAAAAGTACTAAATGATCTCCATATTCATACATTGCTTATTCACATGGCTCCAAGGTGCTTCAAAGATTCCATGGTAATATCATAATGGTATGCTATTGACCAAGAACATGATACTGGCACCATGTCCAAAATAATAATAATAATAATAAAAAGTGTTTCTTGTTAATAGCTTTTCCCTCTCTTTCAAGATGAAGAAAAAAAGAGACAATTGCAAAAATAACAACAGTACAAGCTTGTCTATACAAACTCTCCAATACTCATGTGTGTGTATGACATCTGGGATGAATGCCAGGGTTGTGCAGGGACTGAGAGAAAGAGACTGAAGGCTTATGTAATAAACTCTCTCCTGAGAAAGTGACTCGTCACACAGCTCCGTGCCAATGGAGGAATCATCAACATGCTCACACAAACCACATAGAAATAGGTCATATTGAAATCTGGCCACTGTACAGTTCTGGTTGTTGGCCAAAACTCCTGTGAATCTTGTGAAATGCACCTTTCTTTAAATGACCTTACAATGTGCACTTGTAACAGACTTCAGTAAACCAGACATGTTTCAATTCAGACAAACAGATGATAATGTCAACATGACAGTCATTCCTCTCACAGTAAATCTGGCCAGTTTTGTACAGAATTAATTAATTGACATGGTAAAATGCAAAATACTAAACTTGATTGAAAGGTTTTGTACACAGTGTATAAATTACACTAAATTTATACTACACTGTCATCACATGTAAACACAGTAATGCCCACAGATGAATAAATTAAGATTAAATTAACAGCAAGATGGTTCCGAATGATTAAGTTCTTTTTATGTTTGATAGTGTAAAAAAAAATATTAAAACTCTCAGAATAAAATGATTCTTTAGATTTAAAACATATTGGTTAGACACAATCTAACCAGTAGAGGGAGCCACAACCTGGTGTGATGCTCAAGTGATCGCCGGTTCATTCTCTTACATTTAAAATGCACATACTGCACTACATGTATAGAAAAAAAGAAAGGCGAGAGGGGAGGCTGGGAAAGACAATATGACACATCAATTGCTGTCAGTCACGAAATGCCTACATTTATTTTGTTCTCCCCAGCTCATAACATAGAGACGAGCATGACAGCTTCAACTAGTTTCCATGACAACTGGAGCCTCCTTGACTTTAGAGCAGAGACCAGCTGTCAATCAAATACAGCATCAGCCCTGCTAATCAGGCAATGCCTAACAGCTCAAAAATAATAAGCCACTAATGCTGCTTCACCTGCAAGTGTCACATCTGCCATGCATTTGCCCAGTGTTTCTTTACATAAGCAGAATTACAGTGCACAGTGCATTAGAGAGGCCTATGAGATCTCACTGTTTGGGATAAGTCATAGCTTTCCATCCCTCGTTACTGTCATTAAAACAGACATTATAGTCTTGACAGGTTCAATAGGTATAGGTTGACAGAGTTCAGTTTTCTCACTACCAGTCAGAAGATTGTATGTTTTCTGCTAATATTATTAATATTCACATTGAGTATAGTTTTGTGGCTTTACTGACACTGCACACAACAAGGCCAAATAATGACCTAATGCTGCAGCACTAATCACAAATCAACTGCTATAGCACTACAGCACTTCTGATTGTACTAAAAAACATTCACAAACTTGCATTATTGATGTCTCAAAGGGTTTATTTGCAGGCAATGTTGATTTGTGTGGAAAAAGATTGTGTCAGGTGTGCGATGTGGTTGATATGCGTTTAAACCTTTCAAAAAAATTACAACATTGAGGCTAATGAATGTCAAGTTTTACTGAGATGTTCTAACATTCTTTGTCTGTGTATGTACATCCTTGTGTATAAAATTCAAAACAAAAAAAATACTTTTGGTTAACTGATTTTGCTAAAAAAAATGGTGTATGCTATGCACAATCATTTTCAATCACATAAATGTACCAAGTGCAAGAAAAAAGAACAAAGCATTAATTATAGAACAGCATAGATTCATCTGCAGGGAAACAGAAAGATTGATTCATTCTTAAGAGATGAATATAAGCACTGGTTAAAAATGGTAAGTGCATTAAGCTGACTTTGGCATTCTGATGGCGGTAGATTGAGACTGTAGTACAACAGCACAGAACATTCACATAACTTCATTAAAGGCTTTACTGACATTCAGTCTCAAATGACTCAAGATAGTACCCTTTGATTATCAACTATATTGATCATATTTACTGAAGACTTTAGGCCAGATCTGAGCTGAATGTATGCAGAGAATACGCAGATATTCTGATATCCATACAGTTAATACAGTAAATTATGTGATCCTAAACAATCCCATACTTATTAGCAGCAAAAAAGGAAATAAACCAGATTCTACACTCACATCCTTAAGTCTTCAGTGAATAATGTACAGAAGTGTAACAGGAATGTTGGCCAAAATGCCACTGAGTTAACAGGCATTTTTCCTATGAATGTAGTGTGTGCTATGCCAAAAACAAAAATGGCCATATAAAACAAATGTGTGACAAGCTAAACAAGATGTTTAAAACGTTCCAAGGTGTCAACATTAAAACCCTGAAACATACAGCATATTTTCAAATTCAAAACAGTGTTGTATTAAAAAAAGTATTTGTTCAAACAAAGTTTGATACTTGAACAAGATGATATTGGTTTCAATGTGCTAATGAAGGTTTCCATTCTTATGCTAAAATAAGTCATTTATGGCATTGCTGTCTTTTTGCAAATATAATTAAAACATATTCAAAACATCCAAACAAAATTAATCAATTTCAATGGCATTACCAGGCTACATAAATGCAAAGCATTATGGCATCTATATATAGACAGCACCTGTTGAATAATGCTGTAACAAATCCAGGTACAAATACACATCCTCTTAAACTCACAGAAACTAAAACATAGCTCAAAAACTACACAGTACATCACAAAAGAATACAATAGCTTATCCGGCAGTAACAGCAACTACAGTGTGTGTGAGTGTGATACAATTCAAGAGTGTCAGTAAACATCCAGCATCGTCTTTGGTGACGAGACTTGTCTATTTGTATTATTGTTTTATTTTGAGTGGGAGAGATTGTTTATAATTTGGGTGGTGCAGGGGTGAAGCAACCCTCGAGTTGCCCCTTCCGGTTCTTTATGGGAATTTCTCGATGGTCTTCTAATTGCTCAGAGCGAACATGGGGCACACCCTGAGTGATCCCGACTGGTCGATTCTTCCACTGCATGCCCGTAGGGGGGTAACTGCAGGGATAAAGCACATCGCCTCCCCCGAACAAAATCTCCCCATCACCATCGGCTCTAGTGGCACCAGGGAGGTTACGATTACTGCCGTTTTTCTTTAGAGGGAGATGTGAAGGTCTTACAGTTGATTGGCCCACATGTGGCAAATTCGGTTCTTGCTGAGAAGATTTGGAGGAGTCAAAACCCCGCCCATAGCCCCACCTCCAACTATCAACCATAACCCTGCAGGGTTGTTGCGGTAATACCATATCTCTACAATCAGCAGTCCTACGCTGTGAAAACGCAGACCCCTTTAAGTCATAGTTGGTAATAGCCGTGTAAAGATCACTTGTCTGAAACTCCAGACTGTCCGTGTCAAGAGAGCGACTCCGACGATTTAGAGCTAATGGGGCAGGGACAGGTGGACAAGGTCGACCCAAACTGAGGTGGCGAGGAAGGCTTGCAATGCCCCAAGCATTACTTAGCAATAGACTTTGTTCGTAGGCATCGAAAGTACGCTGGTCACACTCAGCAAAAGCGTCTTGCTGAAGGTAACATCCATCATCTTCGAAGGGTTCGTAAGGAGATGCCAACTCTTGCTCTCCCTCCTCAACAAGCTCAGTCTGCTGCTCACATTCACCCTCATTGTCCATGTCAACCACATCAAATGTGACAATGGCGGGCAGGGCGCTCAGACTTGGTCCAAAAGGAGAACTCGACTCTGAGCCATCTAGACTCTCAGTTGAGTTGCGGTAAAGCCGGGTGTTCTTTGTGAAATCTACAAGCGCCTGGGAGAAACAGACCATCAGCTCTTCTTGGGATTGGCTGCAGCCTCTGGTGGGTATTAATGGGCTCTGATCCTCAGATTGAGGCTGCTGTCTGGTCGTCTCAGTGTCATGTGGACTAAAACCTGTATCGGCACGAGTCTCTTGGATTTGGCCCATGCTGAGAGGGACCGGCTCTTTTACAGCTTGGGATCTTGATGGTGATTGGGGATAGCGCTGATTGATAATATCTTCCAAAATCATCTTACCGTTGCCTGTGGAAAGGGTCAAGTCATCGTAGAAGCAGTCGGCATGGAACAGAAGCTGATCTTTGGATGGGCTTCTGAGATTCTGGAGCTCACAGCACAGAATGGCATGCTGGATCTTATTCAGACGCTCTTCCTCCGTCTCCATGGCTCCTGTCTCTAGGGCAGAGGAGGCCAGGGCGTACAGAGGGTTTGTTGGACTCTTATCACCCTGCAGGGCTGCACCAACAAATGAATGGGCATCCTTGGGAGGAAGAGCAGGGCTGAGCAGGCGATCGTCAGGCTCAAAAAGTTCATAAAGGGCATCACCACTGTAGCTATCCCGTGGAAGCCTTTCCTGGTGTGGATGTTCTCTGCTCTCCTCCTCCATACCTGGCGTGGTGGAGTCATAGTATCCCTCATCGCTGTTGGGTACCGACTCCTGTCGATCACTCTGTGGGCTTAAGAGATCAACAGGAGTGAGGGCTGTTTCTGTGATTCCCAGCAGGGTGCTGTCGGAAGTAACATGGATGGAGCTGATTTGCTGATCGGGAGTGAGCGAAGGGCTATCTGAGCCCCTGTCTGAAGGTATATAGCAGACTTCATTACTAGTTTCAGACTCCCATAAGCTCTGCAAGTAATCTGCATCTATCTCATCGGGAGTTGCCATCTCTTCCCCTCCACCTTGATATGTGACAAAACACGAGCTCCGTTTTCCTGCATTTCGGCTGCCTCTCTCGGCAGACACTGAGCTCTCAGCGACACTGACATCATCCTGGTCTGCAATGATGTCTCCGCAACCTGTCAGGGAATCAAAGCTTTTCAATGAGGAAACATCACCAAAGACTAAGTTTTCAGAGGAGCAGGACACAGCAGGAGGCTCCCCATCAGGAATCTCCACATTCTGCTCGGCCAAGCGGTCCAGTTCTGATTTGGCACACAAGGGCTGATGATATGTCGTCAGTCCTTCCCGACTCTCATTTTGTATCTCCTCCTCCTTATTCTCCTCTTCTTTTGCGCTCTTCCTCTTATCCACCTCCACTCTGCTCCTCCTTTTCTCAGGCACTAGCGTTACAACTTTCTTACATTCAGTGGCAGCCAATGGCAGTTCATGCTCACTGCCTGCGGTTTGATTAGGCACAACTGGTACCAACTCTTCACCCTGACTGTCGCCTTGGTTATCGCTACGGTCACTGACGCTCGACAGGGCACCAGGCACTGTTTCGACGTGGAAGCTTGAAGACATTTCAAGTGCCTCCCGCTTTTCTTGTTCAACATTTCTGTTTTTCCTGTGTCTCCGAATGCTGCTGAAAAGACCCCGAAGACCTCTGCGCTGTCTGGGTAGAGACTGAGACTTCCCATGATCCTCCTGTGATTTCTGAGGGTCACTGGAGGTGCAAAACTCAAAGTCCCCTGAGGCCACTTCACTGCTTCCTCTGCCCAAATTTTCCCAGCATGCTCGGCTCACCCCATCATATGTTTGGCTCTTTGTAACACCTGTTTTTGATGAACCCTTACTTTGACTTCTGCCTCGGCCACCGAAAAAGCTGGGCAGAACACAGATGCTCTTCCGACCTCCAAAAAACTTGAAAGCCGTCTTCCTTATTTTCACAGAAGGGGGTGACTGAGGTTGAGGGGTGTCATGGGAAACAGAGTCTGACAGTGGACCCCCTATTGCACCAACAACCTCACTTCCTGTGGCGGTCTCCATAGTGACACAGATGTCTGTCGCTAATGGAGCATGTCTGTAGTAAATACTCCACCCTGAGATCCAGGCTGGAAGGTATGGGGTCTGTGTTTATCAGACATGTTATACCTGTGAAAGTAACAGAAATCGAGACAGATCATTAGGAACAGTCAAAAATAGAAAAAAAACAACAACTAAGGCACATATTTACTGAGAAACATTTACAAAAAGATTTTATTCAGACACTGAGAGTTGTATCTGTACATCTATGTTTGAGATGCCCATTTGCACAGCTCCTTGATTATACCAGATATGACCTTGCAAACAAGGTTTAAGGAATTAATAAATTTTTGGGACGTTATGATACAACATTTGAACATTTAGATTTTGTTAACAACATAACATAACACAAGATACATTCCTGTAGCTCTCACTCTGAGTTTGTCCTAGGTGCTAAACTAACACCCTGACTTCTGAGCTGTGAAGTAGCATACCTCTTTGAGATATAGTTTAATGTACTTAACACCAAATTCATTCATACATGTCATTGACAATCCACTCTATATACAGGCAAGGAAACAAGCTCAGAAAATGAAGACAATGTGCACAGTTTTATGCATGGTTTTCCCACCATAAAACAATAATAATGAAAACAGTTACCATGCCTTAATGCACTCAATGAGTTTATTCAGATATAAACTGAAATTTATGTCCCAACTCATTTAAGTCAGCTCCATCAAAAAGTAAGTAAAACCTGACAAAATGCAAATATACTACCATATTTGGTAAATATTTAAAGGGTCTATTATGAATATATTAAGATTCCTTGGGCTCATTTAGACCACATTCACAAGTAAACATGGTTGCAATTTTTTACAAGTGATAAAACAAAGTCCTATTTAGACTAGGTAACCACCATATAAATTAATTCAATATAAATTCACCATATATTTTTTTCCATTAAATGAATCAAACCAATAATAAATTATTTGTTTTCCCCATAATTATTTATATCATACCTATGTGTTACTTTATCATATCTTGTGCATTATTTCCACTGTTGTTTCCCCAGTGGTTACAGAACAAAGTGTACTATCATGCAGTTTGCCACTGGGCTATGGAATGAGTAAATTACGTTTGCTCATTTAGGTGGAAATAATTTGATTAAAATTTTAAAAAAAAAATTAAAATTCAAAACCACAGACAGGCTAACCTACAACAATACGAAAACAAACCCGATGGCAGTAAAGTGTTGCAACCTGAATGTACTGCAATGCAACACCTAACGTGAGTGAAGTTCCGCTGGATATTAAACCTACAATCAAAACAAAAGCTGACTGAAGCCATCGGGCCTGAACTCACACTGTATGTACATCATAATCAAAGGTGAACACACATAAAGATAGCGTGCAGTCCAAAGAACTACACCCCATTGACCAATTACACCAACTACTGCAATGAAACTGTAGTTAGTATTTTAAAATAACTTCTATTAAAAGACTGCACACAGTGTCCCCAGCTGGACACCAGCACTGCGAATGAACGCGCAACTGGCGCGCGCTAGCCCAGACGCTAACCAGCTCGCGCCCGCTTCACTGATATACACGTAACTTAAATTCACAAACAGCTGTTTCTGCGTGAACACTCACCTACGTTCACGGTCAGTGAGCGAATAATACACAGAGATAGAAACATTAGCGATACTCGCCTTATTTTTCCATCTTTTCCGCCCCAGCGTGCAGTGATGTGCTCTGCCCTCCCGTAGCGCTGCAGGAGCTCGCGGCTATGATTCACTTTGTTCATTGAGCTGAGCTCTGGAGCGGCTGGCGGCGTTTCCGTGCTACGTGCATTTTGGGAAGTGTAGTACCATGGTATTCAATGTACTGTCTTGGCATACGCTATAAAAAGCAGTCAAAGAAAAAAATCATCAGGTCATTTGTGAAAGTGATAAAAGACATAATAACAATAGCCTATACAATAAAATAATAGCAACAATTAACAATATAGTAATTAATATTATAAATACTTTGAGTTGTTCTGCAAGTTTGTAGGACCCCCATTGGTCTGCAACTGGCCTTGGGGTCTACAGAAATTTTTAGAGAGAAAAAAATATAATTTTACTAAATGTGTTTTAGGGTGTGTCAAAGTTAATGTATTGACTTAAGTTACTCTTTGCCACCTAAATAAAATTGTATTTGAATTATATTTATTGTGAAAAGTACAATGACAATATAAAAGCAAATTATTTTATTTTGCTGGCTTTTTATTTTAGAAAGGCATGGGGCTCCTTGGCACCAAAAAGTTTAAAGCAGTGTTGTTATTGTTAAAAGTAAAACCATGAAAGATATTTTTGTTCATTGAAAGAAATTACATGAAAAACATTCCAAAACTGAAATCAAAATGAAACAAAACAAATAATAAAAAAAGACACAAGCACAAAACATAACTACTTAAAATTAAACTAAACTCAAAAAAGAAAACTGAAAATATAAAAAATAAATGCTAATTCAAAATGAATTGATAATGAATACTATAACAGCATATAAATAATACTAAAATAACACTGGTTTAGAATGTATTTGGTATGTTTTTGTGTATCTCAGCTACTTTTAGCTAAATGTTAGTACTTTGAGTTTTCCATATCACTGCAATAGAACTAGAAAAAAATCTCTATATGGAAACTGGCACCTCAAATTACCCACTCAACACTCAATTTACGCTCAAATTGATGTGCCTTTTAAGCAAAATAACAGCCAGGTTTTAAGTGCTTTAACTGCTTGTCTGTCTGATATTAAAGCTTGGATGTCTCTTAATTTTTTGAACCTCAATTAGAGTAAGACTGAGGCTATTGTATTCGGACCTTTAGCTGTATCTGGCAACACACAGCAAGTGCTGGTGATCTGGCTGCATATATCAAGCCCTTTGTAAAAAAAAAAAAAAAAAAAAAAAAAAGTGTTGTGTTTGATTCTGCTTTGAATTTTGATAAGCAAGTAAATGCAGCAGTTAAATCAAGTTTCTTTCAGCTATAGACTCCTTGCTAAGGTGAAGAGTTTTTGAACTTGTGCTGAGTTTGAGAGAATCATACATGCGCTTATCTCATCTCGACTAGACTACTGCAGTTCAGTATGTATTAGCCAATCACATATGAATCGCCTACAAACAGTACAAAATGCAGCTGCTGGACTTTTGACTAGCACTCGCATATACGAACATATTACCCATCCTACTCTTTTTGGACTGGCTGCCAGTCCATTTTAAAGTAGTAAAGTTTTTTGTTTTTAAGGTTTTAAATGGACTGGCACCTTTGTATCTTTCTGATCTTTTGAGTTTACACACCCCAGCTACTGTAGATGTCTGAGGTCATCGAGGCAGATACTCCTATTGGTCCCTAGATCTAGGCTGAAGAAAAAAGGTGACCAGGCTTTTGCCATAGCCAGCCCTAAACCGTGGAACAGCCTTCCAATCTCTTGCAACACAATCACTTTTTAAAGCAAAACTAAAAGCCTTTTAGAGAAGGTTGAGAGTGTATGAGCTAAAAGTGGCTTATTCAAAATTATTATTTGTTTGTCCATCTTGCCATATTATGTATTTTGATTTCTTTTAGATTATATTTTGTCAGCACAATGGTCAACATTGTTGTTTTATTGTGCTTTATAAATACAAATGAACTGAACTACCTCAAATGTAAATATAGAGGAAACAACACAAAAACATTCTGATGTTCAGCAGTTCAATTTTATGAACAAAATAACAAGCCAGACATCATCCAAAGAAGAATCACATTTTCAAAATACACCTGCATATGTATTGTATATCCCATTTAGCATAAGACTGTTATACTTTTTAATGCTCAAGCAAGATACATCAATACCCATGTTATAAATCCTTCTGAGGACTTGATCTGGAACTGATGTTCATTTTGAAGTCTTTAACCTCACAGGAACAGAATGATCTTCATTACATGCTACCTGCACAATGGAAGTTACATGACATCTGTTGGAAGTGTCCAACTGCTCTAAACAATGGATTCATTGATACAAGTACATCACAATGGATTTTATATATCATATTAAGATTAATAAGCCAGTTACCAACATTTTTACATGCTTCATCAAGCTGCTACTGATAAACAAAACACTAATGATTCTGTAAAAATCATTGTTGAATTTAGTATGAGAAATGAAAACCTCCACATGATCTTGAGAAGGCAGAGCAGACTATACGACAATGCATAGTTTAAGAGAATTTACAACAACACTTCTGGTAATATACACTTTCAATTTTGAAGGACATTAAAGCAAATTAATTTATGAGGACGTTTAACATGCTCCATTTATGTAAACCAGGGTTGTTAGCAGTGTATCGGTCCGTCTGTGAGATTGCATATGAATGAGTCCACGTCATTAGTCCAGATCTTCTGTCTGTTTCGCTCCCTCTGATGTCTGCCCAGTCTGTGTGTGAGTGAATGAGTCTGTCCTTTAGTAAAGGCACAGTGGAGTGTACTCTGTTTTGTCAGTAAACCAACGCACTGTTCATAGGGTTGTGTTTGAGATAGTCGATGAGCCTGGGTGGAATCTCCAGGGAGTCCAAAGACTGAATCTTGTTCACCTGTATCAGGTGTCTACGAATGGCCAATCTACACTGAGATGCAAGAGTCTTCGGACACCCTGTACAAAAAAAAAAAGAGAGAGAGAGAATAAAAAAGGTTATTTAACAATTGCAAGATAATTAGTGTTATTTTGTTATTATTTATAATAATTCTGGATTTTAAGATTTGAGGAAGAAAACTGCAAGAAAGTCAGATTTGTAAGATATATACTCACAATTATGAGGAAAAAAATCCCTCTAAATTCAAAGAAAAAAAAATCTCAAAATTGCGAGTTTATATTTTGCAATTCTGGGTTTATACTTTGCGATTCTGACTTCTTTTTTCTCAGAATTGTGAGGAGAAAAAAATCACCTCTTTTATTTATTATTCCATACAAGACCAATGGCAATAAAAAAAAAAAAAAACAATGCTACAGTACTGCTTAAACTTCTCTCACCTCGCTCCTTCAGCAACAGCTCAAGAGCTTCATTCTGTTTGGTGCTCTTTTCTATAATGAGGGTCGGCAGGTAGACATTTGCCCCAAAGTCAATGAGCAGTTGAATGTATTCGACTCCACAGCCGTGTCTCAAACACAATTCCAGGACTGTCTTCTGCTGCGTGGCCCTGCCGATCACCTTCCCTTCCGGACTGTTATAGTTCGGATCAGCCCCATATAACAGCAACATTTTGAAGCAATCCAGATGTTCATATATGGCTGACAGGTAAAGCGGGCCACTGCACACAGCAACCCCTGAGGCCCACAGCGTCACCTTTGACCTGGCGTTGACCTCCGCCCCATGCTGAAGCAGCTGGCGGAGGATCTCCGGGTCGCCCTCTCGGGCGGCAGTGAGCACGGGCGAGCTGTTGTTCAGATGACTTCCATTCGGATTAGCTCCGGCACGGAGAAGCGCGAGCACACAGCTCAGGTAACGCCCACACACAGCAGTGAAAAGAGGGGTCTGGGCTTTAACATCAATTCGGTCTACCTCTGCACCATGGGCCAGGAGCAACTGCAGGCACCTCAGGTGACCTACAGGGCAAATAATTGCTGCGTTGTGGTCGTGGTGGACAACAAACTCAGATGTGACATCTGAGAGCGGATGGAAGGGTGACACACGTACCTTTTGACGCAGCCATACGTAACGGGGTACCTGGGATCCCCCAACCGCTCTGGTGATTAATGCACTTCCTGTAACGTTCTTGTGAAAGTAGCTCGGCCAGCAGGGAATGGTCATTGTCAGCCACAGCTCGATTCAGCTCCAGACTCTCAGCAGCTGATTCATCCTCCTCCACCGGCCGCAGCTGGAGCATAGAGGAGAACTGCAGAGGAAAAAAAGTTTATGCACAGATGAGTGCCTCTGCATGACTGTTGAAAATAACAGCAGAATAGTGAGCAGCCTACCTAGACAACGCCCGAGAATGCTGTCTAGGTATGCAGCTCACTAGGGTTTGAGCCAGAGTATTCAGGATGAATTGCCGTCACTTACGTTACGTTAAGTGTTGCACGCAGTTCAGTTATGCATAACAACAAACACTTACAATGGGATATCATTGTTATTTATGAGTAGACTGATTATATTATAGTAATATCTTTGAAAGCGTTTAAGCAAGCTTTAAAATGTTGGAACGCTTTGTCATGAACTTCATTTATCTGCATTAGCTTTAACGACTTAGTTACTAGCAAGCATCCACGGTCAGTTAGCCAGCTAGCAAACGAGATTAACCTCATAAATACAAGCAGAACTAGGTTTTTTAAATGCTTTTATATGCGAATAAACTCAGCTAAGGAAAATACTGAATGATCCCATTCGGGCGGAAATGTATTCCCCAGCTCGTGGAGCTCGGTGCATTTAACTCCAGTAACGTTATCTGTAAACAACGCAGAGTTTGACTCGCTCTTTCTGACCTGCTGTCAAACAAACACGCATTTTTAAGGTATAAACTACTACACATATACAACATAAGCATATTGTAGATATTTTAAGTATTTTCGCCTCAAGGACACTCACCAGAGCTAATAAGCCAAACACTGACGAGCAGTAAACAGCGGAAACTGTTCGGTGGGCGGCCAGAGGGGGCGCTGTGCGCGCACACACACCGCCACTGACTTCAGTCATACCTGTTTTGTATAACGAGTGGGCTTTGATGTCCATAAACATTATGCAAATGATATAATCCCATAACATAACGCACTTTTTATTTTTTACTAAAATCTTTATTTATTTAAAGAAAACAAATTCAAATTTAATACAATGTACAAAAGAGGTACAAAACAGTGCAATGATCAAAATAAGCGTGTATAAAATGAGCTGACATGATTATTACACAGAGCAAAACTCTTCTCAGTTTTAAAAGCAATAGATGTAATGTAACCACAGTCGTCATTTTCAGTGGTATCCCTCTCATTGCTTTATTTCAAAATTCCCTTTTGACTATTGCTGTACATTTAATCAATAGAAAATGTTTATTGTAATTCAATCAAAAAATAATAATGTAAACAAATGCTTCTCAATAAAGAAAGCATTTTTAAACATTGGTTTTGTATTTCACATAATAATAAAAGCTTGTCTGGAGCTCCGTAGCAGCCAGGGTTCAAGAAGTTGAATATAAGAATTAAAGCTGTGAAAACTTTTCCACATCCATTAGCAATAAACATCCAGTAGACAAAATAAAAACAATGTTGCTTTCCAAAACTATATGCAATTCAAAAGGCTTGGTCAAAAGAACATAAGCAATATTCCTCAAATATTTTTATGTGCATCAAATTATTTGTTTGGCATTAGAGCTTGGCTCAGGCAATGTGACATCCTATTGCAATTCCATCAGCAGCATTTCAGCAGTGTTCCTTTTCATGCGAAATGAACCGCATTTGCAATAAAGAACACCACAAAAATAATACTAAGCCCTTTGTACAAAAAAACACTGATAATCATTTTGATCCATTTTTTAACAACGTGTTCCCTTTATCAATCTGAATTTCACATCAGCTGCTTATGTGACTGAATAAATCAGTATCAGAGTTTGGTTTTCAAATGTACTACACATATTATATGGAAAGTATTACTAAAAGAAAGACATTAAAAACAGTCTACTGTACAACGGAGTGAGGCTAAATTTGATCAGAGCGGCATTTAAACAAAAATGTAGATGATTCTGACTGCCTCCGATCAAAGAAAATATAGCTTCAATCCTCATGGTCTGAAGTCCAACAAACACACTGAAGTCCACAAAAACATACAGAACATTTCAGGACTGTTCAGAAACAGATATAACAGGTCACAAGAATCCACCCAGTGCTCGAAAAATCGAATAAACAACGATATAAACAATCACAAACTAGTGTGTGACAGAACGCTGCAGTTTGAATGTTTTTTTTGCATTACAGTGGCTTCAGTTGTGGAAACATTACTGTATGCATCTTTTCAAAAATACGGACATTTGTTCTTTGGGTTCTCAGGCAAAATGTCTGTTCTGTTACTATGGAGACTCAAGAGGATTCTTGTACCTCCTCTTTGGAATGTTCGGTTTCCACAGAAACTGGTTTGTCCTTAGAGGAGGTCAGATCGTGTTCGGTGGCTGCTTGCTCTGCCCCTTCTTTCTCATTGCACTTTTCAGCTCCTGGACCCGCCTCCTCTGTGTCTCCATTAATCAAAGGAGCGCAGCTTCCATTTGATTGGTCAACAGGAGTGGTGGGAGTCTGCTCACGTGGACTGTCCTGTTCCGCAGGTGTGTTGATCGGTCCAGATGGATCAGGGAGAACTCCATCTTTAACAGCCAGCTGCTGTAAATGGATGAGATGGAGACAGCTTCATGTCAGTCAAATACCTCTCCACCCTGACAAAAATCTAATCCCACAACCCCACTTACTCGCTGTAATTCAGTCATGGTTCTCTCTCCTTCGACCTGCTTCTGTGTGAGGGACAGCAGCTGGTCTAGAACAGACTGTTTTGGGTGCATGCCTCTGTCATAGTGGTTATACATCCCACACCAGAACCTGGAAAACACATAAACAAATACAAATTTGGTGCAAAACTATTCCGTAAACACCAAACGAATCAAATTACTTTAGATACAAGTCAAATTAATTTGGTCTCACAAAAGATTTTGTGAAAAGTTTTACACCGCAGTATCATCTTTTAATTTTAATCTGCTGCAGCACAGCCTTATATGTTAAGAGTGTATCCATACTTGAAATGCAGTGGTAAAGTGCTGGGTCTGAGAACTTTGCACTCTAATGAACGCCGGTACAAGGGGTTTCGATACAGATGTTGGTTCTTCAGAAGATGTGGCCACAAAGAAAACGTCTTTTCATGCAACCTAAAATCCCACACAGAACAGTGTAGCAAAGCATTTTAAAATCATTTAAGACTTGGAATCAAGCAAACAAACAGTATGTTTGATTTTATTTACATAAAGAACATTTGCTTTCATTTTGAAGCATACACATTCAATGCCGAGTGTATCATTATTGTACATACATGAATGTGTTTGTATGTGCATTCTATCCTCACCTCATTTCCAGCCTCTCTTTCTGGCAGTTGCCGATGAAGTTTCCATACTGGCAGGCATAGACTTGATTGTGTATTTCTATTAGGTAACGTTCATTGAACTCAAACACACAAGGGAACTGTTCTGACAGCTGCCACACACACTCTAGGAACTGGGTGAAGACTGGAGACACTTCCTTGGAGTCGGGGTCCAGATGGCCACACCTAGAGTACACACATATATACAAACGAACGTGTCACAAAAATTGGACTTGGTATTGATTAAAATGGCTTACGATTAAGAGATTACTACTAATAAAGTTAGCATTTTTATAGTATACAAAAGGCAGTTGTAATGTTTTAGCAACATCGTGTTAATATTTAAAATATCATTATTAAAACATTTATCATTAAAGGGATAGTTCACCCAAAAATGAAAATTACCCCATGATTTGCTCACCCTCAAGCCATCCTAGGTGTATATGACGAATACTATAGGAGTTATATAAAAACAAATCTCCTGGGTTTTCTAAGCTTTATAATGGCAGTGAATGGCTGTTGAGATTTTGAAGTCCAATAAAGTGCATCCATCTATCACAAAAAGTACTCCACACAGCTCTGGGGGGTTAATAAAAGCCTTCTGAAGCAAACCACTGCTTCGAAGAAACTTATATATACCTAGGATTGCTTTAGTGTGAGTAAATTATGGAGTAATTTTCATTTTTGGGTAAACTATCCCTTTAATACTATTGATAGATAATATTTATATATTTGCTTATAGTTTTTAAAAGCTGTGATAATGTTTTGAGGGTTATTAATCAATACATGCAAGAGCAGTAAAAGTTTATACCTGTGACTGAATTTATGACCAAAAGAGATCCACTCCTTTTCTATTAAAACCTGTATAAAAAAACAAAGAAACAAAACCTTAAATTCTATTATTTTACAATATTTTAGTAAGTCTAGGTGTTTCACATTTTAATATACACTACTGGTCAAAAGTTTGATTATTTTACAATATTTTAGTAAGTCTAGGTGTTTCACATTTTAATATACACTACTGGTCAAAAAATATATCAAAAAAAAAATGTTCTTTGAACTTTCTAATCACCAAATCAAAATTTAAGAATGATTTCTGAAGAATCATGACACTGAAGAATGTAATGGGTGCTTAAGCAAAATCAGCAACTTTGCCATAAAAAATTCAACTTTGCCATAACAAATTATGTTAAAACTTTTGAATGATGGTGTATATTAAGTTACACAGGAATAGTTGGTGACTTAATTTGCAAAGCCATGACCTGCCCAACAGAGTGACATGTGAGTGTGAACTTTAAGTTCACAGGAGTCCTGTGTTGAGGGCAGAGGTTATAGGTTATAGGTTACTGGGTCATTACCATGAGGCCTTTAATGGTTCTGTAGTATGGGTCCAGCAATATGCAAGCCAAAGAGCACACCTGAGCCGTTCTGTCCCAACCATCAGAACAATGTACTAACACACTTGCCCTCTCTTCACAGACAGCCTAGAACGCAAACAAAATGACGGAGTATATCATTGTTAATTTACTTGTGTTCGTGTCTCTCTATACAATAATAGCATGGAGGTCAGTACCTTGGCGAGGAACATGCCTGCATCCATCACAGATTTGATGTGCCTCAGCCAGCCAGAGTTCTCCAGACCTGTCAGATAGTCACTCATGGAAGGAGACTTCATAGAGCACACTGGAAGAACAAAGGTTCAACCACTACTGATTTAAAATAAACACTCAACTGAGCAACTTAACCAGCTACTGCATATACCAGTACTAATAAAAAAGTGTGTTCTCTCACCCTCCAGCAATTTTTGTAGGCTGCTTCTCATGACGTGGATGTTTTCGATTCCTTGGAACTGGAACCTGATATTGGAGTAGTTGTCCTCATTCTCATAGCCTTTACCAGCTGCGCGGTTCG
The DNA here is from genome assembly GCF_018340385.1 of Cyprinus carpio. Taxonomy (NCBI): domain Eukaryota; kingdom Metazoa; phylum Chordata; class Actinopteri; order Cypriniformes; family Cyprinidae; genus Cyprinus; species Cyprinus carpio. The sequence continues at coordinate 13,379,978 of NC_056576.1, forward strand.
CCATTGCATTCAACTGAAAAAGACAAAGATATGTACAAATGTATGCACACATAGCTCCAGAGGGTCAGGTTAAAATTTATTGTCTCCTTTATAACAGGGAAAGCAATGAAATGTTGTTTCCCCAGTTATACTGGTGAAACATGAGATAAGCAACAATAAATAGATCAACATATTCAATATTTGCAATAGATACAAAAAATTGCACAGGTACAGGAAAACACTAGAATTTAATGGTTAACTAGTCAGATTCCTTGATTGTTGTTCACCATATAAATAGAAGAATACTTTGTGTCAGAGGGTGAAAGGTTACACATTTTCTTATGTGTCTCTTACATATATGCCAGAGCAGCTGAGTTTGAAAGTTTAAAGATAAACATTTACGAGTCTGATCCTGGAGCTGTCCTCCTATGTATATAGAGAGGTTAAGGTTAAAGGTCACACCTTAGGCCGTGTGTCCACTACATATATAAAAGGGCAGTTGGGGTTTGCTTCACTGATGGCCTGAAGCATCTGCTCGTCTTCCACACAGCGAGAAGTCAAACCCGACAAAGGCTGACTGCAGCGACAGATCGCAGCCTGCAAGACAGTACAACAAAATGCAAAGAACAGATAAAGATAGTCACTAGTGGCACAACTGTTTGGTGAGAATTCCTGAAACCTGATGCATTTCTATGTCCCCAGACCTAGCTAGGATCAGTAAACAATTTAAATGCAAATTTGCACAGATAAAGATACTTTGCAGTATTGGCAAAATATGTAAACATATATTATATATATATATATTTAAAGATAGTCACTAGTGGCACAACTGTTGTTAGTGACCATTCCTGATTAAACCTACTGATGATGAATGTGATCGGTTTGTTGCAGTTTATTTTGGGATTCTGTTATCTATGAAGTGTCAGTTAGCATAATTATGATGTCTACTGTCTGAAACAGCCTGCGTGTTAGGAGTTTGCATTTGGTGCCTTAAAATGCCAATGTCTAGGTAGGGAGCTCACTTGGTTGTGGAACAGAGCTATTATGTGCATTCATGATGTGCGTGTGATTGTATACCTTTGTGTCTTTGTGAAAGTAAGACAGAGCAGGCAATCGCCCGCGGCTCCTAAATTTTGCGCTGCCTGTTACCGTAGCAACACTGACATTTTTAGGGAGTCCTAGGATAGATGGATAAGTGCTACAGATCTGTGTGAAAGAGAGACAGAGAAAAATCTAAAGATCCACTAGACAGAACAAAATATATAAAATATAAATTATAATTAGAACATAATTTATAAATTATTTAATACTACAGTTCAAAACTTTAAGATTATGTTTTCTGCATTTCTTTGATCAAAAATAACAGTAATACTCTAATGTATTGTTACAATTTAAATTAACTATTTATATAGTTAACTATATAAAGTTTTCTATTTTGATATATTTTAGCATTCATATATTTTATATCAAATTTTATTCATTCAATATGCTGATTTTGTGCTTAAGAAACATTTCTCATCATTATCAATGTTGAAAACAGTTGTGCTGCTTAATATTTTTATTTTTATCTTTGATGAAAAGGAAGTTTGAAGAACAGCATTTATTTAAAAAAACAGTAGAAATTTTGGCAGAAAAACATAATTTACCCTAAACTTTTTAACGGCAGTGCATACGTGTGTTTGGTTGAAACTGTTTGTACCTAAAACATATAATCTTTGTGGTCAGTAGATAAAAGAGTTAGGCTGATTACTGTGAAATGGTCCTAAACAGGAAGCATGATTACTAGATTGTCAAGTAATAAGAAGATGGTACCTCATAGTTCTTGTTGAGGTGGCTGATTTCCCAAAAATCATTGGAGAGACCCATCCTGCTGAAGTCGTTTGCCACATTGATGTATTCCCAACCCTGTCTCCTGTCCTCCTCATTTTGGTGTGGATTATAGAGAAAGGCATACAGCTCCTCTTCTTTGACTGAAATGACACAAAAGCACAGTTAGAATCTCAGAGCAAACATGTGCACAGACATAACTGCATTTTTCAGTATGAAGTAAACATAACTGGTAGATTACTGGACTGGACACTAAATAAGAATGATTTTGAAACAAAAGTGTTGCTTGCTTATATTTTATTAAATAAAATATAAATATTAGATGAAAAGGTACTTAAAAACATAAATGAACATTATAAAATATGTTTAAGCTGAAGTACACAAATGACTAAAAGTAAAACTTAAATAAAAAAATTAAATTAAAGCTATATAAAAAAAAAATAAGTAATAATAAAAAATGAATAAAAATGACAAAAGCACTATAATATTATATAAATAATACTGAATTAACACTATCATGTGCATGTGTTTTATGCCTTGCATACATAAATGCATACATTTTCTGTTGGTTATCTACTCAAAACAAAAAAAGATTTTTCATAAGTTCTAAACATATTGCTCGTTTGAATGCAACAAACGTGTGTGTGTGTGTGTGTGTGTGTGTGCACCTGGTTGAAACAGACGCAGAAGTGACTGATAGACATCCTGACAATCTTTCTCTCTTTGGAAAAGCAGATGAAGCAGCTGGAAAGTTTTACAACGGATCAGGAGCGGACAACCGGATGCAGTTAATGGAAGCTTCTCTACCGACATGATGTGATGATGCAGCACTTCAAACACATGGGATTGATATGACCACTGTTATCAGACATATCGAGATGTGTATTTCTAAAAGACCCAACAACAGATAAGTGGAAGACTATTACGTATATTGTTCCCACTGGCCTACATTACCCATGTTTCTTTGCGTGTGCTGTTGGTTTGTTCCACATAGATAAGGTGAGTAGCAGTCAAATAAAGAGTTCCCAGAGTTGACTTCTTTTCAGGGTACCTATTCAGTAGTTTCACATACTCCACCTGCAAAAAACAATCCAGTTAAAAAAGCATCAGTGCAGAACTCAACTGTCTGAACTAATAAACAAAGCACTAGCCAGCAACCGCAAGGGTTAATGACACAATCAAAGATGAGGGTTTGGATGTGCCCCTCAGAGATCAGAACCCCTCATCCAGCCTGTGTTTAACACAATGGAGAGGAAATCCTACAGAACCTTTGTAAGACTTCTGTCAGCACTTCCTGTTCCTCCATCTCTTGACATTTTGGTTACTGAGTAACAGGCAATGAAACAACATTTTAACACAAGATGTCACTTCAGCACTAAGCAGCATTTTCTTTCGAGTCAAAGTCTAATATATTCTGCTCGTTTATACATGAGAACTAATCTTTTCAGTAAATGATTAGAACAATCCCTCAGGTACTTAGGATAGCAAAAGCAAGCCAGCGTTCTGTATTGTCTCTATAAAATGAACAAGTTAATTTATGTTTTTCTGCAAGACATAAAAGTCAAGCTGAGCCACAGCAGATCCAATTTAGATTGTATTAGTTAATTTTGATGAAGAATTAACCCCACAATTCTCTATTAACAGGCATAGCAGGTCTGACTAGAGGTGTCAGCTGCTAATATAGAGACTTCCTGTAGTACTGCTGATTCAGCATGACATCCTTTGAGCTGACCCCTCCATGCTCCCCAAAAACATCCAAAAAGACCAAAGGCTGCAACATTCATCCTTTGGTACTTTTTATGACCATATAATGTTATGTAACAGGTGCCCCAGAACTGCACATTTTAAAGGTCTCCCTAGTTCAGGTCTTGGGAGGCTCTTCTAATAAGATGATATCTATCTTACTCAACTTTATTAAAATCTAAAATGGGCACTGATGGGATACTGCATGACCGCCAGAACTGAGAATATGTAACCAGAACACCAGAGTATGAGAATATGAGAGTGTTACAGCACATGCTCATACTTTAGGCCAGGGATTTTCAAATTTATATTCATGGAAAACTTTAGAGAACAAGTTTAATAAGTATATATATATATATATATATATATATATATATATATATATATATATATATAATATTATATATATATATATATATAGTAACGTTAAATAAATAATACAAATATAATTTAAATAAATAAATAAAAATTACATTCAAGAAGATTAATGCATACAAACAAATAAACAAACAAGCAAATAAAAAAGTGTTAAATAAATAATACAAATATAATTTAAATAAATAAATAAAAATGTAACTTAATAGAAAATATATTTTCCAAATAATATATATATATATATATATATATTATATATATATATATATATATATATATATATATATATTTATTATTATTATTATTTATTTTTACTGTATAAACTGGGTCTTTATACAAGAAACTATAAAGATGCCAGATGGGGTCCTTTGAGGATGATCATATTTAGGGGTCTGTGGCATCTTAAAAGAAAAGCTTCCTAGATTTTTTTCTCTCTCTTTTGCCTGCGGGTTCACCTGAGCAAAGTTACATCTGGATTTTGAAAGAAATGCTCCTGTACATACAGTAATGAAGTGAGGACTGAAAGATCCTTCAACTTAATTCACGTTACATGTTACAACTAGTAACCAACATTATAATGCATTGGATGGATTTAACAGCAGATTAAATAAAACCTAACAACTCCGAATCTTGTTAACGAAACAATTTAAACGCTTCATTCTGTATGTTTTTACATCCATCGAGTCTGGCATAAAAACACGAGATCTGCCAACTTTACACGTGCACACCTGTTGATACAGACTTACCTTTGGCGTTATAATGTGCTCCATATTTTCAGTGACTTATCGTTCAACTGTACACGTTAAACTTTCGATGTTTATGTGTTTAGCGGTTATCATGTTTGTTTCAGGAACTGCTGCGTTCCTTCCTGACATGAGGACTACAATCATGTCAGCTGACGGGAGCAGTTATCGCGATAAGTCGAAGCGAGACGTGATTTCATGTGCCTACTTGTTGTATGGGTTTTCACATAGACAGTAAAAGAAATGGACACAGCGACCCCATTGGAACTCAATTGAGACAAGTGAAGCCCATTTTTAGCGATTTTTAGAACTTCCGTTTCTGACGCGCAGACTCAAACTAAGCTTGATGACGTCAGCAACCTGTCTGACAGATGTAAATCTTCTAGTAGCTGTGCGTGCAAAAACTGCCATCGTTAATCTTGCAAGAGACGGCGAGCTTGAGCGGGGAGATCTTTGTTGTGAGTGAGCAGGAGTAAGTATTCTGATTAATTATTTTGTTAGAGTATTTTAAAATGTAAACGCCAGTTACGCCATATCTCTTGACGTCCCCGATTGCCTGCGAGCTTCTCCTCCTGTCTGTACGGTAATTTCTCTACTGTGCGACAGAGAGTCGAGTGGTTATGACGCAATCGTTAGCCTATTTCTACGGGGCCATAATGTAACATAGAAGGTAATGGAGCCCTTTATACATTGTCGTGTATCTTTAGAAATAAATAATGGACAAATGGAGTCTTTAAACGCCTCAGATGTAAAGTTAATAGTGACGCAAAAATGAATGGGAGTCAATGGGATGCTAACGCAAGTGAAGTTCTGCTACAAGATGGCGGCACGCGGCCGACTTCAACTTCCGGTCGACTTCCTTGCCCCCTGGGTTTTCAGCAGTTCTTTCCTGAAGGATGCTGTAATAATTGAACCCACTGCAGTCCGTTTATCAACAATGACATATCAGTTTAAAATAAATTATGCAAATTACCTTAGTTACACAATGTTAAACGTAAAAATATGTATAAAAAGTATACTTAATTTTCTCTAAATTTAAAATACAACTAGCCCATACATAAAATGGGAAAATACAAGGCACACATTAAAGTTGGTATTTTGGTCAAACTGAAGACCATTTTCAAACTGGGGACCAGAGGGCTGCATGTGGGTGGGGGTCTGTGGAAAACTAGAGAAAAATAGAGTAAACGTAAAAAATAAATAAATAAATAAATAAATAAATAAATAAATAAATTAATAAATAAAATATATTTTAAAATGCTTTTTAAAAGGTTACATCTAACAGTACAGTACTTGAGCAGAAAAAAAAACACAACCTAACATAATAGAAACTAAATATTTTTCCAATTATATTTTATACATATTTATATTATATTTTCACAGTATTAATTGGGTCTTTATACATTACAGTGGGGAAAATATTTATTTGATCCCCTGGTGATTTTGTAAGTTTGCCCACTTACAAAGAAATGAAGGGTCTGTAGTTTTTATGGTAGGTTTATTTTAACGTATAGAGACAGAATATCAACCAAAAAGTCCAGAAAAAAAAATTGTTATATAAAGGTTAGAAATTGATTTGCATTTCAGTGAGTGAAATAAGTATTTGATCCCCAAGCAAAATATGACAGAAACCCTTGTTGGCAAGCACAGAGGCAAGATGTTTCTTGTAGTTGGTCACCAGGTTTGCACACATCTCAGTAGGGGTTTTGATCCACTCCTCTTTACAGATCCTCTCTAAATCCGTAAGGTTTCTTGGCTGTTGTTTGGCAGCTCGAAGTTTCAGCTCCCTCCACAGATTTTCTATAGAACTGAGGTCTGGAGACTCGCTAGGCCACTCCATGACCTTAATCTGCTTCTTCTTGAGCTACTCCTTTGTTGCCTTGGTGGTATGTTTCTGGTCATTGTCATGCTGGAAGACACATCCATGACCCATCTTCAGTGTTCTGGCTGAGGAGAGGAAGGTCTCATCAAAGATTTTACAGTACATGGCCCCATCCATTTACAGTCGTCCTGTACCCTTAGCAGAAAAACAGCCCCAAAGCTGTTTCCACCTCCATGCTTGACTGGATGGTGTTCTTGGGGTCACATTGCTCTCCCTCCAAACACGGCGAGTCAAGTTAATGCCAAAGAGCTCAATTTTGGTCTCATCTAACCACAAATCTTTCTCCCAAGCCTTGTCTGAATCATTTTGATGTTCTTTGGCAAACTTTAAATGGGGCTGTACATGTGTCTCCTTGAGCAGGGGGACCTTGCGTGCGCTGCAGGATTTCAGTCCATTGTGGCATAGTGTGTTACCAATGTTTTGGTTGGTGACTGTGGTCTCAACTGCCTTAAGATCATTAACAAGCTCCTCCCATGTAGTTCAGGGCTGATCCCTCACCTTTCTCATGATCATCCTTACCTCATGAGTCGAGATCTTGCACGGAGCTCCAGACCAAGGCTGATTGATAGTTGTTTTGTATTTCTTCCATTTCCGAATAATCGCACCAACAGTTGTCTCTGTCTCACCAAGCTTCTTGCTGATGGTCTTGTAGCCCGTTCCAGCCTTGTGCAGATCTACACTCTTGTCTCTGACATTCTTTGACAGCTCTTGGTCTTGCCCATGGTGGTGGGAGAGGTTGGAATGGAAGATACAGATTGTGTGGACAGATGTCCTATACATCTAACAAGCTGACATTAGGAGTAACTTCTTAAAGTGGCAGGACTAATCTGTGTTCCACATGGGTGCATAATCAATCTGTGGCAGCCAGAATTCTTGCTGGTTGGTAGGGGATCAAATACTTATTTCATTCACTGAAATGCAAATCAGTTTCTAACCTTTATGTAATGTGTTTTTATTTTGGTTGATATTCTGTGTCTATCCGTTAAAATAGACCTACCACAACAAATACAGACCCTTCATTTCTTTGTAAGTGGGCAAACTAAATCAGCTGGGGATCAAATAAATATTTTCCCCAATGTATATATATCTGTCTTTTAAATTTTAGCATAGGGTTCCATCACATGAGGGTGATCATATTTGGTGGTCTGTGGCATCTAAATGAATGAAAACCCCTGATCTGGACAAGCCTAATCTTCTGGACATAACCTAAACATATTTGGAAACTTCATTAAACCTTACCTACACCTAGACACATGCATCACAGGGAGGTTGCTCCTGCAAGGTGGCCCAACCAGATTTGCCTAACTGCTGGGGAGGAACCCCATTGCTTGACCCATTGTCACCATAATGACCTCCCAACCCTTAGGCTCAGTTACTTGATAATAGCACACTAATGAAGAACATTAACATACAGCTCACCCAGTTTTAGGCACATTTGCTCTCAAATACCTGCCAATGTCCTATAAACACAAAAGCACAAAATACACATGCTGTATAATCTGAGACAACCACAACTGTTGACTGCAATTAAGAGCAAAGGTGAGTTTTACTCAAATCAAGGCAGAGTTTACTCAAGAAATACAGTGAATATGCATACTTCCCTACTATTTATTAAGCAAAAACAATATGTGAAAAGAGAAGTATGTCCAAATTCACATTATTCATAAAAGAGCCAGGATAACTTATTTCTGACAATATTCTTAAGTGCTTATCTGATGGACACTTTACTATACCATGAGGCCACAGAAGAGGATTTGCGAATGACAGTGAGGAAACACAACTGATGCTATAGGTCACATGATAATGACAACATAATAGATGTAGTAGGTCCGGTTTATGTACACATTTTCATACTGTATCCACCGTATTTGCAATGTGGAAGTAATCTGTTTTCTGTGAATGTGCGAGACTTCTGTTTCATTAGCCGCTAAATAATTAGAAGAATAGTTAAGTGAAGTAAATGGTAAAACTATTTGTGCAACAAACCACTGTGTTTTATGATTAAAATAATACATTAAAATGATATGACAACAAATACCAGTTTGCAGTATCGAGCAGCATAATGGACTGTTTTTGCATGTTTTTGCACATTCACACAGTTACAAATAGCTGCACCCACTCTTATGTAAAAAAAAAAATAAAATAAAATAAATTATAGGTGTGAAGTAAGTACTTGTTCAAAATAAGTACCTTAGAGAGTATGCTATTTTGGAAGCAGCCCAGGAGTTTGTTAAGACTATTAGTTCTGAAGCACAGGCCTTCAGGTGCTGGAGAAGCTAATGTGTTTTTAGGATTCTCAGCCCAGAGTAGAGAATCAGATAAACAAAACAGATATGAATCAGACCCTTCAGGAAAATGATCAAATCTGCAGATGGATCTGAATGCTGTCTAACACTTAACTCGGCTCCATCTGAGCTGTATCATTTAATGTTTCTCATTCCTGCACTCTCAGTGTGAGCACTGCCAGGTTCAGGCATGTCAACACTTAGCCAGGAAGATCTGATTTTAACTAGCAGGCCTACAAAGGTACCTGTACTATGATAATGGTATCATAAATGTTATGAAAAGTATAGCATAAATATATTTAGAAACTATAAAATAAAGGATATATTAGTTACTTGGAATCTTATGCTCACAGAGGTACATTTATTTGATCAAAAATGTAATTTTATTCCTGTGATGGCAAAGCTTATTTTACAGCAGCCATCACTTGAATTCCTTCAAAAATATGAAGCTGTTTTCAGAATTGTTTATTGTGCACCAAATTTTACTTTTTTATGATTTTAGGTGTGAAGGAAGGATATTTAATACAACCTGAAACTAGTTCAAATTTTGTGTCTATTCCACTCTCAGTCTCTCTTTCGGGCCTCTCACTTTCTCTCATTCCAACTGTCTCTTTTTTCACACTTCCACTATTTCTTATTGTCTCTCTCCAGTCTCCCTTTCCAGTTTCTGTAATCCTACTACCAGTTATTTTGTTTTTCAGAAATACATTTACCATCTGGAGCTTGCACACACGTACATGCGTGCATGCACACACACACACACACACACACACACACACACACACACACATTACTCCTTGTCCCAGTCTCTGAGATGTATGCAATTCGTAAGCACATTAAAGATAATGACTTAGTCATATTCAATAAGCCGAGCCTGTCACACCCTCAGGAGACAGGCTTTGTTGACCTGATGCTAATGTGTTAGTTCTCAGACAATGGCAATTTACTGTCTTTTGTGTGAGGAGTGGACTAATCTCTGTTAATAGCTTGACACAATCAGGTCTGCCCAGCTGCAACAGATATTTATGTGAACGACAATGTATGTTGTTTTTGGGATACAGTCAAAAATGTAAAGTCTGAATGGAGGTAAAAATATGTTCCAATAAACGCAGTAGGGCATATCTGGAAATTAAAGTCTTCAGAACACAATTTAAGATACTTTTAAGATATGACTGTTGACAAAAGAATGGTTGAATAAAGTCGTTATCTTTGTTTTCTTTGCTTACAAAAAGTGTTCCCGTTCCTTCATATAACCCAGATTGCACGTTTGATGGCAGATGGAGTATTCTGACGATGACTTTCATACCTTTTATGGACCTTGGCTCTGTTATTTGATTGGCAGTCTATGGGACAGTTACAGGCCTCCGTTTCCATCCAAAATGTCTTAAATTGTGTTCCAAAGACGAACAGAGCTTTTACAGGTTTGGAACGACATGGGGGTAAGTGATTAATGACAAAATTTTCATTTTGGGGCGGAGTATCCCTTTTATGCTGAAGAGACAGATGTGCAAGGATGTTACATGGAATAACCTGCTTGTACTCAAATAAACTGTGGAATTAATGTGTAACGATTAACGTAACAAATTGTGATTTTTATTTACCATTTTAATTACAGCACTAAAATATGAAATATGTTCCTATATAGTTGAAGTATTGTCTTTTTGGAGGTTAAGAGTTTGATGTTTTCACATGAGTTGTGATACACGGTATGGACACAGGTTTTGGACAGCAGAAAAAAAACAACAGTGAAATAAATGGAAATAATAATAAAATGCAATGAGCCATAAATCATAGAAGAAGCAAAATGTCTACATCAAGTTAAGGTTTACTTATAGTAAGAATAAACATGTTTTGTTTTATGGCTGCCAAAACCATAAAATCATCCAAATTCAAAATGATATGTAAAAAAAAAATAAAAAAATTATGTCAAGTTAATAATAATGCATAATGTTGCAGTTCAAAAATAACACACTTCAATGTTTGATTTCTTAGGCTATTTTACTTTCATACAGTAAGCAATTCTGGTACTGTTTCTTCACTTCTTGATGTCTCTGAATTTGGATTCTGAAGCAAGACTATTGAGAACCACGGCATAAGGAGTTTCGTAGTCGGTAACTAATGAGTGTGTGTGTTTAGATATGCATTGATAGTGAATTGACCTCCCTGTCTCAGATAAAGTAAACAGAGACAGATGAGCACAGTCTGGAACCTGTAACCCCACGTTCACACTCATGCATAAGGCTCCGTCCGTCTCCGCACGTCAATAGGCATGCTATTTGTATATCTAAGTTATGTATATGACATATATATTGTGAATATTTCAGTTTGTCTTTTAAGAAAAGTTTGGACTAATGGCATTCAGTAAATGATTTGCTGTAAAGTCCTCACGTTACTCTCACCCTGACAGAGATTTTGATTGGTTAAAGTTTTGATACGTGACCCAGTGGGCTGATGTAATTTAGAATGAGTTCATCACCTCTTGTCATTTCTTGTATACAGTAATTAGCAGCGCAAACATACAAATAAACACTGCCAATCACTAAACCTCGCCTATCTTTAAATGCAGATGACCGATAACGAGGGGCTGATGGGAGCTAGGAGGGTCTGCTAATGTATGTGTGTGTGTTTGGAGGGGGGATGGGGGTCCAGCAAACACATAAATGACGCCTACAGACAGTAACTCCAGATCAGATGCGACTGGCTTGCGGGGTCTTCGAAGCAACTTCACATTTGAACTGTGAGTTCTGCCACCCAAAGACTTAAACCAACGCAATCATGACTTCATCTGTATCATGTGCGCTCTTTCTACTGGTATCAATCGGTTTTCCGTTGTCTTTTGCGTTAACGGGGGAATATTGTCACGGCTGGACGGATTCCTTCAACGCTTGGCACCGGGGATTCCAGTGTCCGGAGCGCTTTGACGGTGAGGACGCGCGCTACTGCTGCGGGACATGCGCGCTCAGGTACTGCTGCACGTACGCGGAGGCGCGCCTCGATCAGAGCACCTGCGACACGGGCTCCGAATCTGAGAACACCGATGACGTGAGAAAGTTGACGGAAAGTGGTGAGTCTTTATCTAAATTTGTGTAATTTATCTTGTTTTACTCTTTTTTTCTCTCGTTTTGTACACTGAAAAATGGTTTAGAAACAATTTTCAATCAGAAATTGCTAGTAAAGTTCTAGTTACAAAGAAACGGAATGGAACTCACTGAAAAACGTGACATGATAAATTAGAAAGACTGAAATTGCATAATCTTGTAAAATGTAGGCCTAGACAAATATTCTGTTTTATTCACAACTTTTTATAATTATTATAATTATATAATATTTTTATAATTATTATTATATAATAATTAAAATTGTATAATTATTTGACTCACGTGGTATGAATAAAAATCTAAAACATTTACATTTTATTAATAAAAAGTAAATTTTAGAAATTTTCCCTTGGAGTTGTTTTTTTGGGACATTTTTATCTTGTTATTTTTCTCCAGAGCATATCAAAATACCTAGGCCTAGATTTTTCTGAAATATAACATTTTAAATGAATTCAGTGTGTTGTAATTTCATTTAATTTTGCCATTGTTGTAACTTTCAGTGGCATTTTCACCAACCCCATATTTTCATATTCCTCATGATTAATTCTGTTTCATTTTTCTCCCTCGCCAGCTCCAACCTATCTGCCTTTTGTGATAGTGGTGAGCTCGTTCCTGTCGTTCGTTCTGGTCGGTGCGGTTGTATCTATCTGCTGCTGCCAGTGTGTGAAACCCAAAGCAAGCGATCGGCCAACAGGGCCATCCGTTGCTCAGACCAGCCTGTTGGAATCTGGAGGACACTCTGTGGACAGCTCCACAGCGTCCCGCACCTCCATGTCAGGCTTCTCCATGACAAACACCCGCCCTCCACCATCTGAGGTCAGTGTGAACCTCTACGGCCCGATGGGAAATGCGTTCTCAACCTCTCAGTCCCAGCAGTATGTTCCTCCACTCCCACAGGGGGCACCACAGTTCTACCAGCCCTACATGAATTACCGTCTCCCCCCAGAACGCAGCATGCTAATGGCCCCTGCGTTCCTGGATGCCAGCCCTGCATTTGGGCAGGTGCACGGACAACCTTTTCCTCAGGCCCCCATGCACACAGAGCCCATCTATCCCACTGTCACTATATGATGATGTTTATAAAACTACAAATGGACTATAAAACTGTGTGGAACTACACAAGGAATAAGAATGTCACAGGGATACTTTATTTTTGCTACTTTGGATGGCTTCCACAAACATTCTCTGTATCCACACACACACAATCACAGCTGACATCATGTTGGTCATGGTTGGTATCTTTTTATGATAATACTTCTCATAGGAGTGTATTTGCATTAACACTTGATTGTTTATTCAGCAATCACTGGTTGTAATGTTATATTTAACAGATTAGAGAATAAATTTTATTTTCATTGGCAATTTCTTTGACTGTCTTCTCATTCTTACACAAAAATATGAATATTTCAATACATGTTTGTGAAACTAGATCATTATGTTATTTGAAAATAGTATCATACGCTCAAAGGTTCTCAAATGAACTAATGTATGTATTGTGAAGAACATTTTAATAATCTAAAGAACCTTCTTCCACAGTAAAGAACCTTTAGTGCAATGGAAATGTTCCAGAAATATTAAAGTCCATAGATGTTAGTGGAGTCATCAATGCCAGTGATGCCTTTGTTTTTAAACAGAGATGGGCACAAATACTTGAAAATGTATTTAAAATACAAATACAAAATATCGTGTGGAAAAAAATTACTTCAATGCAAATTACATTAGATTTCTTTCAAAGGCTTTAAAATACAAAAAAGTATTGTATATTTCAACTACATATTTTAAATACATGTTATCTGTTTTTAAGATTATAGGATTCATGGAAAAGCACAAGCAGCTTTGGTTTAATTAAATAGAGCTAGTTTAATTTACTGAAATTAAGTTGCAATATTTTCCTTATACTGAAGTTCTAGAGATCTTCTTAAACAGTAAGTGTCTCTTTGTCCTGCAAAGAGCTTTGGGTTTCTCTTTACAGTACTTTGTGATTGTAAAGCTCTCCAGCCGTTACAGCTGCTTGTGTGTGTGGCTTTAGTGGGTTTTGTGCGTTTGCATGTGGAAACAGCAGGAGGGGAGAGGACAAAAGATGCAGATCTCCTCACACCCCTGAGAGCGGGATTAGTGCAGGTAAAGAGGGGTGTGTGAGTGAGATTAGGCTCTGGATGGCCCAGCTGGAGTTTAAGCAGATGCGTATGAGTTCATTAACGAGCTGCAGACGAGCCTACTGAGTTTCAGCCCAAATCCTGTTATGATGTAAAACGTGTAATGTGAAGCTAAAGACACATGAATAAATACAGCCATGCAGACAAATAAATCTGCTCAGGTACACAACTGTAAATAAACCAATCTGCTTTTCCTCACTCACACACAATCACAAAGTGTTTGAACTTTAAATGCTTAGAAAAAAAGTAAAACACACAAAGCTGGATGTTAGTTTCACATACACTCTGATTCAAAAATTCTTCATGTAAATATAAGATGTAATAGACTGTAAAACCTAGTGAGTTTAAATTGAGGAAACCGAATGCCTCAATTCATTTAAGTTTAGAAACCAGTATTTATGAGTACTGTGAACTTATTTGAGTTCACTATAAAAAGTATATTTCCTAATATACAATTAAACTATACACCCGTTTCAAATATTTTGTGTATTGATTATGCCAGTCATATGTTTATACATTAATTCAACCCTTATATAGTCAAGCCAGCTAGCTATAATGTACATTCGACAATGAAAAAATAAAACAAAAAACAAACACTTGGCTGCATCAACAAATGCAATTACTCAATTTTACCATAATGGTAAGCACCCAAATACTCAGACGTAACTGAAACCCTTTTAAATCCCATCATAACAGAACATTAAACACTAACAGTAGCTCCCCATATATAAATGCAAAAACACATAAAATAACATTTAATTTCAACATTTACCCTCCATATAGAGACTGCAGCAAAGCATGCTGGGAACTTATTCCATTTGAGCTCTGCTAATATAATCAGTTTTTGAATTCACATAACTTTTGCTCTGTTAAATTAAATTTAAGTTTCAGATATATTAGAGGGAAATTATTTAACTAAATAAATTTAACTGTTCTGAATTTTTTTATTAAAAAAAGGGTAAGAAAACGAAATTATTTTATTTTACATAGTTTTTTGCATTATATAAAACATATTTACATATAACTTATTTAAATAAAACTAAATTTTAAGTCATCCAGTACAAAAGTACGTTTTAATATTATTATTATTTTTTTAAAATTTGATTTCAGCTTAAGTGTTGTAGACATTTCTGTGGAAATAGTCAGCCTGCCACAAATGCTGTCAATGGAGCGTCATTTGAATCATCACCTTTATCACTTTTCCTGGAGTGTAAATATCGCCCCCCTCAGGATCAAGAGTTCAGTGCAAAAAGAATGTCGAACCTCATGCTGGTAAAGAGATTAGCCAAAGAAAAAGATTACTGCATTGATAGGGGTCATGGGTGAAAGGTCAAATTCCAGATACATATCAAGCCAATCCCAGACAGAGAGAAAGCGAATCAATCAGATGACATAACCAGCTGAAAGGAACTGTACTATTCTACAAATTCATCTTGACGAGTTACACAAGTTTATTAGTTCACAGGTTTTAATTATTAAAAAACGGACTCTCAGAAAAGATGAAACATTAACACAATGATTCAATACTGAAAGTTCTTAATGCCCCTTCAGTCAAATTCCAAAACACAAAGTAACAGCTCAAACGGAATGATAGTTCTATTAGAACTCAAGCTTAAGAATTCTCATTGAACTTGTTTTCCGAAATTATTCTACTTCTAAAAGGGCTGTTCACACAATTAGTCTGCATTAATATGCAATTGTTGGTCGTTGTATCCAGAGTACTTGTTTCAACGGCTGTCTTTTTCAGCGTCTTATGCATTTAGCACCACATTTTTAAAGAAGTTCAGTTTTGATGCTCTCCATCTAAACCTTGTGTGAACGGCCCTCAAGACATTTTACAACACTGACATGGTCTGGGACAGTCATGGTTACATAATACAAGAAAAGCAATTTGTACTGTTAAGAGGAAAAACATTAAAAGACATTAAAATAATTAAAGACCAGTTTAAGCATTAACTGAATACCGTACAACCGGCTCTATTGACTAAAGCCACTTCAGAGAATCTAGTTTCAACTAAATTCAACTTCATTTAGTTTTAACTAATGCACTAGAATTAAACCCAACACAGAATAGTAAACCTCAATATTTCTAAACCAGCATCCATTTCCACTACGGACTAAATACAGACAATATCACAATATCAAGTTTCACTGATATAAAAATGAAATGAAAAACTGAGAGCTCATGTCAACTGAAGCAGGAAGACATTAACTACAGGATCACTTTAAGAGGTCAAGTTTTCAGACTGCAGATGGTTCTTTCCTTCAGTTAGGTGTGTCTAGATGCGCAGTGACTATGTGGCATCATGGTAACTGTCAGTGTGTGTGTTTGGAAATGTGCATGCATGAGAGTGTGACTGATGTGTGTTTATGTGAGTAAATTGTTTCCTGTTGGGGTTGTATGTGTTAAAGGAACACTCCACTATTTTTGAAAATAGGCTAATTTTCCAACTCCCCTAGAGTCAAACAGTTGAGTTTTACTGTTTTTGAATGTATTCAGCCGATCTCCGGGTCTGACAGTTGCACTTTTAGCTTAGTTTAGCATACATCACTGAATCAGATTCGAATCACAAACTAGCTGGGGACTATTTTCAGGCGCTGCGTAATATCATTGCGCCTGATGCACCCATGTACGGCAGTAAAGTTCCTTGATTATTACGCCGGAATGAGAGTATAGTACGTAAGACGTCAGTCTTAGTACACGATGTAACTACAGAAGAGTCAAGTTTTCAATCAGGAAACATATTGAATCTCTTTGTTAATTTTTAAGCGAGATGCTAACGGTCTAATTAGATTCAATGATCTGTGCTAAGCTAAGCTAAAAGTGCTACCGCCAGACCTGGAGATCAACTGAATGGATACGAAAACGGTAAAACTCAACTGTTTAACTCTAAGGGAGTTGGAAAATTAGTCTATTTTCAAAAATAGTGGAATGTTCCTTTAAGCTTTCTCAGTGCATGTTACTCGTCTGGTTTTCTCTTGGGTTTTTTAGGGTTGCGTGAGCGACTTTTGGCTTTGCAGAGAGGACAGATATGTGTGTTTTGATGTGTTTTTTGTTGTGGCAGGAGAGACAAGCCTGAAAAAATACAACAAATTAAATCAATATACCATCTCTTTCACGTCATACATATTGTATGCGTTTCGAAATATAGCAGTTTCTAATGTCTGTACAAAAATTTGAGGTAAAATTCTGTAAGTTTTTTTTATATATATACATTATATAATTATTTTATGTTTTTTTAAATATTTGAGTTTATATTGTGTAAGTTTTTTTTATATATATACATTTATATATATTTCAAAAGTTGACAGAATAAAGCATCACATTCAAGAATGGTCTACAAAAGATATCTATTTCAAATAAATGCTGTTTTTTATGCAAAAAGATATCTATTTCAAATAAATGCTGTTTTTTATGCATACAGTTTGTTAAAGAATCCAGAAATAATGTATCTAACAATGATAATAGAACATTTAGAAACTGTATTTATTCAGCACGAAGTAAGACTGATTGCATCACAATGTATTTTTCTATAGAATTGTGTGACAATCAACAGCAATGGCTTTTGAAAATCCAGCTTTGCCATTCCAGGAATAAATTATATATATTTTTAAAATATATTAAAATAGAAGTTATTTTAAAACTGTAATAATAGTTCACAACTTTACTGTATTTTATCAATTAAATGCAGCCTAGGTGAGAAGAAGAGACTCCTTACAAAAACAAACAAAAAAATTCTTACAGACCCCAAACGATTGAACGATAGTGTAAAGGTAAACCAAATTTTCATCATAAAAAAATTGCATGGTAACTGTTCATTTCACTGCTCATTGATTGTAGTTGTTAATTCAGTTCTGGTAAATTTCAATGAAGGATTGGTTAGATTGATTGAAATGTATAACTCGCCCTTTTGAGAAAAAAATACTCTGGTCATTTTTTTATGAACAGTAGTTCAACAAAGTCAGTTTGACAGAAAGTTGCGTTTTTTATTTTGTGGTAACTTGACCTCCTAACGCATAACATTCAATTTCAGAATGCAGCTCACAGCTTAGCTGGGGTAAAATATTTTTCTTTTGGCAAAGCAATGTGTAGACACTGTCAAAGAAATGAAATATATAGTTCCACATGTGATTGCTGATGTTTGAGTGCGTGTGCACAGATAGAGATGCAGTAATGTAAAAGTCTGTGCACCTTCATAGGTGGCGGCTGCTGGCGGAATGTCGCTGTCTGCCTGACGTCTTGTTTCCGTGCAGCTTGAAGCTGTTGGGCTGCAGCTGCCGCTGCCGCAAGGGATTCTGGGATAGGAGGCTCCTGGGGTTCTGTCTGCCACTCAGCTTTTTGCTTTTCAAAGTAGCTGAAAGGAGAGGAAGAGCACACAAACAAACAGTAAGCGATTTAGCCTTCCCATACACAATTACGCACTCTCGGTCTCGCAAATTCTCTGACTCAGCTTTAAGAATTACTCTGTTGGAAACACAGACTCCTACACTGCAATGACTCATTTTGAGGAGTTCCCCCAGTCAAACACACACTCAGGAACAGTGTTACTAACTCCAATGAGAGCTTCTCCTCTTCCTGGCTGAGGTCGGGGAGTCTCTGTAAGCCGAGGGTCATCCTCAGGGCATCCACGTGTTCTTTCAGCGGCTTGTATTCATCGTGGAGACGCCTGGTTGACTCCAGCAGTTTGTTCAAGTCACTTTCAGACTGTTTGATAGTGTTTTCCATCTGGAAGAAGAAATACAGCCACTCCATAAATCACAATGATGTGAACCTAATGGTTAGACATCTGACCTGGAAACACAAAGGCTACTGGGTCAGATCCTGGACATCACAGAAAAAAAAACTGAGCTTGTAAAGCTTCTAAAATACGTAAACTACCATTCAACCATATGGAATTTTTAAAAGAAGTTATTTGATAATTCTGTATTGATGAAAATACAGCAAAAACGTAAACATTGTGAAATATTATAACAGTTAAAATAACTGTTTTCTATTTTAATATATTTTAAAATGTAATTTATTTCTGTGATGGCAAAGCTGAATATTCAGCAGCCATTACTCCAGTCTTCAGCGTCAGTGATGATTTGGCCCTCAAGAAATATTTCTTATCATTATCAATGTTGAAAACAGTTGAGCAGCTTAATATTTTTCTGGAAACCGTGATGCATTTTTTTTTTTTTGTGAGTTTGAGTCTCGGGTCGGCAGGAATTGTAGGTGGGGGGAGTGCATGTACAGTGCTCTCTCCACCCTCAATACCACGACTGAGGTGCCCTTGAGCAAGGCACTGAACCCCCAACTGCTCCCGGGGCGCCGCAACATAAATGGCTGCCCACTGCTCCGGGTGTGTGTTCACGGTGTGTGTGTGTTCACTGCTGTGTGTGTGCACTTTGGATGGGTTAAAAGCAGAGCACGAATTCTGATTATGGGTCACCATACTTGACTGTGTCACGTCACTTTCACTTTCACTTATATTCTAATATATTAAATAAGTTGCATACCTTTGAATATGTGCATTATGTCATAGTAAGTGTAAATGCAATGGATATATATTTACATTTATGCATTTACATTACATTTACATTTATGCATTTTAGCAGACGCTTTTAACCAAAGCGACTTACAGTGCATTCAGGCTATACATTTTTTTTTTTTTTTACCTAAAATATATTTATTTTATTAAGTGCACAACAAACATTATAAATAGTGCAAAACCAATGAATTTATCATCACCTGATGTGTGATATTGTATAATGATTTTTTTTTCATTTACCACATTAATATCAGCATGTATGAGACGCAGCTCCTCTACATGAGCCATTTTCTCCTGAAGCAGAAGATCCATTTCCTGTTTGTACTCTCTCAGGTGCTTCTCCTCTGACTCCAGAGCTTCAAACTCACTCCTCAGTCGAGATTTGATCTTCTCCATCTGAATTGTCTTATTCCTGCAAAACCACACAAAACTCAGTAAACATCCAGCCAATGCATGACAGCATATGAGGATGCACTGCAAATGCAAAGTCTTCTGATATGGTGCATGTGGTTTTAAAACGAATAAGGCATCTATTATGTGGTTTCAGTGATCCGATAACAAAACGCTTTAGACCCCGTGTGTGCACGTCAATGTTTAACAACAACCTGACAATCATATGTATGTTTGAGGGTTGCATAAACGATTAAGAACTGTTCCGCAGGAAATAATGAACCGTGTGCTCTGCAGTTTCGTGTCTAACCACAACAGGATGCTTTTCACACTCATCTTCGCCAAAATAACGGTTCGATCAGATAATTTGTTAGTGGTCCTTGGTATGTTTTCGGATTTAGTGCAAAGCTGCGTATTTTTGTGGTTTAAACGCTTTGCTTTAGCATCACGACCGATACAAAGACTGTCAAAGGAATTTCTCATACCGTTTTTTTACAGGTAGCCTATAATGGCAAATTCATGCATTGCTTATGAAATTAAATGATTAAGGGTACATACGTCGGGGTTTTTTTTTTCGATCTAGGCTGAATTGGCCAGATGTTGAACACGGGCTAGCGTGTCTGCTGCTTTGGAATCAATCTCAGCTTTTCTTACCTTATTTCTTTGATGTTTTCTAGCTTGCACATTATCTCTTGTTCGTCCGTCATGGTGGACTATGAAACTTTGAGATTTCTGAGGGAATAAGAAAGGAGGTAAAGGTTGTAGCGGATATACCTCTCATAAGAAAGACAATAGAAATGCTAACCAGCTGTGGACAACAGCAACACGACGCTGACTACATTTCCCACAATCCTCGGCGAGGTTTAAAGGGAGAGTGTGTTAAATGAAACAAGCGTTTGTCGGCCGTTTATGATATTCACATTATATATTCTTATAGGAAATATTGCGCAAGCTATTAAAAATGTAACCATCTAAAATACCACCAACGTTTAGTGACAGTTGGTAGAGGCAAAAGTGCATAGCAAAGGTAACTTGCAACAACTTCATATTTTTAAAAGTATGAAATAGTAAACAGTCAGTTGTAGTTTAGTTTAGTGCGTTTATTAGACAACAAAGAAAAAAAAACATATCCAGTAAAACAGAAAACAACTATATCGTCAGTTGGTGTCTGAACTTATTCACATGAAAGCGTTTCACTTGTCTCAAGTATATCATTGTAAATACAATAATACATATAATAATTCCACATTTAAGTGCACTGGTATTTACATGGTACTACACGGTACAAAAACAGTGGATATTTATTCATACTTCAGTGCTTGATGTTATTAGATGTCTATGCAATTTTGGTTTCGATTGCTCGTAGATAAATATCCACTTCCTCTCTGTAATTTATCCACTCCATCATCCAGTAATTGTTTTCGAGAAACCAAATGGTCCAGTCTGCGATGAACTGAACGATTCAGACCGAAGCGCGTTTGAGAAGTTCATCGAAAAGAATCGACTCAAAAGAATCATCCATTCGCGAATCGGGAATCACCACTTCTGATTCAAAACAGACAGACAACAGAAAATACAAGGCACGAGGCTTGAAAGCTCTATTATTTTCAGGGAAATGCATCGCTAAACAGACCTTCGCTACTGAAAAGCGATATGATCCAAAAACCATCAACGTTACCACATAGCTACCGAGATGTATATTTAAACTAACAGTTGGACCAGTCGTGGCGATGCTACCGGCATTGTTCATAGGCTGATACTTGATTGTAAAGGATACCAAAATAATAACAACTGCTGAATACTGTATCAGCCTTCTGAACAATAAATTTGGGAGACTGGCAGTCGCATCGGACAGCGCATTCGGTGTATTTTTAACCCTCTGTTGCTGCATTACCGGAGTACCGTCAGCCGTCCACCCACGTGCTTCAAAACGCAGAGACGGAGGCAGCAAAAACGCACTTTCTGCGGCTCTGCCCGTCCGAGCGGAGCGACAGGGGGCGTCCAACGTGTTGCCGAAGCGCAGGCGGTGGGTGCAGTCGGGGCCGCTGTAGGGAAGGAGGGAGGGAAGTGAGGAAGGGAGGGCGAGAGGAGAAGGAGGGATGGAGATGGATGATAGATGCTTATGTAGCGCGTCCCGTACGTTTGCCGTTATGCTCGGCCGCAGACAAACTTGCATCCTCCCGTGACTTTCTTTCTTTCCCTGCTGCTCCACCCATGAAGCAGGACGCAGGGCGAATGCGTGCCAGTGTTCCGGAGCGCGTCGTGATCGCTTATTTATCCGTCTAATAAATGGTTTTGGAGCTCGCCGCGCCCGCCGGTGCAGGCCCTGCGCTCCAGCGCTGCATCCCGCACATCCAGCGGGTTTTCCGGGTCAGAGTGAGCTGCAGCACCGCCGAGTCCAGCTGCGAAAGCCCCAACGCCGGCTCCAGTATCATCGTAAACATCGAGGACGGCAAGGAAGAAGATTGCACTAAAGCTAAAGTGAGTGTGAGTGCGAGAGAGCGCGTGTGTCGCAGGAGAGCAGCGCGAGCACGACATCGCCATTCAAGCTCTTATTTCATTACATGTTCGGGTCTGTTTTTACTTTCATGGGCCAAATTAGAGACTTTGTTTATAGCCTCTATGATTATGTAAAATACACCCCATGTAAATGTTTCTGGTGAGGCGAAATGATCTTTAAATCACGTGCAAAACTGATGCTCACGACTCACGTTTCACAGAGATTTACTGAGTCCAGTTTGACATACACTCGTTGACCTTTGAAGAGACAGTCTAATAACAATGACCTATTGTAGACACAATAGTTTTTTAAATACTTAAATGTATTACTTTATATTTAAACCCGACCCTTGCACAAACCTGTTGATATCATTAAAGCTGTAGCAAAATATTGTGTAGCCTATGTCTCGTTCATATAGTGCGAGGCGCTTCAAATGTCAATGAGCAAGTCTTTGACAATTGTCATTATAGGATATTTTCGAACATTTGACCCTCACAAGTCTAGCAAGATTTGTATACACACATTTATCCTTGAAAACGGTATTTTCCTATTTTAAGGCAGGTTATCTTCAATATTAAACTTTTTTTTCCTGTTCTTTATGAACTGAAGACATGATGCATTGCACTTGCAAGATGCTGGTCATGAGAAATGAAGTGTCCTTGCTTGGGCCAAACAAAGTCAAGGCAGTTGAAGGGTGCAAACACACACACACACACACACACACACACACACACACACACACACACACACACACACACACATTTATTTGGCATCCTGTATATATGCCAGTGTTATAGCACTGGCCTGATGCTGCTGCATTTGTCTGTATTTGAGTGTTGCATGAACCTAATGCATTAAAAGCATCTTACATTGTGCAACTTCAGGTAAGTCTTTGCATCTCTTTGCAAGTACATGCTTTCACCCTTCTGCTGACTCTTTTGGCATAACTGCACCATAAGATGCTGCCACCCACTGTGTCTTCAAACTGAGTGCCTGAGCTCAGAGCTGCACCGTGGGCCTTAAATGGGCTTCATCTAGCCATGAGCTCCAGCAAAGAGACTCCACTTGTTGCTATGAGACAAACCAGCATAAATCTATGTGTGTGCTCGAGTGCATGGTGGCCTTGCTGATTGTAAGCTTGTGTTGTGGAGGAGGTGAGGAGCAGAGAAGGGAAAAAGAGAAGGAAAACAAGGCAGAAATGAAAGGGGAAGAGCGAGGGAAGAAAAGAAGAAGTGGGGGAGACTTTTAAGAGGAGGATGCATTCTGTTGCTTGGCTTGTTTGTGGTGCGTCTGCTGTTTTGCTGCCGGCTGTTTGAGTCACAGAGTATTGTGTGATTTTTAGGACATGAGATATGACCTGTGTGTTTACAAAAGACTGAAATCCGGTGGTCCACTCGTGTGCAGCTCACTAAAAGCTGCCCCCATATGACGGACCACTTGTTTGTCCATAAGATGGCCATTCTGGCTCACTAAGCTGCAGTTTCTCTCTGCAGTCAGTGAAGTGACAGAGTACGGAGCCTTCCTGTATTTGTTCACTCTGCCCTTTCATATTTAATATGACGTCTTACCTTTGTAAAATGCTGATCCAAACTCTGCTCTCTGGCAGAGGAGTGGGCTCATACCTTTTCACCCAAGGAGGAACATTTCAGCGTTCTCCTCCTTTCTTCCTTGCGTTTTCATGTGCTCCATGCACACAGACCAGCAATTTCCCGATCAGTTCCAAAGCTGGCCGGGTAATTTTAGAGAAAGCGTAAATTTACATCAAACACGTTCAAATGAACATGGGTGTGTGAATGAGCAGCTGACCTTATATATATATATTTTTTCTTTTTTTTAAGTATTTACTGGTTTACGTCATCATTTCAAATTGTTTTCAGATCAGCTCTTCAGTTGCCTTATCCTCATTTGTCAGTTTTTGGCCACTTATATCCAATTATTCAGGTTTTCTGTGGGCTGTTTCACTGATCTCAGAACAGTTTCTCAGTCTGCTGTGGTGGACTGCTTGCATTGACTGTGTGATGCAGCTGACTTGTGTTATTTGATACATACAAAACATGTTAAAGATGTTCATATATTAAAATATATTTTAATTATTAGTATTATTGTTGTGTTATTATATTATAATAGTATGATTTATATTATATTTATGTTTAAATATATTAGTAATATATTTTAACATTTTATTACATAAATGCTATTTATTATTAGTAAGTTAGTATTATTGTCATAAATATATTAAGCATTCATATAAATAAACATTTTATAAAAATAATTATTGTTATTACTACTTTATTACATTTAAATATATTAGTAATATATTTTATTTTTATCATATAAATGCTTTTTAACATCTTTATGATGATAATAAAAAATACAATATTATTTTGCCAGTTGCTAATAACAATATTGTTATCATTTTAAAGATGTTAAAAGTCATTCATTCAATAAAGTATATATTTTTAACATCTTTATGATAATGAAAATCATTGTTTTATTTTATCATATAAATAATAATAATATTGTTATTAATAGAAAATATATTTATATTTAAAAATATATTAGTAATATATTTTGATATTTTATCATATAAATGCTTTTAACCTCTTTATGATAATTATTAATAATAATAATAATTTCTTTAACATAAAGAGGTTAAAATAATATTTCATATTATTATTATTATTATTGATAATAACAATAGTAAATTATTTATAATACAAAAATATTATTAACATTGTATATTATTATGATCATTATTGTTAAATATTAATAAAATCATATTTATCACAAGCCTGGATGGATGTTTTCTTCATGCATTCCATTGTAAAATCTTAAAGATATTAACAGAAAACTTATGTCTGTCTACTATGTAAAGGTAAATTTTGTTCCTGTGCTGTCCTGCTTTAATAAGCATCTCTGTTCAAGCGATAGTGATTATTAAAGCCATCATCTTTCAGGTTTA
Organism: Cyprinus carpio; assembly: GCF_018340385.1. Taxonomy (NCBI): domain Eukaryota; kingdom Metazoa; phylum Chordata; class Actinopteri; order Cypriniformes; family Cyprinidae; genus Cyprinus; species Cyprinus carpio. The sequence continues at coordinate 13,405,449 of NC_056576.1, forward strand.
CTGCAGGCTGTTTCACTGATCTCAGAACAGCTTTTCAGTCTGCTGTGGTGGACTGCTGTCGCTGACTGCGTGACGCAGCTGATCTGAGACCTGCTGTTGAAGCTATGATTCCCAGCTCGGGCCCCGTGGCTTGTGAGTGCAGATGATGCGGTTCAGTGCCCAGGGGAACATGCTGCTGGAGTCAGCGTCACGACTCAGAACAGCAGCTATGTCACGCTGGGGAGGAAATTCTTCAATACGCCACATCTGCAGAAAGAGAGAGAGGGGGAAGATTGTATACACTGTCAGTTTAAAGTGATATTATTCATCTCAGTGCAAACAAACACCCATAACACACTCTCTCTCACCATCGCATGTGTGAGAAGGGCTCCAGTTCTGCGCGTAGGTGTTTAGTGAAGCTTGCATGTGTGATGCTTTATACGTGCATGTCGGCTTTGCACATGAAGCACTGTATAGTATAGAGCAGAGTAAATGTAATATGTGCACTGTGTGTTTGCATGTGTGTGTGTTCCAGGCTTTCCCAGAGAGCACTGCGTTGTGTTAGTCGTGACTGCTAAAAAGCAGTTAGCTGATGACAGGGCTGCGTTGCTAGGCAACCGGTGTCATGAGCGCAGAGGAGCCTCTCGTAGCTGGATGGTGCTATCGGTTTTCTCTACACACACATACACACGCACACACTCTCAGCCTACACATACACACATCCCTCTCACCCCACACACAAAAAACAGAGATGCACACACATGCACACGCAGATATTCAGATATTCTCACTCACTTTATGCACACAAACATTAGACATTGCATATCAACCTTGATAGAATTGCAAATATTTAATACTAGTTTAAGCTTGAGTCAAAGAAGTTTTTGGGGAATTGCAGAGAATTATGGCAGGTGTGCAGGAATCTGCTAAATGGAAAAGGAATGAGTTCAGATTTGGATGAAAATGTAAAAACAAATGTGAGGGTCTCTGAAGCTGAGCAGAGTTTGTTTGCGCTTTGAAAGAAGTTCATTAAAACAGTATAATTTCCCCTCAAGGAAGTTCAACCATAGCCCCACCCAAAGAAGCTTCTCTTTTTTTCATATTGAAATTGTTTACAATACCAAAACGTCTGACATTTGAGAATTTTAAAAATGCAATGATAAGTTTTCCCAGCAGCACCTTGGTGCAGCCTGACCAAGGCAACTGTTTGTGTCTTCCCTCATATAAAAAAAAAAAAATTTTTTTTTTAACTATATATATATAGAGAGATATATATAATATATATATATATTAGAAGTATTTAATGCACAACACGTAATTTGGGACAGTTTTTGACTATTTAATTAATTTTTTTTAGAATTTAGCGTTTTCTATTTTTTTAATTTTTTTTTTTATTGCAAATTACTTAAGTCATTACTACAGTCTTCAGTGTCACATGGTCTTGAGGAAATCTTTCTAATATATTGATTTGGTGCTCCAAAACTTTTTTTAATGAACAGAATGTTTGAAGAACAGCCTGCTTTGGAACAGAAATCTCGTATAACATAATAAATGAACTATTTTCATTTTTTCTTAATTTTAATGCATCCTTGCTGACTTTTTTAAAGGAGTTTCTTATGCCCATGAAGGGTGCATTTATTTGATCAAAATACAGGAAAAATGTTTAATATTATGAAATATTATTGCAATTTAAGATATTTTTTTGCTATTTTGATATATTTTTGAATTTTATTTATTCCTGTGATCAAAGCTGTATTTTCAGCATCATTTTATTATTTCTTTTTTGTATCATGATCCTTCAGAAATCATCCTAATGTGCTGATTTATTATCATTGCTGGAAACTGTTGTGCTGCTTAATATTTTTTTGGAACCTGTGATACTTTTTTTCAGCATTCTTTGATGAATAAAAAGTTAAAAAGAAGAGCATTTATTTAAAATAGAAATCTTTTCTAACGATATACAATAATGTTCAAAATTTTGGGGTCAGTCAATTATTATTATTATTTTTTTTTAAAGAAATTAAAACTTTTATTCAGCAAGGATGTTAAATTGTTAAGAAGTGATAGCAAAGATTTATATTTCTAACGATATATTTTTTTGAATTGATGTTGTTTTTTTTTTTTTTTTATGTCTGTCTGTGTTGTTCAGATTATTTGTTGTGAGAAGAAGGTTTTTTTACATCTTGTTTAGTAATAATTGTATAGTGTTTTTTTTGATTTTTTTTTTTTTGATGGAAACAAAATAAAAGTAAATAAGGAAATAAATAATCAAGATTATGATTATGACTGATGAAAAGTAATTATTATGTGGATTATATATGTTGATTGCTCTACAGTAGTGCTCAAAATTGTCTATTTGAAATCTGTTTTTTTAGCAGTTGAGCATTATAGCCAGTCACAGACATGTCCATTGAACAAATGAATGCAATGGTGAAATGGCCATTTAAACTGGTCATTTCTTTGTGAAATTTTGGGGGAACAAAATATATGTTAATGTGTTTTAAAATTTGAATAATGCCACCATTTATGCAATAATGTATAAAAAAATTAGAAAGAAAGAGTTCTCAGCTTGGTTTGGATGTGTAGCTACATAACAATAAAATGGCATGAAGTATCCCCACACAAAAAAAGTATTTGAATGTAAATTATATTAATGATAGTAGCTTAATATCAAGACAAACGATCAGTCCACCATCTCTTCTCTTTCTCTCAGGAGTACATTGTGTCACTGATTAGTCCTGTGCATAAGCACCGTGAGCGTTTGACTCTTTGGCTGCAGCGGCGACTGCATGCCCTACGCGCAGCTATTGAGTACGAGAGCTGTGCCGTGGTGCAGGTGAGGGACCATGCACTGGAGCTTCAGGGAGGTCATGCGCAGGTAACAGCTGCATGCGCTATGCTGCAGCGCCTGAAGATGGAGCATCGTGGCTGCCGCGAACCCCAGCCCTTGCCCGCTTCCGCCGGCCATGACTCTCCAGAAGAAGAAGAGGAGGAGGATGAAGAAGCTGGGGAAGACGGCAGTAGTTCTGAGAGTGACGGCGAAGCACGGTTGCGGAGCGGGAGTTCTGGTGGAGCTGTCAGCGCAGCGGGGTCAGGAGAAGGAGTGACCGGAAGGAAGCAGGACCTGCTCATAGCAACCAAACCTCACCGGCAGCTATGCCGCTCATCCTGTTTGGACCGTCCCAGCTTCAGTCAGAGCAGCACCTTTCAGGAGTTACGTGCAGATGACACCCGCTCTGACTCCTCCCAGAGAGCCCTCGCTCTGCCTGCCTCCTCAGCCCAAATGCCCTTGCGTCAAACCAGCGATCGAGATTACCAAACCAAAATGGACTTTGCTCTGAAACTGGGCTACTCCGGAGAGCAGGTGGAGTCTGTTTTGAGTAAACTGGGGTCCAGTGCACTAATCAATGATGTATTGGCCGAGCTGGTGCGGCTAGGGAATAAAGGAGATCCAGAGAACCAGGCTGCAGTGGGCACTGCTGGTTTAATGCCACGGGCGATGGGAGCCAAAGAAGCCATAAGCCCTGAGGCATCACTGGAGGAAGACCCATCAGACACATATGACAACCTCCGACCAATCGTGATTGATGGATCCAATGTTGCCATGAGGTAAGTGCTAATGAGAACCAAACTCTTTCCACAAATATTGTTTAAAACATACAATTCCTATAATTATATTTGATATTGTTTGAAAAATAGTGTTTGTATAATAAGTTAATTTAAAAGATGCTATGAAGCAAAGCAACCTAGTTCACATGACCTTTTAATCCAATTTATTATTTCAAACTAAAAATGTTAGTGGGGAACTAGATTTTATCAAAAGAGAAATTTTGTGTTATCACTGGGTGAATTTTTTCTCTTTTTTGGATTTGTGAAGAAGTGGTTGGAGGACTAAAAAAGTGAAGAATTTAGAGAAAAGAGGCAGAGGAAGTTGTTCTTTTTACTTTAGTGTAAGAATCAAAGAGAATGTTATTATGTAATATTAAGCATTAAAAAACATTATGATTAAGAGATGTTCTGAAGGATTATGAAATTGAAAAATACTTTGCTCCTCGGAGAAATTAAAAATATTAAAAAAAAAAAAAAAACTACTGGGAAGTATTTGCACAAGAATACATCCTTGAGGAGACATTCATTTGTGAGGTAGAAGGGTAGGAAATTTAAAGGTTTTTAAGGTAAAAGGAAGGGATGTTTATTTTTTTAATTATGTTTATTTGAAATTTAATTTTTAGTGTAAAAGGGTCAATTTAAAGGATGTTAAAGGGATATTTAAGTTTTGACCTTTGTACTGTAAATTTACAGTTGTATCCGCTATTTAAATAATAAAACAATAGAAGAAAACTGGATGTTAATTTTGATTTGTACATTTGATGTTTGGAAAGGTATTATATTATTATGTAAAATTTTTAGAATTGGAGGAAGTGCATAATGCACAATTAGATAATTTGATAGTTAAAAACAAAAATTGTTGAATAATAATAATTCATTTAAAATATCATATTGGATGATGATAGATTTTTTGGTGATGTTTTGTTTTTTATTTGTTGGTTTTAATTTCATGCTTAAAGGCTCTGGACTGATAACATAATGTAAAATGTCAACAACGGTTGATGAGAGAATTAGTCACAGTATCTGTTCTTGTCAGTTTTAATTTGGGGAACTGTGAACTAGAATTTTGATGAATAGTGAATTGAACTGTTGAACTAGAAGTTTACTTCTGGAATTTACATTGTTGCAGGAAGTCTTTTGGTGAAACAATCTTGATGTTTCTGTTTTGAAATGCTTTTAGTATTGAGAAATGTTCAATCAGTGAGAGAATTGTGTGTGTGTGTGTGTGTGTGTGTGTAATTTGATGTTGGTAATATCATTTTGTAGCCATGGAAACAAAGAGGTGTTCTCATGCCTGGGCATTCAACTGGCTGTTGATTGGTTCCTAGAGAAGGGCCACAAAGACATCACAGTTTTCGTCCCAGCATGGAGGAAAGAACAGTCAAGACCTGATGCACCAATCAAAGGTACCACAAAAATGAAAAAAAAAAAAAATTATAATAATAAAAATTCTATAATGATTTAACACTTCCCTGAAGTGTGAGTATGTGTCTGTGGATATCCAGTTGTTCTAAAAATCTGAGACCACCAGATAAATTGCTTCTACATTAATATTAATTTAATGTATTTATTATTAAATATATCAATTTGAGTGAAAAGTTGAATTAAAAATAAATTTCTGAATTTATTAGTATTGAGTGAAAATTTTGTTTAAAAATAAATTTCTGAATCATTTTTATTTTTATTTATGAATTTATTATTTTTGTTTGATTGTTCTTTTTATGTTTGTGTAAAACCTGATGAATCATATTCTCAAGCATGATTTGAGAATGATCCAAATAGCATCTTGTGCTTCAGCAGAGACAAACAAAAATTACCTATTTTTGTTTTTGTTTTACAAAGTTCACATGATCATTGTCACCGATTCCCTGCCTTTGATTATTGACCTAGAAGTATTCATTATATTTCATAATGTTTTTTTATTTAAAAATGTTTAAAATTCCAAAATGTTCTGTTTATTTTCAGGCTTAAAATAGGTTAGACGTTTGACCCTTACTGTATGTTGTTAGATACAGTAGATCTTTTCACTGTGTGTGTTACCATCAAAAGCCATTTTTATTTGCCTGCATGGACTTCTCCGAGGAGCCGCCATGTGTCCAGTGAGATCGTCCATCTGTGCTGTGATGTTTATACAAGTTTGCGTATGTCTGTGCATGAGGTCACAGGAAGTGATGATGTGTGATGTCACCCTCATCCTCAGATCAGGAGATCCTACGGAAATTAGAGAAGGAAAAGATCCTTGTCTTCACACCGTCTCGCAGAGTCCAAGGCCGGCGAGTGGTTTGCTACGATGACCGTTTTATCGTCAAGCTAGCCTGTGACTCAGATGGGATCATTGTGTCCAACGATAACTACCGAGACTTGCAGAATGAGAAACCGGAGTGGAAGAAATTTATTGAGGAACGACTCCTCATGTACAGCTTCGTCAACGACAAGTATGCTCGCACACAGTTACCATGGTGACGGGGTTTTCTCTCTCTCACTAAATTGTCTTCTGCTTACCACCCTCGCACCCGTATGGCGTTCCTCTCTCTCTCTTTCTTCTTTCATTTTTTATTGCTCTGTCATTTGTTTCAACTCTCCAGTCAGTTGTTCTATTTGTAAATAAGCTTTAATTAATTTACTGATTTATTTGCTTAAGTTTGATTTCCAGTGATGAGGTCCCATGATTAGGCCTGTTGTGTATGCCTGTATGCCTGTTCCCAGTAACATGTGATTTAAGCCACACACTGCCAAATAAAGTAATTTTAAGTGAATATAGAAATGTCATAAATGGGCATTTTTGTCTCACTTGCGGATGCAGTAGTTCAGTATAAATGCTTTTGTCGTGCACATACACCATCAGTGGTGGTTCACGTCACAAAACTATTAATGATGCTTTAACATACAGTGTGAATGCAGAGTGCTCCAGTTTCACTTTATTTTAATGGCCACAAGTAATAAAGAATTTAGGACAGAAATATTCTACTTCTGTATAATGTAGAACATTCTTAAAATCACATATTTATAATATAAATAATGATAACGTTCCTATTTAAATACATTTTAGATTTAAATCATTATTCCTATCATAGGGTTGTGCTTATTTGTGTCTGTTGGATTGATTTTTAGGTTCATGCCTCCTGATGATCCTTTAGGGAGACACGGACCCAGTCTGGAAAATTTTCTCCGTAAACGACCAGTGGTTCCAGAGCACAAGAAGCAGCCGTGTCCTTATGGTCAGTACAGCAAAAGTAGGAAATTAATTTATGTCTTTATTCCAGAACATCACAGCATATTACAAATATCCATATTTGCTGTATTAACACTGTAATATTTAAGAAGATAAATATATTTTATACGTTTTTCATGCAGTCAAACTATAGATTTTCAAAAATAATTTTCAGTATACTGTTATTTGAAAAAAAAGAATCAGTGAATCATTTTAAAAAACACACAAGTAACTTTTTTTTTTGTCTCAACCACCACTATTGGTTTTATCACAGGTAAGAAGTGCACGTACGGCCATAAGTGCAAGTACTACCACCCAGAAAGAGCCAACCAATCACAACGGGCTGTCGCAGATGAGCTCAGAGCCTTTGCCAAACTTTCTGCTGTAAAGACAATGAGCGAGGGGGCACTTGCCAAATGTGGGACCTCTGGTTCTGCTGCCAAGGGAGACAGTAGCTCAGAGGCAAAGCGAGTGGCACCCAAGCGCCAGTCTGACCCCAGTATCCGGTCAGTTGCATGTGAGCAAGAAGAGAGACTCTGTCCAGCGCGGAAGGCTGAGGCCAGTTCTGTACCGTCTTTAGTTTCAGCGCTTAGCGTTCCAACTATGCCACTGACGAAAAGTCACGCAGCAGGCGCTCTGAACACACGCTCAGCGAGCAGCCCTGTTCCAGGGTCTCTGCACTTTACCCACAGCTCGCTTGAACATGCAGGCAGCATCCAGTATCCCCCCATCCTAGTCACCAATAGCCAGGGAGCCTCTGTGGCTTACGGTGAGCCGTTCCCCAAGTATGACTCTGTGGTAAGCGACCATGGCTACTATTCCATGCTCAGTGACTTCTCCACCATGAGCCTCCAAGACAGTTTCTGCAGTCTTGAACAGCCAGAGCCTGTAGGGGTTGGTGGAGGATATCCTGGCAGAGCCAGCATGTGCCCAGAACCTGGCCGAAGCCATTCATCGGACTCCTTCTCATCCTACAGTGGAGAGATGTACCTCAACTCATTGGAGGGCAGCCTGGACGACAGCATGAAAGGGCCACCTTCGCAGTCCCAGACGCAACCTTCGGTGCAAACGCGCCTTCAAGCCTTTGCTCACGGTTTCCACCATGAGGCCTTGACACGTGTACAGAGCTACGGAACGGATGAACCCAAACCGGGTCCTCGAAAGCAGTCCTCCGCCCACCTTGCGCCACACTCCCAACACCCAGTTGTTGGCGCTCGATCCAGCTGCCCAGGAGATTACCCTCCACTCTCCCAGAACATGCTGCCTTCTGCCAGCCCCTCACAGCAGAGTCGATCCTTGGGCATGACTCGAATGGACAGCATCTCTGACTCACGGCTCTACGAGAGCAACCCGCTGCGCCAAAGGAGACCTCCTCTTTGCCGAGAGCAGCATGCCAGCTGGGACCCTTTGCCATGTGGTAATGAGCCCTACAGTTATGGAAGCTACGGATTAACAGGAGGCCTTATGCCTTGCTGTGAAAGGGTGATGGTCCGCAGCATGCCCGAGAAGATGGAGCAGATCTGGAGGTCCCCATGGGATAGCGTGCCGCCTCCACCGCCCAGTGCTCGTGGGCCAGTGGAGGAACCCCAAGAGCGGCACCCTATTCCAGAACACCAGTATCAAACCTACCGAAACCTCTGTAACATCTTCCCGGCATTTGTGGTCCATTTGGTCATGGAGGAGAACCCTCACATGACCGATCCCCAGCAGCTGGCTGCCGTCATCGTCACTAAACTGCGCTCTTGCCACTAAGCACATCACAAAAGGCTGCTAACAACACCACCATAATATTTAGATATCCTAGTGAATGAGAAATTGGATGCCTTGAAAATTTCATATTTTTGTTTCACTCTAAAGAAACAGCCAGCCCCCATATGTAATTATGATCAGATTGGATCCATTAGGAGGTTGGCTAGCATGATAGCATTGATGCTGCATTGGTTATTATGTAATCTGTTAAGCCATTTGGGAGCCTGGATCTTGTACCTTTTAAAGTTTAGCATAGAAACGTGAGATCCCTCATAAAAGTCCTGCTTTCTCCACCGTTTAGCTCCTGAGATAGGCCAAAAAGTTCTTAAGGTTGTTCATTAAGCCGACTCAAAAGTGTATCCACATTGAGAGAGCAACTGCCTGCCAGTTTGATGGCAGATCTTGAGAATGTGTTATTTCGTTGGTGATGATAACATTTATCCTTTGAAAAAGAGTTACATGAGAGAAATCTCTTTGGTAAAACCGATCAGAAATGATCCTGCACAATATGAATAGTATTGTGTATGTATATGTGTATTCACTTGCATTTGCGTGTAAATGACGTGACACCGTGGTGTGTTTTTTTTGGTGTGCGTGATGACTTGATGTGTGATTTTGGAAAGAGGAATGAACGCTTGTGTACCTCAAAGCATGACCTTTGAACTTTTATGGCCTTACATCGGAGCGACCTCACCACACATTAATGTGAATAGTACTTAATAGTTGTGGAGGTCGCTGATTTGCATTTGTTTTATAAAAGCGAGCACTGGGACAGAAAGGTATAGATTCTGCCGTGCTGCAGTTCAGACATTTTAATTGGCTGGGCTGTAACTGCAAACCGGCCTTGCAACGTCTGTTTGCACACATGCACGGATACGTATTTACGAAGCCATTTTAAAAGATTGAGCCAAACAGAAAATCAATGTACATTTTCCTGATCTGAAAGCACTAGGTATATCTAGTTGGAGAAGATATTATTCATATGTATTTGCTAAATGTTGTTGCTGTATTGTAGATTTTAAGAGAGATGTTTGAGTAAGCATGGGCTTCAGTAAATCTCTCCCAGACAGCATGTTAACACTATGCTTGACAGAGAGCGCCGGTCACATTTGGCTCGTTAGTCAATAACTATGTTTTCACAAGTATTCACAAACTGGGGAGGAGAATGCGTCTCTTCGGCAAAATGCTCTTGTGCAGCATCTATTTCCTGATTGATGCCGAGAGACTGCCCCATTTCATCTGCTCCGCCCTGTAAATTAACATATCTTCAGGAAAGCGTGAATGTTATTTGTCCAGAGATGCTCTGGGTGTTTAAAAAAAAAAAAGACTTAAATTGCTCCTTCATTTTTTTTCATGAGCACAGGAGTGGCCCCGTAGGGCCACCGTTACTGCTCGTGGGAAGGTGTGACACACTGCCTACCTGTCTCTTCCTGTGCGACACACACACGGAACACCAGGCTGTTGTTGGGTTGTTTCTGACATTTGGCTGACAGTTGGCTTGCTGCCTCTCTACCGCCCCTGACCCTGCTTCAACTTGGACACAAAACCCAACCTCTCAGCTCCCTAATACGAACACAGATGGTTCTCATTCCCTTTAGTTTTATTTTTCATCAAAGTTCTTCCAGAAGGCCATTAATGATTTTTTTTCTTTTTACAATCTCTGTTTTTTTATATATATATATATATATATATATATATATATATATATATATATATATATATATATATATATATATATATAGATATATATATTTTTTTTTTTTTTTTTAAATGTTTTCTTTTTTATGATTATTTATACATTTTAGGCCAGAAACATATTTATGCAAGTACATAATTGTAGACACTATAGGCTTGTTCACACCAAGAATGATAACTATAAAGATAACGATATTAGCGTCCACACCAGTGAACGATATCGTCTGTTTATTCTAAGCGCATGCGCGCCTGCCTGTTTAAATTCTCAAGCTTGTTACAGCAGGATGGATTCTGATTGGCTGTCAATTTTATCGTTCATCAGCTGGAAAAAAATCATTCTGAAAGTGATTCCAAGGATATTGTTTCTCTGTGCCTTTATCGTTATAGTTGTGGTGTGGACTCTACTATTCTTTAATATTGAGAACGATTTGTAGAACTATATCTTTATCGTTATCTTTATAGTTATCGTCCTTGGTGTGAGCGGGCCTTAATGCTTGATCAATGACATCATGACAACTTTTTTGGGTAAAAGCATCACAAGAATGTTCACATTCCTAAACCCTTCCCTAGTGTCCATCTTGAACTGACATCAAATGCGGCAGATGATAAAATATCCCATTTCACACTTTTACAAGCTTTCAGAAAATCTAGAACTGTCAAAAATCTACTATAATTTTTTTTTTGTAAATCCTTCTTTCTATTTTTCTATGCTCTAATAATTGTGCGTTTACTATTGCCTGCTATAGTACCAATTGTGTCAGAATTGCAATTCTGTTGTGTTATGAATTGTGACATATTTTGGAATGCAGTGACGTGAAATCCACCTAGAAGTGTTAAGGTGTGGTCACATTTAATGTTTGGCAGATTTTTGCAGACTAAATGCAGCCATTTATATAGAAATCCACAGGATTGGGAATTTACTTGAGGGCAATAGATTTCCCCACAGAGGTTTCGCAACTGGTTCAAGTTGGTCATGTAGACTGACAATATTTGCCCACAAACTTTTGCTAATGTGACTGCACCATTAGCATCATTCATGTACTTACACAGTGTATGTTTCAGGCCTAAATGTCTATTTTTGTTTGAGATGGAAATGTTTTTGCGGTTGGGTTTCTCCATTTCCCCTTCTCCTCTGAACCTAGGAGCAAAAAATCTTGAAGGAGGTGTTTCTAGAGCAATCTAGAAACTACTTTCTGGTAAGTTACGATATTACTGTCCGCTGCTTATGCTCCGAGGTTCAGACCCCCATGCAGTCGAGCAGCAAGCTACCACACATCAAATGTCCAGAAACGACCTTTTGCTTGTTGATACAAATTGTATCTATTTCTTGATTGTAAAAAAAATATATATTTCTGAGCTGTACAGTATCACTTATATGAGTATATATATCTATATATTTAAAAAAAGCTTAGTTTTGTTTTAAAAAAAAAAAAAGGATAAAGACATATAATGCCATAATGTCAGTGATACCGGTGTGTCACTCGAGTAGCCCATAGAGATGGCTTATTTCCTGCCGGGCAGACCACTACAGACAGGGATCTCTCTCTCTCTCTCTCTCTCTCTCATTTCTTTCTCCATCCTCTCATACCTCCTTTACTTTTCCATGCCTTGAACTTCTCTGATGGATTTTTTGGAAAGTGATAGTTTACCTCAGTGGAACTGAACTTAATTAAGGATTTTTAGGGCGCGGCTTTATTTATCATTCAGTCTCTCTCTGTCAAAAGTATAGATTCAGGAGAGAAACATTCTGACACAATCTGTGTACTCCTAATATATTTTTCCTCTTTGTAAATATTGAAAATTAATGTCAATCCTCTTGTATTTGCACAGTATTAGTGCATTACACATACATAAAGACACTCTACCAGCTTATCCGTGCAGGATCTCTCTCACACACACACTTAGACTCAAGGGTTGCCTTGACAACCGCAGACAGCTGATCACATGCTATCATTAGTACTGATATAACTAATATAAAATGTTGACTATTGTGTGCGCTGGTGTGAATTTATGGTAAATTCACTGCTGTTTCACCTGTAACATAGTTTACCTTCTACAGTAAAGTCATGAAGGTTCCAGGTTTGAGATGAGACTTTAATTGGGTGGAATTTGCACAATGTTGTTTTTTTATTATTATTATTTTATTTAGCAAATAGGTGAGTTTGGGCAACTGAAGTTGACGCCACACGCACACACATTCTCTCATGAGTAAAATGTGAGCTTTATCTGAGTGTCGTACTGAAAGATGTCCACACAAACACATGAACACGCACCTCGTAACCTGCCTTACAGTTTAACTACTTTAGTTTGTGAGAGTTGAGCACATTCTGACTGTACAGCACCGAACGTTACGCTTCTTGCTTGATTTTTTCTGTTCTCATAAGCGGAAGTGCTAATGAGAAGATGAGTTTTATTTTTGGTTTCAGCTCTTAGTCTCTACTGGATTCTGAATGGAGAACCTGATTTAACTGCAACAACTGCCATTTTTTTCTGATTAAGCTTGACTAGAATGTCCAAGAAGAAACTACAGGACAACTGGACATGCCCCCCCCCATCGCCGGTTGCAGAGCTGATGTAATCTGTACATTCAGATGTATGTTTTCAAGATTGAATACACCAGCTATAACTCGCTCAAACAAACACTCTCACCAACAGATTGATTCTCAGGAACAAACAGATGTATTATTATTTCAGCTCCTTTATGAAAGACATTATCTTTGATGTTTGCTCTTATAAAACTGCGGCAATTTGTGAAGTAGCGTGGATGATCTTGAAAACGTGTTCTTAAATTTGAGTTTTGTTGTTCATTTAACATTCCCCCCCCCCCCTTGTGTTGTGGGTTTTTTGCGCCTTCGCGGGTTGACTGAGTGGTCTTAACAATTTTGAGTCTCGTGCTGTGATGAAGATGACATACAATAGTATGTTTTACTCTCTACTGAATGAAACGTTGCTTTTAAACTTGCTTTCAATATGACAAAAACATGAACCGAAAAAAAAAGAAAGTGAAATAGGGTGGAAAAACTTTATAACGCTTTGGGTCTGTGGACTCAAACAAAATGTAAGTCTCAATGACAAAAGGTGTTTGTTCCTCTCAATAAAGCCAGACTCTATTTGGTTAACTGTTATCATGCCTGTGTTCCTATTGGTTGCTTGTTTGAATGTAGATAGCAAAATGGAATGAAGTCATACAGAAGAAGTAAGATGGTAAGATATTGCAAAACACCAGATAAAATCAAAGTCCCTTTAAGGGTATTCTATAGTCTTTGATAAGATGCAATTATTCAGTTAGCACAGAGGCCCCAACACTTTAGTCACTTAAAATTTCAATGTTCAATTGCATTAGATACAAAATATTATTACAATTTAAAAATAAACATTTCAATACATATAAAATGTATTTTATTTCTGTGATGGCAAAGCTGAATTTTAGTAGCCATAACTTGCCACAAATTTAAGCAGCCAAAAATCTTTCATAAAACAAATATTTTTACTGTCACTCAGTATAATGCATCCTTGCAGAATAAAGAATTTTTCAATTAAAAAAATAAATAAAATTTCCTCCTAAGTGACATAAGTGTTCAAAAACATTTTAGGGCCACTGTATATAAGTGACTATAACAATCAGATGTGGGATAAGAATACAAAATTGTGCTGCTACTGGTTTTGGGATTGCAGCCCATTTCAGATCAGATTACCAGAATGTAGCAGGTCTTTGCAAAGAAGCTGATATTAAAGGATGTTCAGTCATTCTTAAAGCAAGTAATTTACATGGAGGTTTAACATGAACAGCATGTTCAATAATATTGTTAAATTGTATAAATACTGTGCATCAAGAATGGGAATAAAAAATTCTTGTAACACGAGTACACAATACAAAATTAAGTTTATTTGGTAACTTTGTCTTCAAAAATAATGTCATGTAATTTACAACATTTCTCAAACAGCACCTACTTCTTCATTAGAACCTCGTGAGATAATGCTCATGGGAGTTTCACTTTCGGATGGTTTGAACAGACGCCAAGAGCTGTAGGACTGAGCTGAGCCGATCAAACTGTAGCCTGGACTGTAACCCTAGCACTAGAGTGAGACAGACAACCGATATTCCTTCTAACAAAGATGGACACACACTATAAAGAAAAACAGCTTAATGTTTGATGTGTGTGTGTGTCTAGAAGAGCCTCAGTCCAGCTTAGCCCTCAAGTGTTTGTCTTTAACATCACAGGGTTCATAGTTCAGGGTTGGTGTGTTAGAACCGAGCGGCAACCTCCCGCTCTCTCTTGTGAAGCCAATAAGGAAGTGACTAAAACTGTAATTCATCGACAGGCCGCTTGAGGCTGGCTGCAAAAGGGAGTCAGTCCCATAGACTCCCCATGTTAAAATGCCCAACTTTACAGCAGAAAAAACATGTTTTACAGCCTGGTTCAAAAAATGATTTTGGTCTATATTGCTAATTTTGCCCTTCATGACAACTGTGAGGGGTTTGTTTTTTTTTTATAACTCATCCGTTTAAATTATATTAAGCCTTAAAGTTCTGCATAATTAAGGGCGTGGCCACTTGAGTGACAGGTGGATTGCCGCTGCTGACAATGCCGTCGCGCTAGGTGGGCGTGGCTTCAGCAACCAGCTCCCGCCTTTTTGCCCATTTTCGATTTTCCGGGAAAGTCACACGCTGCCAAGATGGCGACGCCCCGCTCTGCACACTTTGAGCTTCAAAACCGCTCTTGAGGAGTCTATGGGTGATGTCACGGACACTACGTCCATATTTTTTTACAGTCTATGGTTAGAACAGTTTTAGTCCAGCTTTGAGTTTGCTCAAATCACTATGAGTCCAAAGCGGCCCATCTGATCCACTGGCTCTGCTCTGAAGGGGAACACTGTGGATAAAGATTCATTTCTATAAAATCATATTACAACATATTAACTACATGTTCTTAACTTTTAAAGTTTCTAACTCCTCTCACCTCCTGTTGCCATGGTGCTGGGGGAGTTGATCTAGCTCCACCTGCTGGTCAAATACAGTAAATGTAGAATAACACTCCACCATCAAACAGGAGGGGTCCTCTGGTTGTCCTGGAACCTTTCCTAGCGGATACTGTTTCCAGGGGACTTTATCTGATTAGACACAAAAACATCAGAGTTAAGAACCTGAACTAAATCATTTAAAACCAACTCAGAATTTACTACTAATTTACCAACTACAGTTTCTTGAGGAGCAAAATGAGGTGCCCTCAGTCCTCATCGGCGATTGGCCAGATAATAGAAGGCTGGGGTTTTGAGATGTCACTCTTCCACATCACATTAAACACCAGCTGACATTACTTGTATTTGGGGTCATGGAAACAGACATCCCCCATGTGCAATGACTGTGGAAGTGTGCAAATGGTCTGAATTTATGAATGAATGTATTATTCATTTATTTGTAATAAACTGCAGCACAAACATCACATTTCACAAACAAGACAATCTGTAAACTAACTGCAGTGTTAATTTGGCATTATTTATATGCTATTATAGTTTTTTAATTTTTTTCTATTTTAATAATTCTATTTAGTTTTATTTTGTATTTCAGTTTTAGTTTTATTAATCTTAGTACTTTAAATGTAATTAAAAATGTTGCTTGGCAATAAACCAATTTTTAAAAATAAGCTGAAATTTTAATCTAATATTTCATTTTATTTCAATTAATAAAAATGTTTTATTATAGTTTTAAATTTAGATCTGAAGGTAGACTGTACACTATATATAGTGTATATCTATATAGTGACAATTTAAAATCTTTCCACTGTTAGCAATAGGTGGGAAAATGTAGATTTATGCAATATATTTAATAAACAAATGAATCCTATGAACTGCTTATTTTTAATGACTTGAAATTTGAACTCACTTGTGAGTTAGTGGATTGAATCAACCTCATACAATTGCCCTCCTCACTGAACAAGAATCAATAAATTAACAGTAAATATAATTCTATGTAAATAAATTTTCATATAAGAAAATGAAATACTTAACAAAAAAGCAGGTACGGTTGTGTGAGTGTTACCTGTGCACACGCTCCATGCAGATCCCCGTAATGCAAAGTTTCTCTCTTGTACAGTTTCTGCACTTAGTTTTTCCTGGAGCTCCTCTGTGGGCGGAGCCTGCACAGATCTGGGGGTGTGGTTAGATGAGTGGGTGTCTCTGTTCTGTGACGTCTTACTCTTGAGTCTCTCCTGAAGGTTTTGTAGGGTGTACACAGGCTGAGCGGGGTCTGGGGGTCCAGGGGATAAGTTTCCATGGTAACCCTGTGTGTAAATGCTACAGAGCTGAAGCAGCTTCTGCTGGGCATCATGTGAGAGGGGCTGGTCCATGTCACTCAAAATCTTAAAAGGCAAGAAGTAAAATTATTTTAGTTACTTCCACCCACACTGTATGTGTAAATATGTGTGCATGTTTACTCACTGTCGCAGAAGAAACGGTGTAGCTGGGCATGGTGCGTTCACACATGCAGAAATCAGATTCTGCCACGGAAACTGTAATCTGTTCGAAAAGATCCTTTCCTTGGATATTTTTAGTCGCTTGTGAGCCTTTAATTCACCTGCCACACACATAGACTTTGTTAAAAGAAGTTTAAAACAATGTTAAAGAAAACATTTTAAAAACTATGGGTCTCAAGCGTGTACACACATTTATGTGTGAAATCTATGTACAATTCATTAAGATTTTTAAATAATAAAATAGATTTTAAAAAAAACTTAAGGCAAAACATTTTGGACACTTTCTTTGCATTATTTTAAGAGATCAGGTTTTCGCAACAGGGAAAGTTTTTAAATGTTCTATTTTCGTAGACTAAATTATATGCTATTTTAGTTTGAGTAAAATGTAATAAAAAGTAATGAATATGACATGATGAAAGACTTTCAAAACTGCATTCATACTCTTTTAGTGTGTTGCTGTCCCCAAGTAAAGTAAAAGTCAACAGGGACTCAGCAGAAGAAATTCATACAGGCTTGGAACAACTTGAAGGTCAGTAAATTCTAGAATTGTCATTTTTGGGTGAACTATCCCTTTAAATGTCCTAAAACTTTTTAAAGGTTTTTGTATGACATTTTTTAACATATATTACCAGAGGGTGTCAGAGAGTCATACTTTTGCTATTGCAGAGTAGAATTTCAGAGATCCAGGAGGCGATGTAGTAAGTTCTGTGACTGGACGGCTCATTCGAGAGCTCGGCGAACAGTTTGTCAAGGATCGGATTTATAAAGATGGATGAATTCAAGACCTTCAAACATGGCAACCAGAAGTGCAAAAACACTCGAGGAAGACATGGAGCGAACATGTCGACAGAGTCCTCTATAGAAAAAGAGGGAGAGAGGTCAATTTAATTTATGTGAGCTAATTCCTTCATGCTTTACTGCTTTCTAAACAAAATCTCATGCATCTGTACCTGAGGTGTCAATATCCAAAGACTGCAGTTGTTCTGCAGTGGGAATAAGGAATCCATCCTGAATTAAAACATCAACAAGGATGTCTCTGTAACACAGACAGAACAGATGGCAATGAGACACATACCCTTTAACATATCAGAAATAAAGTCTTGCTCAGTTGAACACATGCACACACCTGGCCTCTGTGGCGAAGTGTTTGATCTGCGTCAGGATCCAGCTGAGATCAGCGCTGGCATCCGGCCACACGCCACACTTCCCTCCCTGCTTTGCCAGCTCTTCGTACGTCTGCCAAACACACCAAAAACAATGGACACAACATAATCAACAACTTAAAACTGCTTGCATTAATAACAGAAACATCCTTACCAAACACTACTACATGTTTTTAGCTTGTGTCTATCCCACAGACCCACAATACCAAAAGTTTCACAGAGTGTTTTATGAATACAGTGTACTATGATACTACATAGTAATGAAATAGGCATATTCGGGTACAGGTTCTCTGAACACTTGTCAGCCGATGTCTCAGAAACACAAGCTCATACTGCCCTCTGCTGGTGTAAACTGGGATATTATACACAATGTGAGATTGGTCCCAGACTTACCTGAAACTGTTCTCCTTCATAAGAGATGAGCAGTTCTCTGACTTTTTCTGAAAGATAGAGAACAAACAGAGAACTACTATTTAACAGTTCAAAACTATACTACAGTTCAAAAGTTTGGGGTCAGTAAGATTTTTTTTGTTATTTTTGAAAGAAGTCTCTCTTTGGCTTATCACGATGGCAGAAATATTTTTACAATTTAAAACTGTTTTCTATTTTCACATATTTAAAATGTAATTTGCTCCTGTGCTAGCAAAACTGAATTTTCAGAAGCCATTACTCCAGTCTCCCACGATCCTCCTGAAATCATCATAATATGGTGATTTGGTGTTTCTTAATGTTTTTTTTGGAAACCATAATGCCTTTTTTTCAGGATTCTTTTATTAATAGAACAGCATTTATTTTAAATAAGCATCTTGTTACATTATAAATGTTTTTACTTTAACTTTTGAATTTAAAGGAAAATGACACCGTTTTTCTATATTCCACTATGTTCTTCCCTCAACTTAGACGAGTTGATACGTACCTCTCCCGTCTCAGTGCATGCACTCAATCGAAATTTTGTCTTTGGCGCATGGGGAGTTTTCAGGAGTGATGATATTACTGCGCCAAGGTCGAAGTGCTGCGAAGTGCTCTTCCGCCATACATTATAGTCGTCATTTTTTATCCGCTTAGGAAATCACCACTGTTTATTTTGTGTCACCATACTCGTGTAACTACTCATGTAACTGTCATTAAATAGGGAAAACATGGAAGTGTTTGGTGGCTTCTAAATTCATCCCTGTTTGGATCCTAAGGAAAGAATGGTGCTAAGCTAAACGCTAGCATAGTGGTGCCGCGCGCTACAGCAGAAGTGAGACGGGAGAGGTAGTTTTAGTTTAGTGAGGGAAGTAGTTGGTTGTGTATGAACTGTGGCGTTTGAGGTGGTGTCCTTGATTAAATTATTTTACATATTTTTTTTACATTTTGAACAAAGCTAATGCTTTGCATTTAAGTGACATGAAATACCCGTTATACACTACAAAGGTATTTATTATTTTTTTATGCAATTAGTCTTATATTGTAATATAATAGTCATGTTTCTCAGCTGTAGAAGTCCCATCAGTGTCTGTCAGTTCAACAACTCTCTCCTTTACTGACAAACGTCCAACTGGAGTTTTATGCGTAAAAGGCTACTCACTGTGTGCCTCGATCTCTTTCTGTCTGCGGAGTAGATCTTCCTCTTGTTTTTTAACAAACTCCTCTTCATCCTCCTCTTCTGATGAAGAGTTCCAGTCCTCTGTCAGCTGACTGCCCACTTGGCGAGACCAGTACTGTTGATGCAACCAGTCCAACACAAATCCACAACCTGAGGAACACAAACAAACATAAACACAATGCACAAATTTAAACACTACAATGACACATGCAGCAAGAAGAGTGTTTACATGTGTGACTGTAAGGAAAGAGCTGTTCTTCACCTTTTCGGCACCACTTTAGTGATGGTAGTCTGCGGTGTGTCAGATCATGCCTGAGGTTTACCACCCACTCCGGGATATTTATCTGTCAGAGAGACAAACTGTAGTCAGACTGCAGTTATAGCAGATTATTAAAGACGCTCATCTGAGTTGAAGTTTGACTCACTTTCCCAGCTAACCTTCGTAAGGGTCTGGCAACTTTTTTCTGTTGCCGTTCTGTGATGAGATTAACAAACCTGAAACACAATCATACTCGTTACTCCAGTAACGTCAAATGTACTGATTTGTATGGTTCAAGTGAAATTGATGGATGGTAAACATACCGAACCAGTGCCATGCCATACAGCAGCACTAGATCATTGGCCTCCAGCTGACCCGTGCTGTCCAGCACCTGACAACGCACCAGGTCCGCTGTACTGTCCACGGCTACCGGAGTGCTTTGTCCGAACCTGTAACAACATACAGCATTATCAAAGACAATGTCGCAGACCTGTCCTAATAAACGAAGTCAGACTAGAGTTGGGCGATGGCTACCAAATCCAACACTCACAATCTGACCCTCATCTTCCAGCCTATTTAATCGAATTTATTTAAAATAATTTTGAATTTCGTGGCTGTTTTTAGTTTGTGTAAAACATCTAGCCTATAATTTGTTTGGCGTTTTGCACAATAAAATCTTTACTGTTTAAATTGTGTCATTGAACTGTTTTTTGAATGTTATCTGTATTGTGATCGGGAACAACTTCCTTATGTTATTACATAAAAAAAAAAAAAAATAAAAATTATCTGAAGTAACTGTGCAGGAATTTAAAGCATGCATTGTACTGGGCGTTATTGGGGTCACGGGGAATGCCTGCTGAACACCGTGATGTCTGCCAGCCATTGAAGATGGATGATGGCATTGTTTATCGGCCCAACCCTAGTTCAGACATTTTCAAAATTTCAAAATGGGCCACAAAAAAGACCTAAGCAGTTTGGAGAAAAACAGTGCAAAACAGAAACGAAAAAAAAGAGAGAGAGAAAAAAAAAACAATTAAATAAATAATTTTAATAAAATAATTACAAATGTATTAAAATAAAATGATGTAAAAAAAATAACAGCAATAGATTTAGTGCTACAGTGATTAGAAAAAATAATTCATGTAACAATAGAAACTAAATATTAAAAAGTAGTATTTTAATATTATTTAAAATATTAATTGTTCAAAGTATATATTTGGTCTTTACACACGATAATGAATTGTTGCCTTTTACACTTTAGGAGGTCATATTTGGGGTCCATAGCAAATAAAACATTGAAAACCCAGAAGCTAGTTAGTTGCCAACGCCTCGGAATACCTCAGATGATGCCAACCCTGAAACAACATACAGAACTACAAAATTTTGCAATAAGTTTGATTGCAACATATGATAATTGTGTTAATAGTGTTCATCGTCTGTTTGATTATGTCTTAAATTGATTTTTCCGTACATTTCTGCCATATGTATATTAACTGACAGTCACCACTGATAATCTACTACTAAATATTGTAGAAACTTATTTTTCTGTAAAGTTGCTTTGCAACGATTTGTATCGACAAAAAACTGAATGTAAGTGTGAATCTTCAAAATAATGCCCAAAACACATCTTATCCCAAAACCAAAATAATACCAAGATATCACATTTTCAATAAAGCCAAACTAATCTACTGTTGGAACCCTCTGAATTGCTTGCATTATGACATTATTTCTAGGACAGTTTAAGCATTTCCTGTGATGGGTAGATTACTTACAAATTGTAAAGTTAGTCCGTTACTGACTTAAAGTTTCATGACGAAAGTTACGTTATTAAATAACGTCATTTATTACATTACACATTTTAGGGGATCTGATTACTTTTTTAACCTAACTTATTCAATTAATTCGAGCAGGATAACGTTGTTCATTACTGCTATAAAAATACAAGAGAAAGAAAATATGTATGGATGTGTGTGTATAAATATATGTCATCAACAAAGTTAAGTGCATTACATGACAAGGGTTTCCCAAACGGAGTTCGTAAGTTAATAAAGTTAATAATTAAATCATTAATCATACAAATTTAAAGCTTAACAGACAGAAAAGAAAATCGTAATTCAAAAGAGGAAACATCAGTTGTCACGTGACCCAACAGACCGCAATCACAACATCTCCGACACTGTGTGCAGGACATCAGATCACTCTCACAGCAGGTCCATCCCTGACCACCGTGACGTCACCTGCCCTTCCACGCGGAGATCCTGTGCAGCGCGTGTTTCTGCAGCGCGGGCTCTTTGGAGAACAAATACTCCAGCACATGCTCGTACTCCGCTTTGTTCATCCAAGCCACGACGTGAAGCGTCTTCCCCACCGTTTTCTTCTTCATCTTCAGATCGTGGTCTTTACACTTGCGAACGCTGTAGTATCTGGACCCGCAACAGGAAAACAAGCCTGTGCATCTAGAGTCGGAGAAAACAAAACATATGATTCATGCAAATTCATCCGATTTCCGAACACATCACGGTCCTACGCCCCTCCAGCGGTGCGGCAGGTTGAACCCTCCCCTTGCAAAAGTGATGCACAATGGTTCAATGGTTCCGTACGTACCAACCAAGCGGCAACCTATGGGATTATTATCCTGCCATGATTCAAAACTGAAAATAAAGTTCTGAAAGGTTGAAACTAAGTGTTCGAAAGCCCAAAATCTTACAAAAAAAAGTTTTGCAAGATCGAAAAATAAGATTTGCAAGCTTGCAAAATGTAAAAAAATAAAAATATCTCTGCAAACATTATCTTGTTTTTGAGATTTCCTTCTTCAGGACTGCAACATTTTTTTTACGATGTTGCGCAAAGAATTTTTCAGATTTTAAAATTTGTCAGTGTTCTTCCCACTGTATTAGTTTGTTTTCCAGGTTTGAAACCTTTTAAATGGTGATCTGAAAACTGGTGTGCGAATGTGTGTGAAAAAAAGTTTTGAAACTCTGAAAACAGAGTTTTGCAGGCTTGCAAAGTGGTAAAAAAAAAAAAAAAATCTCTGCAAACATAATTTTGTTTTTGAGTTTTCCTAGTTCAGAAGTGCAACACTCTTTTTTACGGTGTTGTGCAATCATTTTTTTTTCAGAGTTTCGAATTTGTCACTGTTCTCCCAGTGTATAGTTTGGTTTCCAGATTTGAAACCTTGTAAATAGTGATCTGAAAACTGGTGTGCGAACAGGTGAAAAAAAGTTTTGAAACTCTGAAAACTGAGGTTCGAAAGGGCGAAACTTATTACATTACATTACATTTGCACTCCTGCAGACTATTTTTTCAGAGCCGAGTTTACAACACCCACTTTGCGGAGATACGCCCACACAGTTGCGAGCTTGCGACTCACGTGATTTGTGGCAGCGTTGTCACGCAGCTCCGCTCTGAAACTCTGAAACTCAGACTGAGCGAAAATGAAGCTTCGCAAACTCGCAACTTAAAAAAAAAGCCTGGAGGGAGGGCCTTCTGCTCTTGGCCAATGCTTTGCTGTCTGCTGACGTACAGTCCAATCACAAGTCGTATTTACTGGAAAGGTGGGACTGACCGACTGTTCCGCCAATGACGAAAGCGCACAGGATACGCAAACAGAGGATGCACGGATCTCTGGCCACAAGGCGGTCCCGTCTAGAGCTGCAAGAAGAACCGCGTCTATGGCTGGATAGCGTACGGTCCGGTCCAAAAATAAGGCTACCGACTTGTCGCGGGAATTCACTAGCTATACAATTGCCAGTAGCCACTGAGTTTACCACTGATAGGCCGGCGGTGCATCAATATACACACTCACCTCACCATGGCCTGGAGATGTACAGTGTTGCCAACTTAGCACCTTTGCAGACCCCTTTAGCAAGTTTTTTTTTTCTTCTTCAAAAAAGCACCTAGCGACAAATCTTTAGGGTTTGCACCAAACCTTAGGCCTATTTAGTTTCTGAGACTTGCCGTTATTGCTGCGCGAGGTCTTTGCTTTCTCTCTCTGTGCGTCTGCTGTGTTCAGACGCACAGAGACGCATATGATGTTGCTTCTCTAATTTTACTTGCAAGTCTAGCCGAAATCACAGCTCTTTTGTTTCTTTTTATGTTAGTGTGTTTTTTTTTGATTTAATGAGACGACGGCTCGATTATCAGGATTTTTGTGCAGATTAATGTTTTGGAAGGGAGAGCTGGTCACTATTTCATATTCATTGTCTGACAACAGAAACAGTAAAATATATAAATGAAAACAGTTTTTTTTTTTTTTTTTTTTAGAATTTAGCTGCATCCAAATACAGTATGTGGGCAGAGAGAGGCAAAAAAATGTAATAATAAATAATAAATGTGCATTTTCAGAAGAAGTGAGCTGAAAGTGAGTCGTTCGCTGCGTGAGGTGAGTGTGTATATTGATGCACCGCCGGCCTATCAGTGGTAAACTCAGTGGCTACTGGCAATTGTATAGTGAATTCCCGCGACACGTCGGTAGCCTTATTTTTGGACCGGACCGGATGCTATCCAGCCATAGACGCGGTTCTTCTTGTAGCTCTAGACGGGACCGCCTTGTGGCCAGAGATCCGTGCATCCTCTGTTTGCGTATCCTGTGCGCTTTCGTCATTGGCGGAACAGTCGTCAGTCCCACCTTTCCAGTAAATACGACTTGTGATTGGACTGTACGTCAGCAGACAGCAAAGCATTGGCCAAGAGCAGAAGGCCCTCCCTCCAGGCTTTTTTTTAAGTTGCGAGTTTGCGAAGCTTCATTTTCGCTCAGTCTGAGTTTCAGAGTTTCAGAGCAGAGCTGCGTGACAAACGCTGCCACAAATCACGTGAGTCGCAAGCTCGCAACTGTGTGGGCGTATCTCCGCAAAGTGGGGGTGTTGTAAACTCGGCTCTGAAAAAATGGTCTGCAATAGGAGTGCAAATGTAATGTAATGTAATAAGTTTCGCCCTTTCGAACCTCAGTTTTCAGAGTTTCAAACCTTTTTTTCACCTGTTCGCACACCAGTTTTCAGATCACTATTTACAAGGTTTCAAATCTGGAAAAACAAACTATACACTGGGAGAACAGTGACAAATTCGAAACTCTGAAAAAATGATTGCACAACACCGTAAAAAAAGAGTGTTGCACTTCTGAACTAGGAAAACTCAAAAACAAAATTATGTTTGCAGAGATTTCTTTTTTTTTTTATTTTATTTTTTTTTACCACTTTGCAAGCCTGCAAAACTCTGTTTTCAGAGTTTCAAAACTTTTTTTCACACATTCGCACTCCAGTTTTCAGATCACCATTTACAAGGTTTCAAACCTGGAAAACAACCTAATACAGTGGGAGAACACTGACAAATTTGAAAATCTGAAAAATTCTTTGTGCAACATCGTAAAAAAAATGTTGCAGTCCTGAAGAAGGAAATCTCAAAAACAAGATAATGTTTGCAGAGATATTTTTATTTTTTTATATTTTGCAAGCTTGCAAATCTTATTTTTCGATCTTGCAAAACTTTTTTTTGTAAGATTTTGAGCTTTCGAACACTTAGTTTCAACCTTTCAGAACTTTATTTTCAGTTTTGAATCATGGCAGGATAATAATCCCATAGCAACCTCCCGTTCTCTCTCGTGAAGCCAACAAGAAAGTGACTTAAACTGTAATTCGTCAACTGGCCGCTAGAGGCTGGCTGCAAAAGGGAGTCAATCCCATAGACTTCCCATGTTAAAATGCCCAACTTTACAGCAGAAAAAAAACGTTTACAGCCTGGTTCAAAAAATGATTTTGGTCTATTTAGCTAATTTTACCCTTCATGAAAACTGTGAGGGGGTGATTTTTTTTTTTTATAATTCATCCGTTTAAATTATATTAAGCCTTAAAGTTCTGCATAATTAAGGGCGTGGCCACTTGAGTGACAGATGGATTGCGCTGCTGACACTGCCGTCGAGCTAGGTGGGTGTGGCAACCAGCTCCCGACTTTTTGCCCATTTTCCATTATCCAAGAGTGACGTGCGGTGACACGCTGCCAAGATGGCGACGGTCAGCTCCGCCTACTTTAGGCTTCAAAAACGCACTTCGGAAATCTACGGGTGTCATCACAGACACTACATCCATGTTTTTATACAGTCTATGGTACCGCGGCAATCCACCTGTTACTCAAGTGGCCACACCCTTAATTATACAGAACTTTAAGGCTTAATATAATTTAAACGGATGCGTTATAAAAAAAAATCACCCCCCTCACAGTTGTCATGAGGGGCAAAATTAGCTATATAGACCAAAATCATTTTTTGAATCAGCCTGTAAACATGGTTCCCTTTCATAGGTCACTTCGATGCTGCGGTGACGTCACCGTATGGGAACACCTTCGGTGTGACGAATGTCTGAAGCCCTATACCATCTCGCCAATCCTATTGGCCAAATAGCGCTTGGCACCGCCCTACGCATGCGTACGCATCGTATACCCGGGTGCCGCGCGCTATTTCGCTCAGATTTCATTTCCTTCAGGAAAGAGAATCATCTGTGCCCTGGAATCATCTCGCGTTCATAGCGGTTTTCTCGAGCAGTGTTAACTCCTCTTCGCGGACGCGATGAGCTTTCGAAAGTGCAAGGAACCGTGTACCAGGTTCATCACTAAGGGAGACACTCACGAAAGGTGCGTAGTCTGTTTGGGATTACATCACGCGCAGTCTGCGCTTAGTGGCCTTTCCTCTTGTCCCCACTGTGATGGCCTGCGACTTAAAGTACTGCGCTCGAGGGTAGAAGTGTTTTCCAAGGTCGCCCCCGCGTCTAACCCCCGCGCGTGTCGCTTCTGCGGCTGCCGAGGCACCGCACGAGGCGATGGCTTGGGGAGACATGTGCGACCTCACTTACGACGACAGCGCGGCGCTGGAGTTTTCTCCACATCGCTCGCTCTCCCCTACCCGAGTGCAGGATGCCACCTTCGTCGAACCCGTTGTGTTCTCGGACGGGGGGTTTACAGCCCACCCCGGAGGCATACGATGCTATCTCCTTCGGTTGTGGGCAGTTCGACGACGACGTCTTATCCACCGCGGCTTCGGAGTCTGAGGACTTCGTGGCAGATACGGACAGCCCTCTCCCTCCTAGCGGACAGGAGAAGCGCGTCTCTCCCTCCTACAGCGAGCTGTTGGACGTGGTCTCTCGTGCGGTGGGTAAGCTGGGACTGGACTGGGAGGTTGAGAAGGCCGAGGCCCAACCTTCATCTAAGCTGGACGACCGTTTTTTGACTAGTCGTGCTCCCGCGCAGCCCCCGTAGGCCCCTGCCTTTTTTCCCGGACCTCCACCAGGAGGTTTCGAGGTCCTGGAAGCAGCCCTACTCGGCGCGCATCACGAACGCTGCGGCTGCGGATTTCGCCACCATTTCAGATATGGCGAACCGTGGCTATACAGCGATGCCTCCGGTTGAGGAGACTCTCGCCGAACATCTGGCGCCTAATTCGGCCACGGCATGGAAGTCTCGCCCCCTCCTTCCTTCGAAGGCGTGTCGAGTCACGTCTAGCCTCGTCGGGAAATCTTACATGGCTGCTGGCCAGGCGGCCCGCATCGCTCCACTCTATGGCGGTCCTCCAGGCCTACCAAGCGGAGCTTTTAAAGGATCTCGACGAGGGGGAGGGCATCACACACCCGAGGCTGTGAAAGAGCTGCGTCGGGCAACGGATTTGGCGCTACGCGCTACCAAACATACTGCTCGGGCAGTGGGCCGTTCCATGGCTGGTTTGATTACGGTCGAGCGCCACCTTTGGCTGAATCTCACCGATATCAAAGAAAAGGATGAATCTTTTCTCATGGACGCGCCCATTTCTAAGGACGGTTTGTTTGGAGAGGCAGTTACGTCGGTGGTGGATAAATTTAGGGCAGCGAAACAGCAATCAGCCGCTTTCCGCCAGCTGATTCCACGCAGACCCAGAGAGACTGAACGGCGGCAGGCGCCCGCGCGGTCTCGTTCAACCTCTTCAAACCGCCAACGGGCTGCCTCACGGGAAGAGCCTTCGCCTATGGCGCCCCCCTCGTAAGGACTGGGGTCCTAAGGCTTTTCCACCAGCTCGCCAGCGACAGCGGAAAAGATTAGACCTGAGTTCGACGGCTAATGCCTCTCGCTCTCGGGCTCCTAATAGCAGCTCCTGATATTCTCGCTGCTTGCCAGGGACTGTGCCCTCCGCTAGAGAGCGTTGTTGGACCGTTTTCGCGCATCCAACCCTCTCACTGCAGTCCCCACGCTCTAACATTGACTGTCTCGCCGCAAAAAGGCGCTTCGAGCAGCATTGGATCGAGTAACCATGTCAGGCGTTTCCTCAGACACTCTGCGCGATTCAGCCTTCAGAATCCGAGGAACGCTACAAGGGTCTGGCAAAGACGGCCCGTTTATGACGGCTCATACAGCCGCCGCTTTTTTCGCTAGCGGCAGAGCCCGATGTTCATCTTGTTGGATTAATTCCTGCCGTGGACACGCTTCAGGATTATACACAACGAGATGCAGCGGATTTGACGCACGCGCTTCCCCGGCTTACGGACGCCGCGAGCTTTCCGTATTCGGGGCATGTTAACGCGTATGAAAACGCTGAAAAAGGCGGAAACCTTGAAACCACTGACGCTATTTCGGGCCGCGTGGGAACGCTTGCCCGGCATTTCGCAATGGGTGTTACGCACGATTCGTCTCGGATACACCATTCAGTTTCGAAAAGGCCCGCCTCCTTTCCGCGGAATTCTTCCCACGGTTGTGAAACCAGAGGAAGTCGCGGTGCTGCGGCAAAGAAATGACAGCTCTGCTGAAGAAAGGGGCTATAGAAGAAGTACACCCCTCTCAGATGGAGTCAGGTTTTCACAGCCGCTATTTTGTTGTACCAAAAAAAGGGGGCGGTTTGCGACCCATATTGGATCTACGCCGTTTGAATCTTGCACTCAGGACGAGCAAATTCAGGATGTTAACGGTAAAGTCCATTTTGTCTCAGATTCAACCAAACACTTGGTTTGTCACGATCGATCTGAAGGATGCATATTTTCATATTCAGATCATCAAGAGACACAGGAAGTTCCTCAGATTCTCTTTAGAGGGCAAAGCGTATCAATACCGTGTTCTTCCGTTCGGCTTAGCCCTGGCTCCCCGAACTTTTTCAAAATGCATGGACGCAGCTCTGGCCCCGTTGCGGCTCCAGGGCGTTCGTGTGTTGAATTACTTGGACGATTGGCTGGTGCTAGCTCAATCACAGACTCAAGCACTCTCTCACCGAGATTTAGTGCTGAATCATTTAAGAAGCCTGGGCTTATGCACGAATTTCCAGAAGAGTGTTTTAATCCCCTATCAACGGATAACCTTTCTGGGAATAGATTTGGACTCTCGCGCGATGACAGCCAGACTATCTCTCCCGCGCGTTCAGTCTCTCACGTCATGCGTGCGTCACTTCAAAGTAGGCCGCACAGTGACGGTGAGTTTGTGTCTCAGGCTGTTAGGTCTGATGGCAGCGGCATCCCCTGTAATTCGTCTGGGCTTACTTCACATGCGCCCTTTTCAGTGGTGGACGAAAAGTCAGAACATTTCACCCCGTTGTTTTCCGCATCGTACGATTTCGGTGACACGGAGGTGTGTTATGTCAATAAAAACAGTGGATGTCAACCGAGTTCCTTCTAGCCGGAGTTCGGCTGGGGATTTGTGCTTCCCGAGAGACTGTCACGACGGACGCGTCTTTGACCGGTTGGGGAGCTGTTTGTCAAGGGCGCCCAGCTCATGGAGTGTGGACAGCGACACAACGCGGTTGGCACATAAACAGGTTGGAACTACTGGCAGTTTTTCTAGCTCTCCAGTATTTCTCAAATCTGCTGACCGGCCGTCATGTACTACTCAGGTCAGACAACATGGCGGTTGTGTCATACCTGAATCATCAAGGAGGGTTACGCTCTCGCCCCCTGTGCAGGCTGGCGAGGAGTATTCTTCTTTGGTCTCGGAACAGATTTCTATCGATCCGAGCAGTTCATGTCCCCGGACGTTTGAACGTCGGAGCGGATCTGCTATCCAGACAGACTCTGGAGCAGGGGGAATGGAGATTACACCCACAGACGGTGAGCCTTTTATGGCAGATATTCGGAGAGGCGAGAGTGGACTTATTCGCGTCGAGCACGACTACGCATTGCCCGCTGTGGTTCTCCCTATGCCCTCCATCGCCCCTAGGCCTGGATGCGTTAGCTCACGATTGGCCCAGGACCAGCTTGTATGCTTTTCCTCCAATTCGTTTAATTCCAGCGGTGTTGTCCAGGATACGGCTGGACAGAGTGGAGCAGCTGCTGCTGGTGGCTCCGTGGTGGCCCACACAGCCGTGGTTTGCGGAACTGGTCAGTCTAATAGTGGGCTCTCCATGGGAGATTCCCCTCAGACAGGACTTACTATCGCAAGCACGAGGGATGATTTGGCACCCGAGGCCAGATCTGTGGAAACTGTGGGCGTGGCCTCTGAGCGGAGTGAGTTAATATGTCCCGGTCTTTCTGCGGAAACCTCCGAGACTATTATGAATTCCAGAGCAGCATGTACGAGACGCTTATATGCTTTCAAATGGAAGCTGTTTACGACCTGGTGTGGTTTTCGTAGTATAGACCCAGTTTACTGCCCAGTGGCTTCAGTACTGGAGTTCCTTCAAGACCGTTTCTCTGATGGTGTAACGCCAGCAACTTTGAAAGTTTATGTGGCAGCCATTTCAGCTAACCACGTATATATGGATGGTGCTTCAGTGGGCCGTCATCCGCTGGTCTCTCGCTTTTTACAAGGTGCGCGACGGCTGAGGCCTTTCCGCCCTGTGCGAGTTCCCTCATGGGATTTATCTATTGTACTGCAAGGTCTATCAGGACATCCGTTTGAGCCCTTGGAAACCGTACCGGATAAAATCCTGACCTTGAAGACAGTTCTTCTTATGGCCTTATCCTCCCTCAAGAGAGTTGGGGATTTACAGGCTCTTTCTGTTTCGCCGTCGTGCATGGATTTTGCACCAGGCTTTGTGAAGGTATTGCTGCGACCGAGGCCTAATTATGTCCCTAAAGTCGCTTCGAACCCCTTTCATTTTCAGCAGACGGTCCTGGAGGCTTTACCCCCTGCTGGGATAGGATCAGAAGATCTAAGTCTTTGCCCTGTCAGAGCGCTTAAGACTTATGTCGATCGATCAGCCTCATGGCGTGAGTCCGACCAGCTGTTTGTCTGTTTTGGACATAAGAATAGAGGCCATGCTGTCACAAAGCAACGCATGTCCCATTGGTTGGTGGAGGCAATATCTTTAGCCTATGAGGCGCGCGGTCTCGCCTCGCCTCTAGGAGTCAGAGCTCATTCCACTAGAGCAGTCGCTTCCTCTCAGGCGGCCCTCAGTGGATCTTCTATGGCTGATATCTGTGCTGCGGCAGGATGGTCCTCACCGAGCACTTTTATAAAGTTTTACAGTCTGGATGTAAGGACGGCTCCTGGCTCCCAGGTTCTCTCCGCTTGAGCAGATGCTTCCTTGGATCCCAGCTATCAGGTACGTCAGGCGTTATGGTATAGGGTTCCCATACGGTGACGTCACCGCAGCATCGAAGTGACCTATGAAAGGGAACATCTCGGTTACGTATGTAACCACAGTTCCCTGAATAGGGAACGAGATGCTGCGGTCCCGGCCGTTCCATACCTGATAGCGTTCTTCTCTTCAGTTCATGAAATCTGAGCGAAATAGCGTGCGGCGCCTGGGTATACGATGCGTACGCATGCGTAGGGCGGTGCCAAGCGCTATTTGGCCAATAGGATTGGCGAGATGGTATAGGGCTTCAGACATTCGTCACACCGAAGGTGTTCCCATAAGGTGACGTGTACGCATGATCTCGTTCCCTATTCAGGGAACTGTGGTTACATACGTAACCGAGATGTTTTTTCTGCTGTAAAGTTGGGCATTTTAACATGGGGAGTCTATGGGACTGACTCCCTTTTGCAGCCAGCCTCAAGCGGCCAGTCGATGAATTGCAGTTTTAGTCACTTCCTTGTTGGCTTCATGAGAGAGAGCGGGAGGTTGCAGCTTGGTACAAACAGAGGACATTCTCTGGTACAAACCAGTACACTTCTTCTTCTTTTTCTTTTATTGGCAACCGCACTTAACAGTGCATTACTGCTATCATCAGGTTGGATCAGATACTTTTCCTTTATCTCTTAAAGGGGTCATATGATGCGATTTCAAGTCTTCCTTTCTCTTTGGAGTGCTACAAGCTGTTTGTGAATAGATAAGATCCCTTAAGTTGCAAAGTCTAAAGTCTCAAACCCAAAGAGATATTCTTAATAAAAATTTAGACTCGTCTACGCCCTCCTAAAATGCCTGGTTTAAACACGCCCCCACGTCTACCTCACGATGTGGGAAGATTTGCATAACGCCATCCAAATATTCACACAAAGAACGGTGGTGTAACTTTGATTCTCGCTGTTGCTGCCTGCGCCATGTTGGGGAGATGCTGTTTCGTTGTGAAAGCGAAAATACTTTGTTTGGCCTTCCAAAAGTGGACACAACTAGAAATCAGTGGTACATTTGTAATTACAACACTGTTCCAGAACAGTTCAACCCAAATATACAGATGTGTGCATTTTATGGAGGACTGTTTCCTGATCCTGGGAGAGTAGACTACAATGCCAGCTGTTCTGACTCACAGACTGTAAGTACGTTTACATATGTAAAGGATTTGCTACTGATGATTCAAACGTGAGTTTTGAGCAGTGTAGAGTAACTGTTAGAGCTTGTTTGTCGTTTCTCTGATCACAAATGCAGACATGGTTTTATGTTTAAACGGCGCGATGCAACACAATGTGTAAAAAGACAGTATAAGTCATTATAATCCGTAATTATGTCCCCACTGGATGCAACAAATGGCTTGTTTGTAATGGGTTTTAATGTTTTTGTCTTGGACACGGACACGGCATCACAGTATGGCAAGGGGCGTAACATTTCCGTCACACGCAAGAGGCATTCTGCAAATAACAACGCACTGGATAGCTGGCCAATCAGAGCACACCTCGCTTTTTTAGAACGATGAGCATAGAGGAGAAACAATAATGTACAATATGTGGAAAATAAAGGTTTTTTTAATCTTAAACAGTATTTTGGACCTTAAACACATTTCACACATTTCAGCAACATCATACACCCCCCCCCCCCATTTAAAAAAAAACACTGGTGCTGTGTGCTCAGCTCCTCCAGTTTCCACCCCAGTTCCCTTTAACTCCCAATATCCCTCTGTATCCTTATTTAACCTCTTCTACCCACACAGTATATTAGTTTCTTATTTTAATTTTCTATATTTTTTTATTATATTATTTTCTTATTTATTAAACCTGTGTTATTTTGTGTTTTAAACACATTTACCGTAGTATTTCCTATATCTGAGTCTAATATATTCTTTAATGTTAACTCTTTTCCTTCATTCTTCCATACTTCTTCTCTTAGCACTTCTCTTTCTTCATCATGACCCTTACAATTAATAATCACATGTTCTACAGTTTCAACCAGCCCACTTCTTCTTCTTTGACGTTTTTATAGCGGTTGGCAAACCAGCTTTAGGTGCATATACCGCCACCTACTAAGATGGAGTGTGAAGCATTGCTGTTAAAGGAAAAACTAAAAAGCTAAAGAAGGAAGAAGAAAAAAAAAACATAATTCTTTAAATCCTGTTCATTAACTCTGTGTCTTTGAGATACATAAATAATATGTGAAACATGTCTATAGTTGCATCTTTATTTAAACTCTATGTCTGGATGTTTTCAGTACACTTTTTACAATAAAAGAAGGCTTAAAACGGAGCTGGGAATATTAATGTTAACTGCATTCAAATGATTGTTATGGTCTATGGCAATAAAGAACAGTTTCCTCAAACTCTTGGTCAGTCAGAAATATTTTGCATGTGATGAGCACGATCAGCCATTTTCAGATAAGACACGTTTCAGTCAAAGCAGTGACAGCAAACCTCCAGCTCTTCTGATAAAACCTCGTCCTGTTTTAATATCACACAATGAAAATGAGAGATTAATTTTAACTCTTTATAAAACATCCTATTCAGCACTAACAAAAAGTAACATGATTCTGCCATTTTTGGACCTGGTACCATGGTACGTGAATACGGCAATCATTTAGTAGGCTACCACTACATATATAAAAATACCATTGTAATACATATGATAACTGTACCACCACAATACTTATTGTACGGGACACAAGCAGATTGCATGATCCTCCAATGAGCATCTATAGGAGATAATATTCACAATTCACGATATTCTGGTCTTTCTAGTCATTTAAATAAACTTCTGGCAATTAGATTAATGTGCTTACATGATACTGAATATGACAGATAAAAACTGTGGTAATTTTGTGCATGTAAACACAAAATTGCATTACAAAATGGCCTATTTGACTCACAATAAAAATCAAAGGATATTTAAAATGATCAAAGTATAGTCATAGCCAAAGTTTTTTTTTATTATTATTTAAAGTCCCTAAATTCCAAATCCAATTCTAAAAATACAAGTAATAAAAGATGCTCACCAGTTTTATACGGAAGTGTTTGTTCTTCAGGAAGAGTTTTCAGTGTTGGGTTACTTGTTTGTTTTGAAAATATTTTCTAAAATGTAGTTTTATCAACATTGAATCAAGTGGCACGATTGAGTTTTGGGTCCATATAAGTCTCGCCATGTTTCTCAGGCATTTCCCGTACCAAACGATGCCTTTCAACAGAGGAAGCCAAGACGAGCTTGGAATTTCTGGGGAAAATTACGTCACTGTTGGAATTGTGTGGGATACCCCCACCTCGCATTCCCAGAGCGCGCGCGTTGAAGCCCCGGCGTCTGTGGCACACAAAGCAGTGCATAACGGGGCCTGTGAGAAACCGGGCGGAGTTTAGTCAGACGCGCTTTGGTTAGCGTGCCTCGGCTGGGCTGGGTGTGGTTTTCAAAACTCAGTTCCGTTAGCAGGAAACGACTCTAAGGACCACCAGTACTTCTCTGCGCGACAAAGACGCACTAAAAAGTGAAACTTTGTCTTCGGGATCTGGAAGACATTTGAGGAGAAGCTTTTCCTCACGGGCGGTGACGGTTGCTCACTCTTGCGCGTGGACGTCAGCCGATGGGAAAAAGTTTGGCTTTCTGTTGACTTCATTGTATCAGCTCAGTTTGTGACACATCCGTGAGAGAAGAGACTAAATACAGACAAGATGCCGAAAACGGTGAGTACCCTTGAGGAATTTAAACTGTTGGTTTGAGTTTGTACTGTAGCAAACAAAAATGGGAAGACATTTCACAGTGATTTTAAAAGCTGCGCATTTTTGGTGAAACAGGAGACAGCAGCGACGCGTAGGCGCTCGAAAGGGGCGAAGATGGGCTTTCTCTTGTTGGCATTTTTGCCAGCCAGGTCCCGCGGGTGAACAGTAGGCCATGCGTGATGCACTATTTATGACCAGAATTAATTATTTGGACAATGACGGTCGTTCATCCCATCCGAACGCACTGAAGAAGAACTTGTTGCGTTTCGAATGAATAGGAGTCGGACGATCTGTCTACTTAATTAGTTTCTTTACTTTTCTTCACTCATGCTTTCGCTGTGTGTTGTATTTTTTTTATAAGCAATTTTCTAAATCTATGAACTTAGCAGTGGCGTTTTGTGTTGTATAGGGGCTGAACCGTTACTCGGTGACAACCTGTAACCCCCCTCTCTCCTCCCTCCCCAAATCTGATTGGCTTTGCATCAAAGTTGCCGTGAATAGGCCGTCTGGTGGTGGTGTGGATTTTGATTCCCAGTGAGTCGAATCTTTTGACTTCTTTCACAAAAGATTCGTTCAGGTTCACTGACTAGTTAAGTTACATCATTAGGCCAGTAGGTGGCAACAAGAACGTCTTTTTGTGTTATGAGTTATTGAATCATAACCGATTCCATTCAAACACGGGTTGTATTATCTTTTATTAAACTGGGTCTATACGTCTACTAAAAGACTTGGGGAAACGGAGAGAGTGTTTAGGCCACAATTTTATTTTTCTCTCGATTTTTTTTCAATTAAGTCTTCATGTTCTTTAAATAAATGTCTAAGGTCATTTGTGATTTCACTGACAACTTCTGTCTCCTTTATTAATCGTAACCACGTGGTGGAATAAAATCAGTCACGTGGGGGATCAGTCACGTCACGAAAGTGAATGAGAACTATTTGATCACTTAAAAGATTCATTCAAAGCGATTCACGTGTGCATTTCATTTAAGCCTCTTGTCCAGCAGCGTATTGGCGCGTTTTTGGTCTGCTTTTTATAAGTAGTTCCGTATAAGAAATATGAGGCGTGTCAGAAGCGGCTGTTCCAGCATTTTTGGAGCTCGTCTGTCACAAAGGCCAGACGAGCTCATGGCGCAGTCTAGGACAATTATCCATGCCAAGGCTCACCCACTTTTTTCCCCCTAGAGTTCCTGATTTTTTATTCTTTTTTGTTTGTTACACCTCATAATTAATGAATCATTGTTTTATTAAAGATTATATTTAAGACCATAGACCAACAGTAGGATGGAGGGACAAATCTTTTTATCACAAGTAGCTCAAGTTTTTAGTTTAAGCAATTTCTTTCATCTGTGAAATGCCTTTCAGTGCTTGAGTGTCACTAGTTACATACGAGTATTGCATGAGATATAAGTATTCAAAAGAACAACTAGCAAAAAAAAAAAAAAAAAATTACCATGGACGTGCGCTGTAGTCTAGGAGCTTGTACCATATTGTTCTTTGAAAAGTACCATGTAAATACCCAAATGACTAATCTTTAAAAACGAACTGAAACAGAATTTCCTAGCCTTTCTTGTGTATTAATATGGAAACCTGTGTTTCAATCATTAAAATGTTAGATAATACTTAGTCCTCCTGAGAACCATGAAAAAAAGTTTTGTGAATTTTTTTTTTTTTTTTTTCCTGAGAACCAGTTGGTTGGAGTACTTTTTTTGTAATGTAGTTAAATTATTTTATTCTATGTCCTTTGTAGAGGATGCCAGGACTAAGTTATTTAAAAAATAAAATAAAAATAAAATAGACATGAAAAGGCATGTGTAGGCAAAAATAATGTTTTCTTTTTTCATTCATCAACCAGTTTTTAGGTTTTTCAGGCTATTTTTAGCCAAACTTTGTACAAAGATGGCTCTCAACTATGTTATGAAAGATATAACAGAATGATTTTATATACTACTATACTTTATGAAATATGTGCGTAAAATGTCCATCAATTGGTATTCCCATTCTAGACAATGTTTCCATAGTTGCATCTCATTTGCATATTAATGTGTTCTTGGGGCAAACCATAATGAAAAAAAGGAAGTGTAATAATGGGGGTAATAACTTGGCAACATTTTCATAAGAATATCTCATATTTCATGGGAATATTGGTCCATAATTTCTTTCCCTATTGACCTCTTGTTTCCCCAAAATGCATAACATGATGTTTGTCCTGATGTATGAAAATTATGCCTTGTTTTGTAACAAAAAGTCATATTCCGATTTGAAACCCCATAACAATTTTCTGAGATGTTTATTTATGACAAACCATTTGAAAATGAGGCAGATTTAAATGCTAATTACAAAACATTACCATATGTCCTTAAGAGTGCTAAATTGGATCATTTTGTCAATATCAATCATATTTAAATACCAAGGAGAGTTAGTTTGTGTGTCAAACATTTGATATCTCTAAAAAGCCTATCTATCGAACTATCTATCTATCTGTCTATATCTCTGTCAACAGATCAGTATTGATGTACATGAAAATGATTTATGATATAAACTCTTGTACTGTGAAGCATTTTATACATTGTATAGTGTTAAAAATATATTATATACATTATATACTGTTACTGTTTGTTAATGTAAGTTATTAGCATGTTAAATGGCCATATTAGACAATTGAGTATTGATATTGTGGTTAAGCTCCCATTTCTATTTATTTCTCAAAATAACTTGATCACATCCTTGCACAATAGCTTATAAATGTAGCTTGTATTTAGTTTCCTCTCATGTTCTGAATGAAGAGAAGCTCAGACAAAGAATAGTTGCGTGTGAAAGTAGATGTTTACCGGATGTAATATCCGAGGTGTTTAAGGTGAGAGAACGGATTAGGTACATGACACTGAGAAGAAGAGTGTCAGAGAGGTTGTGTAATAGATAATTTTCATGATAATAGAAATCAGTCTAGTAAAAGTAGATGGGTTTATCTTGTCATTAGGGACATTGGATGCATTTAGAGGTTTGGATCTGCTTATGGAATCATATTGGATTGTAAAATGAGTCAGAACCTTTTTTTTAGCAGTTATTGTAGTCTCCTGCAAGTCCAAGAGTCTCTTTCCGAAAATGACTCAAGGTTTCTGAGCTTACACTGTGCTTACATCACTTCCTGTTTGAACGTTTCCTGTTCGGGACTAGCTAGGCTTGAGTACCTTATTTGGAGGCTCAGTACCTTATTTGGAGTTTCACAGAACTGCGGCGTCCGTGCACATACACTCTCACACACACAGCTTTGTGTAGTGAGTTTGGGCCCCTTTTCCTCTGCAGATTTCTGTTGCCCAGAATGCAGCTGTGTATCACAGCTAATGTACTAAAATGGCCTCTCTTATAATCAACACACTCCTCTCTCTTTCTTCCTTCCCTCACATGCACTCACGCGTATGCATTTATCTCCAGTCATCAGTTTCTCTCAGTGTACTGAGTGCGAGTTTTGTGACCTCTGTAGGTTCATGTCATAAGGGTCAACTTAACACTAACCTTTGTGCAAAATTTTATAAACAGTTTTGTGTAAATGTATAGCCAGATCTGTTTCAGTCACAGAAGTCTGTATATGCACTACTCTTGAAAATTTTGGGGTTGGTACAGTTTTCTATGTTTCAATGTTTTTGAAAGAAGCTCTCATGCTGACTACGGCTGCATTTATTTAATAATATATATATATATATATATATATATATATATATATATATATATATATATATATATATATATATATATATATATATATTATATATATTTTTTTTTTTTAATTTGCAGAAACTGTAATACATTTTTTCAGCATTCTTTGATGAATAGGAAGTTCAAAAGAACAGCATTTCTATGAAATCTTTTGTAATACCAGAAATGTCTTCACTGTCACTTTTGATACATTTTAAATGCATTCTTTGCTGAATAAAAGTGTAAGTTTCCGTCAAGAAAAAACTCTTACTGACCCCCAACCTTTGAATGGTATAGCATATATACAATTTGCATCTTTTTAGTGCATGTATTTGGATTTTCTGGACCATTCTTGGTTGTATTTTCTTTGCAACCCTATATATTTGTAGTTCAGTTTAATTTCTATCGACAAACATACACAGATTTGTTTCAGTAAACACTAAAAAAAGGAGTGTAATGTCCAGTCCATAAGTCCTGTAACTGATTTTAAACCATACAGATGATCCAAAGTCTTCTGGTATTACAGGCAATCATTTCTACATCGTAACATATAGACTTTATTATTATTTGCCTAAATATACTGCTTAAATATTATTTCTTGACCTGGTTACCTTTACTATGAAGGTAGAAGGGTGTTGGAGGTCTCTGGTATGTGCAAAGTGGAGGGATTAACTACAAACACACACACACACAGTCAGATTAATGATCTTTAATAAGGTAAAGCTCCAGGGGGTTTTGAGGAGAAAGTTCTTGAGTTTGTTGAACAGTTCACATTTTAATGGAGGGAAAACACCAGCACTGAACGACATCTCACTTCAAGCCTCATGTGAGTCAAACGCTGTGTGGGTATGTGTAAAGCAATACAAACAGATTGGGAACTAAAATAGTTGGATACATTTGCAAGTGGTTTCGGACAGTCAGATGAAAAACTGTATAGCTGTGAGCAAGATGTTTTGTACGGGAATATTATGTAAATGCATAATACTGGTGTCAGTTGTTTCTGCATTTTATTTTTTTAAGTACTTCCACTTTAGAGTAATTGAGCTGTATTCATTTACTGGCAGAACCTTTGGTGTAGCGTTAAGGACCCGGATTATTTAATCAACTGGAGTGTCTTTTATTTAAATATGTTTTGAGAGATAGCTTATTGTTAAAACAGAGCCACACTTCCACTTCAAATTCATATTCACCTAAATTCACATTTAATGTAGTTACTGTGTCCCCGCGGCTGCGTGCATTTTTATTCAATTTCAGCATTGGAAGTTACTGATGTTTGTGTAAATGTATAGCAGTTTGTTTGTCTATAAAGCGTATTTCAAGAGGGAGATTTGATCATGCAGTATCAATATCCCGGTCAAGTAATTCATGTAAATATTTCTCTGCAATATGGAAGTTCTGAACAGTTCCTGATTTTTTTTCCCCCTTCTATCTGTACATGTTGTTTTATGTGGTTTTAGGTTTTGTGACAAGGGAAGTTCTT
The DNA here is from genome assembly GCF_018340385.1 of Cyprinus carpio. Lineage (NCBI taxonomy): Eukaryota > Metazoa > Chordata > Actinopteri > Cypriniformes > Cyprinidae > Cyprinus > Cyprinus carpio. The sequence goes on from NC_056576.1 coordinate 13,445,572, forward strand.
GTGTTAAATGTACTGAATGCTGTCTTAAACTTTTGCGAAATTGTTTCCAAACTACATTTTGTTTTCTTCCAACCATGTAGGGGGAAAATAACAATAATTGGACTCTGTTATGGCGCAGTGACACGGCATGTTTTTGCTAGTTTTCTTCTGTTGCATACTACAACAGAAAAAAGAACCCCACAAGACAGCTAAGCTAATTATCGACAGCATGTTATTGATGTCTTCACTGATCACTTTTCCATTTTAGACACGGACAAACATGTAAGCAAATGTGCATTAAATACAAGGTCAGATGAGGATTGGCCAAAAATGCACTCTGATTCTGCTGTCTTGATGATTTTTTGGAGGAAGTATTATAGAGTCATTATCCTAAATCAGACACCCAAAGGAGGGGGAGGGGTGGGAGGAAAAGAGTTTGACTTTCACCACCACAGTTAGATTGTGATGTCAGTTAACTGAGGGTAACGATAGAATAAACACACAAATATACAGAGGTTGTTGGCTTCTTATCTCCCCTCATCTGCCTGTTAGAAACGGCAGCCATTTTGTCCCTGTTTGAATGCATTTTCCAGGCCTACAGGCTCTGTGTGTGTGTGTGTGTGTGTGTGTGTGTGTGTGTGTGTGTGTGTGTGTGTGTGTGTGTGTGTGTGTGTGTGTGTGTGTGTTCGAATTTTTTTTTTTTTTTGTGTTTTTTGTGTTTGTTTTTTTGTGTGTGTTTTATTGGATTTTAGAATGAGAACTTGTGCCAGTTAGTCCAAATAATTGGAATGATTATTTTTTCTTTGTTGTGTTTGTTTTTTATAGTTTGTTTGATTTTAGATTTTTTTTTTTGTGGGCTTGTTAATTGATGTTGGTGTGTTTGAGAAATGCAAGGCATTGTTTGCCAATTCTTGGCTCTGTCATAGCTCACAATTAGCATTTTTGCTGTAGCCTATACCAAACTAACTTCACACACTGAGCCAAACCCTACTGAGCAGGCCTTGCTGTCTACTGCATAGGCAGCTACCTTCAGACAGCATCCTAAATTAATTGAAGCACAACATTTTGAAAGACTCCACATTAGTAATAGCAACAACTCACATTTTTAGCTGTCTTGGCTCTGGAAGTATTTTATTTTATTTTATTTTATAAATAAGCCATGAACCAAACCAGCCAGCTATACAAGATGAATCACAAGATGAAGCAAAGAAGTTTTTGAAGTTCCGACTAAAAGTCAAAGATACAAGACTGTGTACTGAACAGCTCTGATGACGGGAAAGAACTACAATCCCAAAAACATGGCAAAGTACATACCCAAAATAAAAACGATGGATAAATATAAAACTATTGATTTAAAGATGTTGGTTATGTAATGAAATGATATATTTTATGTTTATGGCAAAATAGGCAAGTGTAATTTACGTGTTGCGATTCTCTGATTGGTGGAGATTTCTCTGCAGAATCATGGGTAATGTAGCTTTCACAAGGAATTCCACTGTTAAACATGATTATTTAAAAAAAGTTGAAATAATGCAGGCTGATGGCTACAACAAAAGCATATACCATTGATAAACAACCTCACAGGAGGTCTGACTTTAAAGGGTTAAAAGTCATAATTCAAAATCTATTCCCCTATAGAATCTACATTTCTATCATATCATCAATCATCTTAGATTATGTCACAGACCTACATTTTGAAACAGAGGTAATATGTTAATTTTATTGTTTTTTTTTAACTGCAGATACTATGTATAGCCTATTCTTTTCTGGTTCTTTGTGTAATTGTGTGAGTATCATTGTCTCTCTCTTGGTGTGTGTGAATGTGTGTGTGTGTGTGTGTGTGTGTGTGTTAGGGTGTCTGAGTAAAGGCAGGGTGATTGTTCTAAGAATAGTGGCAGGGAACCTCTGGCGGGTCTACTGTGAAGACTACACCCATCACACACACACACACCCTGACCAGGCAGAACTACAGATTCTTAGTTCCTGTTTCATGAAGACGTGAGCTATTTTTACCCTGTGAATCCACCTCTGGATTAAGAGGGTCCATTATCCGACCAGTATACTGTTCCACACTTACTGCCACACTTACACACACGTACACACACACACACACACACACACACACACACACAAACCTGTCTTTACTGACAGCAAGAAAGAGGGAGATGTTATGTTGGAGATTGTGTGTATGAAATGAACTCTCCCAGACCCAGAGAGGAGTGGAAGAGAAAAGAGCAGAAAAGTCATATAGTTGTTGGGAAAGTTCTGCTTGTTCTCTTTCTGTTCCAACTGGCTGATGTAAGCCTGTGAAACAGCAGAGCTAGGATTTTCTCTCTCTCTCTCTCTCTCTCTCTCTCTCTCTCTCTCTCTCTCTCTCGCTCTCTCACACACACACACACATACATACACACAGTAAGGTTAAAATCAAATGAATCACCTCATAGTTAAGTCATTCCTAGAGTGCTTGATAATTACCAACACACACACATTCTGATAATATAACCTTGGACACACATAAAACACCTGGGTTTCAAAAACAGTTTCACAATCCAGCTATTTCACAACCTACTTTTGTTTAACAATATGAATATCACTTTCTGTGCTGAATATCTAATGGTCTGGTATAACATTAAGAAGCATCAAAACGTGACTTTTAATATCGATGACAGCTTAGTGTGTGAATATGAGAAAATTAAGATATTTGAGTATGAAGTTGTGTGTGGAAAATATGGCTTCAAGGAGGTGTGTGCTCAAGTAAATAGCTAGTATGTAGATATGAGGGAGTTTGTGGATATATTTAATATATTAACTGTTTTACAACACATGGCAGTAATATCCAGTGCAATGCTTTTTTTGCTAGTATGTAGTTTTTTTTTTTTTTTTTTTTGGCAAATTTCTCCAATGCTTTTTTTGAATTTTTTGAAGTTTTTTTTGATATGTGATGTAATTCATAACTGAATGTGATAAGACATTAACGTTTTTTTTGGATTATTACCTAATTTGTTATGCATAACAAATCTCAACTATCAAATCTCATTTGTGCTTCTCTTTGTCGATCATTTAGAGGACTTGCAAGAACAATGTCGTTTGGCTTCATTGATGTGCAAATGCTATGTTGAGCTCTTTAGAGTCTCAGCACATGGACACTCGTCTGCCTCACAGGCAGCTGCTAGATAAAGCAGGGCATTATGGGTACAGCTGAGCTGGAGGTGTGTGCCTAAATTGAGCTATTTGTCTCTCACACACACAGTTAAAGCTGGATAAAAGACCTTAGTTTGGAAGAAGAGCTTTAAATGGACCCCATCAATAAGACTGTCCATATTTCATTGACATTTTCACAGAACACTGGTTCGTTTTCGAGTTAATGATAATTGTATAGTGAGAGGAAGTGAGGCGCATTGCTTAATGTGTCTCTATGGTTACTGAAGGCGTGGTTATCTGCATCCTGTGGGGCGGAGGCGGGGATGGGGTGAGAGAGACAGAGAAAGAAGAGGGGGGGTATCTTTTTCCATTCGTCTCTCTTGCTGTTTCCTTGCATTGTTTTTATCTTATCCAGAGTTCCAGGGTGCAATCAATCATGTTAAAATAGCAAGCCACGCTTTGGCGCAGATTTAAACACACACACACATACACAACATGCACACTCACACTCATCTAAACACACACATACACATAATGCCTCTTTTATAGTGCTCTTTGATAAGGGTTCAGGCTTTTTCTAGGTAGTATAAGCTATTAAAGATGTTTAAGCTGTCCATCACAAATAGAGAATTCATTATTTTCATTGCTCATGCTTTCATGTTAATTGAGAACTGAACAATTTTCTGGTAAATCAATTAGCTTTTTGTGTGAATGTATATATTTTTTTTTGTATTATACATACACTGCTGCTAAATGAAAGTTTGGGGTTAGTAAGATTTCTTAATATTTTGGAACGAAGTCTCTTATGCACACAGAGGCCCCAATTATTTGACCAAATAAATACAGCAAAAAGTCATTTTGTGGAATATTACCTTTCAAAATAACTTTTCTACTTGAATATATTTTAAAATGTTATTTATACCTGCGATGGCAAAGCTGAATTTTCAGCAAACTTCATTTTATCATGATCCTTCAGAAATCATTATAATATTCTAATTTGGTGCTTGTGTAACATTTATTGTAATCAGCTGAAAATTGTTTTACTGCTTGATATTTTTTTCTTTAATGAAAAGAAAGTCAAAAAGAACAGCACTGAAAACAGTAATCTTTTATAATATTATAAATGTCTTTACTGTCACTTTTGATCAATTGTAATGGGTCCTTGCTGACTAAAAGTATTAAAGTCTTTAAAAAAAAAATGTTACTGAGCCAAAATTTTTTTTTAAGTACTTATTATCTGTTGGCTTTTCAGTCTGCATTCATTTATTCACATTAAATTTTTTTTTTCTTTTCCAGATCAGTGTTCGTGTGACTACGATGGATGCGGAGCTGGAGTTTGCCATCCAACCCAGCACCACAGGGAAACAGTTATTTGACCAGGTGTGTGTGTGTGTGTGTGTGTGTGTGTGTTTGTGTGTGTATGTTTGTTTCGGAGGTGGACAGTTATTTGACCAGGTGTGTGTGTGTGTGTGAACTTGTTGCTGATTTTTTAAAAATATTTTTTAAAGAATTTAAGACCTTTTCTCTCATTGAGATCTTGATTCAACATCCTGTTATTCATAAATGTCCATTAAATGTTTTCTGATTGGCTGGGAATATATCACATTCAGTGTGAGCAGAAATATTGACTTGCAGTGGAAACTTAAGACCATGTCAGACAAGCTGTGTCTGTGTTTAGATTAAGAACTGGAAATCCTTCTTGTGAGGGAATTCTCCCTTCCTCCACCCTTCCTCTTTCTGACTCTGCTTATTCCTCAGGCTGTACTTCTGTACAGTCCCCTCTTCCTCACTCTTAGTCACTCTGTACATCACGTCTATGAAATCACCCTTTCGTAAACTTGATCATAGGCAGCGTTGTTCCTTAGCAACCTTAAATTTCTCACACACACACACACACACACACACACACACACACACACACACACACACACACAGACACAGAGCATTCATTCTTCTGGCAGTTCTTGTTGAGTTCCATTTTTTTCAGCAGGATTTAGTCTTCAGTTTGAGCCGAGGGTTTGGGATTATAAGGTCTGATACCAATGCTTTAAAAGTCAATGCCAGTACCACTGAAATTTCACCACACTTCTTACCATCTTTCATACCACAGCAAAAAGGAATATGCTACTGAACATTACACTTTAATTAAATGTTAAAAATAAATGTTTAAAGTAAATTAAAAATTTAAATATTATTAAATGAAATTACAACGATGGCTTTCAAGTAAATCTCAATAATATTTAAAAATAATGTATCACAGTTTCAACAAAAACATTAAGCCGCACAACAATTTTCAACATTGATAATTATAAGAAATGTTTCTTGAGCAGTAAATCAGAATATTAGAAGGATTTCTGAATGCTAATGTGACATTAAATACCGGAGTAATAACTGCTGAAAATTCAGCTTTGCCATCACAGGAATAAATGACATTTTAAAATATATTCAAAATAGGAAACAGTTGCAATTATTAAAATGTAATTACTATTTCACAATATTACTGTTTTTACTGTGCTTTGAGTAAATAAATGCAGTCTTGTTGAGCCTAAGGGACTTCTTTTTGAAAAATAAAAATTTTTTACTGACCCCAAATTTTGAACAGTAGTGTTTCTCAATTAATATATCACAAAGACAGCCATTTTATCCAAAAAGTGAATTTGAGTGTTTGAAAGCAGCAGCCTAGAGCTTTTGTACAAAAATTGAGTTTGTACTCGTTAATACAGATACTGTAGTAAGACTTTTTACTGTAGTATTGGCTTAGTACTGAATTACTGGTACTTTAAAAAATCTCTAATCTCAGTTGTACTTTAGTGTGTGATTGTTTTGATTATAAGTGAATATGTGTCCTGGAAGTGTGTATCCAACTTCCTGTTAATTGTCCTAAAACCCCTATGCTAACCTTCCAGCAAGCGTCACTCTCTCTGTTTACAAATTCTATATAAACACAGCTGCCTCCTCCCCATTACATTTACTATTTTTGAAGATTATTTTATTTATTTTGTGTTAAAGTGGATTTAGGGTAAAGATTATTTTTTTTTTTTTTTTTTTTTTAAATCAGTATGTGTGTTCCCTGGGAATTGAACCCACAACCTTTTGTGCTGCTAACGCAATGCTCTACCACTGAGCCACAGGAACACTATTGTTTTCTCTTTCTCCACATTTGCTCATCACTCGCTTCCATTCTCTGTCTTTCTCTGTCTCTTTTTAACTTTCAGACACATTATGTTCTGACTGGTCCAGCTGTGAGCCAGCATTTCACAATACCTCACATTTTCCATTGCTCTCTGTCTCACACACCCTCTTGACCCAGAATAACGAGTGTTTTCTCTGCGTATGCAGTTTCATTCATAGCATCTCTTGAGTGTTCCACCCCTACTTTAGCTAAATACATACAGCAGTGATTAAAACATAAACCTGAACATTTGACCTCTTGGAGGCACTGCTAGCTGCTGAAGTTTAATTCAGACATTCTATTAGAACATCTCTGTCGTTAAGAATTGTGGAACTGGTCCAGTGTTTCATTTTAGGAAGTCTGGCCAAATAAAAAGTGCATTAAAAATTATTTATTTGTTCAGTTTTAATTATTATTAAATTAGCACAACTATGATGTGAATATTAAATATACAGTTCAGCCCCAGCTGGATTTCCACTTTTTCAATGTCCATGAAGAGGAATTTGAGCTTGAGTCTCCTTTAAGATCCCTCTATTATGGAAAGCAAATGCATGTACTATGGTTGTGTGAAAAATTGTATTTTATTTAATATGCCTGTTTATTTAATATGAATCTGTTTTATAGGTGGTGAAAACCATTGGGTTAAGGGAGGTGTGGTTTTTTGGACTGCAGTACCAGGACACCAAAGGCTTTACCACCTGGCTTAAACTCAACAAGAAGGTGTGTGTGAATGCATATAGCTGCTTTTCAGTGTCCAATTAGCACCAGGATTCATTTTTATACAGCCATTAATTTTTTTTGTCATGTTTTTTTTTTTTTTTTTTTAAACCGTCAATATTCCATCATCTCATCAAGCTGATTTAACTATGATTTGAATGATAAATAATTTTAGTTGTCAAAATATTTGAATTATGATCATGATTATAATGTTCAAAATTAATAAAATGTGTTAAATTGTAACAAGCCAAACGTTTCAAGATTTTTGAAAAATGTTTAACCATTTACTAATTTGAACATATTTGTCAAGAGTTATCACATTAACAAATTACGTCAACATGTGTCCTTTCTGTTTATATTAGCTCATAAAACACAGCATATAATAGGTTTATTAGTGTATTTGATACTTTTTCAGAAGATAATGTGTTGTGAAATCTTCATCCTTTGGAAACGGTCATTAATTTTAAGTGTTTAAGAGACTACCAAGGATATTGCATTGTGTGTGAAGCGTTGTTACAGCAACTATGTTTTCACAACAGCATACTTTACTTAAAATTTAATGAAGTTTTAATTAAAAATTTAATTCTCATCATGCCACCTTTTTTAATCTTTTCTTCATTATCGTTGACAAAATAAAGAAAAACCTGTCAAAGAACACTTTCGTCTGTAATGCTGCTGACAGGATTTCACTGATTAGCACTTTCTAGTGAAACCTGCAGTTGGCAGCCTTTTTCAGACTTGTTACAATTTTCTTATGTCACAATAATTTTACCCAGCGTGCTTCAAAGAAGTGTCATTAATAAAAAAAATAATAATAAGGAAAGGCAACGAGAGGTCTGATAATTTGTGCTGAACAAAGATATGATGTTTGCTGACAGGCATTTGGAATTAATGACTGTTTTAAACTGAAAGTGATACTAGTTTATTCTTTGTTGTCTAGGTTACAGCTCAAGATGTCCGCAAGGAGAGTCCATTGCTGTTTAAATTCAGAGCAAAGTTTTACCCTGAAGATGTTTCCGAGGAGCTGATTCAAGAGGCGACTCAAAGACTCTTCTTCCTTCAGGTGTGTGTTGTGTGTGTGTATTTACTGTATGTCTTGGGTAAAGTTAAGTGTAAGATGTGGCCTTAGATATATTAATATAGAACGCATGTCAACTGGAGTGGACTGAAATGAACGCTGGGTCTTGTAAAGTGATAATGGGATATTGCACAATCTGGTGGTCAGTGAAGGAATTGCACTGGCTGGTCGACTTGCAGGTCAACATTAAAGCTTTAAAACAGCTCCATTGTGGGTTTACTTTAGGTGAAAGAGGGGATTCTGAACGACGATATCTACTGCCCGCCGGAGACTGCAGTGTTGCTGGCATCTTATGCAGTGCAAGCCAAATACACCGACTACAACAAGGATGTTCACACTCCTGGATACCTGTCCAGTGAGAAACTGCTCCCACAGAGGTGTGTATTCACAGATATTTTTGTTCTAGTAGGGACTAATGCTTCTCCAGAGTGGGGGAGCACAGATGATTGACAGAAAGTGCGCACGGATCTGTTTTTTAATGTGGCTCATATAATACTTCTCTAAGATCAGCTTTTTAAAGCATCGCTCAACATGAAATTACTTAATGAATGGAACTAATAAGACTTGGAAATCTATTATATTGACAGTATGATTATTAATTGTACAATATTTACAAATGGCAATAGACAGCATTATGGTTGCTGAAGTAAATCTACTAAATTAAAGTAAAAATACTAAATTGTGTACAAAGCATCTGCTAAATGACTAAATGTAAATAGCAAATTTGAATTGTGTACATTATAAAAAAGCAATCCTAAAAAAAATGACATTGTATAAACATACATTATATTTGTATTTATTCACTAATCTGATGAAATGCCAAGAGTGGTGTATAATAAATTATTTGTACTAGGGCTGCAATAACTAAAATCAATAATGAAAATGGCTTACAATTAATGTGTTTGTCGTTTATTAGTTGTTTTGTTGTTCATGGATCATCTTTGTCAGTGACATCACTTTACACTGATAAAATCCATACTTCTGTGTGGATGAAGTATGGATGCATTAAATACTGTAAATGGCAGAGGCCATAGTGTCTTGTCTAGGCTTAAAGCATAGTACTTAATGTTTTGTTAAAAGTTATCAGCCAAAGAACATGTTAAGAATGTGTTTGATATTCTAAATGTGAGCATGTGTGTGTAATCTTTTCTCTGCAGAGTTCTGGAACAGCACAAGCTGAATAAGGAGCAATGGGAGGAAAGAATTCAGGTCTGGCATGAGGAGCACAAGGGCATGTTGAGGTACAGCCAGTGGAATGCACTCTTGGTTTTTTTCTGTTTTATCGCTGACTGCAGTGACCCTGTCAATCACACACACCAGACAGAATGATAATGTGTATCTGTGTGTGTTTCAGAGAGGACTCGATGATGGAGTATCTGAAGATAGCTCAGGATCTGGAGATGTACGGTGTGAATTACTTCAGTATCAAGAATAAGAAAGGATCTGAGCTGTGGCTGGGTGTGGACGCCCTGGGACTCAACATCTACGAGCATAATGACAAGTACTTTAAGAAACATGATACGTTTAAGATTTATCAACAAATGAATGGGTTTGAAATGTGCCACAAATAAATTTGGTAGTATAAAATAACAAAGTACCTTTTTTTTGGAGCATTAAGAATTTTATTTAGCAAGGATGCAAATCAAAAGTGACAGTTAAGGCTTATATTGTAACAAAAAGTTATATTTCAAATAAATGCTGCAGTAATACTTTCTATTCATCAAAGAATCCTAAAAAAAAAATAAAAAAAGTTATATCATATAGTTATCAACAGCACAACCATTTTCAACATTGATGATGATAATAATAAGAAATATTTCTTGAGCACTAACTTTCTGAAGGATCATGTGATACTTAATACTGGAGTAATGGCTGCTGTAAATTCAACTTTGCCATCACAGGAATACATAAGATTGTAAAATATATTAAAATACATTTTAAAATATATACAAACTGTAATATTTTACAATATTAATGTATTTTTCAAAAATAAATACAGCCTTGATGAGCATAAGAGTCTTAAAAGACTGTATTAGATATTTCCCAAATTTTAGTAACATGGTTACGTTAATCAAAAAACGGCAGTGAATAGAAAATGAAATTACCCTTGCTTTCATTGACCATTTGTAAAAAATAAATAAATAAATAAATAAACCTTGTAAGAGTTTCAGGCATAGAAAGTGACATTTATTTCTGTGGCAAAAAAACGTGACTCATCTCTTCTTCTCTCTTTTCAGAATGACGCCTAAAATTGGTTTCCCCTGGAGTGAGATCAGGAACATTTCTTTCAACGATAAGAAATTTGTCATCAAACCCATAGATAAAAAAGCCCCGGTATGTCAAACAAGATTTGCGTCTGACTTATCACAGTTTCTGTCCAGTTTCTTTGGAAATGGCATGTAGACAGAGGAACGCTGTTATTGCAAAGCCTTGCTGGTGAAGTGTTTCATGATGTGATTTGAGGATGGTGAAATCACAGTAAAGATTTTCCTTTGAAGCTGCACGTTTCTCTTTGTTACACTTTATCACAGGCATAAAGAGTCTGGAAGTGTGTCTCCTATATTATTTCCTATAGCTCCTGATTCCTCACTCCCTCAACCTTCTTTTTTTGGCCCTGTTCCAAACTTAGGGAGCTGTTTATGTAGGCAGCATTTTAAAACATCACAGGAAATATGTAAATAATGTTCTCTCTCTCTCTCTTTTCCTACAGGACTTTGTGTTCTATGCCCAGCGTTTACGCATTAATAAGAGAATTCTGGCTCTGTGCATGGGGAACCATGAGCTTTACATGAGACGCCGTAAACCTGACACCATCGAGGTCCAGCAGATGAAAGCACAAGCCAAGGAGGAGAAGAACCACAAGAAGATGGAAAGGTATGAGGAAAAAAGCACCACACAAAGGCTCTGATATTAGATCAAGATTGTGATTATTGGTGATGATTTGGATTCATTCCAATGATTTGAATAGGTTGATTCTGTTCACCAAATGGAATCGTTCAGATTCATTTAGATAATTTTTTCATTCGTTCAGACTTAAACACCAAAATAATTTAGTGTAGGCTGTATTTGCCTAGTACGTCCAGCTAAGAAAGGCTTTTTTTTTCCACTTAAAAGACTTGTTCAATAACTGATTCTTTTGAAACACAACTAATTTTGATCGTTTAAAGCATTTATCAGGCACACTAGGAGCAAGCCTAAGTGTTTATATTTGTGTGTGCATGTATGTTATGTTGATAAATGAAGGGTTGGATGTTTAGATTAGCTTATTGTTCAGTGTTGGACACTTCACAATGGCAGGAAGGACTTCTCCCAAGTCTTCTTCTAATACATCTGTCTGTTTGTTTCAGGGCCATGCTGGAGGATGAACGTAAAAAGAGAGAGCAGGCTGAAAAGGAGAAAGAGAAGATTGAAAAAGAAAAAGAGGAGCTGATGGAGAGACTCAGAGTGATAGAGGAACAAACAAGAAAAGCTCAGCAAGGTAACAGAGTGAAATTCGCTCTTTGTTTTTTTTTTTCTTCTATTCATTAATGATTATTAATCACCTACTATTTTGTGCGGGCAGAGCTGGAAGAGCAGACCCGCAGGGCGATGGAGTTGGATCAGGAGCGTAAACGCGCTCAGGAGGAGGCGGAACGCCTGGAACGAGAGCGCCGTCTGGTAGAAGAGGCCAAAGCGACTCTGCTGCAGCAGTCTGAGAGCCAGATGAAGAACCAGGAGCATCTGGTCAGTTACTAGGACAACCAACATACACATTGCCAGCCACCATGGCAGCGCAATTCTAGTCACCATGGCAGCTTAACAACAACACTGTTACAGTTGTAACCATGGTAACCAAACTACAATTATGAAGTTTCCATGAGAACCAAACCTCATCTAACCACAGAGTGCAAGACATCCACAATTACGTGCATTCCCATGCAACGCTGATAACATGTGCGTATATGTGTGCGTATACAGGCAACTGAACTGGCAGAGTTGACTTCTAAGATCTCCCTGCTTGAAGATGCCAAAAAGAAGAAAGAGGAGGAAGCATCAGAGTGGCAAATGAAGGTAAACATGCTTACTTGTTAGCAGGTGCATTGCAGCAGCTTATTGTAGAATGAGATAGTTAGTAATAGATCTATCCATCCATGCTATTTTTTCACCATATACCTTTTTAGGATATTAAGCTGGATATATAACTTAAAAATTATTATTTTACAGCTTTGACAATATTAAGTTTTAACAGGAATATTTAATATGAAAATTAAATAATTATTTACATACTCTCATATGAACATGCATAATTTAATCATTTTAAAAATCTTCAAAATTATATGCTTTGAAATGGTTAAAGAAAAAACAAATGATAAAGTTTGGGGTCAGTAATTCTTTTAAGAAATGAATACATTTATTCAGGAAGGATGCATTAAATTGATCAAAAGAGACAAATAAATTTACTGTGAAATGTCTATTTCAAATAAATGCAGTTTTTTTTAAAGTTTCTATTCATCAATGAAACCTTTAACATCGATAATAAGAAATGCTTTTTGAGCACCAAATCAGCATATTAGAATGATATCTGAATGATCATGTGACACTGAAGACAGAAAATTTTGTTTTGCCATCGCTTAAGAATAAATTAAATGTATACTCATGCTGTGTTTTTGATTCAATAAATGCAGCCTTGGTGAACGTGACTTCTTTCAAAAATATATAAGATATTGAAAAAATGCTATATATAAAATATATAGCATATAAAATGCTGTTGCCCTTCTGTAAACACGTGATTGTGTTCAATCTGTGATATGGACAGTTTGAAAGAAATGAGGAAAGTTCTAGGGAAATTGAAATCAGAATCAAACTTCCAGACTCCTGATGGTATAATGCTTGTGCTAAAAGCACAGTCTTGAATGACCAAATGAATTTTTTTATGGTCTAGATAATAACATTGCAGTGCTGTGTGTCTCTTCCAGGCCACTCAGGTGCAGGAGGACCTGGAGAAGACTAAAGAGGAGCTGAAGAACAAAGTCACATCAGTCCATGTCCAAGAGCCCGTGCATGGAGAAAACGACAACGACGAGGGTGATGAGAGCAGCGCAGAGGCCTCCGCAGAACTCACCTCCGAAGCAGACTATAAAGACAGGAGTGAGGAGGAGCGCATGACAGAGGCTGAGAAGAACGAAAGAGTGCAGAAACATCTGATGGTGAGATAACTACTTCACAAAGCTTAAAACACTATTTAAAAAGGGATAATTTACCCAAAATAACACTTCGATTTATCATTTATTTGACCTCATGGTGTTCCAAACTGGTTTTTGACTTTCGTTCTTGTGTGGAACACAGGAGGAGTTATTTTGGAGAATGTCTAAGCTGCTTTTTTTTTCAATATAGTAAAAAAGTGGTCAGCCATGATTAGCATATAGTAAAGGCTTTGCCAGAGTAAATTTACTTTCAGCAGAAAAAAAAAATTGAAGTGTGTCCTTTTTCCACAGGCTCTTACTTCTGAGCTTGCTAATGCTCGTGATGAGACCAAGAAGACCCAGAACGACATCATCCACGCAGAGAATGTACGAGCAGGACGTGATAAATACAAGACGCTTCGTCAGATCCGCTCTGGAAACACCAAACAGCGAATCGACGAGTTCGAGTGCATGTAAATGTACTGCAGTCAGCCAACAGGGGGAGCTACAGCCTGTCTTTTGCATCATTCCTGCAGAGGAACTACAGTACCCACAGTGCACCACTCCAACAGAAAATAAAGCCAAATATAGAATAATACTGCACAGTTCAAAAATTCCTTTAATTCAGGAGGGTTGTTTGGGTTACAGCAGTATGATAAGGGAGATTTATTGTTTGCGTTGTGTTTTGACCTAGATGTAGCTTTTTTATTGGAAAATATTGGAAAACGGATTGCTGATTAACCAAACTAAAGGGTTTTAATTTCAGTAAAACTGGGATTTCAGTAGGAATGACTATTAAAAAAAACATTCCTGTGTTAGGATAGGTTTCAAAAGCACTCCAGAGAGACATGTCAGTGTGCCAATTCAGATCAGTATAGTTGATATCAAATTTTACAGTGCCATTGTGATGGTGTAATAGCCTAGTTATTGCTATACCATTGTATCTATGTGCCTTTCTAATAAAACAACTACAGTATAGATTAAAACTCATGGCTATCTGCTCCCCATCAACCACTCTGCCAATACCGGCAACCCACAAGAGCAAAGGTGCGTGCGTGCGTGTGCGTGTGTGTGTGTGTGCGTGTGTGTGTGATCCCTGTTGATATAGTTTCTCACTGCTGCAGGTTTGTGGCCGCTCCCTGTTTGTGCCTTTTTTACTGAAGAGAAAAGAAAGAGAAAATATCAAACTGTATTTTTAGTTTAGTTTTTTAATCCTACTCTTATTTTAAGCCTTTTTTTAATGAAGAGACTTTTGTTTTTGAGGCATTTGAATTTTTTTTGCAGTATTATTTTAAAGAATCCTTTAATAGAATGACATTTAAAAAGCATCTTCTGGGAATACATTTCTCCCTTTATTTCTGAACAGTATTTACCCAGAGTGTACACCGTTTTAAATAGCCCTGCACTTGTAGGCAGTGCCTTAGTTGATTTTGTGATCTGTATTCTTTTTATTTTTATTCATGTGGCAATATGCTGCACTGAAGAAATATGTCCCCAGCTACTTTGGAAGTATTCTTCATTCAGATCTTACTCTTGGATACTTTCTAAACTGGTTTGATATACAAGAACATGGACCTCCTGATTAAAAATAATGAAGTTTGTTCATATTATATACAGCCTTCTTGTTACCTGGGCGATTTCCCACTCTTAGGCTGCAGGTGTTTTTGTTTTTTTTGTCAACCAATCACAGAAGAGATTGCTGCTTAAAACATTTTCATTGCAACTGTCAATAAAATATTAAAAACATCACCAATTTATTGGCTAGTGTTGTTCTTGTTCTTCAATTTGGTTATGGATACACAAGTTATGTTTAGAAGAGATCACTTAATAATCTTGTAATTTTATAGACTTCATTTCTGAATATCAGCAAAAACTATAGATAATTTGAAGGAGAATGCCATAACTGAAGTTCTAATATACAAATTTAGACAATGTAAAACTACAGTTTAATTCATATAAAATGTACAGTAAAAATACAGATTTATATATAAAAAAATGTTAGCAATGAACTCATTGACTATAAATTCATTTACACAATTTACTGTCCCCCTAAGCTGACAAACATGTTAAACACATTCCAGCCAAATATATTCAGTCTTAGTCCAGGTTAAGTAGTGTCTCACACTTTTTACTAGGCTGCTACTAAATTTAAGATTAGTTTTTATTCGTTTTATTTTGTAAGTTTTTTGTTATTGTTTTTTGATGATCTTATTAGCTACTAATGCTCGGTGGAATCGGACATACGGTCTTACTCTAAAGTGCGCATGCGCTGGACCTGCTGGAAAACGTGATATTTTAATATTGCTGAACTGAAGGACTTTGTTAATATCATCCATTAATAATTTCTTTCAGGGTCACTTCAATGCTGCGACAGCAGTCGCTATAGGAACACAACCGGTATGACGAACGTCTGAAGCCCCTATACCATCACACCAGTTCATTGGCCAGTAGCGCTTAGCTCCGCCCCGCGCATACCGCACATATGCTATATCAGCGTGCTGCACGCTATTTAATCAGATTTCCTTCAGGAAGCGGGTCATCTGTTGCCTGTTGGGCAGAGTTCTTTCGTCATGTTCTCAGCCATTTTCTTTCAAAAGAGTTACAATGAGCTACAGGAGATGCATCGAGCCGTGTGACAGGTTCAGCAGGAGAAGACACTCATGACAGCTCCACTGCTGCATTGAGCTGAAATTAATAAGTGTATGAGCTAACGTATAAAGAGTTTCTTATAGCGAGCCTTCTTATTGAAGCTAAAACATGGTGGCTCAGGTGGTAGAGTGAGCAGATGGGATTTTGGTGGTGAGTCTCATTTGGCAGCGATCCAGCCGAGAGGAAGTCAGCTTGTTTGCTTCAAGCATGACAACACATTGCCCGCTCTGGTTTTTCCCTGTCTCCTCCATCACCTCTGGTATGGACGCTCTGGTCCTAGAGTTGACCAGGACCAGTCTTTATGCCTTGCCACCAATCCATTTGCTCCCAGCGGTTCTGTGCAGAGTACTGACAGACAGAGTGGAACATCCAAAAGGGTCTGGCTGCAGACTTGCACTTGCACTCTCAGACTTGCACTCTCAGACACTTGCACTTCCGTCAGTGACATTACTTGCAGTCTTTATTTTATATTTTGTTCTATTTAATTATTATTTTTTTGTTTGAATCTCTCAACATTTTACAACAGCAGCCAGGTGTTGAAGACAAGAAAAAAGAAACTAAATTACGAAGTCACTTGCAATCGCCACTTGCACTCTCAGCTACCTGCGACGTCATTTGCAATCAACAGAAATCGTGCATGTTGCCAATGGAGACAAGACGCTGTGGTGATTAAACGATTAAAACTAATTTAGTACCGTCACGTACAGGGGGTCCTGCAAGAAAAAAAAGACAAGACCCGCAAATCCGTGGCCACAAAACAGCAGAATATGAATGCAGTGCGCAAAGTCTCTCATTAAGCGTTTTCCTCCCGTAGAAAAAACGAACACTTAATATGGCTTAATGTATTAAGATGCTATTCAAATATCAAATTCAATATAGTTTATTAATATAATGAATAATGTATAAAACATGGCAAAATATGCGCAAAACATGGCATAATGTGGCATAATAATAGACTAAGAAGATAAAGAAGAAACTCAATATGCTCCTCTTCATTATTAAAATATACATAAACAATATGTACAGGCAACCAGGTGAGCCCAGAATAATGCAACATGCAAAGTTTCGCGTTAAGAGTTTTTCCATATAGAATAACTGTCTACAGCTCTTTTATTTCTTTGTCTTTGTCCATTAAGCTATGTGTTTTGTGTTTATAATGATTTTCTACGGGAGGAAATGAAACGCTTAATGAGAGACTGCGCACTGCATTCAAATTCTGTCTTTTTCTTGCAGGACCCTGTACGTTACGGTACTAAATCAGTTTTAATCGTTTAATCACCACAGCGTCTTGTCTCCACTGGCAACACATATGATTTGTGTCGATTGCAAGTGACGTCGCAGGTAGCTGAGAGTGCAAGTGACGATTGCAAGTGACTTCGTAATTTAGTTTCTTTTTTTCTTGTCTTCACCACGCTTGCTGCTATTGTAAAATGAATGAGAGATTCAAACAAAAAGTAATCAATAAATAGAACAAAATAAAAAAGACGGATGTCACTAGTGGAAGCGCAAGTGTCTGAGAGTGCAAGTCTGAGAATGCAAGTGCAAGTCTGCAGCCAGACCCTTCTCGGAACATCTACTGTTTGTGGCCCCGTTCTGGCCCACTCAGACGTGGTTCTCAAAATTAGTCATTCTGTTAGCCGGCCCTCCTTGGCAGGCTCCCCTCAGACATGACCTGCTGACTCAGGCTCGGGGCATGATTGGCATCCCCATTCGGATTATGGGTGTGGCCCCTGAGCGGAGTGCATGATATGTTCCGGTTTCTCGGCAGAGATTATGACACTATTCTTAATTCTAGGGCTTCCTCCATGAGACGCTTGTATGCCCTTAAGGGGAAGCTTTTTGCCTCCTGGTGTAGACAACGTAATCTGGACCCAGTCCATTGCCCTGTAGATTGATACTGAGTTTCTTCAGAGTTGTTTTTCTAAGGGGGTGGCCCCTGCCACTCTTAAGGTTATGTGGCAGCCATATCTGCTTAGTTGTTTTCATACAGTCTATGATGTTATTACAAAAATCTCTCACGGCAACGTTTTATAAAATAATTTATAATATTTGGTGTAAAATATGCAGTAATCAAATCAAATCAAATCTCTTTATTGTCACACACCGTGTACACAAGTGTAAGGATGGTGAAATTCTTGGGTACAAGACTCTATGCCATGGCAGTACAGGTAACAAGATATGAAAAATTAACAGTATACATAAATAACAATATACACATTTTTTTTCACAATATACAATAGACACATTTCCATTATGTACACAGTATACTCAAGAGCAGGGGTCTCCAACCCTGCTCCTGGAGAGCTACTATGCTGCAGATTTCAGCTCCAACCCCAATTAAACACACCTGAACCAGCTAATCAAGGTGTTCAGGGCTACTTGATATTACAGACAGGTGTGTTGGAGCAGGGCTAGAACTGAAGTCTGCAGGATGGTAGCTCTCCAGGAGTAGGGTTGGAGATCCCTGCTCAAGAGACTTATAAATGTATAGCTTTTATATATGACTTACAGTGATGTATACTGTAATGATTTACTGTGAAGTTCAGTGCAGTAGTTTGTTAGTGCAGAAGAGAAGATGGAGCTGCATGTTTTCTATGCTATGCAGTGCAAGACATGCTACAGTAAGCACAGTATGCCAGTATTTTTCCAAACATGAGCATAATTCTAGAGACCCAAGCATGTACACGCCTTCACTCGACAGCAGAGGGCGATATTTTTTCGCATTGTTCATGTAGCATGTATGTAAACTTCTGGAACTGCAGAACTCGAAACATATTCATTTTTCCTGTTTTGTTTGGAGTCTGATACAAGGTAAGAAACTATTTTTAAACATGCAGAACATGAAAATTAATGTATGTGTCATTAGTTTAGCCCTTGAGACATTTATACACTCACTCTCATGTCTAACCTTACAGTAATTAAATACTTAAGATGTTTAGCATGACTCTGTACCCCCAGAAAAGCAGATGAATGACTATACTATGAAACGGAATATATTACAATAGAAATATACAATTTATTATCTTAAAGCAGGATGCCTTTATTGTATGTGTATTTTTTTTTTTTTACCTTGCTTTTGATTTTACAAATGTGTTGCATACATTAATTAAGATGAGCTCAAAACCTCAAGGACAAAATTCATGACAGGAAATAGCAAAGAACATGCAGTTCCGCATTACTATTTACGTATATGCATTCTTTCTTTCACTGATGTCCTTATCTCAAATGATTGATAAGGGTGCAGCCACAGCATGTATGCAAAACATTTTCTGTGTTCTTTGATCTGTTATTTTAGCAGGCACAGGCCATAGGATGGATTAGACTCTGTGCACTTCCGAAAACAAAACAAAAATAGCATTCTAATAGCCTGAAAAACTTAATTCTTTTGAAAAACATCTTTTATTACCAAATCCTGACCAACCTCAGGGAACCTGCTATTTCCAAAGAGAAGAGGAAAACACATTTGTCACAACACATTATCCAAAAAAAGTGTCATGATGACAAATGTTACTGGCGCATTTAAACAAAAAATATGGAAATGATCTTGGAAAGTGTTCAGTAGTGTTGTTCAGTGTCGTTTCAACTATTTGTTAATATGCATAAAACATTTTTTTTTAAAGTCAAAATGATTTTTCTGCATTAAATGGTCTTAATCTAAAATGTTCCTTATATTGGATTAATCTATTAAACTAGTTCTGTTTATAAAAATTTGCAATGGTGTAAAATATTAATTAAATACATTTCAGCTTGCAGCTTCAGCACAATAATGTTATTAGCAAAATGGGTAGAAGAATCTGGAATAAATTAGTATAAAGCAGTATATGAGTGAGAAATATGGCAGTATTGATGAAACATTACCTTGACTGTTAAAAAAAATGGTATCACTGTTATGGTAATGGCTCACTAATGATTATAACTGGGTGAATACAGGTAAATTGGCACTGGAACTCGTAAGTGTTGTATTTAATATTTCTTTCTTTCCTATTATAGTTGAGATCTTTAGCTCTTTGAGGTATTATACTGAATACAATCTTGATATATTTCTGTTCTGATTCATAACTTCCACACATTGCAAAGCTGTCTGGATAATCCCTCAGGCCTTCATTTGAGTGAAGTAAGACTTTGGAAAAGTTCTGTAAATAAATTGATCATGTGCAGTGACCATTACAAGGGAAGCAATTTTGACAAAAGACTAAAAGCACCTGGCATTGGAGCAACCGTTTTGTCATGACAATCAGCATGTGACTTGTTTTCTGTCCGCTGTTTATGATGCCTTTTCTTTGTTTGTAGAGTACATTTTTATTGTCCTGTCGAAAAAAAAAAAAATTCAATTGTTGATGCCAAGGCCTGTAGTTATGGAGTATTTAACTGGCTTTTAGGTTTGAAGCAGTTACTTGCATCCAGTGATTTTCACATGTTTGGTTAAAGAACAGCCCTTAAGTTTCTCAAGGCCATCAATGACACGTTAATGGACACTGTTATCAGCTTAAGGTTAAAATTCTTCCTGTTGACCTTCACAAAGCATTTGGAGCTGACAAATACAAAACATAAAGTGTTTTTGTAAGTGTGTCTCCCATAAAGTCAAATTGTAAATTACCCTCCACCTTGAACATCCAGTGTTAGTCCCTATAGCCACTTGTCTTTCTCTCAGTGTCGAGGTTTTTGCTTTGAAAGCATGACATATTATAAGAGAGTGAGTGTTTTTACAGTTTTGAAGAGGATAGAGTGAAACTCTAATTATGCCTATGAGCTCCTTGATAAAGTTCTGTATTTCACAAGAGCATGCAAAGACTTCTTTTATTCACAGAGAACCAGCTGGCTGTGAACCTTTTGTGTGAGTTCAGGCATCTTTATAATCTTTCAGTCAGTGAAAGCAGTCAGTACACCAATCAAAAGCACATTAGTCCCATGCACATTTCACATCAGATCCTAGTCAGAGCTCAGTGATTAGTGAAAACATTTTGACAGTTCAAGTCAATGGCATCTATCATTTCCAGAATATTCCTTAATGTCATTATAGATTTTAATATATTTGAGAGAGTTTTTTGAGAGTGTTACTATTAATATTCATAAATGCTACATAATGATAAATAATAAGAACGATAGATACATTTTAATTTCTTACAAATTAAGTAATAAAGTTTACCAGGAATGCAAAAAGTAAGTATGTTGCAGTATTGTAAATGTGCAGATATGACACAGAACACTTCTTCAGTGTGATGATAATGGATCTGAGGCCAGTGTTATAGTATTTTTGAGATACTTTTATAGTTTTTATTAATATTTTGAATCCATTTTTATTTTCATATTGTCTGTTTTTTAGTTACAATTTACTTAAAGTTTTTGTAATTTTGTTGTGTATTTTTCTTTCTTTTCTTTTTTTGTCTAGTGCCTGAACACATTGCTTTAGTTAGTGTCTGCATGTGTTCCTTTAGTCCCACCTCCTTGGTCACACCCTCTTGTTTAGCCCTTGTCTTTTTATCATTTCTCTAATTGTGCTCACCTGTGTACTTTCCTCCCTTTATATGTTGCTGTTTTTCCTCTTGTGTCTTCTGGTTTGTCTTGTGCCGTATCGAGACAGTTACTGGTTTGCTGCTCTACATTCCAGTCTTGCTCTGTTACTTGCTGTGATTGTGTATCCTTGCTGTGGTTTTTGCTCTTGAGTTCTCTTTTGTTTTTATCTTCAGTTATCTTATGTTTATGTGTAATATTTTCTTTAGTTGTTCATCAGTCTTGTTTTAAGTCTTGTATTCTCATTATTGCTTGGATTTTACATTTTAGTTATTAGTCTAAACTTAAAGATATTTCCTTTTTTAATTTGATTGTTTAGATCTACTCTAACTTTATTTTTTTTTAAAAAAATTTCCCTTTTATTACATCATTTGGTTTCTCCTTGTGTTGTGCCGAGTAGTGTTGGTTTGTGGTCTTGAGTTGTGTCTTGTTTGGTCCTGTTGTGTGTTTGTATGTGTTAGTGCTGTGTGTTCCCTCCACTAATGCTCTTCTAGCCTAAGACTCCCTGCCTGTTGGTTTCCCAAGGCGGTCTGTCAACCAGCCTGGTGTTGAGAACCTAATCTCTGATACTAGCCTGCTTTGTGTCCCTTCACTCTGATTGCATGCTCTGTTGTTCTTTGCTTTGGTGTTCTCCCCATCCTGCTGCCCGGTTTGGCCAACATCTAAGACTGTTCTGCAGACTGCTTCTTAGGGCTGCACAATTAATCGAATTTCTAATCGCAATTACATAAGCATTCAAAGCCCACTTATGTTATTCTGTGTACTTAAGATGTTTTTTTTCTTTTCTTTCTACATGTTATCTTAAGGGTTTTTCCATTGTTTTAAATTTAGTTTTAGTGTAACACTATAATACCATTCATATTTTTAGAATTTAAACAAGAAACCAATCCGACGTATAGTTGACATTTGAGGCTTACTACTATAGAAAAGCACTAAAAGTTTTTCAATTAGTGTTTTTAGCTTGTTTATTTTCATGTAAAAATATGGCATAGTTGCATCAAACAATGGTATAAATATCATTCAGTGTAAATTGTGATGATTATAATTAATAATAACTGAACAAGCCTTGAGGAACATCCTGGATTTGCTTGTCCTTGAGCGGAATGTTAAGCCCGTAACAGAAAGACAATTAGGGCATAACCCGACAGATCAGAAACTTTAGCAATGTCCAAGAAAATGTGAACATACTCCTCAAGGGTATGATTACCTTGGCCCAAGTGGACTAACTCAACTGCTGGATCCATAGTGGCGTAGTCTGTTACAAAACTGCACGGGGCACAAAGGCTGAGGATCCAAGTGCAATAGTTTAAGTCAAAAATTCTAAGTTTTTATTTAATTGGTCTTTTATCCTTACAGGGCTGGCTAGAAGAATGAATGAATTCCCAGGAAACCTTGGTGCAAACATGAACTATTCACAGTAGTGATCGACAGTATACAATATCAGCAATATATGATGCACATACACAAAAAACATTTGGATCAATTCAGACCACATACAACAACCCATAGCTGAAATTCATTACAGCTAATAATAATTTGAAAAAGAATTATTGAATTTATTTATCCAAAAGTTTCCAGAATTCTTTTAGCAAGCATAGGCTGACATCTTTCTTTACTTCTCTGTAAGAAACTAAAAATACATTCACATTCAAACTTTAATAGGTTTTCCAAGCTATCTTAAAACCACAAAACTCAGACAATGAATGATATATTGCAATATTGATATACATGCATGCGTTTCAGGATTCCCAGGTAACTATTTTTTTTCCTTCACAAATACTTTACATTAATATTACTCTGCTATAGAAGTACACAACAATATACAGGTCCTTCTCAAAAAATTAGCATATTGTGAAAAAGTTCATTATTTTCCATAATGTAATGATAAAAATTAAACTTTCATATATTTTAGATTCATTGCACACCAACTGAAATATTTCAGGTCTTTTATTGTTTTAATACTGATGATTTTGGCATACAGCTCATGAAAACCCAAAATTCCTATCTCAAAAAATTAGCATATCATGAAAAGGTTCTCTAAACAAGCTATTAAACTAATCATCTGAATCAACTAATTAACTCTAAACACCTGCAAAAGATTCCTGAGGCTTTTTAAAAACTCCCAGCCTGGTTCATTACTCAAAACCGCAATCATGGGTAAGACTGCCGACCTGACTGCTGTCCAGAAGGCCATCATGGACACCCTCAAGCGAGAGGGTAAGACACAGAAAGAAATTTCTGAATGAATAGGCTGTTCCCAGAGTGCTGTATCAAGGCACCTCAGTGGGAAGTCTGTGGGAAGGAAAAAGTGTGGCAAAAAACGCTGCACAACGAGAAGAGGTGACCGGACCCTGAGGAAGATTGTGGAGAAGGACCGATTCCAGACCTTGGGGGACCTGCGGAAGCAGTGGACTGAGTCTGGAATAGAAACATCCAGAGCCACCGTGCACAGGCGTGTGCTTTTTGAACCAGAAACAGCGGCAGAAGCCTGGCTACAGAGAAGCAGCACTGGACTGTGGCTCAGTGGTCCAAAGTACTTTTTTTTTTTCGGATGAAAGCAAATTTTGCATGTCATTCGGAAATCAAGGTGCCAGAGTCTGGAGGAAGACTGGGGAGAAGGAAATGCCAAAATGCCTGAAGTCCAGTGACAAGTACCCACAGTCAGTGATGGTCTGGGGTGCCATGTCAGCTGCTGGTGTTGGTCCACTGTGTTTTATCAAGGGCAGGGTCAATGCAGCTAGCTATCAGGAGATTTTGGAGCACTTCATGCTTCCATCTGCTGAAAAGCTTTATGGAGATGAAGATTTCGTTTTTCAGCACGACCTGGCACCTGCTCACAGTGCCAAAACCACTGGTAAATGGTTTACTGACCATGGTATTACTGTGATCAATTGGCCTGCCAACTCTCCTGACCTGAACCCCATAGAGAATCTGTGGGATATTGTGAAGAGAAAGTTGAGAGACGCAAGACCCAACACTCTGGATGAGCTTAAGGCCGCTATCGAAGCATCCTGGGCCTCCATAACACCTCAGCAGTGCCACAGGCTGATTGCCTCCATGCCATGCCGCACTGAAGCAGTCATTTCTGCAAAAGGATTCCCGACCAAGTATTGAGTACATAACTGAACATAATTATTTGAAGGTTGACTTTTTTTTTGTATTAAAAACACTTTTCTTTTATTGGTCGGATGAAATATGCTAATTTTTTGAGATAGGAATTTTGGGTTTTCATGAGTTGTATGCCAAAATCATCAGTATTAAAAACAATAAAAGACCTGAAATATTTCAGTTGGTGTGCAATGAATCTAAAATATATGAAAGTTTAATTTTTATCATTACATTATGGAAAATAATGAACTTTTTCACAATATGCTAATTTTTTGAGAAGGACCTGTATAGTGCATGTTGATATTCACAGTTTATTTGTGCTAACAATGCTAATGATTCAGTTAATGGCATAACTATTGGAGGGTTCTTAAATGACATGAATGAGACTTTTAAATTCCAGCCTGCTGCATTTGACATCACAGCTCAGGATGGCCGCTAGTGAAGGTTTTTTTTTTTTTTTTTTTTTTTTTTTTTTTTTTTTTTTTTTTTTTTTTGCCACTTTGCATTTGCACAATGCAATTTTTCTGCAGATCCAAAGTGGTTAAAACTGAATGCTTATAATCCAAGGTGGCAGATTTCAAACAGCATTCTTTCAGGGGTTTTGTGCCATTGAGATGGATATTAGCCACCTATTACACACTCTCTTGATATCAGCACTGGCCATTTAAAAACCTGTACAGGTCCACCACA
Source organism: Cyprinus carpio (assembly GCF_018340385.1). Lineage (NCBI taxonomy): Eukaryota > Metazoa > Chordata > Actinopteri > Cypriniformes > Cyprinidae > Cyprinus > Cyprinus carpio. Next base: position 13,470,779 of record NC_056576.1, read on the forward strand.
ACTAATTTCACAATGCCAAAAAGAAGATTTGGAGTTTGGTCTGGTGGTGCTTTCCAGAAAACTTTGTGCTGGTTGCTAAATACACTCAAAGCGCTACTGGTCCATGACAAATTAAACATTTTCTTTGATGTGGAAATCTTCTGATTCCTCTGCAAACATGTCCTTGCGGGGGCCCATGCTGGCTTTTTGTGGGCACTGTGGGCTAGTGCCAGCCCATACCAAACCTAAACAGGCCCAGTGCGGACTTGTCCAGGTGAGGCCCACAGCTTTGGGCTCACTGCAGGCTCTCTGTGAGCAGCCCACACTATGTGTACAAGTGTTGAAGTACAAATAGAAGTGTAGTTTTTGTATGAGTGCAAATTGAATTTTTAAATTAAAATGAGAATTGAAAATACTTTTTGTCCATACAATGAAAATCATGGGGGAATCATTTCTTTTTAAATGAGCTCATTATATCATTGGCTTTGAGAATGTTTTGCCTACGGCATCTCTTTAAAAGATCACTAGAACTCTCAATGCACTCAGTATCTGCTTTTTTGCATCACATAACCTTAGACCTTTGTGTTCTTAGATTTAATGCTCTCAACATACAGCAATTTTATGTTTGCTTTCTTCAGCATTGTGTGGTGAATGGCATATCCACTTTAGTATGTTGTTTTCACTAAGCTCTTAAATGAGATGAAATAGCCCACTCTTATCGACCCACAGGGGTTTCAAAGGGATCAGTGGTGCTTTTCTTCTCCACCAACATACTCTGAGATCACCAAATCTCTTTTGATCATTCAAAAATACAAATACTGCAATTCTTCTTTCTTTTTTTCCCATGAACAAAAGTGTCCACTAACAAAGTGAAAGAAAGTCTGAAATTAAGATCTCAACACGCTGACCCCCATAGGGGTCTTCGTGGTCTTAGGCTTTAGTCAAGGTACACACCATTTTTTTTTTTTTTTCACAAATGAAAATAAGATGTGAGAGACAAAATTGTTCCACAATTGAGGAAAACAAGGTCCTTTCTCGAAAAACTACTATACTCAGCTCCTCATTAAAGTGCTGGTCCTCTTACAGGACCAGGCTGTCAGAACCCTGGAAATTATTTTCTACTCATTTATTTTCTTGACAGACCGCCAGTATCTATTAGAATTCAGGGTAAAAGGCCTGGTCTCGATTGTCAAGTGCTACATGTCAGACTGGCCATTATTATCAGCCATTTCTGGTCACCCATCCATTCTGTATTTTCACCTGAAGGATCGTACTTATCCAGGTCTAGAAAACCCATCATCCCTGCATATAGGTGAAACAAAGCTGCAATTACTGACACATGATTTGATTCTCCAATTATTTTTAGACATAGCCTTGTGTCGGCCATCCATCAGACTCAACTAAACTGCCGTGGCTTTTGCTCACACAGCAGTAAAATATGGTTCCAGTTGCCAACTCAGCAAAAAAGAAATGTCTTCTCACATTCAACTGCTTTTATTTCAGCTGCATCTTACATTATGGACACTGCAGTTTATTGCTCTGGCCAAATCTGCGGTCCTCATGCCTCCCTGCAGCAGGACTATGGCATGTTCACTCAGGTGATCAGGGATCCTGGTCAATTTTGGTCACACATATCTTTCTTCAGGTGTTTTTCAGAGTCAATAGAAAGGTCTTTGGATTTTACAAAGTTATCTTTAAAATACTTAATTCTGAGCAGGGATGTTTCCCCTTTTTGCCGAGTTTAAATGCCTAGTACTTTTGTATTTTTTTTCTGCTGTGGGCAATACTCTGCTTTACCCTCTTCTGGGGTTTGTTTGGATTTGTGTGCCTCTTAAGCAGAGTCAGAAATATTGTAATTACAATTTCCGGGCAAATAAGAAAAGTTGTGCTTTTGAGTGGAAAACTTGTGTAATAAGGTATGATGTATGGAACAGCTGATTAAGTTAATCATGGTTTGCTTAATGTAACACAAACATTTAGTTTAATTAAATGCATGAGATGTCGTAATAAAGAATGCCCAACTTGGAGGAATGATTTTCCCTGTGCATATGAAGGAAGTATTTTACCACACTAATAGGTTAACCGATGTGGGTTGAGATAATTAGTGGATGCAGGTGTTGCAAATTGAAAGTGCATCTGATGTTAGCTAATGTGTGTGGATGAGGAAAAAAAGCGGGAGAAATTCTCTTGGGATCCTTTTTTTCTCTCTTTGGGAATTTAGTGGAATATTATTTGTTTGGAAGAGGGCTATGTTTGTAAAACCTGAGGACATCAGAACCTTTAGCTCTCCTCAAGCCTGGTCTTATACACTGTTTCTTCACATAAAACCCAGCCAGCATGTCATACTTCATTTTCTACCTTTTTTCTACCCCCTTTCCCCTCATACATATCTCTATATATGACAAAAAAAAAAGAAAATGCTTAAAGGCCTCAGTGACTTGCAACAACCTCCACTAATTAGCCCAAGTAACATAAATTAGCATATTAGAGGGGAAATCCAAAATCAAAACTCAAAAGAGTGTGTTTGAGGAAGTATAACCCAATGCAAAAAAAAAAAAAAAAAAGCAGGGATGTAACAATGTGTTATTCATGGATGGATGACAATGAAATGTGTTCAAAGTCCCCTGTGCATAGTGAGTCATCGCTGAAAAGTCTAGAACAGGAATAGTCACATGAAGTGACATGGCATTTGTCATCTGCTTCATAGAATCACTTAATTCAATTAAATGTAGTGCTTTTTAAAATGGATATGGTCCCAAAGCAAGCTTGCTAAAAATAAATCCCTTAAAAAATCCTGAAATTAGTTTGTCTTTTTAAAATAAACTCAAGTTAGTCTGACTGAAATTGTGCCTGTCAGATTTTTGCAGAGTTGGACTAACAGACTTAATATGATCTGTAGCTCAGCATGGTCCAACAAGTAAACACATAAATCAACTTATTGGCCATGTCATTGTGCATATGCTGTGACGTGTATTTAATAATTTAAATATTCAGTTACGCATAGTGTCATGTATACTTGGACAGGCAAATAATGAATGTAGCTAGACTACACAAAAACCCATAAATGAATTATGAATGTTCATGTAAACTCAACGACAAGGACAAATGCCCTAGTCAGGGTCATTTTTCTTGAGTTGAGAGGATGGTAATCTACTTTTCATTTTCTACTTGTAGTAAGTCCAAAAACCTCAAATTTGAATTGTAGCCTTTTTCCATGACTTTGCTATCTAACTGTACTGTTAAACACTATGAATGACTAGGACAGGGGTGGCGAACTCTGGTCCTGGAGAGCCGCACCCTGCAGAGTTTAGCTCCAACCCTAATTAAAACTCACCAGCCTGTAGCTTTCTAGTAACCCTTCAGACCTTGATTAGCTTGTTCAGGTGTGTTTAGATTAGGGTTGGAGCAAAACTCTGCAGGGCTGTGGCTCTCCAGGACTGACATTCGCCACCCCTGGACTAGGAGATCATGTTTAATGTCATGGTGTTCTTTGACAAACGTCTAATTACAGATCTTTTTTTTTTCATTTGGTCTGGAATCACAAAAGGTGTCCATTGAGTGTTTCATTGTCTGTGATTTACAGGCAATTCATTAATGCCTAACTGAGCAATGATAAGGGCCTTCCCTTGCACATGAGCAATTAAGAGATTGCAAACACAGAGTGATTAAAACTAATCAACATCCTTGTGTAACCAAGAGTTAAATTAGTGCAGAACTCCCTCTTTGAAATTCACACTAAATAAATAAATAACCTTGTTCCTGCTCAGAAACTTTTTGTTATGGAACTTTTTCCACTTGTTTTCCTTATAACAATTCCTTATGACTTATAGTCAGCATGAAATATGAATGCTTATTTTTTCTTCTCTGATGTACCGTCTATCTGAGTGAAACAGTTCTAGTTACATTTATAGTAACTTATATATAGTCCTGTTCCAATAAGATTCTGTCTTGCTCTGGTGTCATAGTCTGTTTTTTTTCTTCAGCTCCCACACACATATGACGCTTCAGTCTTCACCTTGTTGCATTTGTCAAAGCTGTCAAAAGAAAGTGCTTTCCCTTACTGACGCATACAATTGAAAAACAACTGAGAATATCAAACTGCGCCTATAAACTGTTTATTTGTTTATTTAATTAGTGTTATATTCTGTTCCTTAAAGCATAAAATGAATTTGCAGAATTTGTAAAAATGTATTTTGTAAAAATTATTAATTTATTAATTTATTGTATTTTACATATATATTTTTTCATGGTCCCACAAATCGTTATTTCTGTCAGTGTATTAAAAAATTTCCTAGTGCAAATATGAAAATATATGAAAGGTACTATGTACAGAAACTGTCAATTTTATTATTTATTTAGACACTTTGCATGAAATATGTTATAAATGGACGACTGACAGTTTAAAGTGTTATAACTTAGCAATAAATAAATAAATGTAAAGTGTGTGTGTGTGTGTGTGTGTGTGTGTTTATGTCTTGGGAGCATGGTGAGGGCACTCTGGCCTGTTCCACCTGTCACCTGATATTTAAAGAGAGTGTGTATGACAAACTGGAACCAATGGTGGATGAAGATTTTGACATGCTAGATTTAGCTTATGGAAGCACCAAGATGTAAGACACCTGGATCTAAAGTGTCAGAGTGTTATGTCAGTAATGCTTTAAGTGAGTTAGAATGATTGCAGAGGATTCATTCATTGCTAATCACAGACATCTGACTTCTCCCAGATGGTCTGATAGTCTCTCGATATTGATAGCACATCCCACTCCTTCAAATTATATACAATATCCCGGAAATCGAGAGAGAGAATCCCTCTTTACATGGTATTAAAGTGCATTTTCAGTGATCCATTAACAAGTTGTCAGCCAAGATGCAGTTACCATTCACGGGTGAGCACGAAAGAAGAAAATTGAAAAGGTTAAAGTTATTCAAATTTAGGAGCTTTATTCATGTATTACTACACGAAGAGGCCAAACTCATATAATATATTATATTAGAAATGGGTTGGTGGTAATTCTACCTAACTGAAATTAGTTTTTGCAGGGTGGGATGTCTGTAATCACATCAATGCATCTTAGACGATGAGGAAAACTGTCCTTGTGAAAAACATGTAATGGATGTTTTCGTCAAATGGCAAATTTTGACTTAAAACTATATTGCAAAAATGAACATTCTGTTGACTGATACATTGTTTTTAATGTTGTCCTGTCATTGGTTCAGATCTCATTTGGGGTGTCAGGTGACTGTGAAGCACTGGATGGATGGAACAACAGTTAACGTTCCGCAAGAGATCAATGATCAACAAGGAAAACAAGAGGCAGTGAGCAGCAAATGATACACAAACTCTCACACGTACAATCACCATGTTAATTTTACACTTAATATACAGTCAGATTTGTTTTTCTTTTCCAAAGTTGTTTTTGTCTTGTTCTGTTTGACGGCATATGAACATGGTACTTTGAAATTCGACAAAATAATAAAATGAATGTGACCCACCAGTATGCCTCTGTTTATCACCTAAATGAATCTTAACACAGCAAAGAATGGGATGAATATTTCTTGCCTTAAGTGATGTTGTGACTTAGAAGCTGTCTTGAAAGAACTTTTTATAATGTATTACAATATTTGCACTTAGGGCTTGGCCAGGGCCATCATGCACTCATGATTTTTGAGGGGGCACGCGGGGTGTCATGAGTGAATTACTCAACCTCAAGTTGTTCCAAACACATAAGACCTTCGTTGATCTTTGGAAAACAAATTAAGATATTTTTGATGCATTCTGAGAGCTCTTTGACCCTCCCATAGACAGCAAGGGTACTACCACGATCAAGGTAAAGAAACGTAGTGCATCAGTAAAATAGATCATGTGACATCTGTAGCTCAACCGTAATTTTACGAAGCTACGAGAATACTTTCTGTGCAAAAAATAACAACCATATCTATTTTGGAGAGTATCACAACCCATGCGCGCACTTCCGCTTCATGTAAACAACACATGCGCATTGCACTGCTGCTTACGTCAGCATGTGCATGCGTTGTTTACACGAAGCAGAAGTGCACGCTTGTGTCATTGTAATCTCCAAAATGGCGCAAGCCACAGCAGATTGGATGAGGAGGAGAAGAATTATTGAACAAAGTTGTTTTTTGTTTTGTTTTCTTTGTGCACAAAAAGTATTCTTGTAGCTTCGTAAAATTACGCTTGAATTACTGATGCCACATGGACTTTTTTTTACTGATGTCCTTACTACATTTCTGGTCCTTGATTGTGGTAGTACCCTTGCTGCCTATGGGAGGGTCTGAGAGCTCTCAGAATGCATCAAAAATATCTTAATTTGTGTTCCTAAGATGAATGAAGGTCTTATGGTTTGGAACGACTTGATGACAGAATTTTCATTTTTGGGTGAACTATCCCTTTATGTACCAGATATGGGTGTCATGCCATAAAATATTTTTAATATGACTGACTTTGTATTTAATGTGAATTTAATAACAATACTGTAAGTTACTGTTTATAACACTTTCATTTTACAGTGAGCAAAGAACATTTACATTATCAAAGACCATTTTCCGGGTGTGTTTTCATGGTGTGTGTGTGTGCACCATAGCCTACTTGGCCACGTCACTTCACTTTTTTACTTTCACTTTCATTCAGTCGAGCCAGAGTTCAGGCACTCTCAAAGACTCTGTTTACAGTGTGAAATGAATTTCTTACTTAAATTCGTACGCACATCTGCACTGTTTCTAACGAGAGAATTCGCCAGAAATAGGTATTCAGTCAGCGAACGAGTCAACAAAACACCTCGTTTCATCGATGAGTCATCCGAACGCCTGTGATTGGCCATTGCATTCATAAGCGCAACAGAATCGTGTGTGATTGGTTATAATGCAGTGCTATAAAAACGCGTCAGTCTCTGGCGCAGTGTCAGCGAATGCAGATTTGAATTTAGCAGCTGGTGATATGCCGCACTGAACGATCTAATCACACCGGTGTGATTGTATCAAATATAAAAAGTATTATTCGGCTATTCATTGTCTTTTGGAAGCTGCATTCAAAATCCACTTGGCTCGTGCACTTGAATGGACATGACGCCTCTGGGCTTAGCAACGCCTATAACACACGTGCATTAGACTCACCTGCATGTTTGGAAGTTTAAAATCACATCCTTCTGGATCGATGTGAATGCGTGAGTCAAAGTGGAACAGCACAGCAAGTTCATACTGTTGTTAGCCTACACTGCATATGACCATTAGATCAGTACTGCTTAAAGCTTTGAGCTAGTAATCAAAGGTCCTTCATCCAAAAGAACCAAGGTGGTGAACTCAAGAATCACCTTATAACCTATACTTAACCTCAGGCTGTTCTGGGGGCACTACGTCTCTGATAGTATCAGCTGTACAATGGCTTTGCATTAAGAAGGATGTTTTTTAATACAGTGTGAGGACCTTCAGTGTATTGATATTCTTTAGTCATTCTTTTTAAAATTTTATGTTCTTTTTACCCCACAGATTTTTGCAGTTAAATAGCGTAAACACACTCTTTTCATACTTTTTTTTTTCAAATGTATTTTTGTTTTGTATAATTTTATATTTTTTTATTATTTATTGCCAAAGTCTGAAAATCTGTTTCACATTGTTAGAATTCACCAGGGTTGTTCGAAAATTCAGAAGAATTGGCTTCCTTGCAGTTCATGAGTTAGAATTTGAATTGAATTAGCCACGCCCCCAGATTTGGTTGCACCCCACATAATGATAAATTATACTTATTTAAACTGATATGAAACATCCTTAAATTCAGATTTCTATTTGCTCCCTTAGTTCAAGTTAACTTAAATTCAGGATTTGATTTGAAAGTTGGCATTCTCAGTTCAGCTTTGAATGGTGTAATCATGCACACTTGCGAGAAAACAAGACGAATGCTGGGTGTCATGATAATGGTGATTGAAATGCAACATTTTATTGATGCAGGACCAAATGCTAAAGCCTAAGCGTAACAAAAACTAGAACAGCATTCTTTTGCAAACTTGCAAGCACTGGTAATTCTTTCTGGAAATGCAAATGTACTTTTCTTATTAACCTGATAAAATTTCATTTCTGAAAGCGAAATTTCCATTTGTAATTATTGTTTGATGTTCTAATAAACAACCACTGTACACAGAATTGAAATACTAAATGTAATCAAAACATGCTTAGATTTAATTTACATGCATTCACATTTCCACATGCATTGCAACACAATAACAAATAAACAAATTTCACATTTCTTTTCTATAGCAAGGAACTTGTGCACTCAAACTGTCATCAGCAGTTGCTAGTATGCTCAGCATGCTAAACGCTGGTTATCTAAATCATATTAAGTATGTAAGAGTACTTTATTATAACATAATGATCCCTGATACAGACAGCACTGCAGTAATGCTACTTTTCTGGCATTTGTTTTTCCATCTACTTGTTTCCAATCTACCTGTTCATCCATCCAGAAAGATTGCAGCAATATAGAGCCAAGAGACACAAATGCAGACTATAAATGATTAGATTATACAGAAGACATTCCGTGGTTCTGTTTATCTGATTCTTTTCCTTAGACATTTTGCACAAGCATTTTGCACATGCTTGAACATGAGGCTGTAGTAAAGTCGCTTGTGTCAAACGAGTTGTCGCTGAACTTTGGAGACTCGTGCCCCCTCTCTTGGGGTATTTGACAAACTGACACCCCCTTAATTCGAGTGTCAACCACAGTCTGTCAAATACTCTAAGAGAAGAGTCTAGATCAGAGAGAAACTGGTAGATATGTGAATAGACCTGGAGAGATGAGAAAAATGATATTAAAGCACGTTTAGTTCAGAAAGATCTGTCCCTTTCACTCCTCCCTCCTCCTCCCGTTTGTCAGATGTACTCAAACAAGCTGAATAATCAATGATTCTTAAGTAATTAAAAAAATAAAAAAAAATTTGCAGACTGAATACCAAAGAGAGTCCTTGAGTGTAGTATGGTGTCCAGCTCAAAATATCAGGTAATGAAAAAGGATTGAAAAAATAAAAATAAAAAAAGATTAAAATCCTATGAAAGAACTCATACAAGTTACAATTTTGGATTATTTAATGGACGTATTTCTACGCCCACCATCAGTTTCTCTTTACTGCTCTTCCTTTTTTAATACTAGTGTTCTTGTGTTCTCTTTCTAGCCTAGCTGAGGAGATGTTCAAACCTTTGGGTTCCTTGCTTCAGCGTTTGTTGGATCTGCAGGTCTCCTGGTGTTGGCCGGTGTCGCTTCCACGGGGACGTGTGCTCTCCGGGGCACGTATGTATCAGGCGCTGATGAGTGTTTGTGTGAAGCGGACAGCGTGTGAGTGATCACTAATAAGCCACCAACACGAGGAGGAAGTAGAAGGGGGAAGATAACATGCAGCTTTTAGAGCAGGAAATATCTGGAGGTTAAGAGACAACATTGTATGTGTTAAAGTAGTTGTGAAATGTTTAAAAAAAGAGGCTGTTCTGAGTTTGCAATAAAAGCCACAAACTCTCCCACCAAATTACTTCACAAACTGTAGCTCTGTGTGTGTTGCACTGGCTCAGCCTTCCCTGTAAATAAAGAAATGCAGAAAAATAGATAATGTTCTGGCAGAAAATTACCAGTACCTTTTCCTGTTTTGTTTAATAGATAATTTAATCCTAAAATGCAACACATTGCATAATTAATGCATAATAAATTAACAATTGTGAAAAATTAATTCAGAAATTTCCATTTAGACTCAAAGCTGCCAACAATGTCCATGCTTGAGAGTGTGTTTGTGCATATGGGGCATTTTCTTTTTAGTTAACATGAGCATTGTATCCTATGACACAAACATATACTTGTTTGTTAAGAAAAGCGGTAACTTATACTTGCACATTATTATGGATCACTTTGGATTTCTGGTCAAATGAATAAAAATGGACACCTTTGAAGTCTCCCTCTGAACACAGTGACGTGATATTACTTTTGGTTTTCCTGTGGAGAGCCTGGTCTGACAACTTCTAATGGCATTAAACCTGCAGTCTTTGAAAACTGTTGGATTTTACATTATACTTGAATGTACTTAATAACACAAACACAACCCAGCAGTTCTCGCCTAGACTTAAACATGCCTTTCCCCTCCTCAGTAATGTCCTCACTAATGTGCTCTCTTCCACCGTCAATACCCATGGCTGGTGCTCTTGAGCAAGGCACCTAACCCCCATTGCTTCCAGGGCACCACAGCAAATGGCTGCCCACTACTTTGGGTGTGTGTGTTCACTATTCATTGCTGTGTGTGAGCACTTGGATGGGGAAAATGCAGAGGATAAATTCTGGGTATGGGTTACCATACTTGGCCTACACGTCACCTCACTAATGGAAAAATAATAGGAAACTCAAATTCATTCCAACAAACTTTTTAATCAGTATGTGGGTTCATTAAAAAAGCTAAATTTGAGTTGTGGTTGAGCAGAGTCTTCAGGCCCTCCTGGTGCTCAGCGTCACTGGCTAGAAGTGATGGATTACAGTTTATTTAAGTGTAAATTGTAAATAATACAAACATCATTTGGAGAAGTGAGGAACTGATTCACGAGTTCACACTTACATATAATAAACAGAGTAAAGGTTTGCATATTTGGCGTGCTGTCCGAGGGGAGGGCTTGGAGCTTGGAATTTTGGCCCGAACCCAGCTCCTCCCGAACTTTGTTAATAAAACATAATTTCTTTGCCAGTCTAATTAAGAAGCTTTAGCTTTTCAGCTGCCTTTTAAACAATTTGAGAATAGAAGAAAAGTTGAAATAGTGCTGCCAGTAGCTGAACTGCTTTTAGAGTCTAGTTGCAACAGGCAAACTCTTCACAGACTGCTCTTGTGGTTGATTGGTGTTTTTGTGCTCAGCTGTCATGTGGTAATGTGTGAATTTCTGCTGGGGGATGTTGGATGCTCTGAGGTCTGGTTGTGAGAGTTTTCGCGCCTTCATGCCCAAACACTGCTGACGAATGAGCTCAGTTTCAACCATAGACCTTCCCATTAGGCAGATGGCTTGGTCAGGCATCAAGCACTTTGTATCACTGGATCGTCAAGTTGGGTTGTAGTTTGACTGCCTTTGTACTTTATGAGCTACATTTATAAGCAATAAAATCCAGGAATCAGGATGCAATTTATATACATATTTAAATTTTAGATACATTTTTTTTAATTATTATTATTATTATTATTATTTTTATTTTTTTACAACATTCTGGGCTGTGCTGAAACCATAGACATTTATGAGCTCTGCAAACTACTAATGAAGCTTTTGGGAAACGCAGTCTTGATCAATTCGCACAATTAAATGTTTCAGTAGCTTATAAAATAATTTTTACATTTCACCAGAAGTAACAGTAAAAAAAAAAAAAAAAAAAAAATAAATATATATATATATATATATATATATATATATATCTCTCTCTCTCTATATATATATATATATCTATATATATCTATCTCTATCTCTCTCTCTCTCTCTCTCTCTATATCTCTAGTCTCTAATATATCTATAATATATATATATATATATATATAATAATTTTTGTGTAAAGACATTCACATTGTTAATAACAATGATTTGTTTTTCAGACAGCAGCTGTTTATACATGCAAGGAGATGAAATAGCTAATTTAATGGCTGAGGATGAGTCTTTTGCCCTATTAAGAATGACTGAATCATTAGAGGGATGTAGCAATAGTCAAGTAAATGCAAACAGGTCGGCTCTGTGCTAGTTCAGTCTAATCAAGTTTGAGTGTTTGGCTGTCCTGGGATTTTTTTTTTACCCACTGTGCTTTCCTGCCACTTACTGTCGTTTTAATGCACTATAATGTGCTTTTATGAAAATTTCATTAATTTCTCAGTGCACGTGCAGTGCAGAGAACAAACCTACCCTTTGTTTTGGCTGGTTAAAAAAGCTTTTAAAGTCATAGCTAAATGGCTTTTTGTCACCTCAAAAGTAAAAAGAAGTGACAGTTTTGTGTCTAGGGATTGAAATTAACACCCGCCAACCTGCCAAATTCACTTGAAAATCAACCATTGTGTGTAACTTGGCAGGTTATGATTATGTTCTTTCACTTGCATGCTATGAGTATGTTGGTGGTGAAACCGGGATAGCTTTTTTGAATAATGTCAGTGAAGGAGATTCTTCAAGCTGAGTTTAGTACGGTGACTTTTGTGAGGAAAAGGCTGATCATTTTATGAACCGACATCCTCTGTGCTAATCAATGTTTTTTAAAGTAAGCTTTATTTAGAGTTCACAATTTAAAAAAATGCTATTTTAAAAGGGAAGTTATAGAGAATTTTGCAACAGGTAGGACAAAAATGGCAAGCAATTCAGTTTTTCATAATCAGATTTTATAATAAATATATTGAAATCTAGTTTATTTAATATATATTTGTTTTGGCTAATATAATTTGTGAATGGCCCATAACCAAATAGACTGATGAGTAAAAACAGGTCATGAGCCCTTCAAATGTCCTTAAGAAAGATACTTAACTTGAGGTTGCTCCACTAATGTGTGTACTGATCCACTAATGTGTGTTACTTTAAGTGTATGCAGATTCACATGAATTATGGACAAAAAAAAAAAAAAATCTGCATTTTTTTGTCTGAGATTAAAGTCAATGTTTAGTATTCCTCAGTGTATTCCTTATGTAGCTGTCTCACTGCACAGCATGCAGCATCAGTGGTCCATCGACCAGCTTGAGAATCTATCTCACACAGCTGAGACGATGTGGGTAGCTCATCTCCATAGCCAGATTCCTTCTGCCTGTTATTACAAGAATGTGCCAAAAACAGAGACGCTTTTAATTCCTTTTAGAGTATTTCAGGAGTGAATTAAGCATTTTAGGTTTACATTTGCATAATTTGTTACATATAACTTACTACATAAAGATAATTCAGATATGCTAACACTTTCCTTATTTTCCTCCTGCTGTTGCTGTATACAGGATAAGCTTAATTGACATGACATGATCCAAGTCTAAAATGTATAGTGAACGTGGAGCGATTGTGTTGTGTAAACAATGATTATACAGTAGGCTTATGTTTAACATTTATTTTAAGAATGTTTGTTAAGCAGCTGTTCAACAGTGGTAGGATTATTAATTTACTAGCTGGTATAGTTGCTACTGTCTTGTGTTGATGATGGTTACATTCATTTTTAAAAGTGATGGCTCTGGCTAGTATGAGCATCTTACAGTGTTGCTCAGCTGGTTCATCTGCTGTTCATTGTTTTTTTGTTTAGTTTTTGCTGTTCATGAAATTTTCACTGGAAGACAAAGAAGAAGAGGAGCATAATGAGAGTGCAAAGGATGGTAATTATAATGCAGTTCTGGAAAGGGAAGGAGTGTGTACTGTATTACTGAGGGCATGCATGTTATTGTGTGTCAGAAGGAGGATGATAATTATGTTGATGAACAGTTACATTCATATTGTAAGATTTACAGCACAATAAAATGGATGCTAAGAAAAACAGCAGATGGAGAAGCGACCATATAAACACATATACACCATGACTCATACCCTCCGATTTTATATCTATGAAATCGGATCAGAATATAAATGGAATTGTACATGAATATCTTTTTTTTTTTTTCTGAATTCACTTACATTCAGTAAACCTTGTGTTCAGGGTTCTCTGACTCACAACCATGACTGCACTCAGCAGCCTCCACCCTCCACACTGTGGCTGAGAGCGTGTCACAACAGCAGTTTCAGGCCTGAGTCTCACAGTGTGTGTTCGAAAAAAAGAAAGAAAGAAAGAGAGGGAAACTTCAGTTACACCTTCTAAAGAAAAAGACGTTTCCTTCGAAGAGACACCTCTGTTTTTATGCTTGTCAAGTAATTATCTACAGCAGCCAAAATAGCAGCCAAAAATAGAATAAGGTTTGAGAAAAAGAGAGAAAGGGAGTCGTTTAAAGGTATATATTTAATCAGAAGCTTGGTTTGGAGGGATCTGGGTTTTGGTTCTGGTTTGGATCAGATCTTGACTGCAGTTTTACAGTGTGACTAGATGGAGATATAGATCAGCAAAGCGTTACAACCACACTAGTCATGATGACTCACATACACATATCACACTCTCACACGCATACACAGATGTTCTTATCTGCTCCTATCAAAGCATCAAATATAAAATAAAAATCTATTTCATTAGTTTATGTTCTGTTGAACATATCCATGTCTCTGTTGCTATGTGCATCTGTTTGTGCATTACAGTGTGTGTGTCCAGTCTGGTCATATTTGTGCAATGAAGTTGTACTACTTATGTGTGCATGTGTGTTTGTGTGGCTGTGTGTGTGGGGGGTTATGTTTTTAGATGATATTCAAACACTGTTCACTAGAATAGAACAAGTTCTTCTTGTTAATCTCTGATTATAAATATATATTGGTCGAAATCATAGGGTTCTCTTGCTCATTGTGAGTTTGTGTGTGCATATTTTTATGTATGATTGTGTACGTATGGGCATATGTGGGGTGTGAGTGAACTTTTGATATCTCTGTTAATAATCAGATGTGTTTGCAATCATCATTTCAACACTCAACCAGCTAAAGTTGTGGCCCATCTCTTAAAGGGGAAGTTCTAATATTCAGTTTGTCTTAAAGGAGAAGTTGGGTTTGTTACTTCACGACTTGTGTCTTAAGCAAGTGTTTTCATCAGCCTCTTCTGCACGACTTTCTTAGTGTAAAGCTGCACTTCATTTATACAGCAGAATGAATGAATTTGTCATTTATGCAGGTTGAGGGCTTTCCATCCTGCATGAGTTCTGGTGAAGAAGTTTAAGCTCTTGATTCTCCAACTTTAGCTCTGGCAATTCTTCCAGCCCTAGCACCCTTACAAAGATTTTTTTTTCAAAGATGCCTACACAAGCACACAGAACAGAGAAAAAGAGTATGAAACTGTGTTCTTTCAACTCTTAAATGGAACGAAATAGTGATTGGCACACAACGGTTTTTCCTTTTTACTCCAATTTTACTTTGCGTGTCAAATTCTTTATGCCCGTGTTTTGATATTTTTTATATTTTTACATTTTGATATCAAAACAGAGAAAGAAAATGACAATTTTATTTATTCTTGTTTTTGATGTTTTATAATTATCAGTGCATTGACATGTAAAAACACTGACCTTTTCAAGACCAAAACATGTGAAAAGGAGAGGTCAATCCTCATCTGTTGGCAGATGATGTTTGATTTATTTGTTTAATGTAATAAAATGTATACATTTACAGTGTCATTTAAATAAGTACTACTTTGGGTCACTCTAATGCAATAACAGATGATATCTTCATGAATGATGTCTTCTAATTCATCTGAAGCAAATAAATAAGATCTAAGTAACTAACTAGGTAAATACATAGCCAATTAAATAAAATAGACATTTAAAAGGGAGTATTTTGGCTTTGTCTGTGTACAAGTTCTAATAAAATGCTTTATCTTGTAAGGGAGGAAGTTAGAAGATGGAGGCAATCTGTCTAAACCTCTTGTGTGACTCAGACCTTTGTCACAACTCTGTCGCACCAGTGGGCAGAGCTTCATCTGCAAGTATAATGGCTCATGAATTAAAGCTTTCTAAAAGATTGTTTAAAGCTTCTAAAGATTGTTCTGTTATTTCCTTTGCCTTTCATCTAAATTTATTTGCTGCTTGATTGATTACTTTTCAAAAGCTGGCTAATTTAGCTTCTATTTGCTGGTATTTTTTCACCAAGTAGGTCATGAACCACAAAACTGTGTTTGAGATGTGGCCATTAGTTCTGCAATTAATGTTCAGCATGAAGCTGGACTGTTAAAACATGCATCATGGCCTGTTTCAAAGCAGTGTTTACTGAATACTGAATTTCTGCTGATTGCAAAGCTGAACTTGATTTTAATAGTTTCTGTAGTGACAATAACATCCAGTGGGGGGCCTTGGAACTTCAGTGAGCATGGAACACTGAACCTCCATGTCCATATTTAGAGAGAGAGTGAGACCGAAAGAATGTGTGTGAGGGAAATGGGACAGAGAGGGAAAGACAAACAGGGAAAGAAATGAGAGAACCTTGCCAAAGAGGGAGGGTGAAAGGAAGAGGACAGTAATGAAAATTAAAGAGAAAGAAAAAATTGTGGGGGGACGGGAGATGGGTTGGGTGGGTAAAGTTCCTCAAACCAAGATCCAGACAACTCCTCATCGGGGGGATAATAGAAACCCCCTTTATGATTGAAAAAAAAATTCTTAAAGACAATCCGATATCATTTCCTTTGTGGGAATTGATGTATATATATTTTTAGTTTTTTGTGAATGAGAAGATTTAGGGAAGCCTTGCCGAGGATGATTGAGGGATATGGATGAAAATGAGTCCACATCAGAAGGTCTCAAACGGCACTGACCTTCAATCTACCAGAAGTGGACCGGTGACCAGGCCTGTGGATGAAAAGGTGAATTTATTGTGTGTGTGTGTGTGTGTGTGTGTGTAAGTTCAGAAACTGATTTGCGTAAGGTGTCCTTGATTGGACCTCAAATTGAGGTTAAGTGAGCAGTACTTGAGACATTTTCATAAACGTGCTTAGTAGTAGTGCATGCTTTTAGCTTATATTTCATATTATCTGCTGATATTCACTCCACTGGTGGTGAGTGGTATCCAGATATGAAAGCCTCTACATAATGTAAATATAGCCTCTGTTCTGGTTCCTTGAAGTAATTGCTGCATATTGCAGAGTGAAGTTTGTCTAATAGGCTGCCCAGCAACTTATGAGTAGATTTGCCTGTATTCAGCAAAGATTATCACAATTCACACAATTAAAAAAGGTTGGAGAAAAAATCCGGTCTGTTAATAATAGTATTTCTGGGCCAGTAATGGGATTAATTTGGTGAAAGCTGTTCATGGAGGTTTTAATAAGTTGTGGAGGACAGAGCAATGATGCTGAAGGTATATACATATTTATAAGCGCCTGTTTGTGTGTGCTATTTACTGTGGCTATTTACTGGAGGTTCTTTTTTATTTGATGAAATAAAATGAAACTGAAAGGCAAGTTAATGTAGTCAGGTTGAGTGGAGGAGGAAGAGGAGGATGATGAAGGAATAGGACAAAATGAAGATGCCATCTAGATTACAGTGTGTAAAGTCAGAGGGGGAGTGCATGGCCGGCTTTGATGGCTGCAAACACACACACACACACACACACACACACTACATGCAATCCATTACGCAGACACTCAAGTGCATTCAGTCTTTAGAAAAAGCCATTCTGCCTTTCTCGGTATTGCAGTATATTTCCATCAAATACTGAATGGATTCCACTTTAGCCCAGGTGCATAATTACATAACTCTGTGAACATAGTATCTTGATTTCATGGAATGTGGTTAAGAAGTCATTTTGATCTTTGAGTGAAAGAAATTGGATTTATTTTAATAAAATGTTTTCTAAATGGTGTTGTTGGTTAGGTTGGAGGTTAATGCTATTCTTTCTTTGTTGTTACTGGCATGATGTGCGGTTGATGATGAGGGAATTAAGTTGAATATATGTTTGTAGAGTAATCTTTGCACTTTTTGAACTGAACCTCCTCCTACATTTAGTTGAGACACCTGCTTTTCAATTTGTGGTTTATGATGTGATGTCTACAAGGCTTATTTTTAGCACATGGTTTTGTGTTGTCAGGGTATCCACTTTCATAATGAATACAAAATATTTTAATTTTGTGTACTTTAATTTTTGGTTTTAAAAAGAGTTTCGCAAGAGTTTTAAGATAGAAGGTACATACCTAAAGCTTTGCACAGTTTCTTAACTGCTCTTAGTAAATACTGGATTTACATTTAAATAATGTTACCTACAGTCTCGCAGTGGGGTTCGTAGCCACTAGTATTCTTAGTTATAATAGTTTTTAACAAAGGTGAGACACTGAAATGAGAGAGATTCACATTTCACAGTCACAGAGAGAGATCACAGTCTCCACCTGTTCCCTGCCACAGCAAGAACCCAGTCCTTCTTTAACAGATGTCTTTGTGATATGCATGTGTGCTTACTGGGCTATCATATCTGATGTATACTCAACACATTTACATTAACATGCATGAAATAGGAAGCTTAGGAAATCTTTTCTTTACGGAAAATTATATGAGCTAATATTATGCTGGGCCCTGTGTAATATAATATTATTTGATTCATTGGGGAAATCTTCATTGATTCTGTTAGGATCCTTTTGGATTTGCCCACCAGAATAATAGACTAAAATTGTGCAGTTTTTTTACTGTGATTAAAAAAATAAAAAAAATAAACAAAGGATGACAAGCCCTTACCACCTCTCCTTTTTGAAAGGTCAGTGAAGCGTTCACATCAGATGTCATAGGAAGAATGCGTGAAATTATCTGAAAGGCGTGGATAGTTTCTTCTGTCGCTGCACAGATAGTTGCAATAATTACTAAAATTCATATTTGTTTTAGTTTTCTCTTCATTAATTAATACTTTTGTTGCTACTGGTATATGTGAGTGTGATGATTGTATGTGTATAGCCTGGTGCTAAAACGTACAATTTAGACATATTTCAACATTTAAAACGTACAGATCGCTATGTATTTTTAGCTAAAAAACTTTAAATATTTATGTATCTTTTATATCATTAAGATATTCGTATCAATGCATTTTTATCATTTTATCAATAAGCGATTTAGATTTTTAGACCCATTAGCCTACTCCCAAAAATGAAAATTTGATGTTTATCTGCTTACCCCCAGGGCATCCAAGATGTAGGTGAATTTGTTTCTTCAGTAAAACAAAAAACAAGATTTTTAGCTCAAACCGTTGCAGTCTATCAGTCTTATAATGTAAGTGGATGGAAATCATGGCTAAAATATACAATAAAACAAACAAACAAAAAAAAAAACATACACAAACAAAGCCAAATTAAACCCTGCGGCTCGTGATGATACATTGATGTGTAAAGCCACAAAACGAGTGGTCTGTGCAAGAAACTGAACAGTATTTATATCGTTTTTACCTCGCAATGTCCGAACTGTTAGAACTCTCCTGAGCATATCCTCAGCTGAGGCGTCTTCTTCTTGCTTAATGCCAGATCGCAGATTTATAAGTGCATTACCGCCACCTATCTCTCAAACGGACCATTGACACTCTGTCTACAATCTCAATTAGGAGTGTCAATGGTCCATTGAGAAATAGGTGGTGGTAATGCACCTGATGAAGATGAACTTCACATCAAACTGCTTCTGTTTCACACAAATGCCAGCACAGACATGCATGTTCGGCTAGAATCGCCCTGAACTCGTGCATCTTCGGATGCAGAGCTGCGCAGAAAAGTAAAAAAAATGTACACACCGCCACGCGAAATGAGTTTGTGTGCACTCAAAGCGAACTTCCAACAACACAGCGATGACGGCAAATTTGCAGCGCGCACCCAAGCGAACTTCTTCTTTTTGATTTAATGGCAGGTTGCGAACCAACTTCAAAGGTGCATACCGCCACCTACTGTGATGGAGTGTGAAAAGAATGACCCCAAGTGAACTTGCGGAAGCGTCGAGTAAAGTCCACATGAAGTGCACCATTTGGGACAGGGCCGTATCTGCCTTGAAGGTGCGCGCGCATCATTCAAACACACATCACCAGAAACACGGCATGTCGCAATCTGTGACGAATACAAGGAAGGGAGAGCCCTGAGTATTTGATTATGGCCATGTCCCAAATGGAGCACTTCATGTGGACTTTCGGTCTCGTGGAGTTAAAGTGTGCATGCTCGCCAAGTCTTCGAGTCCGTAGGCCGTCCCATTCAGCATTTTAATGCTCTGAAGTGTGCTCAGCAGCGCCCCCTTTGTATCCTTGAATCGGTCTTCCGCGAGGCCCGCATAGATGCAGGCTTCGCACACTTTAACTACCCAGGAATCCTTGCGAAATGCCAATCAGACAAAGGATGGGAGGAGATTTCACTCAAGAGCAATTGATGACATGGCTGAGAAGAAAATATTTAAGTGTAGGTATCATTACGGTTTTTATGACCTAGGTGTACATTTTACCAGTTGTTACCTACAGTTTATACAAACATTATGGTCATCCACAAGTGGTTAATATCTCAAACATAATAATAGCGCGTTGAATAATATGATCGCATTATGATTCATTAAATAAATAGAACCGAATGTCAGGGCTTTACTGAGTCATATGTAAACCTAATATCTATATTTAAACCTGTAAATTCATCTGAAACTCACGCACGTTTATTATGTGTTAAAATTGTAATCTTAGTTCAAATGGAACATAGGCAGCATATTCCCCGAACCTGCAGCTCCTGTCAAAAATCAACCAGACCCTTATTTCCGGCGTGACGATCGAGTCTGTCCCAAAAATACCTCTCAATGCGCCCTCGTGGACTCGCGCCAAGGGCCCTATAGGTCTGCACTACATGACGTCACCAAATTGTGGACTCTGAGGATGTCCACAAGTCCAGAGTGTGCCATTTGGGACAGGGCTTATCCTGCCATAAAACCTGTCGTCTGAAGCGTCAACATTTGAATTTATAAAGAGCGCGTCAGTCAGTGCCAGTGTTGCCAAGTTTGCAGTTTTCCAGTGGAATTTGGCTACTTTAACTCTACTACTACTATTGGGCTACTTTAACATTGTTTTTCATGTCCACGGGTTGAAGCGACACCAATAACGCGGTATCTAGCCCCGGAGATGCTAATTTTAGCCGAGATCCCTGCTGAAAAATTGGTATTTTACCGCCTAGAATGTGATTTTTAATGGAGAACCCCCCCCCTCGGAACACAAATGGGATAGTTTTGAGCAGCAGTTGGGTGGGTTTTGTTGTGAAAACCTGGCAACCCTGGTCAGTGCAGGCTTTGCTGTTCATGGTCACTGGACTTGCTGCTCGTGATGGAGATGAAGATTGGATTTGGGTCTGTTCCTCGCAGTCATATGGATTCAGAAGATTTGGATTACAGCACACAAATAAAATTGTTTCATTTTGTAATTATGTTGGTGTTGGCGTTTTTCTATTAATTTGTCAGTCACAGCCATGGACTCTAAGAAACAGGTCACAGCATGTTGGAGAAAATGCCTTTTGTGGCCCATGTAAACATTACATGACAAGTAAAGGTTAAACAATTGCAGAAATGTTATTTATTCTAAGGTTTAAAGTGAAGTCTTGTTTAACATTATGCATGCCTATTCTTGTAAATAAGCTGGCAGCAGAAACCACACAACAAAACGAAATGTTATTATTTCATATTAAGTAAACAATTTAATAATGCAATTGAAAACAAGGTAATTGATATGACAACCAAAAACAACTAATAATAAAATAATGCTGCGATTTATTCATTCATATTCAATATATCAGTTTTGTACATTGAAACGCTGAAAATACGCAAGTATTTATACGTTCAGATCCTGAAAATATGTCAATATTGTACGTTTTAGTGCCTGTAAAAACGTAAGTAAATGTATGCTTTATAGATCACGTTTTAAGTAACATACATATGAATTATCATGAGATCATGTTACAGCATAACTGGTGTGTGTTTTTAATTCGTAGAAAATGAAGTCTACAATTCCAAGAAGAAAAACTGCTGTTATTAAAGCTTTCAGCAAAACCAGACAAAGGTACATGCAAACACACACATATCACATCTCATTATTCTTTCCCTGTGTGCCACAGGTTCCTCCTTCTTCACCCTTTAATTGATTCCAAGCGTAAAATCAAAATGTCTCTTTTGGCCCTTTATTCCTCACTGAATGACTGATCTATATGTGTGTCAGAGCTTTGCTGAATCAAACATAATCACAGTCATGTCCCGTAGCTAATTTTACACTAGGATTACAAAATTTGTCTAAAAAGGTTTTTATTTAAAGAAAAATTAGCCTTATTTAACAAACTATTATTTTTAAGCTTGTTTTTCCTTCTGGGGCCGGAAATTTAGGAATTTGGGTCAATAATGCTAATTAAACAATATTTTGCTGTATGTGTTTTTGTGCTGGCACCTTGGCTGGTTTAGGACTGTCATGGATAAATAAAGATGACAATAAAACCGCCTGTAGGTGGCAGCAAATCCCTGTTTTAAGAAATGATTTATTGAATCATTCAAATCAAACGATTCAATCAAAATGGATTATTCAGTTAGAAATGAAACAAGTAAATGGAACGTTGAAACACTGGCTCACATGATTCGTTCAAAAACAGATTAATTCAAGGAATGAAACACAGCGTTGCTCTACACCAGGGCTATTCAATTGGGGGCCCGCGGGCCCAATCCAGCCAGCCAATCATCTTCCAGATGAGTACGCCCAGGTTGCACAAATGCCTTGAATTGTTTTTGCACTAATTAGTTTGTCCACAAGGTGGCATAACTGGCCCAGGCTGTGGTTTCACAGTCGAAAAGGAAGAGATGGAACAACAACAACCTCCCGGAGACCGCAACATCGATGGCAGCGTTGACAAGCGTTTGTGTGAGGGTTATGAGATATCCACAACTCTAGTTTAAACAAGTATAAAGATAGTGTTATCGGTCATAACTTCTGGCGAGAAATAGCGTAGACACTGAACAAAGATGATTATCAGATGGAATACAGTTTGAACGGCTGCGCGTTATGGAGCCGCTTCAGACAGTGAAGTTATAGAGCCACTTCAGACAGTGCCCCAGAAGCACTTCATCCGAAAAAAAACACACAATTATGCCAAAACTATAAAATACAATTTATAGTTTATGTGAAGATTGTTTTAAGTTCACTTAAATTAAAAGTTTTTTTTTTTTCAGAGCCTACTAAATGTTAAAAAATAATGTCTTACAATTATACTCTAATGCTGAATGGCTATAACTAATGGCTAAAATTTATGAGAAATTAATAGAGACATCAGTAGCAGTATTGGTATCAAAAATACTGTCCGTTGTTAATAATAGGCTACTTTGTAAAGAGGAGCCATTAAACATATTTAAAATATACCACATTAATTTGGAGTTTCAATGTGATTAATTACAGAAAAATGTGCGATTAATTCGTTATTTTTTTTTAATCAACTGACAGAAAATACTAATGTTTTTATAGATTTTAGTGTTGATAATATTACTTGATTTTGCTGCTGAATAGAGCTGGCTGATATTGCCAAAAAATGATCACATTAATTTTTTTCATATTAGTTGATATTGATAATAAATGTAAAATCTTTATTTCTTTCAAGTTTAAAGCCAGATTTTTGCCCCAAAGTGAAAGTTGTAAACCAGACCATTAATTTTCCTTAACAAAATAAATATCTAAATAAAAAAATAATAATTTCTTAGTTTCTGGATATTCTAATGAGTGATATTGTTTCAAATCAAGAAACAGGTTTGCGTTGCCTGATAATACTAATTGTATAACTTTTTGTCTCTTAGAAATGCACATTTGATAGTAGCTTGAGTTAGGATGCAGAGGTAAAATTTTGTTCATTATCAAAATCAGTAACATCTCAAAAAAATTTAGCAACCTCAGTTTTATATGGTTATATTTACTTTTGGTTAAATTTATTCTAAATTAATTCAAGTTTTTATTTATTTTTAAATTAAGCATCGGTCTCCCATAGTAACATACATTTAAATTATGATATACACAGTTAGCCACACATATAGCACCTCAATACCATGGTAAAAATATAACTATGTTTTTTAGGTAGCCTATTTGTTTGAAAAAGAGTAGTCTATAAACATTTTGTTTAAATGCACACATGCTATAGCTTAATCACAAATGCATACTACAATTATATAGGCTACCATTACTCCTTTAATAAAATTCAGTGTGAATATCCCAAATTTCTGCCACAATACAATGTTGCAGTGAGTGTTACTACAGTAATCATTTGTGTTCATCGCTGAATTCAAGCGCTTCACACTGGATCTCACAGCGCTGTTTAGAGCTCGCATGACCGAAAGCGGGATTATACTTTCGCCTGGCTCCGCTTCGCGAGTCTTCGCTGACTGCGCGCGCCCTTTCCCAAACGGACGAAGCTTTTACTTGTCGCGTTCGCCGCTGTACTATTCTTTGAAATGACAGGGGGCGATGAGGAGTAATTGTCCCTTTAAAACCGCCGGGAATCATCGGTGAGAAGTCATTTGCAGGTACAAGTTTGGAGTGATTGTGGGTTTTGAGGAGTAGTTGTTCATTTAAAGTTTTGCTAAAAAAAGAAAATAAAGTTTTGGCAAACAAAAATTAAAGTATTGAGGAAAATATTTTGCTTTTTGCAAACAAAAATAAAGAATTAAAACATAAATGTACCGCGCGAAAGCAATGATTTTGCAATACATATTTTCCTAAATGGTCATATCTACAATTTTATTTTCAACACTGATTTTATTTGCGCGTCAGTCTAGTTTTGAGCTTGCGCTGCAGTTTTTTTCCTGTGCGCTTCATTTTTCTCTGCGCGTCTCGCTTTGTGGCGCGCTTTTTTTGACGTGGGGGTGGAGTCAAGGGGCAGGGGCGTGTACAACAGGCCTCCCTGGAAGTGATGTCATCGGTCCGAGACGCAGCCCACTGATCCAGGTACTGTCATGATGAGCAGATGCATGCGAGTGGATCGCTTCCTTTTATTCACTAGCATTAAAACATGCATGGTTTCGTTTTTTATTAACTTTATTAACAAATGTATATGTGTATTAGCAGCGTTTGCTCAAGTTAAAGAAGGTTGTTACCATGCACATCTGTTGTTTTTTTTTCTCTCGTGTGCACTCTTTTTACTGGCATAAAGTTGGCTTGACGTTGGATGTTCGATATTCGCAATCTGGGGACCGTCTCTAAAGTTACATGCGAAACTACTATACACTTCTCTAACGTCAATAGCATGCAAGGAGAATGACTAACAGTCATGAAAACAACTGTTAACTGTTCATCCAGTGTCAACTATAATGCACACCTTTTATATTTTTTTGATAATTATTAAAATAAACTGTAAATCATATGTAAATATTGCTACTTTTCATTACACTTTTCATATTAAAGTGCACTTTAGAGGATGAATTTTAACAATAACCCTATAATAATAAATACTAGAATTATAAATGAATAATTCGCTAGTTTCATTTGTAAATGAAAACACTAATTTATCAACTAGCATCACACAGAACGTTAATTAGGTAAACAATACACGAATTGAATAGCATCAAATAAATATAAAAATATAGCCCTATTTAATATAATATTATTATCAATTATTATATACGGTTAGCCTATATGAATAATGAATGATGCATTTATATAGCGTTTTATAATGTATTGTTGTACACCCAATTCGTTACGATCATGTGGGGGGTCTCTCTCCTCAACCACCAGCAGTGTGCAGCATCCCACTTGGATATATTATATATATATAATGATAAAAATAATAAAATGCCTATATTGCACATTATATTACATAAAAAGACACGATCAACAGACTGTGGGATGGATAAAAATATTTGATCAATCTCTGATAATCTCAGGTTGCTATGGTCACGCGGGTTTGTTTATGCATAAAACTCGTGGCAAAATTAACCAAAAAGATTCGAGCTTCATTTTTTTTTTATCTTACAATGACAGTCATTTATTAATTTATGCCAGGAGTTATGTAAATGAAAAAACGAAGTCGAGATCGATATAAAACTTGAGTCGTAGACCTCTTTAATGATGTACGTTATAGTTTATGAAGTGAATTGCATAATTTTTACATTAAAACTAGCAGTAACTCTGAACTAATGTGAACAAAGAACGCTTCTGTGTGCTGGCGTCCTCCCACAGGTTAGATCTTAAACAAACCTGTTAATACACATGCATTAACCAAATGAAAACAATACACATTTAATGCTATAAAAGTGTGTGACTGGCATAAAGTTGGCTTGACGTTGGACGTTCGATATTCGCAAATCTAGGGACCGTCTCTAAAGTTACATGCGAAACTACTATACACTTCTCTAACGTCAATAGCATGCAAGGAGAATGACTAACAGTCATGAAAACAACTGTTTAACTATTCATCCAGGTGGTCAACTATAATGCACACCTTTTATAGTTTTTTGATAATTTTTAAAAATAAACTGTAAATCAAATGTAAAATATTGCTGTTAGTCATTCTCCTTGCATGCTATTGACGTTAGAAGTGTATAGTAGTTTCGCATGTAACTTTAGAGACGGTCCACTAGATTTGCGAATATCGAACGTCCAACGTCAAGCCAACTTTATGCCAGTAAAAGAGTGCACATCGAGAGAAATAAACAACAGATGTGCATGGTAACAACTTCTTTAACTTGAGCAAACGCTGCTAATACACATATACATTTGTTAATAAAGTTAATAAAACGAAACCATGCATGTTTTAAATGCTAGTGAATAAAAGGAAGCGATCCACTCGCATGCATCTGCTCATCATGACAGTACCTGGATCAGTGAGCTGCGTCTCGGGCCGATGACGTCACTTCCAGGGAGGCATGTTGTTACACGCCCCTGCCCCCTTGACTCCACCCCCACGTCAAAACAGCATCACAAAGCGAGACGCGCAGAAAAATGAAGCGCACAGGAAAAACTGCAGCGCAAGCTCAAACTAGACTGACGCGCCGCAAAATAAAATCAGTGTTGCAAATAAAATTGTAGATATGACCATGGAAAATATGTATTGCAAACTCCATTGCTTTCCGCGCGGTATCATTTATGTTTTTGCAATTCTTTATTTTTGTTTGCAAAAAGCAAAATTATTTTCCTCAATACTTTAATTTTTGTTTTGCAAAACTTTATTTTTTTCCTTTGCAAAACTTTATTTTTTTTACGTATATATGTGATATTATATTGACTCCAGGTACAAGTCTTAAACTATTGGTTTTATTTCGCATTAAACACAAGACATCTTTAAGCGTTTCAAATGAGTCGCGCTGTTTCGTTCCGCTTTTGGCGCAAAAACATTATATTGAACATTTATCGAACTCTTCATATCGTTTTATCGAGGAAAATCATATTGCGATAATTACCCAGAAAGAGATCTGGATGGGCGCCTCCCCCTTTGCCCCCTTCAAATTTCAATATTCCAGCCCTCAAATGTAACTAATTGTATAGCCCTGCTCGACACTGTTGTGTAAAATTATTAGCATATTTATGTGCTGATATTTAGAAAAGTACATTGAATTAATTAATTAATTAATTAATTAATATATGTAATGAATATAAAAACATAAAAACTCATACATGGGTATAAGGGCATTCTAAACTGCATTCTAATGGGCTTCATCGTGCAGTGAATGCTTCTGGACTCTCAAGATGTGTTTGTGTTTGTTTTTTTGCAAAGTCAGTGACATACTTGTCAGTTCTGCTATCGTCAGCACAATGGGCCTCATTCATGAAACACAAGTTGAAGATGTTTTTGTGTTATTTTTTTGTAAAGGATTTCTGACGTAAACTTTCGAATTCATGAAAATGTTACACCTGCTTCCTACCACTTTGTGTAAATGGTGCGTAAAACATTCTGTGTTCTTTTTGGCAAACTGATGACACTAAATTTTGATGCACTACCATAATAATTAAAAGTTAATTTGCCCTTGCCCTCTTTTTTAATTTATTTAATTTTTTACAATTTTTAATTATTTAATTTTAATTTTTATTATTTTATTTAATTTTATTTATTTATTTTTGCAACTGAGTAGATCATTGTAAAAGGCAGCGCTCGTCACTGTCACTATTTATCCAGCTGTAAATAGAGGAGGGGCGGGACAAATACCTTAACATCCTACTTGTACAACGACTGCCTTCAATGATGGAGAAGTCAATATTACTGTTTACTGCTTTATTATATTTAGTAAATTTAGTAAAATTAGATACTAGTAGGCTATTACGCTGCCGCTGTTAATATTCCATACCATAGCAACTAAAGCTTCTCAGCTGGAAAAACGCTGTGCTGCCAAAGCATTCTTAAGCACCACCAGCCGGTCGTTTTAAGAAGAGCTCCTGACATTTTCAGCTGGCTAAAAACTCTTTGGTGGCTATTGAATATGTATTGTTAGGCGTATGGTCTAGTCTTTTTGCATTTATGCAAACCTGAGAAAGTAGACCAGAATATTCCACTGCGTTCCTGGACACACAATTTGCATAGCTGTAATTCATAGGCGGGGATTATGCTAATTGTGATTGAGTGTGCACAAGCACCCTATTTATGATATGAATGATTGGAATTCCTTAACATACACGTTTAACTATCAAATCGGACCTTTACGAAGAGTTTGTGAATCTGGAGGGGAATTTTCGGGAAGGTCTGTTTTTTGCGCAGATTTCTCAGAATTTACTCATATATTTACACAAGTTTCATGAAAGAGGCCCATTGACATTATGTCAGGGGAATGTCTTTAAATTCTAATCAATAAAAAAATCATACCTTCTTTTTTTAAAGAACTTCAAAAGTTGCTCTTGAACAATTTTGCACAACAAGTGATGGAAACTTGCTTCAGCTTGTGCACAGCTTACGGTACCGAGTTCTGATTGGCCAATCGCCATTATTTAGTTTGTGAATTATCATAAGTCGAGAATTTTAACATTTAATTTGCACAATAAGTTTTACATAATGCACAACATTATTCATCTAAAGGGGATGGTTAGATGGATGGTGATTACACATGGGGGATGCTTTTTGTCATTTTTTTTTACCGGGGGATCCCCCGCATCCCACCTCAATTCGAGCCCTGGGGACAGCATGTTTTTCTTGGGCACTCTTAAACCAGGTCTGACAGAAATTTCAACAGCTTTCATGAACGTCTTTTAAAATAAAAGTCTCGCATCAGAGAAGCATTTAGAATTACGTTTTTTTTTTGTTGTTGATGTCGTTTCTTTGGCTGTACACTCCGCGACCCACTCAGAACGCCCTCGGGTCGCAACCCACCAGTTGAGAAACACTGGGCTAGAGGACACACTCTGCCTTATATAGGCAGGAATGCAACAACAGACACACACACATAACAAGAAAGCTGGCAACGTGCGTCATTCACATTACAAGCAAGGAGAGAGAGAGGCAAGATGCCAAGACAAAATGATTACTAAATAGACAAAAAAAAATCTATTTATTTATATCTACTTATTTGTATCTATTGTCAGAAATCCATTAGCTTGAAATCTGACTTTTCTAAAAAAGCATAGATAAATTAGAAATACTTTCTAATAAAATAGAATGTTTCTGTAGCTGTAGCTGCAATCAACACATCATTCAAAGTAAATTGGCTTGAGATTCATGACAATGATAATATGATCCAGGCTGAATCATAACATTAATGAAGGATAGGATGCAGCATCTGAAGAAATTTTTGTCATGAAGTTACTGGGCTGAAGGTTATAGTTATATGAGAAAACCGCGGCAATAAAAACAGGCATCAGGGGAAAAAAGTTGTGTTTGGTTGGAGTGTTAAAACTGACTTATTGTTTTCTTCACTAATGTAATATTCAGCTTGTTGTCATGACAATGAAGTACACAGGTTTCATGAAGATATTTCAACCTTCATTGAAATTTTTTTCTTTTTGCTCAACATCAAAAAACATTACTGAATGTGCTTACGTGCTCAGAATATTTCAGCTTTTCTGCACCAAGTAAACCTTGGTTCATGCAAACCTTTCACAAACACTTTGAGCTGTTTAGAATGGAGACATTTCAGCCAAAAAGTATTCCAATATTTGTGATTATCAAGGAATGTATAAAACATGCAAACATTATTATTAAGATTCTGTTGTTTGTTTTATCCCAGTCCATGGGAAATGCAGTAGATCAAGCTGTGCACCCCTTGCCAACATGCTAGAATATGTATCTACTATAAAGGGGTATACTGAATAAAACAATTTTACATTAACAAATGGCATGTTTTATTTAATGTCATCAAAACTTGTATTTAGGTCCCTTCATTTTCCCTGTATTTATATTACATACAGGGAAATGTATGTATATTATACAGCACCAAATTTGAAATCAGGAAAATCATGATGTCATGATTTCCATCGACACACCCCTTAACCTGCATCATTCTCATACGTAATCAAGGAGGCGTATTCTAAGACAAGAGTGACTGCAGGTTTTTTTTTTTTTTTTTGCAAAATAACTGTGCAAACTTTATAATCTAAACTTGAAAAACATAATATAAAAACCTGTAACTGCATATCATGAGCATCATGATCAGAATGTTTAAGGGCTCTTGTACAGACATTTGATGCAAAGTGGTTTTTTGCTGTTTATGCATTAGTGAATCAAGCCAGTGACTAAACTTCACACTGTTCCTGTTAGTAGTGTGAAAACCATCTGTTCTCTATATTGTGATTATTTCATATACCAAAAGTGATCAAAGATTGCTCTCTTTTGATGTGATGGAGACATCAATTCAAGATCTGTTTGAGTCTGTTAGTGATTTGATTTCTGCTTTTTTGCCAAAATTATATAATCATTGCTCAAACGGGTCTCTTACATTCATTGTGTTTTCACTGTGTTAGTTATCATGAAAGTATTCCTGAGATTGCAGAAATCGATCATTGCTTCGTTTGCTCAGTAGACATGACTATGCTCGGCTACAGTGCTGTGCTGCAAACTTATGCAGTTTAAATAAAATGCTATAATCAGCATTTTTCACATTTAGTAAATCTTGTCGGTTGTTATTTTAAAAACACAGTAAAAGTTTTCAAGAGTTCCACGTGTATTGCTTATTTCATATGCAAAGATGTTAGCCAATCATAGGGGTTTACATTGACGTCTCCAGCAGACATTCCCCTTCCAACAGAGCGTTTAAATCAGAAAGAAAATGACTATATATATGACCATTTTTGTTGAAAAAAAAAACTAAGAATATAAGCGCACATCAGAAAACATTATAAAATAATTAAAATCATGTATTTCACCACCTCTTTAAAGAGAATAGTGCCTTAGAGCATTAGTGAGCAAGCTGATAGGAGAAAATGCAACACACGTACTAGTACTCAGCTGTTCTTGAAGGCATACATGTAACTTTTTTCAACAAAACTATATACAGATTTGGTTTTACTGTTAAAAGCAAAGGATGTCAATAGAAAATCTAATTTATTATTTTTCTTATGATTTTTACCAGTAGTGCAGTGACAAAGTAGTATAAAATTTAGTTAATTTATTACAGTTTTGCGTTAAAGTAAAACATAATTTTTTCAAGTTAATATGGTATCTTTTGACATTTCTGTATGAAAATAAATGTTCCTCATTGCTATTGTGATATTAACCTGTTCACTCTTCTGCAGTGATGAGTATGGGGCATGTAATGTATCCCAAAATGCAGTGCTGTTGATGGAAGCCCATGTTCACCTTACCAACGGCTTGCAGTCAAGAGAGAGACTTCTGCTGCTTTTCACAGATTCACTTATCATCACCAAAACGAAGTATGTTAACATTTCAGTGAGTGTGAATATGTGTAAAATGTAAGACATCTGTCAATCTAAGAGTGCATGTGTATGCAATGTGTGCATTACATGTTACAGGTCTCTGTATCTAAAGCTGAAGGCTCGTGTTAGCCTCTCAGACATATGGCTGGCATCCTGTGTTCATTACATCACAGACAGGAAGCTCACCTCCAAGAACTCATTTGTGATTGGTTGGCCGACTACCAACTATGTCGTCACTTACAGGTAGTCTTGGAAAAAATATTTGAATGACATTAACATCTGAGATCTTGGCAAACCAAACCAGACTGTTCTAAACTGTTTATGAGTTTGAGATGAAGCAGCCCTTCGTAAAAAAAAAAAAAAAGAAATATTCTGGAGTGGAAGGGAAGGAATAATAGATGTGTTCAAGCTTTAGGCACTTCCAGTGTGCTGAGATCCACCCACTCAGCTGCTACTGACTTGATCTTAAAACACTGCATGATAAGGTGCACATTTTAAATTCTCATGTGAAGTTCAGATTATTTGGTATAAATGCATGCACACATTCTCTTTCAAGCTCAGCTTGGCATTCTGTCCTTCACAGTGCTGATTCGACTCCTTCTTTAGACGTATTGTTGTAGAGATAAAGGTAGGTCAAAAACATTGAAATGGGAAGCACACAGTATGCTGCAAATTACAGGATTCATTTTTTTTGACTGAGTATGATATTAGTTATTTAATGTAACAAAGTAATTGCAGTGATGACCTTTTCATGTTGGTTACAGATTTTTAAAAATAACACTATAACACCTGTCATTGTGTGTTCATCATGAAACTAATGTAAAAATATCAGAAAGGAAATGTGAAAGATGATGCAAGATGAAGGTGTTTAGAAAGTCTCACGTGCATTTGTCTTACAGAGTCTCACCGTGACATCTAAGGCCCATAATATAAGGTTTTAACCTTCTAAAAAGGAAGTCGTAACAAAATTCAGTGGGATCATCTGCATCTGTGGTCCCCACGATTTGTTTTAAAGCTAGCATTCGAATGAAATCTAAAATTCGACTTAATGTGTAAACAACAAGTTGTTTTGTTTTGTGTAATATTGTATATCCGCCTAGCCTTCATAGGTCTAAAACTGGATCAATTATTGAAATGAGTCACAAGCTCAAGACTACAAACACATGCAAACATGCAAACCACACACACTAGAACTCAATGTCATTTTCAGATGCATCTGTCTGAAAATCTACTAAGCAATGTCAAGCACTTTGTGAATGGAAAATTGAAATGAAATCTAACATTCTGTCTCTCTCTTTCTGTTCACCTGTCCTTCCAAACCTAATCATCAGAAACAAAGGAGAGATGGTTACATGCTCTTCAGTGGTAAGGAAACAAAACACAAATCAAAAGCTCACATCAACTTCATATAATATATCAATTTTATTATAATTTTTTTTTCTTGACTTTTCCTTGCCTTCATATTGGTGTCTAGCTTTCTTATTTGTTGTTGTTTGTTTGTAATAATGTTTCATTCTTCAGGCACACCTGCAGAGCCAGGCAAAAAGTCTTGCCAAATGCCATTCTTCTCTACGTCCAGCTGATTTGCCTTCCAAATGTCAACAGCTCAGAGGTACACAAGTGCCTTTTTAGTTTAATTTGGACTTGAGCTACTCCCTGTCCTCTGGGAACTGAATTTATGTCTCTGTTTATAAGTGGAAGTTATTTGTACTCTAGCCTGAAGCTTTTCATTGTGAGTTAATGGTCAATGTTGTTGTTTGTTTACGTTCTATTTGCTGTTAAGACCATTGCTGTGGCAGTGGACGTGACCACAACCGCAGAAAATGTGGTTCAGTACATCATGCAGCAGTGCAAACTATTGGTAAGTGATCCTTAACAGCTTCTTGTTGAGAGTGTAGTGTAATACAAATTATTTATCCTCTTTAAAGCATCGCTGAGTACAAGGGAGTGGTCCAAATGAGAGAGACATGCGTTTTCTTTGCACCTGATATCAACTTGTATCTCAGTAGATTTGACTACCTACCCATCTGAGGCAATATGCTTCTATCAATTTGTGCACATCATTCTGTTGCTTTCACCAGTAACTCTACATTGTGCCAAGTTTGTCCACTGGCATTTCCTGTGTTTGATAACAGCCACTTCCTCTTTCCTGTCTCTTTCCGAAATGTAATGACCATTTCCTGTGTGCAGGGTGAAGTCTCGGACTACCAGCTGTGTGTAAACTATGAAAAAGAAGAGGAAACATACCCCCTTATTGGTGATGACACACACACACACACACACACACACACACACACACACACACACACACACACACACACACACACACACACACACACACACACACACACACACACACACACACACACATACATACATACATACATACATACACACACACACACACACACACACACACACACACACACACACACATACATGTTTACTTAATCTAAATAGAGACATTGCATAGATGTCTATTATTTTTATATACAGACTTATATGCAGATTTTTTTATTTTTATTTTTTTAATACAAATGAGGTTTTGAAAGATTATGTCAGGTTTACCCATGCATAGTGCATATAGTACTTTATCATAACACACTCTTCTGGAGTGTGTTATGATAATTAAATATTAAATTTTAATTTAATTTAATTTAATTAATTAAATTTTTTTTGTTGTTGTTGAACTGTTGTATAAAATCAATGTCACATTTCCAATTGTTTGGATGTTCAGGGAAAATGACATTCTTGCTCGTATTTTAAACATGATAAACAAAAACTCGCACAGGGAATATTTCTATATTGAAGAGAGTTTCTTAAATCAATCTCTATGTCCAGCCCGTGTCAATATTTGATCTTCATGCTATTAAGTGCTAAAAACCTACTTGAAAGATACATTGAAATTAGTGTTATGCATCTTTAACATCAGGGTAAAACAGATGGGAGCACATGGAATTTACAAATTTCATTGACAAAAGGCTGTTAGATTACTTATAAAATTGATGTTTAGGGAATGTTGTTCAAACAACATGAGAAGAAAACTGCCCTAGCGTGGATAAATAATGGCTTGAATAAGCCATCACAAAGTTTAACCTAAAAAAAATATGAATGGTTCATTTTAATTGCAAGGCATGCTTCTCAGACAAACCCATCATTAAGTAAATGCTGTATATCATCAGCTTTGGGAAAAATACAGAATTGAAGAATTTACGCCCTTTCTGTTCCACAAGTTGGAATTTGAATTTAATTGGTTTTATCTGTCTGTCTATTTGTCTCTCTGTCTTTCTATCTATCTGTCACCAACATTCAGAGTTTGTCTCAACAAACTGCTTATCTCGTTAAAAATTACAAAGTTTTGTTTATTACTATTTTGCAAAACTCACTTTTATGAAATTCACTTTTTGCTCTTAATATTTTTCTGTGTCTTTCTGTGTTATTGTTATATTTCTAAAAAACAACAAAATTCAAATTGGGAGAATTACTGTAACTAGGTTGCCTGTTGTGTCTCTTATAGTCAGTCTAGTTTCAGCTACTCGCAAATGTCATGCATAATTAAAAAGAAATTTAAAGAGTTAAAATAGTAGTGTATAGCATCCCTGCATCCCTACATAGGAAAAGTGGAAGATGAATGAATATATATATATATATATATATATATATATATATATATATATAATATATATAATATATATATATATATAATACTAGTGTAATATATAATACTGGTATAATGTTTTAAGCATGATTTTTCCTCAAATCTTTCCTTGTTGAACTCCTCTGAGGGACATTGCAGATGATTCAACTGCCATGAAACTCTCCGCTTAATGGCAGCTCTGTGATTAAAGACCAGGCATAATAGAACAAAACAAGTAGTCTATTGGGAAATAAAGCAGTCTGTAGGACTGCAGATCATATGTATGCAAGTAAGGTTTATTGTATGAGACAACAGGATATGAGCAGTTTAGTATCAGATAAGAAAATCCAAAACTCAATTAAAGCTGCAAGCAGTGATGAAAGGGCCCTCGCACCCAGGCTCACCGTCACCCAGTGGCTGTTGGGAAACAGCGAATAGTAGGCAATATGCTTTTAAAGTGGTTAAAGGTGCCATGTGTCATGTCTGGCAAAAAAAATCAAGTCATACTCCACATTCCATACCAGATGGGGGCAGTATGCCTCAATAAAGTGAATTGGTCTACTCTAGAGTAACAAACGAGAAACGGCATAGTCTCTTTGCTCCGCCCCTACCTTCACAACAACCCTAGAGCCATAGCCGAAGCCTAAGAGGACGTTTTGCCTCCAGAGGAACGTTGGGTGATGTCAAGTGATTTTGAAACATGACATCTTCAAGCTACTCCCCTCCACCTTTACCAGTGAATATGTTCATATTCGTTTTGTTCATATTACATTTTGAGTTGTATATACACATTATTTGAATTAAATTAATTTGACAGACAGCATTCTGTCAACATCATTGGTCAACATCAGACAGCTGATGTTGACCAAGCTAGCGCCAACCAACGTAACCAGAGCTGCCAACTCTCAAGCATTCACCGTGAGACACACGCAATTGACTCTTTTCACATGCTTTCACGCCACACATCAATTTTCTCACGCACAGAAAAACCACGAAACAAAGAGGACACGGAGACCAACAGACTAGACAGAGCAGGTTATTTATGATATAAAAAAATATCAGATTCTGTCAATTTTATGATGCAATTCAACCAATACCGTTTTGGCACTTGTAAATGTTACACGGCAGATCCCTAGCGCACGTGAACCGATCATCTCTACTATAGTAAAAAAAACACGAACACTGTTGAAAGATACAGTAGGCTACAAATGACCAAAATGTATTCCTCATACATAATATCAATCAATCAGTGTTTTTTTTATCAACGTTAAGAGGTCAATAGGGCTGATAGGACTCTCTGTATGTTTACAGCATTAGGTGATTTTTTTATTATTTTTTGTTGTAGTTTAGTTAAAAATTATAAAGTATTCTTAGCTGCACACATACAAGTGAAAATAGGGACAACATCTATTTAGAGTGTTACGTATGCTGCCAGCCTGATGCTAATTTAGCAGCATATATCAAGTTTGATTTTCATTAGCAAAAACTTGACCGCTCTGAATATAGTGAGTGAGTGCACGCGCGGCCTGGGCGCTCTCTCTCTCTCTCTCTCTCTCTCTCTCTCTATTTCTCTCTCTCTCTCGGGTTCATTATCATCGTAGACATTTCAAGCTTCTTAGGTAATGTTACATTTTAGCATCAGCTTGGTAGAGACGGGCTTTGGTAGATAACAGGTGAAAACCGGATCAGATCTGTGGGTAAGTTATAGCTAGTTAATTATCAAACGTAGCTACGGTTAGCCATCGCTAACATTAGCACGTTTATCGAACAGCCTTCGATATATTTCTATTTTATAACTTCCCGAAAAAAATACGCAAACATATAAAACAAACCTCTAGCGAAATACTAACATGATCTTACTTACCAATCCAAAAGAAATGTTGCAAGTTCTGAGTCGAACCTCATTTCTTTCAAGTCCATCAGTTGTCTCCAGCGATGGAAAGCAGTGCCGATGTTTACTCTGGTTCGGCTCCTTTTCTTATCGGATTTGATTTGTGATTCCGAGCGCGCGGTTGTTTCCCTGTAGCGGGTGGTGGTGGTAGGTGTCTCTTGCCAAGGGCTTCAGCCATCCTTCAGCTCTCTTCCCTGAACTGAAATGAAGTAGTGGGCTGTACTTTCCACACGATTGACATCAGGTTCAAGTACGCCCACAAGCCGTGCGAGTTATTCGCGTATTGCAGGTTGGCTGGTGGTTATGTTGCCCGCATACTGCCTCCCATGGCCGAAACTGGTATTACGACACCTGTCGGGCCGTGGCTAGTAATGCTAATGCTAATTAAGGTTGATATCTCTGCAGCACTATAACTTGACATTTTTTTTTAATGACATCATCGCCCTTTTTTCTTCTCATTCTTTTGATGGGTGTAGGTCATTTTTTGGATATTTTTACCTCAATTTTTACACATGGCACCTTTAATGTTGGATAAATGCATCAAATTCACTTATATGTGCCAAACTCCCTGCTGCCAGTTGGTGACGCTATGACTATAACTGGATATTGACATGTAGATGTTCTCAGGCCAGGACTGTTATAAAACGTGTGAAGTTTGGGGCAAACTGGGCATTGTATGCATGAGTTATAACAACTTCCTTTTTCATTGTATTAATAGCATGCTTTAACACTGAGCTAAGTGTTGTTAGCATGTTTTAGCATGCTTCTAGAATTTTGCCAGCCTATTTAACACTTGTTTATGCTTTTTATTATTTTGCTAGGAGTCTATAACAGTGTTCAACATGTCACTTCCTGTTGCTCGCAGGTGGCGCTACTATAATCGAATACGGGCAAGTTGATGAGTTCAGGACAGGACTCTTATCAAACTTGTTAAATTTGGGTCATATTGGACACTGCATGCCTGAGATACAGTAACTTCCTGTTTCACTGCATTAATAGCATGCTTTAGCACTTAGCTAAGTGCTGCTCGAGGCGCACTCTGTTGAAATTTACAGGTGGCGCTATATTGAGCCATTTGCCACACCCACTTCTGAAACCTATATCAGATGTAAATTTTCGCCAGTTCTGATGCATGTGCAAAGTTCGTGAGTTTGGAGAATTTAGGGCCTCAAAAATGTGATTCACTTTGGAGAAGAAGAAGAAGAAGAAGAAGAAGCGGAGCAATTCTAAGATGGTCCTCGCACCGTGGTGCTCGGGCCCTAATTAAAATTAAAATCTCTCTATGTCTGCCTATTTCACTCTCTATATTGTGGGAAAACCTCAGGATAATTCTCTCCAAATGCCAGCCGCAAACATTCACAGAAGCAGACAAGCTAATCTTCACTGTCTAAATTAATCCAAAGTCTTATTTGGATTTCCAGTAGAAAGTTTGCACACTAATCCTTAGGTACCCCGGTGTGTTGGTTTTTTATATAGATTTTGTACTAGTGACAATGAAGGTCAAAAAGGGATATTTGTGGGGGTTTTTTAAACACAGACACAAGCATATACAGAATGAAATATGTTAGCAATAAACACAATAATATGTTTTTTTTGGGAATTGTTCTTTGTAAATGAAATTTCCTGCAATATAAAACACCAATTTCCTGTCTCTTCCTGTCAATTTTTTTTGTTTCTTCTAGGCCATGAGCTACCATTCTTCATCCTGCATCACTCCCTGAGAAGTCAGCAAGATCAACTGCACATGCCCAGTGAGCCCCTGCATGAAGCCTTTAGTTCTGGCCAGCAGACAGAGGCTCCTCCCAAGACCCCTCACTTCACCCTAAAAAACAGAACACAGTCTCCTAGAGGTGAGTGCATTTATCACTAACAGAACACAATATGGCTATCTCAGTAAAACTTTATGATTTCATCAAATGCTGAGTAAAACAAGTGCCTTTTCTGAGGGCCTGCCCTCTATGAGGTTCTCTACAGCAGCGGTTCTCAATTCCAGTCCTCGCGACCCCCTGCTCTGCACATTATGTTTGTCTCATTTTGTTAACACACATAATTTAGATAATCTGCTCGTTAGAAGTGAGCTTTGTGCATGAACTGTGTTCCAAGTCCGATTGACATGGTCCCTACACAGTGTTCATTGCTCCCTACTCCCTGAGCAGGGGAAATTTGTTGAAGTTTACCTCACTTCGGAACATTATTTCATGGATTTGCGCTGCGCAACATCTTCACACATGGACAAGTGTGACATCATGAAAGTGAAAAAGTGAAAGTCATGACATTTGTCAAGTATGGTAACCCATACTCGAAATTGGTGCTCTGCATTTAACCCATCCAAGTGCACACACACAGCAGTGAGAAGTGAACACATCGTGAACACACACCCGGAGCAGTGGGCAGCTATATCCAGCGCCCGGGGAGCAACTGGGCGTTCAGTGCCTTGCTCAAGGGCACTTCAGCCATGGGTATTGAGGGTGGAAGAGAGCGCTGTTCATTCACTCCCTCCCACTTACAACTCCTGCCAGCACTGAGACTCGAACCTGCGACCTTCTGGTTACAAGTCCAATTCTCTAACCATTAGGCCACAGCTGCCCCATATACATAAGTAAATAAATACAATTAAAATTCACATCTCGCACACTTCAATGCACTTTTAATGGAACATATATGTTTGCTTCTAACTAGAATCATGGCAAAATATCCTGTGATGTCCACTTCGCAGGGCACTTACGTTCGAATAGAACAAATCTCTGAAACCATAAGAGAGACATACAAAATATGCTGAGCAGGGGGCGGCGAGTACTGGAATTGAGAACAGCTGCTCTACAGTATGTGGCTGTCCAGAGGCCATTAGCAGAACAAAATCTGCTGAATTTTACCGCACTTTATCTACTGTAGGAAAATTTGTGGAATTTTGCAGAAAGGAATTAAACATGTTAAATTGAGCTGTGAGTACTATACTCTTATTGGTAGCTGAAGTCTAAATGTTTCATAAATTAGAAGGGGCAGGGGAAATATATACCTTTGTGATTGATGATCGGTTATGTTCTGCAGGCACAGATTCAGTGTGTAACAGTAGTGAGAGGTCGGGCAAATTGGCACATAGCCTGTATTTTAAAAACTGTAACTTTATGAGTCAAAATTCCATTCAATTAAATGTTTACATCTTTTATTATTATTATTAGTAGTAGTATTATTTACATTTTTGGTTGTTTTCATCTGTGTTCTATTCTTTAATAATTGCACTGTCCATGGAGTGGACCTGACTCACATTTCACTGCTGGTTATATATTCTCTATATAATCGTGTATGTGACGAATAAAAGTCTTGAATCTTGAATCTGCTCCAGTGCTCATGGCCAGAGTCTAATATGCTTGGATATTTACCCTGACAGTCTGTGTCCTGTTCCTCATAAAGCATGCAGATCCCAGTGGCAGAAAGGATGTTCATGTCCTGAACTGTTTATAGTACAGCTTAAGTTGAAGTTTTGGAAGAGAACACCAGCACAGTATTATACAGCACCAGGTTTACAATATCTTGACAGACCTATTTACACAGCAGGCAAACTGGAATGTGTCCACCTTCAATTCTTGTTTCCTAGGACACACTTAAAGATTTCCATGATCAAAGGTGTGAGAAGGTTGTTGATCCAGGTGGTTGTGGATGTCTTATGACCTGTGCTTATAGCTGACTGTATTTTAATCTTTATAAAAATACATTTAATGAATTCTAATTAATTCAAAATGCACCTACATCCTGCTGTGCCCTTGTCCATTAGCTCTGAATGTCCACCAGGATTAATTTTGGCAAGCGAGGAATGAGGAATTAGAGTTGTCAAATGATGAGCTACGGTCAGGAAAGTGTCAAATCCGTCAATATGTGCACTGTATGTGTATTATGTTTTTGAACGGACTCTTCTCTGTTATCTGTTTTGATGTATCACTTTGTAGCATGAATATATTTATCATCGTGCAAGGAATTTGACATTTATTTGAAAAAACCACAAGCTTTAATGCAACCTTAAAGAGATAGTTCACCCAAAAATGAAAATTTGATGTTTAGAAGAAGAACAAGTTGCGTCACGCGCCAGCTGTTGAGAACGCACTCAGGACAGTTCGGACATTGCGGTAAATCAGAGGTAAAAAACTATATAAATACTGTTCAGTTTCTTGCACAGACAGATCTTTTCGTGTCGTAACACATCAATGTATCGTCACGAGCCACTGGGTTTAAATTGGTTTTGTTTGTGCATGTTTTTTTTGACTCTCAAAGTCGTGATTCCCATTCACTTCCATTAAATGACTAACAGACTGCAACGGTTTGAGTTAAGAATCTTCGTTTGTGTTCTACTGAAGAAACAAAGTCACCTACATCTTGGATGCCCTGGGGGTAAGCAGATAAACATCACATTTTCATTTTTGGTTGAACTATCCCTTTAATCCATCCTATAAAAGCAGTTCTTTGTAAAAAAAAAAAAAAAAAATTCACTAAAGTATTTCTAAACATGATTATGCATATAAAAGCAATGGCCTTTTCTCTTCTGCAAATGTCACAAACTGTTTCTCAGAACTTTGCAGTTAGATTTTTCATACATTTTATTAGTCTTATGAAACAATATATTTTGAATATGGTTTGTTGGTCCTTGGTACTTGTACTCTTTTTATTTGTTTATCCTGTCTTAAGCAATATTTTCCCGATCTAGGAACGAACTCCTGGACATCAGAAATAGCACACCAAATAACTTTCTGCCGACATTTGAGCATTCAGATGTTTTACTGGACATTTTAGTCGGATGAGCTGCGTTCCTATACAAGCGCTCCAGGCGACGCAAGAGAGAGAAGCGCGCCGGCACGCTCATTAAATTCCGACTGCTCAGATTTAGGACGCCACTGCCGAGCATTCGGGAAAAATGAGAGGCGGTGGATTATGTTTTTATATCAGTGAAGGCTGGTGTACAGATGTGACAGTTTTAAAGAAGTTGTGCTGCCCAAATTTGGAAGCTTTCTTCATTAACTGCAAGCCTTTTTATTCACCACAGGAGTTTTCATAATTTATTCTGGTGAGTGTGGTCATTCCTCCTGACGCGCGTGTGAGCGCCGCGCTAGAACTGTTGGCCGATCAGATCACACACACAGAACGTTATACAGACTCTTTTATTATCGTTCTCTGTGATTTTAATAAAGCTAATCTCACCTGTGAACTGCCTAAATATAGACAGAACATCACATGCCCCACCAGAGACAGCAGTATACTGGATCACTGCTACACTGTTTAAAGGATGCATACCACTCTGTCCCCCGAGCAGCGCTGGGATTCTCTGACACTGTTTGGTTCACCATCTATCAGCCTACAGGCAGAAACTCAAATCTGCCAAGCCTGTAGTAAAAACTGTAAAGAGATGGACTGCTGAAGAAGAGCAAGATTTACAGGCCTGCTTTGAACTTACTGATTGGAGTGTTTTTGAGGCTGCAGGTACTGATCTGGATGAGCTTACTGATACCGTGACATGTGTGCTTACTGATACCGTGATGTGTGAGCTTACTGATACCAGTACATGTGTGTTCCTACCAGGACTTATTTAACTTTTAACAACGACAAACCTTGGTTCAGTGCAAAACTCAAACAGCCAAAGAGGACGCCTACAGGAGTGGGGACAATAGGGAGATTAGAGTGGTAAAGTTAAACTACTCTGAAAAGCTAAAAAAAAAACAGCTTTCATGTAATGACTCTACATCAGTGTGGAATGGCTGGAAAGCCATCACCAGCTACAAGACCCCATCCCCCAGCAATGAGGACAATCAACAAATGGCTGAAGACCTGAACGAGTTCTACTGCAGGTTTGAAAAGCAAAAGCTTGGTCTGACACCCCACACCCACTCCGACCATCTCACAGCACACCCATCAACACCCTCACCCTCCCCCCTCCCTTTTGTTTCTCAGCCTGTACTCAAGATCTGGGAAGAGGATGTATGCAAAGTCTTCAGGATGTAGAAGATAAAAAAAGCCAAAAGCCCAGATGGTGTCTCTCCAGCCTGCCTGAAAGCCTGTGCTGTCCAGCTATCATCCATCTTCACATTGATCTTCAACAGATCCCTGGAGCTGTGTGAAGTCCCCTCCTGCTTCAAACACTCCACCATCATCCCAGTACACAAGAAACCAAAAATCACAGGACTTAATGACTACAGACCTGTTGCTTTAACATCTGTGGTCATGAAGTCATTTGAGAGACTGGTGGTGGCCTACTTGAAGGACATTACTGGACCCTTGCTGGACCCCCTGCAGTTTGCTTACAGAGCAAACAGTTCTGCGGATGATGCAGTCAATATCGGATTGCACTACATCCTCCAACATCTGGACAAACCAAGGACTTATGCAAGGATCTTGTTTGTGGACTTCAGCTCTGCTTTCAACACCATCTTCCCGGACACCCTTCAGAATAAACTCACACAGCTCTCTGTACCCACCTCCATCTGTTAGTGGATCACCAGCTTCCTGACAGACAGGCAGCAGCTAATGAGGCTGGGAAAACTCACATCCAACACCCGCACCATCAGCACTGGAGCTCCTCAGGGCTGCGTTCTCTCCCCACTGCTCTTCTCCCTCTACACAAATGAATGCACCTCTAAAGACCCATCTGTCAAGCTCTTGAAGTTTGCAGACGACACCACAGTCATTGGCCTCATTCAGGACGGAGACGAGTCTGCTTACAGACAAGAGGTTGAGCAGCTGAACATGGACTTCATTGAACTGATTGTGGACTTCAGGAGAAACCCCCCTGCACTCCCCCCACTCACCATCATGAACATCACTGTGGCTGCGGTGGAGTCATTCAGGTTCCTGGGCACAACCATCTCTCAGGACCTGAAGTGGGACATTCACATTGACTCCATTGTTGTACTTCCTTTGTCAGCTGAAAAAGTTCAACCTGCCACAGGCGCAGATGACACAGTTTTACTCGGCTATTATTGAGTTGGTCTGTACTCTTCTATACTTGTCTGGTATGGGTCAGCCAGCAAATCAGATTTAAGAAGACTGCAACGGACCATTAGGACAGCAGAAAGGATCATTGGTGTGCACCTGCCCAGTCTTCAGGACTTGTACAACTCCAGAGTGAAGAAACGGCTAGGTAACATCATCAAAGACACCTTTCACCCCGGACACAACCTGTTTGCACTTCTCCACTCAGGCAGACACTACAGATCTCTGTGCACTAGAACATCTAGGCATAAAAACATTTTTCCCCCATGCCATCTCCAGCTTAAACAGCTAACATATGAATCATTTCCTGTGTTCTGTTATTCTTTTCCATAAATCATTCTACATCTTTAATTATTGCCTTTCTCAAGTATTATGTAAATATATATGCATATCTCTTTATTTATACAGTTCTTTATAGAGTAAAAATGCACAAATCTGTACATAAATCAATCCACTGTTCCAGATTCATACACATTATTTATTGCTAAGTCTTATTATTTTTATTTTATTTTTATTTAATTTTTTATTTTAATTTTTTTCTGTTCTCATGTCAGATGTGTATGTATGCATATGTGTGTGTATGTATGTACCAGGAGCACCTTAAAAACACACACACAACAAATTCCTTGTGTGTTTGCGCACACCTGGCGAATAAAGCTAATTCTGATTCTGAAATAGATTTTTTTATGGCCTAACAGATGAACAATGTTCTGGCAAGATGTAATTACTGTTACCACAGTGCAAATGCTCCAGTTCTTTTCTCATTTGCAATTACATGAGTGTCCAATTATTGTAATGAACCTTTTAATACAATCATAGATTTTTGCAATGTTGTTAAGGACATTTTAGTGTTCATTAAACAGCAGCTACAGTTTCTGCATTTATCACCATAGTCAACGTGTAATTTAGTTATTCATACTAAATGATTAAGTAAATAATGCTTATCATTATTATGCTATATGTGTTCCTGTGGCTCAATGGTAGAGCATTGCGTTAGCATGGCAAAAGGTTGTGGGTTCAATTCCCAGGGAACAGCCAAAAAATAAAGTATAGTCTGAATGCACTGTAAGTTGCTTTGGATAAAAGTGTCTGCTAAATGCCTAAATGTACCTCTGATACTACCAATAAGCTATTTGGATTCCTCTCACATCTCATCATATTACACTTA
This sequence comes from Cyprinus carpio, assembly GCF_018340385.1. NCBI lineage: Eukaryota > Metazoa > Chordata > Actinopteri > Cypriniformes > Cyprinidae > Cyprinus > Cyprinus carpio. Next base: position 13,515,776 of record NC_056576.1, read on the forward strand.
ATGGTACATAATATTGCCAGCAGGGGTCAGTTATTAATAATAGAGACCTTGCATTCAGAACTAGACAAAGAGCTTTAAGAGGACCATTCAGCATAATCACACAGGATTCTGCCTGTTCTGATATCTTCTATGCTTGAGAATGGCTCACTCATGTCCTCCTTATCCCTCTACACCATTACACTACAGGGAAATTGAGGACATCAAAGCATGTGATCAGACTGAATAGATAAATCATGCGACACTTAGTGACACTAAAATGCTGAGAGGAAATCATCCAAATAATGAATTTGCCAAAGTGTGATTGGTCCATTGTGTTTCATTGACAGGTGCTTTGCTGAAACATAAAAGGAAAAGGTCTCTGATTGATTGGGCTCTGAGGAGGGGACACTTTAACCAATCCGATGGCCAGTCTGACCCACAAACTGCCTCTCACAAGCTATTCGGTCAGCCTCTTTCCTCCATTTGTCCTGATGGAAATCTGCCCAGGCCAGTAATGGTAAGATATCGATGGCTCTGGATCTTTTTGTTTCACTATATTTTGTTATGTTGTGTTTTATTTTCCATGAGCACTCATCATTCAAGTACTGTAACCTCTGTCAAGCCAAAAATTTGCAAGCCTATATTTTGGCATGTCGAGTGTTCACTCTACACTGTGAGAATCACTATGGAAACCTTATAGGATAATGCCAGTTCAATAAACTGGCTGATTGTCGCTACTTATGCGGATTGCATGCAATTACTGACAAGCTCACGGGCAGTATAAATGTGGCGAGAGCCACAATTGCCTCAGAATCTTCTCCTTTATGCTGCCATCATCGAAGGTGTACCAGAAGATACTACAACTTCTTTTTTTTAATGATTTGTTTATTGAATTAAAAAAAAAAAACACAAGACAGACAGAAAGTAATAAAACAAACAAACATTAAAGGAAAAGGATAAAAAAACTAAATCAGCCAAAAAATTATCTAATAATAATAATAACAACAATAATAATAAATTGCTTAGTTACAAATGTGTGCCACTAACATGACAATACAAGTGCACAATTGGGATAAATGGAGTAATAATAATACAGTGTAGATGGATAATTAATCAAGAGAGACTACATCCAGCTGCAGAATTTTAACATGCTCAAGGAAGGGAAACCAAATTTTTGAGAATTTGACCATGGAGCCACGAAGCCTGTTTAATTTTTCTAATTAAATAAAAAATAAAGGATCTTTTATCCACCGAGTGTGAGAGGGGACATGAGGACCTTTCCAATGCATCAGAATACAATGTCTTGCTAGTAAAGTGAGAAAAGCCACCACCTCACTGAAATGGGGTGGCAATGAGCAGAGGTGGACAGTAGTGAAGTATTTTTACTTTACTCAAGTAAATTTAATTTAAGTGTTTTTCTTATTATAAATTTAAGTGTTTACTTCACTACATTCCAAAGAATAATGTCATAGTTTTTACTGCATTATACATTTCATAAATAAAAGTTGTTGTTTGTTTTACCTTTAATACTTAAGAACATTAAAAATGTAGTACTTTCTTGTACTTAAGTAAATATTTGAATTACTATTACTTAAGTAAAAGTAAGAAAGTAATAGATTTCTAATGTAATTAAGTATTAAATTATATTTAATATGAAACTTAGTGCAGTAAAAAGTAAAGTTTTCTAAAGAAAAACACTCTGGTAAAGTACAGACACTTGAAAAGTACTTTTAAAGCAGAGTAAAAATACTTCACTAATGTCTGCCTCTGGCAATAAGTAATACGAAGGCAAGACTCCAAACAACACAATTAGTGGAGAGGGAGAAAGTTTAACAGATATGGTAGCTAAAAGTGAGTAAAAAACAGACTCCTAAAAAAGAGACAGAGCAGGACAAGTCCAGAACATGTGGTTCTAGATGACACTTGTCACAACATGGATAAATATTTGGTAACATACGGGCTATTTTACTTTTGGACAAGTGTACTCCGTAGAAAACTTTACACTGTAAAACCCCATGGTGAGTGCAAACAGATGAATTATGAACATGTTTTAAAACCAACTGCCATGTCTCTGCATCTATCTCAATGTTAAGATCCCTAGCCCAAGTAATCTGAAGACAACCAGAAGCCAGGGGTGACATGCAAATAAAGTATTGAATATTGTAGAGATAGGTCCTCTTTGATAAGGGTTAGTATTGAAAATACTATCAACAAGGGTGGAGGGTGGGCTCATGGGCAACCTGGGAAAATGCTTACGGACAAAGTCCCGGATTTGCAAATATCTGAAAAAATGGGACCTTGGCAAGTTAAAAACTTGAGTCAAATGTTCAAATGAAGCGAACGTTCCGTCAAAGTAAAGATGCTTAATAGAAATTATCCTATGGTTCACCCAAGCTGCAAAAGCCTTATCAGTGAGAGAGGGAGGAAAGAGAAGGTTAAGGTGCATTGGGCATAAAACAGGTTGTTGACTGTAAGTTAAAATGACGCCTAAATTGACACCAGATCTTCAGACAGCATCTGATGGCACCTTCTATTGAATTTGTGTGGGCCCCATTGACTATGAGACTATGTTATCTGAGTCTGACTGCGTGCTCTGTACTAACTTGCCAGGATGTGTTTGAGGACTCGAAGGAGCAATGCTCGTGCCCTTATGGGGATGGGGCCGACTGCTGCCAGCAAGCCACTGGTGGGCCCTCCTCTCCCCCAATCCTTTTCGCTGACAGCCTTCACCCTGGGCAACCTCAACTGGGCAGAGGAAACTGCCAAGAGTTGGCTTGACTCCTGGTACTTCCAGTCGAGTCGGCGCTGGGCTGCTTCGAGAAGGAAGGTTCCGTTCTTCTAATGTCCAAAATTCAGGCCATGTTTTCACATGTGGATGGGGCAGAAGCCCACGTTTATATGCGTATGCCCCCTGTTGTTGAGACCATCTACACATCTGTGCCCATCCTCGGTCATGCTTGGTGCGGACCTCAGCCTGGCTTCTAAGCCTTGTAGACTTACAGTAAGGCACTCCTTAATGCGCTGATCACTCCCTCTGGCCTCTTTGGTGATACCATGTAGTCTGTTATCGGCTAGGTGCCAGTATATGAACATCGTTGCCAGCGATAGTGACCGGAGAGATGCAGCCATTATGTCAGTTCCTAGATGCGTGGAGAGCTATTCCAGGTGTTTCACGTTGGCTGCTGGGCATAATAGGACATGGGTATTCTCTCCAGTTCAGATGCAGAACACCCTGTTTCAATGGCATGACCCTGTCACCTACATTCTTTGTGGTGCCAAGAGAGATTGGGGACTGTGTCGTGTGTTCAAGGGCACAGCGTACCAGTATTAAGTTTTCCCATTTGGGCTGGCTTTAGCCCCATGAACGTTCTCAAAGCAGTATGCACATTCTAAAGATATTTTCTGTGAATTTTTGATATTATAGGCTGACTTGAGGTGAACATGCTCTTTTAGCCCATTGAAGAGATGGGCTTATCAATCATGCAAACACGCTGCTTCATTATCTACAGTCCCTACAGTTGCGTGTGAATAAGCAAAAGAGCATGTTCACCTCAAGTCAGCCTATAATATCAAAAATTCACCAAAAATACACAAAATCATGTTTCCAAAATCAAAGTCGTGAATGATGTGTGTCAGGATTGTTTGAAGATATTACAACTGGTGTTACAAGTTATATAGATTTGTATATTTAAAAAAAAATCATAAAAAATTCACAAAATCATATTTCCAAAAACAAAGTCATGAATGACGTGTAGCAGGTGTGTGTGAAGATGTCATAAAAATGTTGGAGTACAATGTAATAACAATGCAACAATTCATAGTGAATATCTCATTCACAGCTTAAAATGATGCACACGTGATGTAGGGCGGACATTCCGACCCAGTGTTTACAAAGCGAACGTGCAAAGAAATCAAACGCCCTTTACAAAAAAAGTAAAACTGATGTCAGATGATTTTGAAGTTGGAGAAGAAAATTTGATTTTTTTTAAATAAAGCTTTGAAGTCAGATTATTTTGAAGTTGGTGAAGAAATTTAGATTTTTTAAAATGAGGTATTGTCTATTTTCATAGATTTTTTTAAATATATATACAGATCTATATAACACCATGTAAATATTTTAGGTGGAAGGGGTTTGGCTGACTAAAAAGTCTTGGAATCCCTGGCTTTGATAACTATTGTATGTATCTCTGTGTGTGTGTGTGTGTATGTGTGTGTGTGTGTGTGTGTGTGTGTGTGTGTGTGTGTGTGTGTGTGTGTGTGTGTGTGTGTGTGTGTGTGTGTGTGTGCACGCATGCACAGGACCTGCTGTATCTTCTGTTCTGTGAGGGTCCAGAGACCCGTGGAATCTTCCGACGTTCAGCAAATGCCAAAAACTGTAGGATCCTGAAGGAGCGAATGAATTCTGGGCAAAGTATTTCACTACATGAACAATCAGTGTTTGTCTCCGCATCTCTAATTACAGTGAGAACACAGTCATTTTGATTCAACAGTGATATGCTCTGAATAAAATGCACACAAATCATTCATCATCTACACTCACACTACATTCTCAATCTTAATTCTCATAATCAATTAAGCATTTCCTTTGTGCCCTATATATATGAAAATGTATGGCCTTTTTGTTCTCTATTAAATTGTGTGTGTGTGTGTGTGTGTGTGTGTGTGTGTGTGTGTGTGTGTGTGTGTGTGTGTGTGTTTGTGTAGGAGTTTTTACGCAAACTGCCTGGTGGTGTTTTGTGCTGTGAATTATATGAGGACTGGATTGAAGTGCTACAGACTGAGGATCAACAAGACAGACTTAACAGAGTCAGAAGGTGAGAACACCATACAAACATACTTATGTACTGTACATATGCTCACATATACACACACTCAGTGTATAAAGTGTACAGACTAAGACCACATTTCCACTTGGATGATTTTTGGTTTATCTATATCTAAAACAATGGTTTTAAATATTACTCATATGTTCTATATCCAATAATCAAAATAAAAATCAAAGCTAAAATTTTTGAGGATTTTTATTGCTTGACAAATTGAGTGTGTGTGACATGCGTTTGTGTCTGTGGAACCAGTAGTTTGTTTAGGCACCACACTAACCACGCAATTGCGTGGGGCCCCGTGGTCTGGAGAGGCCACTGCAGAACGCAATTGTACAGAGGGTGGTTCGCTAACCAACCACAAACATGCTTTGAACTGATGAAGAACCCAAACCCAACAACCCCCCGCACTTCCCCCATAAATGTTGAATTTTTCAAGCAGTCCTAAAGAGGTTGTAGATGATTGAAAACAATCTCATTGTTCATATATACAGTAGAATCAACTGATCTGTAAAGCTGTCCATATTTTACACGTGTAAACCTAATTTTACATGAAAGACTCACAAGATCACTTTGACATACCAGGTGAAGAAATATAGTACACACAAAACCATAATTCTGAAAGGAGATTTTATGAAGAGCTCATGGAACGGAGACTAGAAAATACACAGAAAAGAAGCTTTTAGACAAAGGTTTTCTACTGAAAGTAAGAAAAAAGAGGTGTCACAAAGATTCTGAAATACTTCCAGAGTCTATGGGCAATAACTCTAAAGGACTAAGCGGAGCAGACTAAATCAGCCATTTAGGTATTCATACAAACAATTAATAGCAAAAACATACTTTTATGTACATTTGTATAGATGCTGAAATATGCCGTATGGAGGCAGCATCTAAAACATAAGCAGTATTACATATTTACAACTATAGAAACAAAATATTTGTGAATGCTTTATATCATAAATCAATTTATATAGTTATATTTGCCATTTTATAGATATATTTTAAATCCCTTAACCCTATCCTCAAACCTAAACATAATTACTTTTCAACAATATAAAAAAGAAGCAGACAAGAATATGTACAGGGACAATCATTTTAGTTACAAGATACAATTATATAGATAATCCGTCTCCTATCTCTAAACCTAATCCCATGTGTGTGTGTGTGTGTGTTGAATATATGTTTTATGAGGACACTTCCTGTGTCCTTGTAAAAACCAAATGGCTTAAAAAAACATACCAAACATTTTTTTTTTGTTGTTGTTGTTGTTGTTGTTGAAATTCAAAAAATGCCAGGGTTAGGGTAAGGGGATATAAAGGAGAGTTCACTGTACAGTATAAAAAAAATACATCTATGGAGAGTCCAACTGATGACCCTCAATTTATCTTTAAATATAAAATAAATACCTATCATTTGAACTAATAAGAAAAAGAATCAAATTAGTGTGACCCCGCTGTTGTAAGGAAAGAGCAGCAAAGTGTTATTAAATGTATTTTGGGAGCACAGCAGCATGAATGCTCAGCTGCGAGATTTTAATTGATATGATATTTCACAGAAACATCTGAATCCTGACTGAATCCTGTTGATGTGAGAAATTTTTTTGTGCTTTCACAGTTTCTCATTTTCCTCCGTGTTCTCACCCTGAAGTCTGCAACTCTGCTCCTGGAGACCCACTGTTCTGCAGTTTATTTCTAACCTCCTTCAAAACACCTGTGATTTTTCAGGTAGTCCTAAGAGCTTGTTTAGCTGGTCCAGGTTTGAGTTAAACTATGCAGAACAGCTGATCTCCAGGAGCAGGGTTGAAAACCTCCATTCTTGCCTGAACATTCTTCTAGACAACGTTTGGAACTGTATTTGTTTTGGGGTTTTTTAGCACTACAAAATAACGGAATACAGAATGGACTACTCTTATCGAAGTTTGCATGAATTATTTCATAAAAATTTAGATAACATTGTAAAGCTGTACATGGTGACATTAGCGTGAATTAATGGGAACATTAAAACATTTTTTTTCATTATTAAATTTCCAAAATGACAGTTGTAATAAGTAGACAAATCTAAGAATTCAAATTGATTAAAAAAATCATTCAATATTCAGATTCCTTTGGTTTGCTGGTGGTAAAATTGTTTATAAAATGACCTTGATCTCTAGGTAGTTTGCATCTACTGTAACTTGCCTCAGGTTACTGAAGAAACATATCCTTTTAACTAGTTTGTACAAACAATATACTTCAGAATATCTGAATAGATATTCATCTGAATAGATATTAATACATTCCTGTCTTTGGTCTGAGTTATTAAAGTGCCACTCAAGCATTTTGCAGCAGGCAAACTGTGATACTATTTCCTTCTGCTGTTCTGAGTTTTACATTTTGATTTACCTTTTGAAAAATTAAAATTCCAAGCCAACTGCTTATTGCTTGGAGAGTGATATTAATATGCACTTGTTTATGCACACTTGTTGTTTTATCTTTGTGTGTGTGTATGTGTGCATATTTGTGCTGAAATGAATTTTCATATGTATGAGAGGGCAGATGAACTTCTGCACTTAATCATTTGTTGGCAAGATTATTTAAGGATGTGCTTTATGTTTCTGTTTGTCTGGTTGCATTTGCCTGTCATTGTTCAAGCCTTATTGTCTTTTTGTCTAGATTGCTTGCACAGTTGCCAGAGGAGAATGTCACCTTGCTGTGTCTCTTATTTGGAGTGCTACACAAGATACACACTCACTCGGAGGTGAATCAGATGACAGCAACAAACCTGGCCCTTTGCATTGCACCCAACATGCTCTGGAGGTCTTCCCAAATCAGCCCTGACAAAGAGGGACAGAGTGTGTTGCGGGTAAATCAGCATACCATACCATACCATTTCTTTAATCGCATACCATATAGCATGTCCAAACAACAGTTTCAATATTCAATTTCAGTGTTCATTTTTAGGTTAAAATCAGCATATACAAAGGGGATCAAAAGTCTAAGACCTCTAGTGAGAACTATTTGTCATTACAAATTATGTTATTAGCACAATTTCAGTGAAAAATTATTTTCAGAATTTTTAATGGACATGTTCTTTGTATTATTTGAGAATTATCCAAAGAGTATATTATGCTTAAAATACTTACTTGATTAGTGATCTAGAAATTTGAAGTATTTATTTTATTTTACATTAAAACTTTTTCATTTTGTTTTGCTTTTAATCATATTTTTCATGCTTTAAAATGTTCAAAATCCTACTTTATTTACTTTCTAGTTTAAATGACATTTCAAATACCTGATTTTCAGTGAGCTTTCAGACTTTGGAACCCCATGGTTTATGTAAGGGAAATTGTACTTGGATTCTTATCATGACTCATGACAAGAATTGGACACAAGAACTAAATAGCTAGTGGTAGTACAGAAAACCTGAAATAAGACTTACATCACTGTGACAATTTACGGGTAATGAACATATAAGACTTTAAAAGTATTCTTTATATACCTAGTTGCCACTTGGCTAATTAAATCATAAATAGTTAACTGTTTTTTGAAACAGCTACACGTTTTCATTCATTAAGCTCACCTACACACATTTGTAAATCACACAGAACTGCTTTGTCCATAGCTTATTATTCAAGAGAAACCTTGATGATGTGACTTATCCGGTATTTTTAGCCTAAAGCCCCAAATGATTCTCTCCACCCTTCAGATAATGAATTGTAATGCATCTGCTTATTAACTTTAGCAGTTTACAGAAGCAAAATCAAATTTCCTGATGTCACCAAAGGGATCTGTCTTATCAACAGGATGTTGACACAAACGTAAGCAGGGAAATCATTAAGAGTTTGAATCTCCAACACACCAAGAGATTTATAAATCTTATGTTTGTTTACAGTACTATGCAAAGGAAAAGATATACTTGCCATTACTTGGAAAAAAATGTAGATTTCATATTAAAGGTGCCATAGAATGCATTGATACTGCCATTACTTGGAAAAAAATGTAGATTTATCTTATACAATATTTTAAATTGTTTTATTGCCCCTTTTAGGATATGAGCCAAAACGCACTGTTTTTGTGTTTGTCCCCTTTAAATGAAAATGAGCTGGTGCTCTGCCTCCCTTTTCAGAAGAGTGCAGAAGTTCAAGAGCTCATGCTCATGGGCAGACTGGTTTTACGGTTTAACTGGTGGTGACCGTTACTGACCTCTGTGTCTCTCCATATCACCCTGCTGTGTATGGTCTTCTGTGTCATCTGCGCCACAAGGCATACACAGCATACGGTGATAATGAGAGACACCGAGGAGACCGCTGATAAAGGAATTATTGAATAAAGTCATTATTTTTGTTTTCTTCGCTTACAAAAAGTGTTCCCGTCGCTTCATATAACCCAGATGGCACGTCTGATGGCTGATGGAGTATTCTGACGACGACTTTAAATCAATAAATGATAAATAAAGTTGGCTATTGGGAATTCCTTGTTCTAAAATACATTTTCAAAATGGTATTACATGTGTTATGTGTTTATTTGTAAGTACCATTACATTTGGGTCATTTGAATTTATACATACAAAATTTAACTTAAATTATCGTTTTATGTTATGTTAATATCAAAATGTATGAGTTGGGTTACTCAGAACTTCACGTTGTGTTTTATGTTATGTTAATATCAAAATGTATGAGTTGGGTTACTCAGAACTTCACGTTGTGTAATTTAATTGCATACACGAGTACATGCGCGATTGTATGAATTTTTAATCACTACTTTAATATGCCTTTTTCAGAAGCTATACATTTGTTTTGATTAATTAAAAGAGTGCATACACGAGTGTATCGCGATTTGTTGGAATCTTAATCGATTTGAATAATCACTTAAAAAAGCTCGCGGGTAATCGTTACATCCCTAATTAAATAATAGTTCTATTTGCCTAAAATTTGCTAACAAACAAAGAAACAAACAAAATATTTAGCTGACATTATAATTTTTAAAACATAAAAAAATTTTTTGTGTTTAGTGGAACTTTAGAAATTTGATCATAATTTGAACAATTGTGGTGGGTGACAGGGATGGAGAAGTTTCTTGATCTAGATATAAAAGCTTTTCATTTAGAGAGAGGATAAACATTTCAACCATGCACAGCTGGCGGCAGCTGCTGGCAGTGTTTGATCATGACTTGTAGGACGCTGGTAACACAGCAGTCTGCAATCAGAGTCTAACGTATAGGAAGCCAATGAAAAGACCTGAGGTGGTGATCTCTGTGTGATTTTGTGAGATTGAAAATAAGATTGGGAGAAATTGGGAGGAAGCAGAGCTCAGCTTTGTCACAGCTGAGCCTGAGATGATTGACATCAGAGTTGTGTAAATGGAGAGGAATTTCGATAATTTAAGGGCCATGGGGGGCATGTGAATGAAATTCCTCCTTGTGTATAAAAGCATAGCACAGTGTGTTGCCTCGTTATCTAAAGATTACAGTTATTAGACATTGGTCTCCATAGCAACTTATTTACTGGAATATGAAAACTGATACGAGTCCAGTACTCTGACTGATACTATTTGTGCAATTTAATTAACATTATTCATTAGATCTCAAACCTGTCTGAGAAGTAGCATCTGTCATCAAATCTCTGTGTTTCACTCTGAGAAGTACTGTTGTAAAGTGCATCTGTAAATATTATAACCTCCATTGGTATTAGAGCGAAGTTGTGGTAGTTTATGGATTAGAACTGACACAAGAAAGAAACATGAGATGAATTTCCATACTTCCACAAGATGTAATGAAATTGATGAAGAACTGACTTCTTGATTTCTGGTGAAGTGCAATCTTTAGGTCGAGGTTTTCAGGTGTGTAGTGTAATATATTCCCACACTTACTTAACCCTTTGTGTTGTTTGGCAAATAACATACCACATTATCACCATGAAAGTGTAAGAGCTATAGGTGGAAACTTTCTTCAAGAAACTTTGTTCTTTGAACCATTAACTTTTACAATTAAAGGAATAGTTCACACAAAAATACAAATTTACCTGAAAATAGACTTGCCCTCAGGCCAACCAAGATGCAGATGAGTTTGTTTCTTTATTGGAACAGACTTGGAGAAATCATATCACTTGCTCACCAATATATCCTGAAGTGAATGGGTGCCATAAGAATGAGAATCCAAACAGCTGATTGTTGTTAAACATTATTATTAAGAAAATCCATCAAGGTGACTTTAACCCTTCAAAATACAAGCCCGTAATCCATAGTACCTAGTACATAGTACCACTTCCTCCAGTGAAAAAGTTAATCCTTTGTTGTCCTTTCACATCAAAATTCACTGATCTATTTGCTTAAAACTGTTTTGAACTTTTTTTTTTAAACGGTCCTTGATCTGTGAATATTTTTCAGACTAGTTGACTGTTTGGTGAAAGCAAAATTATGGATAGAGGAACCCAGAAGCAACGGTTTGAAAATAAAAATATCTAAATGATGGATTTGTTTATTACAAACATGCAGGTTTCACTTCATAAGACATTAATGGATGGACTGGAGTTGTGTGGATTACTTGTGGGTTATTGTGATGTTTTTGTTAGCTATTTGAACTCTTAGTGTATCTACTATTTGACAAGAGTTTTATATGCTTGGTCACAGAGATTAATTGCTATGTAAGGTCAAGTTATGTAAGCTTTTATGCACAAAATTATCTCAGCTAATAGTCTGGAAGCTTAACAACTACATACAGATTTCAGTGAGGGCTTGAGTAGTAAAATATAGAAAATTTACATTAAATAATTAAAGTAAGCATGAAAAAGAAATTGTGATCACTTGTGAAATGGAAAGAATGTGGGATGGGACTTGATTTTGTTCATTGGGAATCGATTGGATTGTTGGGTCATTGCCATTGCCGTGCTGCGATCTCATGTGATTGACTGAAGGGATGGATTATTGTCCTGCTTTTGTACTGATGTACACATGATGTTGTTGTGAAGTGGGATGGGAAGGTAATGTTTTAAATTTAGGATTAAAGGGCACATTCATTTTGAGAAAATAATGATGTGCACAGATAAATCATTTGGAATAAACACTGCAGTATTTCATATAGAAGTAAGAATTGTCGATATTGATTTCCTGGGGACTTTAAAAAAACATGAAGCGAGAGATGAGTCATGGATGGATCTATAATTAGCTATAATTGGATGTGTGTGACTGTGCAGATGCTTTTGTTTCTCAACATCCAAAGATGGCAGTTAATTTATGAAGCGCATTCCCACACTGTGTCTGAACCTAATTAATCCAACCAATTAGTGGACAGACAAATGTGTGGTGAATGAGAGCAGGCAATTTGAGTGAACACCTAATTGTTAATCGTAGAATAGTTCACCATGTCCAGGACTATGTGCGATGATGCATTTTGCTTTTGCTTTCTGAAAAAAAAAACAGCATGAGTCAAGCTGTGCATAGTTACTCATCTGCTGCCAGCCTCAAAATCCTATGGTGTCTTCAAAATGCTGTTTTTCCATTGGAAATGCTAGAGAGCATTCCATTCCCTCTGTATGCTTTTTAATTTTCCATTCCTTTGGGTTGTTTATATCTGAAATGTTCAAGGAGTAAAAGATTCATTGGATTTTTTTCATTGAAAGAAGTGAGGATCTCTATGCACATGCCAGACACGCACACACTATGGAGTCACATACAGCTATGCTTTAAAAACTCTAAACTAATGTCTAAACACTCTAGAACTTGGACAGAAACAAGGTGGCAGTCATCTAGCATACACAATGTGTCCACCTCATACACACTGACATGCTTCGACACATGAATCTTTTCAAAATATTTAACAAGTCGTAAACTTCATGAGCTGGTTTGTACAGTGCTTCAGTCTCTGATATATGTGCTGCTACAGTCAGTGTTTACGTTTGTGGGCCAGCGGTGTCTGTTTTCCATATTGATGATGTTTCATGTTTTTCATTTGTCATTCAGGTCGCCGCGCTCATCCAGTACCTGATTGAAAACACGCCTGCCATATTTGGAGATGATCTGGAGAGTCTGTTCACCAGGCAGATGAATTCAGGGCAGGAAACAAGTGACTACGCAGGTAATTGTAAAGTTTTGCACTTTGGACCTCATTTCACTGAGATGTAGATGCCTATTGAGATACTTTACAGAAAACAATTAGCCTTTTTGACAGTGCAGTTTGACAGTACTCCCACATACACTTAAGCTGCTGGTGTATGTGGGTGTTTTAAAATTTGAGTTAACGGTAAATTAATTGAAAGTAATACATTTCAGATGCTCTTAAGACTCTTTTGTAGAACTGCCTTTGCAGTTATTACAGTTTTGAGTATTCTTATAGAGCAGGGGTCTCCAAACTTGATCCTGGAGGGCCAGTGTCCAGCAGAGTTTAGCTCCAAAAGCTTAAAGACACCGGAACCAGCTAATTATGGTCTAACTAGGCATACTAGAAACTTCCAGGCATATGTGTTGAGGCAAGTTGGAGCTAAACTCTGCAGGACACCAGCCCTCCAGGTCCAAGTTTGGAAACCCCTGTTATAGAGTTTTAGTATGCCAGCTTTGCTCCTGTAAATTTCAGACCTTACTCTCTTAAGATCCTCTTAAAGATTAGCCCATAAATTACTCACCCTCAAGTCATCCTAGGTGTATATGACTTTCTTCTTTCAGACAAATCCAGTCAGAGTTATATTAAAAACTGTCTTTGATCTTTCAAGCTGTTTAATGGCACTCAGCAGTAGGCTTGGCTTCATCAGCAAGCCGAAACATCTGTTATTACCTGTTTAAATAAAGAGAATTGCAGAACTTGAGTAACGTTTAATAGAAGAAATAGGTCTTTGCACCTACAAAAGCTGGGAGAGCGCGGTGAGTGTTTTGACCTGTTGACATTTGCCGTTTATTTAAGGTGATTTTGTTGGTTTCTTATTTAATTGGTTCCACAGTGTTTGTTGATTTTACTTTATTTTATTTAAACTTTGTGTAATTTATTTATTTCATTTGACATCAAGGTGTATGCAGTGTCTCCAAGCTTTCTTATTCTTTTTGCTAATAAACATTCTACGTTTCTTATTTATTTGGTTATATATTATACATGTTTCCTTATTTCCAGTTTTGTATACCTATTTAATCTTTATGTAAATTATTTGTTATTTTATATAAGGCATAGCCTGCCCTATACCATGGTGTATTTTTATTCGTTTTGTTAATAGAAGTTCTATGTTTTATATATAGGCCAAAATGAGTTTGATGTTGTATTTTATTTTGTGTATACATTGTTTCTTTTAATCATGGCAACATTAATTTATCAAATTTTGATCAAATGACAGGGAAGTGCATTATTACCAGGCATTTATTCAGATGTGTAGTGTAGTTGAGCATACTTTTGGCATTTTCAAGTGACTAGTTCACCAAAAATAGTCAAATGCTTTCATTATTTACTCACCCTTGTGTGGTTCCAAACATTTGAAGAAGCTACTGTGAAGGCCTGTTTATGGCCACACAATAAAAATCAAAGGGGTCGAAAACTACCTTTGATGCCACTGAGTTTCATTTGTTTGGACAAATTAAAAAAATGAAAATAGTAATTATCTCTAAATATCTTCTTTTGTGTTGAGTGAACTCTTCCCATAGGTCTGAGAGTGAGATAAGATTGCTTCTTGTTCATTTTTAATTAAATAGAAGGGTCAAGAATCTTTGCATTATGGGATTGCATAGCCCTGCAGTGAGCTCTGTTGTATACCACAAATATGCACATTCAACTAATGTAGTGGATCATCAGGGTATGCATACAGAAAATATGCATGATTTTCACTGTATAACATGCAACATACCCAGTGGTTTTCTGATCAAATCAGAGATTTTCACTCAATTTCATGTCTGTGCTGTGGGACACTCATGAATTTAATCATTTCTTTCAGAGCCATTCTAGTATGGTTTTGGCATTTTTATCACGTTTAGGATGAAAGCTAAACGTTTGGCCTGAGGAATCTGTATTCTTCTAGGATTTTCTCTTTTCTTCAATTCAGACCTACTCCCCAATCACTGATGCTGAAAGTAATCCCCAGAGTATCGCGCGCTGTATATGAGAAATGGAGCGCGAGAGAGAACACTTCTATCAGCAAGATTCCACCTATCCCGCCTTCACTAACTTTAAGTTAATACAACGAACTGTGTCTCCCGGTAAAAAACTGGACGTTTGTTTGGTTTATTTATTCCTACCCCTTCGGGGGCTGAGGCCATTGTTTCAGATCGCTAGTTCACGGTTTATTAGCCTATCCATCTGTTGTTGCTGTTATGATTAGTTGTTATGAAGGCCCTTATCCGATTGCAGTCCAATGACAGGGACACACATTTTGAAGGACAATAGCCTATAGGATGCATTTTGAATGTCTGGTAGTCCTCAAATAACATTATAGTCCAGTCTCGTCTAGTTAACGAAGGCCCATACCATAACCCCACTGCCACCATGGGCCACTGAACCACAGCGTTTGACATCATCGTCAAACCGCTAACCCACACAACGCCATACATGCTGCAACATGCCATCTACCCTGTAGAGTGAAAACCGTGATTCATGCATTCAAAGAGAACACCTCATCAAAGTGCCAGACCAACCATCGAATGTGAGCTTTGCCCACTCAAGTCAGTTACGACGACGAACTGCAGTTAGTTTGAGACCACGGTGAGGGCGACGAGCATGCAGATGTGCTTCCCTAAGACGGTTTGTGACAGTTTGTGCAGAAATTCTTTGGTTATACAAACCGATTGTTGCAGCAGTTGTCCGGGTGGCTGGTCTCAGACGATCTTGGAGGTGAAGATGCTACATGTGGATGTCCTGGGCTGGTGTGGTTACACTTGGTCTGCGGTTGTGAGGCCGGTTGGATGTACTGCCAAATTCTCTGAAACGCCTTTGGAGACGGCTTATGGTAAAGAAATTTACATTCAATTCACGGCCAACAGCTCTGGTGGACATTCCTGCAGTCAGCATGCCAATTTCACGCTCCCTCAAAACTTGCAACATCTGTGTGATAAAACTGCACATTTTAGAGTGGCCTTTTATTGTGGCCAGCCTAAGGCACACCTGAGCAATAATCATGCTGTATAATCAGCATCTTGACATGCCACACCTGTGAGGTGGATGGATTATCTCGGCAAAGGAGAAGTGCTCACTAACACAGATTTAGACAGATTTGTGAATAATATTTGAGAGAAATAGGCTTTTTTTGTACATAGAAAAAGTCTTAGATCTTTGAGTTCGTTTTGTTAAATATCTCAAATCTCTTCTCTTTTCTAGATGGTTCGTATCTTCTTCAGCACTCCTCTTCGGAGGACACAGATCAAGACTTCACCGTTTCTTCCCAACTATTGCCTGAAGTTCATCCTCTTATCCTCCCTCTGGCTGCACTTTCTCTGAAAGAAAAGAGGAGACCCCAGCCCTTTCATATTGATATGTCATCGACAGAAGGCACCTACAGCTGTGGAACACTGGATTCCATTTCATCATGTTACAGTGCTTCTGTAAGCATGCTGGGGGTTGGGGAACTCAGCCAATCACGCGACCGTTGCCTCTCTGAGCCTTCCATGTATTTTTCCACACCTCAAACTCCGGCACCGGATCATAGCCCTGTTATTCGCCAATCCAGCTATGATGCAGCCGTAACAGTCAGTAGAAAAGAGCAGTCACACAGTTCCTTGGGGTTAAGGCCACAACAACAATCACACAATTCTGGAATGGGAACAAGACGACGCCGTTACACTTTCTGGAAGTCGCCGCAAATCCCCACCCGCTTTCGTCATCCTGCGCAGAGATTGGCCAGCATGTCAAGTCTGTCATCTACTACCACTTCTTCCCTCAGCTCACTGGATAGTACGTTGTCTCTCAGCTCTGCTGATCCAATCCCCAACCCTCAAGATACACAGTCCCGGCCTTTTCTGTTTGGAGCTACTGCGAGACTGCGGCCTCTCACACCTGAAATGTCCAGAAAGCAGGGTACAAGTACTTTCACTTACGAAGAGGAAGAGGATGTTAGGAGAGAAAGAGTTCAAGAGATGGAAGATGAGATAGAGAATGAATTTAAAGTATCTTTTCGTGACTGTGATGAAGAAAAAGCAGTAAAGGATGGAGAAAGAACCGAGAATGAGGATGCCATTAGCTGTGATATTAGCACCTTCAGTGATATTCATGAGGTTAAAGGTGCAACAAGACCATGTGTGTCAGAGTGTCTTGCTGAGACTGTGTGCAGCATGGAGTTTAGTGTGAATCCATTACATTCCTCCACCTCGTGTCAGATAGAGCCCAAATTTGACATGAATTCACAAGCAATCTCACTGAATCCATGCAGTATATGGACAGTCCCAAATGCGAATCCGATTGGCAGTGTGATACAGGAATCCCAGGTCACACAAATGCTCACAAACACACCCACAATGACACAAAAACAATCCAATAGCAAAGGAGAAAACTCTGTAAGTCAGCTGCAGCTGAAGCATTCAAATGCTCACTCAAACATTCATGCCTCGGGTGGGCAAAAAGTGAGCAGAATGAAAATCACAGTCTTTCCTTCTGCAGGAAGAGTGATGCTAAAACATTCAAAGGTCACGGATAAAACCCAAAACATCCTGGCGGAAACAGAGCAGAGAGTTGAGGGAAAAGTGCGAGAATCTGTTCAGGTACAAATCCCCCAGACACTGTTTTATGGTCATAATGTTCCGTTAGTATTACTTACTACACCTCCGCAGCAAACATCAGTCCAGGTGAGGACACATTGTACTTCTCCTAATGATGTGGATGTGACAGACGCAGGCTTGAGTGCTAAAGCTAATGTTGGCATTGTCGCAACTGATATTAGCAATGGCGTAACAACGGCACAGGAAAGTCTTACTGTTCAGAGCGTCAAATCTGTTAGTCATAGCATGAGCACTGTTGATGACCTGAACCATCCTGGCTGTACTACTGAAACTGCTAACCCTGCTGTTAGCATTAACAGTGGTTATAGTGTTAACCCAAGTATAAAGGTCTTTCATAGCAATGCTAATCAGAGCGTGGCCAATCCTAAACCTGCTAACAAATCCTCAGGAACTTTTCGCCACACAATCTGTATCAAGCTCCCTGGCAACAGAGGGACAGCACAGAACAAGCCATTACCATAACTAAATTTGGTGATGTAATACTACATGGTGGTGAGGTATATGCAACAAATGTAATTTCAATGCATTTTTTTTTTTTGTAAGAACAAGCTTGGGTATAGAGTCTGCAGTTTGTGTGCAGGAGAGCGGGGGCATGGTGTATTGGCAAGGCTTCTGCAGAGACACACACAGGAGGAAGTGATTCAGTTGTGTGAATGGAGAACACATATTGTTGGGTTTTAGTCTATGCTTGTAGCCTTTTAAAGAAGAAAAATTGAAGAAGAAAAATCTCTGTGCACAGAAAGTGTAAAATACAGTGTTGGTAGTAGGACAAGTTTTATTTATGAGTTTAAATAAACTATAAATACATTAACATTACAAAACTGAAACCAAAATAGACCAAAGCAAAAAATATTTTAACAATGTTGAGTCTAATGTTTTACACAAAATGATGGTGATATAAAAAAAATGTACTGCATAATAGGAATGATGTTTGAAAAAGATCAGTTGTTTTCAATCCTCCTCTAAAATATGCTTTGGGGAATGTTGCAGTCTAAAAAGAACTGGACTTTCAAAATGTGGACAAAATCAGCTGAGACATTTCTCAAAATATCTTCTTTTGGGTTCTTAGCTTACAGTATTTGGGAACAACATGATGCTGAGGAAATGATGACAGAATTTTGTGAATTATATATATTTAACAATAATTTTTATTTTATTTTTTTGTGTGTGCTCCAAATAGATAAAAAAAAATCAAATTAACTGAATTTTACTATTTAATTTTTCATTTTGCATTCTTAATTCTTGTCAGAAGTCATATTTGCAAAATTTGTATACACATTAACTTTGTTAGCCCTAAAATATACATTTTGTAAAATCTCTCAAATGTTCCATGGGTCCCTAGAACCCAGTTTGAAACCCCCTGATTTAGAGTACATGACAATAAAGCCAGTTTTTGAAAATATCAATAAAGTCAGTCATAAAAAATTCCTTAAAAAAAGACAATAAAAACATGCATGTGCTTCAGGCATAATTGGAATCTGATCAATCTGATGGTAATCACACTTTTGAGCTAGGTAAGATGTTATAAGTGCTTAAGTGGAAGAAGGTAAACAGCAGACGTTACAAAGGGTTGGCGTCACTATAGTAACATAGCATGTGGCAGGAGAAGGGACTTTTGTGAAGACTGCATGAAATGATATAAGGGACGTGGCGTGATCTGCATAAGATGCTGTGATAATACCATTAGAAGAACATTAAGAAGGAACAAGCGGGTGGGAGGTGTTTATAGAGATGAGTATGCATAGTGTAGATCCAGTGAATAACATTGGTGGATAACTGAATGATGTTTTGAATTATCATATGGTTCAGAGTAATGTTTGTTTATGTGTAGTTGTAATGTGCTTCTTCGAACAAGTGGTGGCAATGGTACTTGGATGCATTGATATATATATATATATATTAAGTGGAAAATTCTAGTTATGCAGTACCTTTTGAACTCTCTAATCTTTAAATGCAGTATGTGAGTACTTCATTTTGATACTTTCAACTTTCTTTTAAAAATATACAGATTTTTTTGTTTTTTGTTTTTAAACTGAATGGAATGTATTAATTTGGAACAACTGAACTATCACAAAATATCACAGAATCAAATCCATTTCTAATAATTATAATATCTGTGCTGAGTAAAAAAAACAACAACAATTAGCTGGAGGAAGAAATTACTAATATGCACAAGAAAATATGTTTTATACATTTTAATTTAAATGAAGAAAAAAAAATTTTCTTAATAAATTGCCAGCTTTTCATGCTAGAATATTTAAAGATAGCTTACACAAAAACGAAAAGTATGTGATTATTTACTCACCCTCTTCTAGTTCCAAATCCGTATGACTTACTTTCTTCTGAAAAATACAAAATAAGATATCTTGAAAAAAATGTTTCAGCCAATTTTTTTCTTCCCATATAATGAAAGTCATGGGGCCCAGTCTTGTTTTGTATCAGAATGGTCAATGAGCAAATCCAATTGATATTATTAATAAAAATATTATTATTTAAAATTATGTAAAAATATTTGTCCACCAATGAAGCATTTAATCTTAAATGTATACTGTGTCTGTTTTAGAATCTAGAATTCTCTTGACATTCTGTTCCATTATCACTTCAGGTGCATATTTCAAGTGAGGCTGCACTTCAGATACATTTTTTTTTTTTTTCTTTATTGTCAGGTAACACTTTGGTTCATAAAACAAACATAGCTCTCAGGTATGATATTCCTGGGCTTTATCCCTGTCTGTAAAAACTGATTGACAGTGATTTCTACACAAAAGCCTTATTGATACAAATGACCTTCAGCTTTTCATAATTTTCATAATGCAAGTAGATAAAACTGACCTTTAAATAGAGATTTTCATAATACATATAACTCCAACTGACTTTTACAAAGAATAGTAAATTCTAAATTTAACTTCCAAATTCTGACTTTTTTCCCCAAGTTGACATCTCACAATTGTTTTTTAATGAATAAAAAGTTAATAGGTAATTATGACTTTTTATCTCACAATTTTAAGTACCCGGGGAGCAGTTGGGGGTTCGGTGCCTTGCTCAAGGGCCTCACCTCAGTCTAATTATTGAGTCGGTATTGAAGGTGGAAGAGAGCGCTGGTCATTCACCCCCCCCACCTACAATCCCTGCCGGTACCGAGACTCGAACCTGCAACCTTTATATTATCTTATATATACTGGGTTACAAGTCTGATGCTTAGAGATTCAGACTTGTAACCCAATATATATATAAGATAATATATTTAAGATAAGATAGTATAATAAATAATATATTTAATATTTTGAAACATTTATTTTTATGTGTATGTTAATTATTTATTAAAAACAGAAAATGGCGCATGATGATGTCATATTGCTCATTAAGTTAAAGTCATTTCACATGACCAAAAACGCATGCTCTCCTGAGTAGGTACTTATTTTGAATAAGTAATTACTTTGTGGTGACTAAAAAAGTATGTTCAGTATCGTATGAATGTAATCCGGACATATTGCATTCACCATGGAAGAATGCAGATCTTCTGGCAATTGAGAGAGATAATCAAAAGAGCCACCAGCATTTGGCCACCATTTTCTTTTTGACCCACTCTCAGTCATGTGAATAATTTCTCTTGGTGTTTCTGATGAGCTCTAAATGTCCGCAGCTGTTTCACTCATCACACAACCTCACAATATTACACATTAAAGATGTTCTGTTGTTTACCTGTTAAAACAGTGTGCAGTCTGAGATGTGTGTGTATGAACACACGAGTATATATTTCAAAGTGCTGGTAATGAATCATTAGATGAGACAAATTATATAGCCATGAGCTCTTGAGCTCTTCTGACATTTAACACTGCTGCCAACTAATGCTCAGAAGCTGTCGGTTTAAGTTCTCATTATGTAGTTTACTCTTGATATTCCTAATCAGTCTATAGAAACCAAAGCAACAGAAAGCAGTGGGCAGTTGTAGAGGTAACAGCAAGTAAGAAGCAAATCGATCTGTGCACTTTCATTCATATAACAGAATTTATCTTTATACACAGGTTTATTTTCACCTAATTCAAGACTGTTGTGTGTTCTTTTATGGATGGTTCATGTTTCAAAACAGTTGTTTAATTAATTTTGATTTGTTTTGTAAATCTAAACACTTATCACAGAATGTATATTTAAGAACACAGTGTGTGCAATTGTTATTCGTTTATTGTAACTGCTTTCACAGGTGGGATGTATAGACAATATCTGCTTGATCAAACATGTAAAAGTGAATAAAAGCTAAAGATCTTTTAAGATTTTTAGAGATCTTTTTGTTGTTGTTGTTGTTGTTTAATAGAACATGTAAAACCAAAACCTGAAGTACAAAATGTGCCGGAGAATGTGAAGTGTTGTTTTTACAGATGTCGGTATAGAGACCAAGATTGCAGCATGTACTTGACATGTTAGGAAATCATTTACGTCAGTACATATGAAAGCCAGAGTAAATTGAGGTTCACTAAATCAATATCCTCAGGATTAATATGCTTAAAAGTTATTGACAATATCAACAACCATTTGATGCCTATTGCATTTCTTATTATCTCCAACAAAACACTTGAGTGTGATTAAATTTTGACTGCAGAAGTGGGAAGCAGGGTAATTTCAAAAGCACATTAGGGTGGGAATAATTATACTTTACACTGTACTAATGACAAAATATAGAGTTTCATGTGATTTTCTTATGAATTATTAATTGTTTAAAACATTTTTAAACACTGTGAAATACTAATCTAAATTCTTATGAATGCACAATTTGTTTGACAAGTGTAAAGAATAGCCATGTGTAATGAATAGAGACGTGACAACGGGGTTGAGGATCCAAGTGCAGGCTTTATTTACAAGAGTGGTCAAAACAGGCAGGGTCAGTCAACAGCAAACAGGTATAACCCAGAAAGAGACAAAATAGTAATCCAAAAGACAAGCAATAGTCAGGGTAGGCAGCAAACAATCATAATCCAGGGTAAACAGCCCAGGGTCAAAACACAAGGCAAGGCAAGACAACAAGAAACTTGGAAACATGGGAAAATACAAAGATGTAATAGGCTATCAATAATCAGCAAAGTGTGTGTGGATGAGTGCAACCTTTATAGTGTGACTGGTGGAGGTTACAAGACACAGGTGAATAATATAAGTGATGATGAGTCCAGGCAAAGGATTATGGGGAACATAGTCTGTAAGCGTTGCAAGAGTCAGGGGTAGAGTGCCCTCTGGT
The DNA here is from genome assembly GCF_018340385.1 of Cyprinus carpio. Classification (NCBI taxonomy): domain Eukaryota; kingdom Metazoa; phylum Chordata; class Actinopteri; order Cypriniformes; family Cyprinidae; genus Cyprinus; species Cyprinus carpio. The sequence continues at coordinate 13,538,452 of NC_056576.1, forward strand.
CCCGCAGCGAATCCACACAGCATACTTCCCACAGAAAATCAGCTAAGGGACAGACAGGGAACAGCAGAGAGCTGAGGGGCTAGCTGGTAGAGACAGAGGTGGAGGGAGTGGAAGGCTGGGCGGGAACTTTTTAGAAAACAGTTCAGGGTTAGTCTCTGGGATAGGAAACACAGACAGTTCGTGAACGGCCTTCTTGACTGTGACTGGGCAAGCAGAGAGTTCATAAACAGCGTCCTTGGCCGTGACAGGACAGACAGAGAGTTCATAAACGGCCTCCTTGGCTGTAAAAGGACAGTCAAAGAGTGCATAAACGGCTTCCTTGGATATTGCTGGGCAAGCAGAGAGTTCATAAACAGCCCCTTGGCTGTGACAGGACAGACAGAGAGTTCATAAACGGCCTCCTTGGCTGTAACAGGACAGTCAGAGAGTGCATAAACGGCTTCCTTGGCCATGGCTGGGCAGGCAGAGAGTTCATAAACGGCCTCCTTGGCCGTGGCTAGGCAGGCAGAGAGTTCATAAATGGGTGCCGCCACCTCTGGAGGTTCTGCAGCGGATGCCACCACCTCTGGAGGTTCTGCAGTAAAGGCTGCCACCTCTGGGGGAACTGCGGTGGTGTGTGTGGCCCAAACACATAGAATGGTGACTGCCATTACAAGGAGCACTGAGTCCAGGGGAACAGTCTCTGTAAGGATCAGTGCTGAGGCCCTTGGGATGCCCGCTGCTCTGGCCATCCTCCACACTGGACGCCTTGTTTTTGTCATTGATTAATTCTTAAAGTTAGTCTTTTTTTAGATAATTTGTTTGGAACAGTGGCCATGATAGGACGAGACTTTTGGGCAGTCGAGATTCTGGATCGGATTCGTGTTTGACTTGAGTCACATTTTTATAGACTTCAGACTCAACCTCAAATGACTCCAGACTTGACTCGATTCGAGGAAAAGGACTTGTGAAAATTTTAAAAGCAGCTCAAGTCTTTTATCCTTTAAATACTTATATAACAGATATTATATATATATTATATATATATTATATATATATATATATATATATATATATATATATATTATAAATATATATAAAAATTTATATTTATATGTTTATAACCCTGGCATCCATCTGGATCGCAAGCCATAACAGCAGAACCATTTTAAGTCAGAAACGCGTCAAAACAGCTGAGCGGATCACATAACAAGCGCTCAGGGTTGTTTATGGTAAATATCTTTCAGTGCTATATCCTCTAGTATTTTTATCTAAAGCCAAACGTGCTTTGTTCGAGCCCTTTCAGCTCCTTGCACTTTTTTGCTCTTCAGAAGTGCTCTGGCGCCAAGTTCAAGAGCTGCATATGACGCGGTTCTTTTAACAACAACAGAAACACGGTGAACACCAAAATTATAGATTATTTCCACAAAAACACAACAGAAAACAATAATTCTACAAATATAGTTATTCTTATTACTATCTATCAGATGTGATTTAGCATTATTAATCTGTAGGCTAAGAACATTACAAAATAATCATGTCATTATAATTGGGAAAAATGTTGTTAGATTGTTAGACATATGGCAACCCATACTCAGAATTAGTGCTCTGCATTTATCCCATCCAAAGTGCACACACACAGCAGTGAACACACAAACCTGGAGCAATGGGCAGCCATTTTTTTCTGCAGCACCCAGGGAGCAGTTGGGGTTCAATGCCTTGCTCAAGGGCACTTCAGTCATGGTATTGAAGGCGGGAGAGAGTGCTGTACATTCATTCCCCCGCACCTACAATCCCTGCCGGTACAAGACTCAAACCTGCAACCTTTGGGTTACGAGTCAGACACTCTAACCATTAGGCCACAACTTCCCCTGCTAAAACTGCTAGTTATCTTTCTTTTTTGCTCAAGATGAGAACGTTTTAATTATTGTAGCTACATTGTTTTAGTAGATAATGCTTTTAAGTAATGTTTTTTTAAGTAATAAGTAAAAAGATTTCAGGAGCAAAACCCTGAAAAAAAAAACAGTATTTTATTGTCACGTGGCCTTCCATGTATCTAAATGTAAAAACACAATACATATAATTTTTTTTATTTTTTATTTTTTAGTCCAGACCTCTGCTTTGAAAATATAAAGGCATGCCTCTTGGAACTTTAACTGAATACCCCAGACTTATATCATAAAGAAACTTTATTTGCAAGGTTTTTCAATATCTGTGTCAAATATTTCCTTATGTGTCATGGTATTGAACTCTTATTATAGAATTTGATTACAGAAAGACTGTTTTAAACATGGTAATGGATTAAAACATAACAGGCTGGATGTACATTAACCTTAACAATTCCAGCAATAAAGACTTCGGACTTGACTCGGACTCCAAGTTAAAGACTTGTGAACATCTCTGCTCTGGAACATCAGCCATGACGGGACTAGATTCTGGAATGGCAGACATGATGGTATGACACTCTTGTGGAAAGTCTCTGAGTTGGTAGCCATAGCGGGACCAGGCTCTGGAATGGCGGACACTGTGGAAGAATCGCGTTGCTCCAGCAAGACCCCCACAGTAAAAGCAGAACCACTCAGTTGTAGTGCAATATCAATATACCATTCAAGAGTCCAAACAGGGTCATGTCATGATAAGTGTGAAGAATAGCCATGTGTAACGTGGAGACGTGACAACGGGGTTGAGGATCCAAGTGCAGGCTATTTTAACAAGAGGGGTCAAAACAGGCAGGGTCAATCAATGGCAAACAGGTATAATCCAGGAAAAGACAAAAGAGTAATCCAAAAGACAAGCAAGACAATAGTCAGCGCAGGCATCAAACATTCATAATCCAGAGTAAACAGTCCAGGGTCAAAACACAAGGCAAGGCAAGGCAAGGCAAGGCAAGGCAGAACTTGGAAACACGGGAAACCATAAAGATGTAACAGGCTCTCAATAATCAGCAAAGTGTGTATGGATGAGTGCAACCTTTACAGCGTGACTGATGGAGGTAACAAGACACAGGTGAATGCAATAAAATGATGAGTCCAGGCAAAGGATTATGTGGAATGTAGTCTGTGAGCGTGGCAAGAATCGGGGTGGAGTGCCCTCTGGTGGAGTTCATAGGCACTCCAGTTAGAGATTGTGACACCATGGCTTTACTCATGTTTCCAAGGTGTAGGGGAATTTACAGTTAAAACCCAAGGACCAGGTGTGTTGAATGAAGACCAGGAGTCAGAAATGCTATCAACTGAAGAAAAATTTACTGAAGAAAATAGTATGCACATCCACAGAAGTCAGCTTCAACACTCTTGATGGAGTTTGTAGGCCGCTCCCCTTACATGTCAGAAACACCAGTAATTATACTCTAACAGAGGTCACTAATTACGTCAATACAGAGGTGAATTGGATTCTGATTGGTAAGTTTAAGGAAAAACAAGTTTCGTCTGGCCAGAGGAGAACTTCCCTACCCCCCCGATTTAGCCTGGTTTCTCCCAAGGTTTTTTCTTCATTCTGTAACCGACAGAGTTTTGGTTCCTCACTGCTGTAGCCTCTGGCTTGCCTAGTTGGGGACACTTCATTTACAGCGATATTGTTGACTTGATTGCAAATGAATTGAAAGATACTATTTAAACTGAACTGAGCTGGATAATGACATCACTGAATTCAATGATGAACTGCCTTTAACTGTCATTTTGCATTATTAACACACTGTTTACCTAATTAATGTTGTTCAGTTGCTTTGACACAATCTGTTTTGTTTAAAGCGCTATATAAAAAAAAAAAGTAACTTGACTTGACTTGACAAGTAAGCTCTTAACAGATGTACATTAAGTTGATAAAGCATATCTCCAAAGGTTATTTAGATTACAAGTGATTTAAGGTCACAAGCAACGTTCTTCTCCTAAGACGTATATCTGCTACCCGGACAATAGGGTGAGGGAAGATACCCATATGGTCTTTACACATGGGTGCCGTTTGTGAATCTTCCTGAAGACTAGCAACTGTTCTGCATGAACAGATAACAACACACATACACAGAGAAACAATGATCTCTGTCAAGGTTGGGTAGCTACGTTATTACACTTATCAGCTTCTCTTCCCAAAACACACAGTAAGTGAGTCTCTTCCTTGAGAGAGAAAGAGGGAGAAGATTCAGACCATATTCAGCATATCCTTTACATACAGACATATAAATCAACCTAAATGTTTGGGGTACACGTTGGTCACGTAGGCAAGAGGCCCCAATGACCTCTATGGCCTAGGCAATCAGTGACCTTTTGAACTGGAGAGGAGAAAGCAGAAGTTCACATATGGAGAGGCCCGTTTCTTCACATCAAAGGGACATAGACACATTCCAACAGCAGTATACGTACATTTATTTGTGTTTACTATTAATATATGGTAACCAAACTTTATTCAATCACTACAATCTATGAGGTTAAATACTAATTAATAACCTGATTAATAATCACACAAGATATAATATAATTGATTTTATTATGAAGGCCATGGTAGATCAACATCCACTCATTCAAAGGGTCATTCACTCCACTTAAAATCTAATTATAGGAAATGAATGTAATGATTTTTTTTAATGCGGGGCCTAGATGAGAAAGCTTTAGCACAAACCAAAGGATAATTTAAATCAATAAAACAGTGTGAACAAACAAGTTTTATAATTATAATCTGGCACAAAAACACCACGTTTCTTTGATAATTTGGTGTTGTAATTGTTGTATTATTCTGTTTTTTTTTTTTAACTAGTGAAGACCTATATGAATCTATGTATTACAATGCGCCTTTTAAATTTCCAATTACAAAAAAAAAGTGCCAAAAAAGACTTAAGGCTGGTTTCACACTACTCAGCATCCCTCTATGACCATAATGACACTTTTTTTTTTCCTGCAGTGAAGAGAAAAGGAAGTTGAGGTGTTTTGATAATGCATTTCACAGTTTCACTATCTTTCTTTTCTTTTGTCCTTTTATTCTATCAAACACCCATTTGCTCTCATTGCTTTGAGGCATCAGTGATTCTCAGAATTTAACAATTTGTTGCCTACACAGTGTGCACACAGGAAGACTTATTAGGCTTGCTGTTTATGCTGTTCAAAGAGCTGCTTCATCAATGACAAACAATAGAAGAAATTTCCAAGTTTTGTGTCCTGCAATGAAATGTAGGTATATCCTCTTTATCCAGCACTCTTTTGTGTCTTATATCCTGTTTCTGTTTTGGTGTGTGAAACCGCTGCAAACAATTCATTGTGGGAGTGATCTTTCCGAATTAATCAAACTGAATCACAAACAGTTTCAGACCTTTTTGCAAACCTGGGTTTGCAAACTCAAATTTGCATCAGGAGTTTGAATTCAGAACAGCTGATAGAAAACACATGACATAAGATTAAATCTGATATGATCAAAAGTGACTTAATTTTCAGTAATATGTTCGATTTGACAGAACTGACACTATTTGAACTGAACTGAGTTGAATAATTGGCTGAAGATCTGTTTTATAGTGAAATTGAGCTTATTTCATAATGTATGAACTTTTGGACAGTTATTGAACTGAACTGAACTGAAACAACACTAAACTAACTGGAACTGAATAATGACATTATTGTCCTGCTACAGCTGCTTTATAGCAGAGATTTGGATTTGCCTCATTTTGTGTCAGGTTTGTGTCATTGATTCTGTTACTTTCCTGTTTAATACTGTGAAGATGCTTTGAAACAAACTCTATTGTAAAATATATGTCATACAATATGTAGCACTATAAAAAATAAAGGTGGCTTGACACCACAGTACATTACTCAGTATTGTAGTACTCAGGTTGAAAACCAGTGATGTGCCGGTCATTGACAGTTCAAAATGGGGACTAAAGCACTAAGCACTGTCCGCGCTACCCCTTTTTTAACCTTCCCAAGCAGCTAAGTGCTGTCAATTCCCTTCAATGACAAAATGTACATTGATAATTTTGTGACACTGATGTTTCTCTGCTTATCAGCCTGAGGCATCTCTGAGAGTGACAGGGCCTGATGTCTTTAAAGTTTAAATTACCTTTGGATCAGAATGTCCTTCCTATTTCACAATCTACGAAAAAGCCTGAATAACAAATGAGAAATGAGAAGCCTGGATTACATGCAAGCTCAAGGTTGAATAAGATCTGTATATAGAGAAGGGTTAACTGTCACTTCTCTTGACACATTGATTATTTCTGAAAAAATACTTTATTTCATAAAACTACTTACTTTCCTGCTATTACAGCTTATTATAGGCCATTTAGCAACAATTAAAACAACAAAAATTTAACAAATTAAATAAAAACAACAGTTTTTGTTTTAAAAAAAAATGCCTGCATAGTTTTATTTTTCACTAACTCTGGTCTCCCTATACTCAAAGCGCAGTCTGCTGGGTTAGATTTCCACTATAACCCACAACCTGACCCTAAAAGACCCCATGCTGATTTCTTTTAGCACTCCCTTGACATCACTGCCTGAACACCTGAGCACACCTCATTTGTTTGTATTTAGCATAAAACCCTCTGCGAGAAGCTTCATCACTAATCACCATTATTATATATTTTATGGTATGTGTATGTGCTGATTTCAAACATAATTGCAAGGGTTTTTTTAATTAATATTCTGGGCATCAGATTGAACAGCATGCTGCTGGCCCTCTGTTTACAATTATTGCCTAACCTTTGATCTTTAATGGTTTCACATATGTGTTTCACATCAAATATGTTTTCACCTGTCTAAAAATGCCTAGTGTGTTTTAACAAGACTTGGACTATGTCAAAAAAAGAAATTGAAGAATCAAAAATAAGTATAGAAGATTTGGACATTTAAACTTGATTTTAATGATTCAGTTGGGTTAAAATATGGTGTATTATAAAAACATTATAAACAGCATATAAGGGATCCACAGCATGTGCCTTAAAAGATTTTAATGTAGCCTACAACTACGACAAAGGGTAAAAATTAGTCATTTTCATCAGTTATGCTCGTTAGCATTCTGCCTGCTTTAAATCAGACACAGAGATGAAGTAATGCGGTAAGATCACATATATTTGAATAAATTAATTATATAATTTATTTGAATGAATTAGTGATAGAGAGAGAGAGAAAGGGATGAAAGTTATATTTACCTGCGTCTGCGTCTCTCTGCATGCAATGAAGCTTAGAATTTTAAAATCAATACGAAAAACTAACAGGAAGCCAGTGCAATTTTTCCAGGATAGGTGTGATGTGCTCCCTTGCACTGGTCCTAGTCAGAATTCTAGCAGCTGTGTTTTTTTTTAACTGTTGTTTTTTTATTGTGGTTTTTTTAGATACAGTCAGCAATGCATTACAATAATCAATGCGTGAAAAAACAAAAGTGTTGATTAACTTTTCAGCCACAGAGCAAGTCAACATGGGACGTAATTTGGCAATGTTTCTGAGATGACAAAATTATGTTTTGACTGTGTTACGAACATAATGGTCAAATGTGAAATTGGGGTCAAATATCACCCCCAGATTTTTTAGTTTAGTTTGGAATTGTAAAGTAGAGCCATCCACACTTAAGGTTATGGACTCTGCTTTACGCAACTGATGAGGTGAACCAATGAGCATCACTTCAGTCTTGTCACTGTTTAGACAAAAAAATTTTTCAGACATCCATTTTTTTATTCTCAGTAAAACATTGAGAAAGAAGAGACACAGGCATATTGACATCAGGTTTTGAATGTATATAGATCTGAGTGTCATCGGCATTAAAGAGAAAGTTAAGACCAAGAGTTCTTAAAAGTTGGCCAAATGGAAAAATGTAAATACTAAAAAGTAAAGGGCTCAAAACTGATCCCTGGGGAACACCAGAGTGCACCACACCGACCTCAGACTTGCAATCACCCATCACAACAAACTGCTTGCGATCAGAGAGGTAGGACTTAAACCACTTTAATGCAGAATCAGAAACTCCAAAGATAGTCTCTAAATGGGTGATTAAAAAGGAGTGATCTATAGTGTCAAAAGTGGCACTAAGATCAAGAAGAATCAGTATAGACAGACGACCAGAATCAGAAGCCATTAACAAGTCATTAGTGACCTTAACTAACTCTGTTTTAGTGCTGTGGAGTTTACGGAATCCAGACTGATTAGAGGAAAGATGAGAAACCACTGTTTGTTCCAAAATTTTGGTGAGGAATGGAAGATTGGAGATGGGACGAAAATTATTCAGATTATTAAAGTCCATGTTGTTAGTTTTTGGTACAGGGGTGACAGCAGCAGTTTTAAGTGCTGCTGGCACAACACCGGTGCACAGAGAGTTATTGATAATTCTCAAAACAACAGGAGAGAAGGAATCAAAACATGATTTAAAAAGACAAGCTGGTATCGGATCAACTCTGGATACTGAAGCTTTCAGTTTTGAAACAATATTACATAGAGACTGGGAGTCATGAATAGCAAAGTTAGAGAGAGAAATACCAGAAAATGCAGAAATATTTAAGGAGGAGGCAGCAGAAGTATGAGTGGAAACAATGTGGTTACGTATATTATAAATTTTGTTGCTAAAAAACTCCAAAAACATTCAACTTACAACAGTGAGTTGAAGCAGGAACATTAGAGAGGCTGTGATTTTTAAGCAGCTTGTTGATTGAGTGAAACAGTTGTTAAGGGTTTCTCTGATTGCTGACAATTATCTGAGAAAAATAAACAGATCTAGCTGACACAATTTCAGCCTTATATTCGAGTAAGCTGTCTTTCCAGGCCTGGTGATGAACAGTTAAACCTGATATGCGCCATCTACGCTCCATTTTGCGACACAAAGCCTTCATAGCATGCAGATCATCATTGTACCAAGGAGCAGAGCGTGCAAAAGAAACAGATCGTGATTTCAAAGGAGCCAGCGTGTCAAGGCCAGACAGGAGAACAGAATTCAGCACAGAAACGTTATCATCCAGATCATCAGATAGAGAATCACAACTTTAAAACGAGTCAATAAAATCAGAAAAATCATTTGGCTCAATAGATTTCCACTTGCGATAATTAATGATGCGAGAAGCGGTAGTGTTCATGACAGGTAATTCCATGTTAAAAAAGACAGCCCGGTGATCAGACAGACCTAAATCTGAAGTTGACAACTGAGACAAAAATGAACCATTGGGAATAACAAGGTCTAAAGTGTGGCCTTTATCATGTGTAGGACAGTCCACGAGTTGGTTTAGTTCAAAGCACTCCAATATGGACAAAAAGTATTTTGTTATTGTGGAGTCTTTTATATCCATATGGATGTTGAAATCCCCCAGGAGAAGAATTCTTGCAAACCTTATGCAGAGAAAAGACAACATATCTGATAATTCAGATAAAAAGTCTTTATTTGTCCTAGGAGGCCTGTAGACTGTAGCCACTGCAGTAGAGAGGGGTGCAGAAACACTCAAAACAAGACATTCAAATGAGTCTGATTTGGGGACAGCCACGGGACACATACTGAACTGTTGGCATTGCAACACAATGAAATGGCAATTGGGAATAATTTAATACACATTAATGGAAAATGTTTTTTTTTTTTTTTTTTTAACTAAGTCAGTGAATCTGATAGTTTAGGCCAGCAGAGAAAGCCTTACTGGCCCTGATGACCCACCACTGACAAAGAGCTTGTTGAAATGGATTTGGAATTGCTATCCTTGACAGCCTTGTGAGTGACTAATCATTGCAAGCTGTTGTGAAGTGTTTTGGTATAAAATATGAAAGGTTGTTTGTTTTGGGTCTGTGGTGTAATGTGGGTCCTAAAGTAGGCTATAAGCCGTTTGTTGATGTATTCACTAAATAAGGACTTTTTTTTTTCCAAAAATGTCATCCTCTGCTTATTAGTTAGTCCTTTAGGATTTTTGTATGTATGTATGTATGTATGTATGTATGTATGTATGTATGTACAGTATTTATGTTTTGGTTTTCAAAGTACATTGTCCTGAAACGGGGAGTGTTGTGTTCACCTCTGTGTTTTTCTGAAAGGCTCAATGTGTTTCTTCATCTGTTTGCCTACGTTAATTTGAACTTATGCTGTATCTGTGTATTGCGATCAGGGTCATCCCAAGCATGGGGCAAAACCCCTTGTCAAATTTCAAAATGTTTATTTTTAATTAAAAAAAAAAAAAATGCCATTATTTCATTTGAAAAAGTACATTTTAATATTATTGACAAAATATTTTAGTTTGTCTTGTATATTTCTTTCCTTAGATCAGATTAAAAGTTTATGTGGTCATGTTACGATGTGTTCTTCAGATGTTGCAATGTGACCCACCTATGTATGGGCATGTTGTCACACTTCACTTCCATTTTTTGGGGGTAAATAAAGAAAAAAGTATATGCTATAATTATGAAACAAAACCACATATTTGTTCTAGACAAGTGTGAAGTTAATGTGTGGAAAAAAATACTCTGAAGCCCATTTGGATTCAATATTCAATTTAATATTCACTTCGTTGTAAATACAATATTAATACTAAAAATAGATAAAAATACAAATTTAAATAAATATTTTAATTCTTCTTTTATGTTTTCTGTTTTACATACTAGTTAAAAATTCTGATTAGCATTAAAGACACATTTTCCCTTCAGACTTAATTAGTTCTGGACCACATTGTCTGTTTTAAGTAGCTGTTGAGTCACTCGGTTCAGTCAGTGCCAAAAGTCATAACCCCCAGAAAACATAAAATGGATGATTTTGAACAAGTTAATTGTGTTTTTCTGATTCCTTAGAGGTAACTGTAGTGCATAATAAGTCTTTTTTCCCCTGTGATTTAGAAGCTGTAATATTTTGGGGTTACTTGTGTCACTAAAAACAAGTTTCTTCTGCATTAGGACATTAACATTTAAGACATTTGACCCATGTTATTTTTCAATAATAATATCAGATCTTTGATTTTTTTTTTTTTTTATTATACATGTGTGGATGTTATAAGAGAACTCCCAGCTTAATCTTCTCTGTTGTTACAAATAAATGAATTAATAACCTATACAGTACCTATAATAAACACCTAATGAATTATATTTTGTTATATTTATTCACTCATGTATTTCATCTCAGTTATATTTATTTCCCCATGTATTTTGATTATGTCTGTTTGCAGACTTTAGGTGTGTTCAGGAATTGCCATAAAGCCTGGCAAATAAAGCTGATTCTGATTCTAAAATGTTTTTGTTCCCACATACAGTATATTCACCTGCACACACAAACTAACACACATGCAAACACTTACAGGATAAACTTGACCAGTCTGAATCCAAATGTTGGTATAAAAAAGTAATCACACTGCGTTCTGCTTCCAGTAGTGAAACAAATGCATTTTATCATAACAAGATACATTTTATGTTTGCAGCTCATTATACAGATAGAGAAACATCTCCAAGGCCACATAACTAACTGTTTAAAAGATTTAATCATTTGTTTAAATTACAACCACACTGAAAATACAGGCTATTTTTGCCATAATGATTCAAAAAATGATCAAACTCTAATGCAGCTGGCTTTCCATTTGAAACATTTGGTCTTTGTTGCTTCCCATCCTACACTTCTTTGGATGTTTAATTAATCAATGCAAACAATCTTTCTGTGAAGCTCCTTTAAAGAAAAACTCCTGATAAATCACCAACAGGACACACATCAAAATAAATAATGTATGATATAAAAAAAAGAACTAATAAGTAAAAAATACAACATTTTCAAATTCATTTATCGTCTTTGAAAGATATACATAACATCGAATTGACAGGCACAAGCTTGACATTTTTTTGTATCACCTCATAAATGAGCATCACATTTATCGTATCATTTGAGGCCGATAATGGCTTCACAACTATAGAAATCACAACACACTCAATGCTGCAAATACCCCCCACTGCAACTGGGAAATTAAATAGTTATAATCATTCTCGTAGATAGATGTTTGTCTCACACACGGCATGCCGTGAACAAACACCGTCCCACACATGCACAAAACGTCACACAAGATCAAATAGCAACATAGTGAGGATTTAACACATCAAAAATAACTGAGCAACAATACATTTGGCTCTCCATTGGTTGGCTTTAATGATAAAATCCTCTTTTTGTTGTAGTTCAAAGCAAAATACCCATTGGGCAACAGTATCCTATAAGGATGATGCAATACAGCAGAAGTCACCTCTGTGTTAGCTCGGTTTGACAGACAAATGGCAAGATATTTGGCTTTTTCTAGACACAATGACACAACTGGCACAAAGGCTTGACAAATCTCATTTGGATTAAATTTGCTTTTGGTGTATTTTTAGATTGACTGATGGATGTCAGCACATGAAAGCATGAGATTATGTGGACGCTGTTTTATTACAAATTTCTCCTAGAGCACAGCATCTGTCACAATTATTACATTTTTGTAAAAACAAGACCATCACATTTAGTATATACAGTATATAACACACAATGGTAGCTGTTTAAATACATCTAACCAAATTATAATGTTTTCCTTATCATGCCATCTTAGTCTTTATATTTTGATATGCATGAATGGATGAGGTCATTCTCCACCATCTTCAACTTTCCCTTGAGTCTTTTAACATCACAGTAAATCACCTGAAATTTCAGCCAGCCTTGATATCTGGTTAAATGTCCATTTGGATATTAGCATTTGTGCTACAACATTTTGATCAAAGCTTTTTAAAATTGTGTATTACTTATTTCATTTGTGCTCTGAAAAATCAATAGATTTTGAAATTATGTTAAGATAATTGCAGTTTTGTTTTCTTTATTTTAATATGTTAATAGCTGATTAGTTCTTATTCTCATACTTCAACAAAACCCCACAGACCAGTGAAATATACTGAAATCATGGCTTGTGTTGCTATGGCACCAAATAATTGGTGCTGTTGCTGAGGTAATTAAATATCATATATTTCGGGATTTTAGGAGGGAATTTGTGAAATCTTTTACAAATTCAGAACAGAAACTGACATAAACTGATGTCATGCATAACGCATAACACTCACATGTTTAAAAAATGCATCAGATAAAGAGGATGATCCTTTAGAACTGTTAGATAGAGCCATTACAATGACTAAAATCAGTAAAGAAAAGTACTAAAGTACATCAGTTAAGAAATGTTGTGATCAAAAAGCTACCCTTCTGACTCAAAGGTAGTAGGTATTAGGCAGTACATTCTGCAATCCTCAATGTCCTGTGGAAATTACTTCCCCCATTTCAACCAAGATGGAATGTTACTGCTATTAGTAAGAAAGCTAGTAGTTTTTTTTTTTTTTTTTTTTTTCTAAATGTTGCCCCAGATGGCTGCCTGTGCTATTAGTAAGCAAGTAGCAATTTAGCAGGCAATTTTAGCCAAAGCAACTTAAATTGCACATTAGGGAACATTCCCTAGACTAGAGCAACTTCAGGGTGAAGGGCCTTGCTCAGTGGTACAATATCTGTGGTAACTGAGCCAGTTACCTTCTGATTACAACCTCCGTTACTGTAGTTGCATCGTATTAGTTTAGTACAGTACATTATCACCTGGTCCAAGTAGTTAAACAATTTGATATAGGTTTTGTTTATTCAGAGCTGCTTTATTCTTTGCATATACATATACTGTAAGCAGAGCCTCAGAAACTGTTTTTACACAGTTTCAAGACTTGTCTATTGTGTGTCATTATATTCCTAAACCACTGAAGATAATTAACACTGTCAGGTAAAGGTTACATTTATTTTCCGAGTAGTCTTTATCTCACAGTGTTAATGACAGTTACTGATCACAGTTATTTGTGCTCTCTGAATGAGCTACAGTATGTGTTGAGTTGAATTCACATAAATGATGGCATGAATGAACTAAAGCTTAAACCTGAGACCTGGCCACCTAAATCATTTTATAGAAAAACAGGTAGCATTATTAATTATTATACTACTATTATCAGCTATTCTCTGAGAATTCCAGATTAGGACTTAATGTCAAATGAATATTTTAAATATTCAAATGAAATTTACAACAGCCATTCATTTTGCTATATCTATATTTTATCTGACATCTAAATATACTGTAAACATGATTGAAAAAAGGTTTATGGATTGTAACAATATCACTCACTATTAATACAGTGCTGCCTGAGAATTACTCATGCATGGAGATGAGTGAATTAAATATGACTAATGTGTTATAAAAATATAGTCATAAATAAAACAAATAAATAAGACCTTGATATGAAATTAGTCTAGTGCTACAGAAGCTGTCAAAATGTGAATATAATTACATAATATCTGTTACAATTAAATATCCTAAATTTGCCTAAAAATCTCATTCAGTTGTCTCCTACCTAAAACCAAAATAATCCTCTTCTGTATTTGTTCATTTTTATGTGATTTTGTTTGTGATGTGGTGATATTAAAATACAATTTTAAAGGCTGGGATAGACTACACAATTTTGCCCCAATTTACAATCTGGATGAGTCAAAGCTTTTTGCCAAAACTCATAGACAGTCTGCAGATTTTGAGCAGTCAGATTTGATAGATTTCAGGCACAGATTTTTGATTCTTTATGATTCCATCAGTTGAAAGATATAATACAAGTTTGATATTCTGAGCTGCATCTCGTAGCAATAAAAAGAATGTTTCTATGTGAGTTTGTTGTGTTCAGAATGACTGAAAGTCTGATAATGCAAGATCCAGTTGTGTATGATGCCAATTATTATTTTTTTTTTCAGATCTGTTCAGATTTTAAAAGTTTTTACGGTCATGTACTTTTAGTTGTGCTTCTTTCTGTTCCTGTTCTCCTGTCTTGTTTAGATCCTTTGACCTACCCTGCATCTCAATGTGCCTACTTATACTATGCTCTTAAAGTATGTACACTTTTGGTGAAGAAAAAGTACACACTTTTGAGTGTGTAGCAGAAGAGTAGGCAAGCTTTGGGACATACTATAACGTCATACAATTGTGTCTTTAAAGGACCGCTCTGTCACACCTGTTACACGCACCCTGTCAATGTAAACTGGCCTGTCAATCATCTTGTCACAGTTAACATCCTCCACATTTAATTTAACTTCCTACCATACTGGAGAGAAAAGAAGTAGTCTTTCATATGGAGAACTCTGCTCATCTTTTCTGCATAATGATGTATTTAAAAAAGTTAACGACCAAATGGATGTTTATAAAAGTTCACATTGCTGTTGCAGATGAAATATAACAATAAATAAATACTTTTTACCAGGTTAAATGTTGATTATTAGTAACTGTTTATAATTTTTGTAAACCTCTCTACCTAACCATCGATCACGCGCATCCGCCACATTTGTAGTTTTTCTAACTTGTTTTATTCATGCTTGTAGTTCTGGAATGCATCCTTTGCCAAAGCGCAATGGGTTGTGGGCAATTTTAATCATTAGAGTGTGCATGGATCCACACTTCAAAAATCAACCTGAAATAGTATACCATCCGGGGACTTTTGCCATACTCTTTTCAACATACTATGCTTTGGGACACACTTATTCTAATCTCACATACTATTTAGGATGGATAGTATGAACATTGAGACGCAGGGCTAGTTTCCCTAGTTGTCTTGGTTATGTCATCCTGTTCACCTGTGTTCATTTAATGAACAGGCTTGTATGGCACAGAAACGTGACAGAATAACTAGCCAAAACAGTAAGCTTTGGCAGCATTTTTCCCTTTTTTGTTTATTTTTGTTTTTGTTTCATGGACCCCACGGTCCAGCTCCTCCTGCTCGAGCAGGAGGGTCGCTCCCTCGAGGACCATACAAGGGACTTTGTAGATCTTACCCATCTAATACGTTACCCAAACAGCTGCCTATGCATGTTTTATTACGTAGGACTGACCACAGCTACAAAGACAAAGCTGTCCGGGCATGATCCTCGAGGGAGTTTTGCTGCCTTCATGGAGTGGCTGCTAGAGCAAAATGGACTGTATTTCGCCATCTGTCCAGCTGAGGAGGACATATCCAGCCCCACTCCAGAACCAGAGACGAGCCAGCCATCATCCGGCTGTACGGAGCTAAAGCCCGAGCCCACTGCAGACAGAGAGTCAGAGCCCGGCGTGATTGACTGCTCTTCTCCCATCCTCTAACTACTTGTCTGTCCTGTCATGACCATGGAGGTTGTTTCCTTGTCAGTGGTGCTTCCTGTTATGGGAGTCACCATTTGGTGTGTTTGGGCCATAAATACTGCCGCAGCTCCTCCCAAGGAGCTCTGCTGCAGAACCTCCAGTGGCGGCTGTGTCTGCTTCAGCTCCTCTCAGGGTGGTGGTACCCACTTATGAACTCTCTGCCTGTCCTGTTACAGCCATGGAGGCTGCTTATGAATTCTATGCCTGTCCAGCCATGGCCAAGGAGGCCGGTTATGAACTCTCTGCTTTTCCTGTTACAGCCAAGGAAGCTATTTATGAACTCTCTGCCTGTCCCAAATTCCCACCCAGCCTCCCTCTCCTGCCTACTCTCCTAATGCTACTCTATTTCTCAGCCCTTTCTCCGCAGGTTCCTGTCAGTCCCTCTGCTCAGCCTTAGTTAGTTTCATCTGGGTACTCTAATCTGCCTTGAGTCTTCCAGTGTCCAGCTCCGCCTAGGAGTAAGGATCCCCTTTTTCTGCCTCCAGCCTTTGAGCCCTGGACTCCTTATCGGTCCTTTGACCCATTGACTCCGCTTGTTCCCTCATCTCCTTCATGGCCCATCATCCCACTGGCTCCACCGGGCTCCCTCGTCCCTCTGGCTCTGCCTTGATCAGTCGTCGACCATCCATCGCCTCAGGACTCCATTCCTCCGGCTTTGCCTCAACACTCTGTCCCTCTGGCTCTGTCAGGCTCCTCCTTCCCTCCAGCTCCACTGTGGTCTTCCGGGTCCCTGTCTCCACCTCACTTGCTTGAACAGTCAGCTCCGCTTATGTCTTCTGGACCTTGGGTGTCCCCATGGCTCTCTGTTTGCTCTGCTCCACCTGGGTCTCCACCTCCAGCCGCTCCTTCTCCATCGCTCGTCCCCAGGCTGTCGTCAAGGTCTTCTCCACCATGGCTCCCCCCTCCCTCTATTCTATCGATTATTGGGGCCTCATCCTGGCTGGACTCTTGTTATTTCTGCCATTCCCCTGTTTCTTTGACCTCCTCCAGAATCTCCACCCTCCCTCCTCTGCATTCTATTCCGGGAGGGGGGCGAACTGTTAGGGTCATGGAATTTTAGTTGTGTTTCTTTCTGTTCCTGTTCTCCTGTCTTGTTTAGTTCCTTTGACCTAGTTTCCCTAGTTGTCTTGATTATGTCATTCTGTTCACCTGTGTTTGTTTAATTAATTCATTAGTCCCTCTCTTGCATTTGTATTTATACTCCCTGTTCTTTTCACTACTTAGCCGGTAAAAGTTTTGTTCAATTGTGTTTTGTGCTACTCCCTGCATCTGTATTCCTTTTATTTATTCTTGTGGATTTATTATTAAAAGACTGTTTCTTAGATTACTCATTTGTCGTGCGTGTGCATAGCACAGAAACATGACACATGTAGTGTTTTCCACTATGGGGTGTGTTTGATTTTGTTTCTTGAAAAATAGAATAAAGTTTCTATTTAATTTATCTCATACCTTGTTTATTTATGTCATCTCTTCCATGGCAACGCAGTGTTGTTGTTTTTTCAAAGGACATGGGTTTAGGTGTCATTTTCACTAAGATGGAGAGAACTAAAGGAGAGCTGTGGGTGGGCTAAATATTAAAAGAAAAAATAGGACGGCAAAATCTTGGGTGCTTCCTTAGGATTGCTGGATGGCATTCCCTTTGGCTATACGGCCAATTAGAGGCAGGGCTCTGAGTTCTGCACGGAAGCTGTGATTGAGCCAACAGTATATAAATGGGTTATAGCAGGTAGAGCTCATGGCCAGCCAGTGGAAGGTGAAGTACAGGGCATTGTTAGCCTGGATCACTTTACTTGACAGCAGCACAATGTAACAGTTCAGAGGAAACCAGCAGATTGCAAACACGGCCACCACTGCAATTAGCATTTTCAAAGTGGTCTTCTTCCTTCTGCGATGAGCAGCGGATTGAGCCAGTGTGACATCACCGACAGCATTCCGGAACCAGACCTTTTTGGCAACCACAAGGTACGATAATGAGATAATTGCTAAGGGCAATACATAGAGCAGGACAAAGGTGGCAAGATCTAGATACTTCCAGAAGAGATCGGAGGGATGAGGAAAGCTGGGCAAACATACCATCCGTACTCTGTTATTGCTAAAAGAGACAAGAAGAGAAATCTTTTAAAATCACATTATTGTTAAAGTAATAGTCCACCCCAAAATGAAAATTTGCTGAACATTTACTCAACCCTTAGGATTTCCAAGATATATTTGTTTCTTCACTGGAGAAAAATTGGAGAAATTTAGCATTATATCACTCACCAGTGGATTCTCTGCAGCAAATGAGTGCCGTCAGAATGAGAGTTCAAACAGCTGATAAAAACATCACAATAATCCACACGACGCCAGTCGCTTTTAAATCAATTGATGTCTTAAGTAAAAGGCTGCATGTTTTAAATTAAATACATCCATAATAAGGCTTCCTCCACTGAAAAAAGTCCATCCTGAAGGTGAGTACATTTCCAGCTAATTTACATTTTAAGAAGGAAAAGCATGTTTTTTTTTTTTAATTAATGTAAAATAATTTAAGAACCATGTTGAACTAAATTGCATTTTCAAGCTCAAATCTAGAAGGTACTATCAGGGGTGACAGATTAAATACAATGGGAAGCTTCACTAGACACAAAACTTATCTCTATGAAGCGCTTATCTCTCTTTCTCTCTAGGCCTGACTGCAAACACTTCCAATGATTGTAAAGGTATCCTGGCTTGAATGCTGCTTTTTCAATATATCATAATTTAACTGAATTCCTTGTGCCCCTGCACTGAGAACAAAATATCCGTATGAAGTTATAAAATTATCAGTGTTTACATAAATTTTAATTGTCAAAACAATGTCTGTCAATTTTATTTGATTTTCATTATCAGTAAGAAAGAAAGATCATACACAAATTCAAAGCGCAGCAGTTTCTGGTAGATGGCATGAGGTAGAGAGAAGCAGGACCCCATGACCCAGATGACACCGATCCAGGCTATGCCCTGAAGACGAGACATCCGCTGTTTCATTGGATGCATCACCACCTGATGGACAACAACAATAACCCATCGTGATTTCACACTGGCATACACTGATTCACAAATTTTAACAGAAGTATGAAAAAGCTATTCACGCTAAAGATTTAATTGTTAAGATATATCAGATATCTGTGTTTATCTGTTTGTGAGAACACTTACTTGGTGTCTATCAATGGCGATAGCGACCAGCGTAAGAACAGAGACGTGAACAGAACAATACTGTGCAAAGCGGCTCACATGGCACATCACCTTCCCAAACACCCATGTACTGTAAACAAACCGAACCTGAGAGAACACATATGCAATAAAGTAGCCATGGGTCAAGATACATGTAAGAATTAAAAAGCATGCACATGCTCACCCCCACACACTCACAGAGAGATGAATCATGCACCTCCTCTGTATGGTCATCACTAAACAACTAAGAACAATGTTAGAGATTTCACACACCAGATGGAGTAAGCAGCATAACCATATAGGCCTTTAATCAATTCAAAATGGCCATATTTGAGAAAAAAGGTAAAGTAGTTTGCATTACTGGGGGGCTTGGGAAAGACTTCTAATTATCCCCATCAATGACCCAGAATCATACTCTTTTACAAATGTTCAGTAGACAAAATAGACTGATTTTAAAACTGCTTGATACTATAATAGTCTCAATGACAAAAAAGGATGCCCAAGAGGACAACAGATAATAAAATGTTAAAAATCCTGTTTAAAACTATGTGTCAAATTCTTATACATGCTCACTGAAAAAAATAACTTTGTGTTTTTGCAAAACATATTAAATTAACCATCATGATTTCTACTTAATACTAAAAATCAAGGAGAACAACAATTTTCTAAATAAAATGTACACATTTTATTCAAGTAATTAATGAACTGCGTGAAAAGTAACTCTTAATAATATATACTTGTAATATTTACATGTTTTATAGTCATTGCACATGAATCTAGAATTATTGAGTCAATTTTTATCTAAGAGTATATTGCGCTTGAATCCGCGCATTCGTCCACACTTTAAATCAGGGTACTTTCACACGCACTTTTGTAGCACACCCAGGTTCTGTCAAGAAAGACCTCGGCCAAGCAGTCCTGACAACTCCATCATCAGGACCCCGAGGGCAGCCAACCCTGGGAAGGAGAGGTACACACCTCAGTATACGGTGCCCGATCTTCCTCAGTACCCTCAGGGAGCTTCACTGAAACCCCTGCCACCCCTGGTGCTTCAGGGCTCAGTGAGCTCCGACGAGCGAATTTCCCAGCTGCCACCCAGCGGCAGTACAGCACGGGAAAGTTAGTCCCCTCAAATGAGGGTGCTAGAGCAGTCAGGTCGGTCGTTCCCTGCCGGTCATCTGCTTCAGGGCACCGAAGTGGCTCCTCTAGCGAGGCCAGTATGGTTCTCTTAGTAGACTTTCTGACAGTGTGGAAACTTCTGCCAAATGTCTCACAATGGATCCTGCACACTGTAGAGAGAGGTTACAGAATTCAGTTCGGTTCTCGTCCACCTCGCTTCAACGGGTTCATTCCTACATTAATAGGCCCCGAACAGACTCTGGTATTGGAACAGGAAGTAGACACTCTCTTGAGGAAGGAGGCCATAGAACCTGTTCCTCCTTAAAGTTATACAGCTGTTACTTCATCACCCTGAAGAATGATGGAGGGTTGTGTCCGCTCATAAATCTGCATCTTTTGAAGCACACTATCAAATGGTTTCAGTTCAGGATGTTCACTATCAAGCAGTTTGTGTTTCAAATCAGGTCCAAGGAATGGTTATAGTCTGTTATAGATCTCAAGGATGCATACTTCCATATATCCATCCTTCCTCAACACAGTAGGTTCCTGAGGTTTGCTTTCGGGGCGAAGCATACCAGTATTGGGTTCTTCCATTTGGCCTGTCACTCTCACCTGCATATTCATCAAGTGTGTGGATGCATCCACATACTGAATTACATCGATGACTGGTTGATATTAACTCAGTCAGAGTAGATGGTGGCTCGGCATCTAGATATCATCCTCGCCCATATGAAAGAACTGGGGTTACGGCTCAAGGCCAAGAAAAGTGTGCTTTCTCCACTACCACTTACCACTAGGACCACTTATCTGGGCTTGGTGTGGTATTCGACAATGATGCAGGCACAGTTGTATCCTGCTCGTATTAAAGCGATTCTCATAGCCATGAGGGGAGTGAGAGAAGGCCAGTCACTTACTGTCAAACTTTTGGGTCTGATGGCAGATGCGTCCAACGTGATAACTTTTGACCTGCTGTACATGAGACCTTTGCAGTGGTGGCAAGGGGGAACCCGCTTTGCATGATCAGGGTCACACGGCAATGCTTACATGCCTTAATGTGGAAGAAACCTTGGTTCCTGTCTCAAGGCCCGACACTGGGGGCTGCTCATCTTTGCGTAACGCTAATGAGGGACACCTCCCTCATGGGCTGGGGAGCGGTCATGAGTGGTCACTCTGCCCAAGATCTATGGAAAGGCCATCATCTCACATGGCACATAAACTGCCTGGAGATGCTGGCCATGTTTCAAGCTCTTAAACACTTCCTTCCAGACCTAAGGGGACATCATGTGCTTGTTCGCACAGATAACACATCAGTGGTCTCTTACATCAACCAGCAGGAGGGTCTGCACTCACACCCCCTTTACAGGCTGGCACACCAGATCCTCCTGTGGGCTCAGGGAAAGCTCCTCACAATCAGAACAGTCTACATTCCTGGGTACCTCAATCAAGGAGCAGACATCCTGTGGAGACAGGGGCTAAGGCCCGGGGAATGGAGGCTCCACCCAGAGGTGGTGGAGCTCCTACGGAGGGAATTCTCCTCTCTCAGGCGGGGGGCACCATTCTTCAACCCCACCCAGTGTTATGGAAACTGTGGCCATGGCCCCCGAGGAGGCACAGCTTATAGCATCTGGTCTCCCAACTGAGGTTGTTGAGACCACACTCTTGTCCAGAGCTCCCGCCACTAAGAAATTGTATGCCTTGAAGTGGAAACTTTTCACTTCTTGGTGTGGACAGGGACTGCAAACCTAGTCAACTGCCCAGTTGGTTTGGTTCTGGAGTTTCTGCAGGAGCATTTCTCCACAGGGTTATCTCCCTCCACTCTGAAGGTATACGTGACAGCCATAGCTGCTTACCACTCCCTTCTAGATGGTCTGTCATTGGGAAGACACCTATTAGTTACACGTTTCCTCCATGGCACTCAGAGGCTGAGGCCAGTACAGGGCACCAAGGTGCCCTCATGGGATCTTGCAGTGCTTTTGGTGGCTTTGTGAAATGCTCCTTTTGAACCAATTGAAGATATCTCTGACAAGCTCTTCATGCTGAAGACGATCTTCTTACTCGCCATATCCTCACTGAAGAGGATAGGGCATCTTCAGACACTCTCTGTATCGTGCCGGGAGATTGCCCCGGGCATGGTTAGGGCGTTCCTTTACCTTAGACCCGGGTATGTCCCTAAAGTCCCCACTTCTTCGCCGTTTCCTGCAGTACTGCAATCCTTTTGTCCTCCTCCCTTCCAGGAAGTAGGCCAGAATATTTGTGCTGCACTGGGCTGGTCCTCTCCACACACATTCGTCCAATTTTACAATTTTGACCTGACATCTACTCCAGGGTCCCAAGTTCTCTCGTCTTGATGTGCTCACCAGACACACTTTACAGGGACTTGCTCATATGGCGCAGTGGGTATTCTCGTTCCCAAAGTTTTGACACTTCTTGAGTTCCTGAAAGGGAACGAGATGCTGCATCTTTCTGCCATACTCCCTGCACCCCTGCAGGCGCTTGCTTCTGCAGAAGCTAACATGTGCATTTGCCGGATGCGCTTTTATACTTTCTGGTTGCTTACATCACCCCGCTAGTGACGTCACGCTTATCTATTGAACTGATTTCATACAAGCTTCAGAGCATGATCTCGTCGGGGCATTCCCCAAAGCGTTTCGATGCAGCGTCTCATTCCCTTCCGGGAACGATGGTTACATACGTAACCTGGAGACAATTTTCTCGTGCTTAACCCTAAAAAGGGCAATCAGAAAATTCATTTAATGCTATTTTCCATCTTATTGGGACTCAAATAATACAATTTCATGATTTTTTTTTCGAAACTTAACTTATATTTGATTTTAATGTTTGTATCCCCCAGGACACGTTGCTCCTTTGAGGGGTATAAATTCACTGGAAACAGAACACTTGTTTATCGATACTTGTTACAGCATGGTTGTAATTCCTGAACACTTTGGAGTACAGACCTAAGGTACGTCTCCTTTTAAAGAAGACACATAGCAGATTATTGCTGAAGTAAAAACATTTCAAAAAAAGAAAGTACAAAAAAGCTATAAAAGTTTAAGTTTACAGTAAAGATAATGTAGTATACTAATTGTTTTTATTTTATATAAAATAAATATTTTATAAAAATTTTGCACTGTAAAATTGCTATAAATATATCTTTTTATAGCAATCTTTTCCAAATTTGAAGTTGATATCACAAAAATGTGATAAAATTGTGGTTCCTGTGAGATTTTGTTTGGGCACTATACCAAAAACAACCACTGGGTGACACCCAAACTCTGTTGACCTCTTCTTCACTGCATAATATAAAATTGTGGTTAAATGTTTTAGATCATTGTTTTAATATCACCAATTGTGTACATTTACAGGTTGACCTAAGTCTTACGATAAGCCAATACAGTGGATACTTAAGGTGTGGGGATTAAGACAGACTGATGGTTTTCATGTTGGATGCAGTTTTGGTTATATCAATACTGCCTAGCTCTGTCAGGTTAAAACCTCATCTTGTTCTGTAAGCTTTTATTTATTTATTTATTTATTATGTATTTTATACCTCCTGTGTGTGGTGCAGCAAATGTAGTTCATTTTGGAGACTGAATTGTATTGCAGAACAGCAGACACTTGAAGAGGCATTCAGTCATACTTTATTTTCTATATTTTCAAAAGACCAAATATTACCAGTGGAGGTTTGCATGTTTTGTTGATTAATGTCACTTTTTTATGAGGTTTTACTGAATAAACCTTTAAAAACCTGTGTCCAGACTTTAGTTGGTTATGTGAATGTGACTGATCCACTTTTATTAATGTTGGAAAAATGGTTTAATTGTATTTTAGTTGTGTGATTTGTGATAAAGGTATAGACCAGAGTTTCTCAACTCTGGTGCTTGAGGTCCATGTTCCTGCAGAGTTTAGCACTAACAGTGCCTTTTACTCTCTAGCAATCATGAAGTTCTTGATGAGCTTGTTCAGATGTGTTTGAATAGGGAAAGGTTGTTAAACTCTGCAGGAATGTGGACCTGGAGAACCAGAGTTGACAACCCTTGGTATAGACAAAATTAATCAATCATATTAATCAAAAAGAAATTAGCAATGTTTACATAATCATAGGGAGTAATATGTATTCATAAAACTAAGTAAATGGGAAATCTCTAACAAAAAATATATAATAAAATCTACTTAAGTATTTAAGTAAATAGTAAGTTTACTCAATATTTTGGTAAATGCAAGGTTCCTGTCTATAAAATATATAAATAAACTTTACTTAATTACTTTAAATAAACACAACTTCTAAATTAAATATAATTAAGTAATATTTACTTAATTAGAGTGCAATTAGATTTAATTTCTTCATGAATTTTAAGTTTAGAAGTAGATTTAATAATAGCAACTAAGTTATTGTTGCTATTATTTGATATAATTAATTGATATTAGAGTAGTAAATTTTACTTAAAATATGTTAGTGCAAATTGTTACGAGGATTTTTTCCAAGTAAATCTTTTAAGTTTTTTTTTTTCAGTGTATATTCATGATTTATATTTTTTATGATTTATTTTTATGACTAGATAAAAAATGTCAAGTGGCATAAAAATCAAGTTAAAAAGCGATTAAAATTCTTTCTTGAACAATGCATGAATGTACAACAAACTTCAGAAAAAATCAGGACTTTTTCAGTGATTAATATCAACAATTTTTTTAGGTACATTTGACCTTAACAAAACAATCATGCCTATCAATGAAATAAATTAACAAACAAATTATCAAAATATAGTGTTTTCATATTTAAGTAAATAAACGAAGCTTGTGGAAACTTACCAGTGTAAAAGGCGTGTTGAGGATAGTTATAAGAATGTCAGCAATGGCTAAATTCATGATGAACAAACTTGTCACTGAGTGCATCCGTTTATTCTTAATAACAACGTGACAAACCACCACATTTCCGAACAGCGAAATGATGATAATAACGGAATATGCGACGACGAGCAGCGCTCTGATGGTCGGTCTTTGGGATTCAGACTCGTAATTCGCTCCTCTGTCGTACATAGCGTCCAAAGAGAAATTAAAATACATGGAGAAATTCTGCAAGATATAAAACTGCGAAAATAAATCCACGGAGGTGTTTCTGAATGTCATCGTAAGGATGCAGGTGCCGTGTGAAAAACACCAAAGCGCAGTTCTGATCCACTTCTGGACAGTTTGGTGATGTTTGAGTCAGCCTTCTCTGAGCCACAAGCTGGAGGGCATCGCATCGTCAAGTGAAGCGGATTGTATGATAGTCACAGTTATTAGTAATGCGTCTCAACCCTGTGATCATTATCACAGTCTTCGCTCTAGCCACCTCACACACGCTCGCTCGCGCACGCACGCACACACGCACACACGTTTTATTATTTTATTTGTATCCAAAAAATAAAAAAAACACCGGGCAAAAAAAGCTGATTCAAAATACCTTGGGTAGTTATTTTGCAAGATGACAGATATACATGGCTCACATACATTTACAAGTCCTTATTTGTATAACGTTTAACACTTAAATCCTTGGTGGCTAATTCTGCACAAGAATTACATGACTGCAGTCTGTTCCTGTTGGTGTGTCCATAAAGAGGGTATTCTAAAGTCAACGACAATGAAAAATAAAAACAAATTGAAGACTTTACATAACTTTACATAACAGCTTTTATCCAAAAAGATGGAATCAAACTGTAAAAAGGATGGTTCCAATACAAACTGCACTCATTCTAAAGGACTTATTGCAGCCTATAACGTCAATACCACCTTTTTTTTTATTTGTCCTTCAAAATAATAATAATAATTAGATGAATAATTATTAGATTAATAATTAATAATAATAATAATAATAATAATAATAATAATAATCAGACAAAATTAAAAGCTGAAAACTAAGCTTAAACTATATTTTAAGTGGTAAATTCCTCTAAATTATAACTGTACAAATGAAATTTTAGTTATGACTGATGTGTGGATATTGCCTTACATCAACAGAGGCATGGCGTATTGGGCATGGTTTCAGGTAAAGACGCAAACGACTTTTATTTGGGCCTTTTAGGCCTGAGAAAAAAAGTTATTTTGCTTATCCAAGACAACACCTAAAACTCAATGAAAATAAAAAAGTCACGATTCCCTTATTCTGTCCTTGTGCAGACATTGTGTGAAATTTCCCAGTGATTTTTTACAGGCTTTAAATCATAATGTTTTAAAGGGGTCAAATGATGGGATTTCAAATTTTCCTTTCTCTTTGGAGTGTTACAAGCTCTTGGTGCATAAAGAAGATCTGTAAAGTTGCAAAGACTAAAGTCTCAAACCCAAAGAGATATTCTTTATAAAAGTTAAGAGTGAACCACACCCCCCCTAAAATGGCTCGTTCTAACACGCCCCCACATCTTTATGTCACGATGTGGGAAGATTTGTATAACGCCACCCAAATGTTCACACAAATAAAGAAGGCTTAACTTTGATTCTCGCTGTAGTATTGTTGCTGCCGCCATGTCGTGGAGACACTGTGTGTTTCGATTTGAAAGTGAAAATACAATTACATTTAATCATTTAGCAGATGCTTTTATCCAAAGCGACTTACAAATGAGAACAATAGAAGCAATCAGACCAACAACAGTATACAAGTGCCATGACAAGTGAAAGTGACAGTCGTGACATTTGCCAAGTATGGTAACCCATACTCGGAATTGGTGCTCTGCATTTAACCCATCCAAGTGCACACACACAGCAGTGAGAAGTGAACACACCGTGAACACACACCTGGAGCAGTGGGCAGCTATATCCAGCTCCCGGGGAGCAACTTTGCTCAAGGGCACTTCAGTCATGGATATTGAGGGTGGAAGTGAGCACTGTTCATTCACTCCCCCCCCACCTACAATTCCTGCCAGCACCAAGACTCGAACCTGCAACCTTCAGTTTACAAGTCCAACTCTCTAACCATTAGGCCACAGCTGCCCCCAAGACATCAACATCATGACAGGATGTCTGAAGGTTTTCTTTCTTCACAGCAGTTCATGGTAGAATTCGCTTGGTAGTTTGGTCAACTCATATTGTAGAACAGGGTATTGCTTGCCATTTTTCTGTCACACTGAGATAATTATTAGCTTGAGTTGCAGGCCTGTACCTAATGATCTGTTTGATTGGAGTCAGCCAGGCAAACACAAATATCAAAGGCAAAATAATTTTAAACAACTTCAAAAGACTGTGAAGGGCATGCGGTCTTCTTTGCTTTTCCAACACATAAGCACATGAAAAATATGCAAGAATAGTATCTGAAGACACACATCTGGAGTAATATTGATGTTTTCAAAAATACTTGTGACACATAAGGCAAAAACCTGTTGATGTTACAAAAGAAATCCAACAACAAATTAAGAGTGAACAATTAACACTGCGTTTCTTGACATGTTTAAGTTATGCTTGCATTAAGTTTGTGGTGCATTACCTGCTTTGTCACGCAAGTACTGCATAAAATGCATAATTTATTTTATTTTTATTTCAACATTGTTTTCACAGTACTCTTGTAGTCTACATGTCTTATCATGCTAATAATAGTAATTTCAAACCTCTATTGGCCCATAAATGGCTGCCCACAGCTCAGGGTGTGTGTTCACGGTGTGTGTGTGTTCACTGCTGTGTGTGTGCACTTTGGATGGGTTAAATGCAGAGCACGAATTCTGAGTATGGGTCACCTTACTTGGCTGTATGTTACGTCACTTTCATCGCTTTCACTTTCACTTAACAGTGTTCTCAACTGGTATATCATGGTTCAGAAAAGGGTCATGATTAATGTTTTTAGTTCATATTCAAATCTATTAATTTTATTATTGATTTATGTGTAATATGTTATTATTATTATTTGTACTGTTGTAAGGTAAACAATTACCGTGTTTTAGAGTGAAGCGTGGCACTGTGTTCTTTTGCACATGAGCAACTCTTGATTCAATGTTTTCAGTGACTCGTATTGGCTTGGTTCACTGTAAATGCTGCTTAACAGCATCTCTAACAGTGTGCAATTGTTGTGAGTTTCAGTTGCTTATAATGTGTTTTTATAACGCAACATGTGCCAGCTATTCTCTCACATTTGTAATGAGAATCACTTATAAATATATTGTCAATTAGCTTTAAGCTCTCCTGGCAGTTTTTAATAAAATGAAAGTTCTATGGTTTAATATTTGAAAGCAAAGATAACAGCCATAAATATTATTATTGTGATTTAATTGTTCTGTAAAATACAATTATTATTATTATTTTATTATTATTTTATTACTAGTAATAATAAATCCTTTTTTTATTTTATAATACAGTAGGTGGTAGTTCAGGTTTTCCTTTTTTTTTTTGTCCTTTTGCTGATCACATATATGAGACCTTGTTTTAAGAGTGTTTTGTCTAGAGAAGGCAGAAGATGGGCCTTCAAGTTAGGGTCATGAAGGTGGTCATAGGGATTATCTATAAAGTGCAAAAAATGACAGGTTGAATTTGGCTGATGGAGCTGTAGAGCCATTTTCACAGCTCCATCAACCAACAGAGATTTGAGCACAAACTCAAAGCCAAGCCAATTCCATTAAATGCCAAATTAAGTTCTGATAGGTATAATCTATTCAAGGTAGTTTGCAAATCCACCAATATTATTGTCTATCAAGCCCCATTCTTAGGGTGTGATTGTTTTATTACTGAATTCTGTTACCACTAACTGGCAACTTGTGAATAACAATATTAGTGAATATTAAGTTGGTGCTTACAGGTGGTGCACTCTGTCAGCAATTAACACAAAGAACCTGCCTGGAAATTAATTTAAATTATCATTGTTTTCGGTACTTAAATTAGTATTTAAGTACTGTTTTCAGGCCTACTGGGCATGTGCCCAGGGCACTAGACCAAATAGGGTGCCCAGAGAAGGTTTCAACCATGCGGGATATTTTTATATATTTATTTAGCTTTCTTTTTCTGATTTTTTTCATTGTTTTGAGCTGTGTTTTAATTAACTTGTTTTAAATTTAGAGAGTAAATGCTATATGTGTTATGTAATTTGTGTGTGTGTGTGTGTGTGTGTGTGTGTGTGTGTGTGTGTGTGTGTGTGTGTGTGCAAGACTAATAGTAAGTGGGAGATTTAGTAGTGTTTAATGTTTTGCTATGCTGATTTAGAAAAGTTTATGTTATTTATGTTGGGTTTTTTTTGGGGGGGGGGGTAACATCATGGTGATGAGTGGAACATGAGCTTGGTTTGATAGAAGATATATGCTAAATGTTCTGTATTGCCTTACTCATTCGGCTAATACCATTTAGCAAGTTAGCATTTACTTTTAGCATTCCTAACTTTAGATTAAAGTTGAGATTGCATGATAATTTTAAATTAAATGTTTAAATTAGCTTACTCAAATATTTCAAGCAATTAACATGTAGTATTGCATAAAGTGTGCTCAGGCTGTATCCCACTATCTCAAATTAATGTAAGTAAATGGTGGGTGAACAACCAAAATTGCAGCAAATCTACAGAAGACTATAATACACATGATGTACAAGTACAGAATAGGCCACACAATATACATAATTCACAAAATAGACCCACACAGAATGTACAGTGTGTGGAGTATAGATACAAGTGTTCTAAACAGTTGTGTGATCAGCAAGAGTGACAATATACTGATTGCTTTATGCAACATTAATAATTTATAAAGTAAATGTGGGTTTTTAACAAAGTGTTGGTAATGTAAAAAAAAAGGTGACAGTTTGCACAATGTGCAGTATTGCAACACAATGGGACAATTTAACTTGCCATCATTTAAAAAATTAGGCATTAGGCATTCTTAAGTTTCATTTTAGTGACTGGATCTTTAATTTTGGAGACCAATAATGGATTTATTCATTAGTGAGTGATTTCAAATATATAGCCAAGACACATTTTGTCTTTCTATTCAGGACCATCTGGACACCGCTGGCAACACAATATGATGACTTAGTTTACAGTGAACAGTGCTAGACATGTAGAATTAGAATTTGAAGTAGGCATTATATAAATATACATGAGTAAAGAATAAAGGCTGTTCATTCATCAAACTCACATGGGGTTGAGCACTGGATTCATTTACCCCTGGTTAGATAAATAGATTAAGCTGCAAGTGGCTAATATACATATAGACATGCACACTGCTGTCAGTTTTGCATTTGGCACAGAGAATGTCACAGACCCATCTGCTGTAATTTGTTTTCAGATTCATCACTTTGAAATGTGTGGATCAAAATAGTGTTTTTGTATTGTTTTCTACAAGAGTCTCAAAGGAGTACAAGTAGGCTACACAAACAACAGGGGAAATGTGTGCACATATTTATTATAGACAACAATGTCTAAAACCATTTATAGATACATGACGTACAACGTGTAACCTCAGAGAGGTGGTCGACTAAAAGCTAAGATGTTGTCTTGACAGAATAACAATGAATCTTTTCTTTGGAAGGGCTTTCCTCCTGTTGATAGGTAGCTGTTTGGTAGCTTCTGCACTTCAGCCATTTCCCGAATAGTTGGAGGTGTCCTCTTTGCAGTTGGAAAAAGTCAGTTTGCTTTTTTCAATTTGGTGTAGTGAGTGTTTTTCTATCATTCCTGTATGTCCTGCTGAAATGAGTTTAGGCAGGTTTGAAGCAGCACCTCTGCGGTTGAGAACAGGCAGCAGTGCTAGGTGTTTTCCACTGAACATTAACGGACATGACAGCTCAGGCTGTTTTCTCCCAGTCAGCAAGAAATGACTACCACGATCATTAACTCCATCTTACATTTTCTTTAGACACACGTAAGCTACGTGTGAAAAGAGTAATTCAAAACTGACAGCATTTCTGACAAAAAAGATGTGAAAAGATGTTTTCTATTGTTGATTATCTGCCATAACTCATTTGGTTTTGACTGTGATTGCAATCACTTTCCTTATTTACTATTTGTAATATGCATCATTTGCATTTACATGACAGGCTTCTTTGCTTTGCAGTTTGTTTTTAATGGGCTGCATTTAATACAATTTCCCAGTAGGGGGCTCCACACAAATCAGCCCATGTCAAGAATGGGCACCTATTACAGTCGTATTCATAACACCTGAATGCTCTCCAAATGCATCTTTTGCACCAATCTAACCCTTGAGGGGTGTTCAGATGTTGATTTCAGGTTATTTTGGGGGTGTTCATAATAGCATGTTTCATATCAGACTCTCTTCTAAAGTATAGCCTAAAAAGATTACGCCTGGATTCTTTGTGAACATGCCTGGTCTCTACTGCCATCTAGTGGTGTGGGAAGCATAACGTAATTACTTTTTTAAACCCCCTGTTTTTATTGGGTTTACCTACAGCGCCCTAAAGGGATGTATAGCAGTCAAACACACAATCAGGTAAAGTTGTTCAAGTTCAACCCACTAAACAGTTTCTTAAACAAAACATCCAACAAGGCAAGCAGACTGAGGACAAAGAAATAGATTTAAATAAGCATCCAAATTAGTTTTTTATCATGAAGGACATCCACACAACTTGATAAAACAAAAAAAAAACATGTAAGTAGTGAATCTCCCATAATGAGTGTGCAAGTGAAAGTAAATGTACTTACTGTAAAAGTGAAAGAGATCTGAAAGATTAACTAGTGTGAGTGTTAACAAGCAACAGCAGGAAAGACGAAGACTGCTAACTTGCAGTTTTTCAGGTCCTCTGTCCGCTCTTCAACTGAGAGAGGAGACTTTAGACAGAAAAGGTAAGTGGAGCAACAAACCAAGGGGCTGTTCACACATTGTTCTTTTGTTGAAAATAGAAGATGGAAAAGAACACAGTTTCTAGAAATGGCAGTCTTAAAATGAGGCATTCTTCAGTGAGATACTCAAAAGGGAGATTATTCATAAAAACAAACATACTGTCTTAAACAGTAGTCAGACTTGTTATGTTACTGTGACGATGTACATTCTACAATACTTAATAAAGACAGTACAATACAAAAACAAGTCATAAACAGACAATCCGTTTAATTTGTTACTATTATCTAGTCAAATAATACAGTGTATTTATATATCTGTATATACAATGTATATATATATATATAAATGTAATAAATGCAATGTTTATATAGTGGTGTCCATTGTAGTTATTATTCTAATTATTTTATTTGTGGGTTGTATTAAAAGTCTATCTGCTGTGCCTTTCTTCTAATAAATGTGGTGTATAAGGGTAAAATGTGTGTCTTTTATTTAAATTCAGATTGCCGGTATGAACAGGGTTTTTATGTTTGCCAGTTACCCTAGCAGGTTCTGTTGTTGTACCAAGCTCTGTTCTATGGAGACAGATTAGTCTCAAATATAATTCAGGCAAAAAACACGATTCACACATGCATAAACAATTTCACATGCATGAAACCTAATTCACGTACACACAAAAAAAATTCATGTGCGTGAAAAAAAAAAATATATTCACAAAAAGCAATTCACATGCGCAAAATAAAATTATATATTCATAAAATACATTTCACGTGGGAAGAGAGCTCTGCCAGGAAAGTCTCAAAAACACACACACACAAATCCGAGTGGATTCGTAGTAAATGACGATTTGTACATTCAGACACTCGTACATTTTAAACATTCAAAGGTTTTTGTGCACAGTTGTATATCTACGAATTGTGTTTTGCATTTGTGAAATGTATTTTATGAATATATAATTTTATTTTGCGCATTTGAATTGCTTTTTTGTGAATATGTATTTTTTTTTCACGCACGTGAATTTTTTTTTGTGTGTACGTGAATTAGGTTTCATGCATGTGAAATTGTTTACGCATGTGTTAATCGTGTTTTTTTGCGTGAATTATATTTGAGACTAATCTATCTCCATACTGTTCCTCTCTCTCCCGCAGAACCAGTATTGCCACCCGATGTTACTAGATAGAGCTCTGCTGTGACTGGATGATGGGAAGAGCTAGTGAAAATGAAAGTATGCAGCTGTTCCTGTTGTTAAACTCACAGGAGGCCTGTGTGAAAGTCACAAATAACAGCAGGTTTATTTAAAGCTTTTAATGGGAAATGACAAGTGTCAGAACTAATTCATGAGTCAGCTCTAAGTTGACTACTTCAAATTCTGTCCGCGTGAATTCCACAGCTGAGGCAGGAAAAAAGCACACGTAAGTATAGTTCACTTCATGCTAAAGAACATGCTAATCATTTGCGCAATAAAAATGAGAAGTCATGACCTTAATTTTCTAAGCATCAGAATATATTATTGTGCTTTCATCATTGATGTGGCAGTTCTATGGTCAGTCACAGAGAAATAGTTGGTTTTAAAGAATTGGAAATATAAATAGGCTAACACCAGAAAGGTCTGAACTTTGAAACCATTGTTCACACTGCAGCTCTCACTGCAGGGGACTAGTAGCAGGTGACTATATAATCTAAATTTGGGCTAAATAATGACACCGTTATCTTTCTGCTTTACAGCAGAATCTCTATAGTTGAGTTTATAATTGATTCTGCTTTTCCTGTTTATGACTGAAGCTGCTTTGACATAATCTGTATTGTATAAAGTGCAATAGAAACAAAGGTGACTTGACTTGATATAAGGCACTTGAAGACCCACAAAAAGCATGTGATTTCCAAATACTTTGAAATGTCATAAAAATTATTTTTTTTTTTTTAATATCAACTCAAACTGTATGAGTAAATCTCATGAGACATATAAAGCCAAAAGCTCATGGTGCTCACACTATACGGGCCGATCTGTTATACTGACTGATGAGAAAGACAGACAGGCAGATAAAAGTAAAAACATTGTTTAATAAACAATAAGTAGACTGGTGAAACAGTGTATATACTGCAAACACAAACAACAGCCGACAATGAACAGAAAACTACGAGGAGCTTAAATACATAAAGATGATGGACCAAAATGACAAACAGCTGTGATGGTTAATGAGTGTCCATGGAAACTGATGAGTTACATATGTAACCTCAGTTCCCTGAATAGGTAACGAGATGCTGCGACAGTGGTCGCTATTGGGAACACCTTCGGTGTGACGAATGTCAGAAGCCCTATTACACCATCACGGCAATTAATTGGCCAATAGCGCTTTAGCACTGCCCCGTGCATACAACACGTATGCTAAATCAGCATGCTGCACGACATTTCATCAGATTTTAAATAATGAAGGATGTGCTAGATAGCACAATACACTCGGGCCGGATGCCTGTGGACTCACTGTGTTCAGCGCGCCGAACCTGGCCCAGATTCATTTTAATATCTACTTTACTGTTCACTAATCTTTCATTTAAAATTGATACGCAGCCAAAATGTTTACTTTCATTGTAACTATAAATATATAAACATCTCATTATGATGAATGCATTTTAAAAGTAAAGAACTCACTTGATTAAGTTGGCATGAGACAAATTTCTTTACAAAACTATGCACAGCAACTATACAGCACTAAAAAAAAAAGAAAGAAAAGCAAGTTATACGGAAAGTATATATATATATATATATATATATATATATATATATATATATATATATATATATATATATATATATATATATATATATATATAAAACATAACATTTAGCGAACTTACCCTTGCATTTATTTATACTTTAAAAAAATATAATTAAATTTAACACATATAACTCTCAGGTGACACTTTACAATAAGGTTTCATTTGTTAACATTAGTTACCTACCCAACATGGACTAACATGGCAAATACTTAACCTTAAGCTTAGTTAACTGTAGTTAATGTATTAACCTAGTTAATTTCAACATTTACTAATACATTATTAAGAACGAAAGTTGTGCCTGTTGACATTATTTAATAGATCAGAGCTAACATGAACTAACAAAGAACAGTATCAAAGATTAATGCATATTGTAACAAATGTATTGCTCATTGTTATTTATCGTTAATTTCAACATTTACTAATGTTAACTAATGATACCTTATTGTAAAGAGACACCAAAACTCAGTGTTTTGAACAACACATTAGTAAATGGCAAAGTTTTAAAATTAAAAACATTTTGTACTTTTATTTATTTATCTAATCATTTACAACTATTACCATGGATCATTTCTGAGTGGAACAATGAGTACTTTTCTTGGTTGTTGCCCATGTTCAAATCGCTCAGGATTTATGGTTACTGTGGTGTAACGTCTTTCCACTTCTTAATCCGGTGACATCTTTGTTTGGGAGCTTTCATTTCTGCACCTGTAAAGAGCAAATAATATGCAAGTATCTATTAGTAAAGGTCTAACGTAATGCGTTAATGTGAACTACATTAAATGTATGTTGTAGAAATATACCTGTTGTTTGACAGACTATTTACAGCACTAACTGCAATGACAGCACAATAAGTGGCTGTGCACAGCATGATTAATATTTCGTGTGTTGTATGCCAATTAAAGAGAATTCACCCAAAAAATTAAAATCATTTAGCCCCCTTCATACTGTCCATACCTGACAAACTTCTTGGGTTTGATTACCAGCATTCTTCAAAGTATCTTCTTTTGAGTTCTGCAGAAAAACAAAAGTCAGAGGTTTGGTAAAGCATAAATGACAATTCCGTTTAACTATACATTGAAGTAAATGAATAAACATTTTTCACCTGTCATCGCTTTGCAGAAAAATAACAGTGAACCCTGCGATAAAATGCTTGAAAAATACACATTCAGTAGATCCAAAGCTTGTTGTCGATCTGGTCTCTTCGGTTAATATTCCCCGCAGTTACTGCAGAAAATAACATGGTGAAATGGTCAATGCAGACATTTTACTTGAACTTACTTTCTCATTGGCTCTAATGCTCTTTGCTAGTCCAGTCAGAGAATATAACAAAGATGTCCACTGTCTTGGACTTAAAGCACTGCTCTGTGTTCATACGTGTCTGAGTAACGTCTGCCATTCCTTCAACAATGACACTTCTCTTAATTACTACAAAACATAGAAATATTAAAAGAAATTTATAACAAGTTAAGAGAAATAATCAGTTACTCCTGTGTGTCTCTACATCCTGAGTGAAGAAGCAATTAAAGTAGCAACAAAAGTGATGAACAGTGATGCTGTCTTTGTGTTGTAGTCACGTGTTTAGGCAGAGATGAGCATCTGTACAAGTATAGTCTTTTACATTTAGCATCTGGAAAAGCAGGACAGAGATATATTGCAGATGATCTCAGACATACTGATGCATATATGACTGCAGTACATTCTCATCATAAAAATAACTGAAACTAGCTTATTAGCATACATTTAGTTGAGGTTATTTGAAAACAACAACCTTATACACAATTCTTCACTCTTCCCTTGTACATAAAGAAATATGAGAAAAAAAGACAATGTTTGCTTATTGCAACTGCATTTACAAAAATAAGGATGTGGAAGCTAAAAATACAAACCTTTCTCTTTGTATATGCTGGACCGCTATCATCCTCCTCTTCCTCATATGTTTGTTGGCGGACTGTAGTGTTGCTCGTCAGTTTTCTGTAGCAGAAACACTATAGACCCACACAAAACTTCTATGAAAAATATATCGTTTATTTATTTTTAACTTTTCGCACAAAGCTTTGTTCGCTGCAGTCTCACACGTGAGGTGAACTTTTGCGAGCTCCTTTATGTGCTTATAAGCGCCTGCGCTAGTAAAATACTAAAGTTAAATGCTCAATGGTGCTTACCAGAAGTGTTTTATCGAAATGAGACCATACATCCAAATCTCTTGGTTAATAATCCATTGTTTCCTTTGCATCCAAAACGCACAAATATGGCGGACATCACTCACGAGCACAGGTACGAGACTCCGCCCACGCTGCGCAGTGAAGGTGAACGAATCACCTGAGAGCGCAATGAAGCGCGTTCAAAATACATACAAGCAAGCGTATAAAATAATTACTTGCTGTGTTACATAAATAGTAAATTTGCTATTGTTATAAATATTAGAGAATGTTCTGTACTATAAAGCACCTTTTTTTACATTTTATTGCAGATCATTTGTTTTTGACAAATTCACGAAATTAAACGTGTAGTTAACATTATTAGATACTGTAAAGGTCTTAACTCAAGTTTAAAACAGTTTTATGTTAATTATTGTTATATTAATCTACTGAACCTAGCCGAGTCATTGACAGAAGTGGCCCAGACGCTACAGCCAGACTTGGGCCAGTTACGTTGAACAGGAATCAGGCCAGTGCTTTATAGCTGCATCACAAACACATGCGTGAGAGCGAGCTTCCCTGCAGCGCCCTCGGCTCAGACTCAGCATCAGCTATCTGGGAAGGTATGGAATCTCGTTCCCTATTCAGGGCACCAAGTTCACATACATAATCGAGACGTTCCCTTTCATAGGTTCACTTCAGTGTTGCCAGCGGTCGCTATGGGAACGCTATACCATAACGTGTTGCTGTAGCTCAAGTGGTAGAGCATTGCGTTAACAAGCGCAAGGTTGGGGGTTCGATCCCCGGAAACACATGATAGGTAAAAATTGATAGTCTGAATGCACTGTAAGTCGCTTTGGATAAAAGCGTCTGCTAAATGCATAAATTTAATTTAATAACGTGTTTACATACGTGAAGATAACTGGAAGACAGAGGAAAGGGTCTGATCAAGCGGATAAGACCCTGGAGCCAACTTTACATCCAGACTGTATAACTTGACTAAGAGCTGGGAGAGGACCATCCCGCTGAAGAACAAATATTTTCCAAAAAAAAACCTTTAAAAAGAAGAAGAAACCATTGCTCTCGTGAATAAGCACGTACCCCTAGAGGCGAAGTTCAAACCACGTGCTCAAGCCAAGAGATAGCCTCCACTATCCAATGAGAGATTCTCTGTTTAGTGACAGCAGCTCTTTTGTTTTTATCACCAAACATACAAACAACTGGTCAGATCCAGACCACTGAGCTGTGCGGTCGACATAGATCTTAAATGCCCTCACCAGGCAAGACTCAAAAGTTGCAAATCACTATCTGACCCCACATTAGCAGGGGAGAATGCTTCCAACCACTTGCTGAAAGCGAAACTGAGTACTTTTTTTTTATTAGTAAAGTAAGGGTTCTTCTATGGAGCGAATTTTGTGCCAATATTCATCAAACAAATCCAGCATTTTGCAAATAAACACAATTTGCTTTGCAAAGAAAAACTCGACTTTCAAAAACAAACGAAAAGTGATTTGCAAATACAAAATTCTATTTGAGAGAAAATGCAGAGGTATGGACAAAATATATTTATAGTGTGTTACAAACTGTGAGACTCATTTGCATTTTTATGAGGAATCTTGGTTTGATTTTCTCACAAATGCATGCAGGCAGATTTTCTCACATGCGTCAAGTTGGATTTTTCTGACGATTTTCTGACAAATGCAATTGAGCAAGTTTATTTTCCAAAAACAGCAGATGGCGCTGTTGGTCAATTTACGCTAGTCTCCTGAGATCCGAAACATCTGTTTATGAGAAGATGTCCAGAGTGTGTCTTCACCCGTGTAGCGCACCAACATCCAACGGGCAGAAAAAGAATGTAGGCTAAATTCTATGATGAAGCTTGACGTTTTGATGGCATTTTTCGGGGGCATCTACATGCTTACCTGGCTGACCTCAGATCATTAACATGTGAAGATAAATATTCATCATGTTGCTTATCTAAAAAATACATAATTATTTTAGACACAAATGATTGCACAGTGTTAAAACATTTAAAATGTTTTAGATATTGAACCAAATAATGTGATTTGCTTTAAAAATGTTATTAATAATTAATGGACCTCTTGGGTGATATTGCTATATCTGATACTAAATTAAATTGTCTAAGCTTTCATTTTTGGTACACAATATTTTTGTTATACATTGAACAATTTTATCAACATGTATATATTCTATATCCCGTGATCCTACAGAGGATAAGCGGTATGGGGAATGCATCAGTTTTTATAGGGAAAGACCGCCTAGTTAAATGTTTAGCCATGTCACTACTGATTTTTGAACTAATCAATCATGTTACCAACTTTACAGCCCTTATTGTGAATTTCACTGACACTAGTAGGGTCGCTTTGTGTAAACATCTAAATGGTTAATTATATAGTAAGACAGAAACTCATCTGTTCCCCACTCATGTTGGTCTGCTGTATTCCCTGAAAAGGTGTTTCAGGTCTCAGGGGACTAGCATAAATTGATGGACAGCGCCATCTGCTGTTTTTGGAAAAGATAGTTGCTCAATTGCATTTGTGAGAAAATCTGCTTTTACGCATGTGGGAATACTGTATCTGCCTGCATGCATTTGTGAGAAAACAAGCCAAGTTTCCTCACAAATGAGTCTCACAGTTGTAACGCACACTACATATATTTGTCCATACCTCTACATTTTCTCTCAAATAGAGTTTTCCATTTGCAAATCACTTTGCGTTTGTTTGAAAGTCGAGTTTTTACTTGCAAAGCAGATTTTGTTTATACGCTGGATTTGTTTGATGAATATTGGCACAAAATTCGCTCCATAGACTTCCTGTGTCTATTGACGATCTGGATGCAGATGTACACATCCTTAGATCAATGGTCAGAAACCAATCTCCGGTTCAGATAGAGACAGGATGAATCTCTGCGTCAGCATCATGAAATTGCTACTCAAGCACAATTATTAGGTGATGCAAATCCAAATCAACGTAATCAGTCACATTAGTAGTGACAGCGTTACTTCCAAAACAGGCAGTACCAAAAATGCTTGATGGTATAACCATACGACAGACTGATCCTCCTTCATGAGGCCCCGAAACACCCTAGTTGCAGGAAAAACCTCTGAAACCGGAAATAGATCGTAAAATCAGGCATGCTAGTGCCAACCACAGAATTAGGAGATTGAATGTCGACATAGACCCAATGGCCTTAGAGCTATCCTCTCGATCTCCGAAAGCTAAGGGATGGAGAATGGTAAAAATCAGTCCGAAACACAACAAGCGGCAGAACAGCTGACAGAAAGGTAAACACACTTATAGTTTGCTCACATTCATGCAAAAGTTCCAGCTCAATGCGACAGCGGAGCTGACAAGAACAGAGTAATTAGTGCACAACAAAATGTCAGCTGTGGAACTCAGAGTCCACACCTAAAAGCAGGTACTTGAACAAGAGTTGAAAGCATAAGCGCCAAATCAATGTACGTGCCTTATTAATGCAGTGCAGAAGTAGAGAGAGAGACAGGAAAAACCCCTGCTCACTCTGTAGCCGGAGTCACTATGGCATTAGATGTTAAACAGCTTGCCATAGGAATCACTCTAGATATGTGAGCTCGCCTACTCATTTGTTCCAGCTTAAAGCAACAGCGGAACTGAAAGAAATATTATCAGCCTGGCAAACAAATGCTTGGTAGCATGAAGCACCTAAACCGTAGTGCATGACATACATCTGCTGCAGGACTCCTCAAAGTCCCACCTAAAAGCATTACACGAACAAGTGTTGGAAGCTTAAGCGCCGACTCAAATGAACGTGTCTGCATTAGTGCAGCGTCGCAAGTATTAGAGAGAGATAGGAAAACCATCTGCTCACTGTTATAGCTTGTTAAAAGAATACTCTTAATACGTGAGCTCATACACAGCACGTCTTCATCATACAGTTCACAACTGAATGAATCGCATTACGAGCTTCTGAAGTAGACCATAAATCATCAACAAAGACAACCTGGTCCACATAGCACTCCTCGTACACTTGAACGTATGTGGCCTGGAGAGAGCGAGAGGAAGGGAGAAAACTCTGCCGTCTCACTCTCCGGCTGCACACGAAAACTTAGGCAGATGACTTGCTGCCTCACTGCCGTATCAGGCAATGACTTTGCAGGCAGCGTTTTTGCACGAAGGCACCTAATGAAACTGATTTTGGACAGGCTTCTGAGGCAGAGTAATGATTTAATGATCTACAGCGAAATATAGAGAGTTTTGGTGATAACTAAGTGGATATTTCATTACTGCAATATAAATTTCTCGCTAGAAGTGACATCAAAAGTGAAAACTGATCACCGACCGCAACTTTCAGACGCCATCTTTATTTTTTGTCTTAATGGTCACAGAATTGAACGCACAGGATTGTGGGATATCAAAGGCAGCGAAGGATACATCTATGCTGCCTTCAAAAATCGGTCAGATGAAGGCATCTCAGGAGACAAGAACTGAAGCTAACATTGAATTCGGACGTGCCTTGATGCCTTCCTACCTTGGAATGCGTCCTCCGAAGGCAGCATTTTTCAGTTTTCGGATGCAGCCTCCATGAGCTCCGGCTCGCATGCGTCACCCCAAGCGACTATCTCATGCGGCACCTCGGCAAGCACAGAAACGGGATAGTGGGGGATAGACGTGAGGACTCCTTTCTTAGGGAAGGCCGCGAGCCTCGAGCGCAATACTTCGCAGTGCAGACAATAGAAAAGCCGTTAAACTCCGCTTGAGCATGTAACGTTAGGCCCAAACATAGCACGCACCTGTCATGAAAGTCTTCTCCTGCGATGAACCTTTCACATGGCTAAATACATCTCCTGTAGCTCATCATGTCTGCTGAAGAGGAGTGAACTGCTCTTTTTTGAAGGAATTATGTAACAAATTAGTTCAAAGTGAGATGTACATAATTAATCATAACGGGTTATTATTAACTACATTCATCTTCAGGAATTACTTGTAGCATTATATCATTACTAGTACAATAAAATGATTTGTTCGTCTCTGGTCACGAAAAATAATTTTACTACTAATAAATTGCTCCCAGAGCATGTAACGAAACCGGAACGTTAAAGTGACCTCGTTCTGTGAGCAGCAAACACAGACAACCAAGTGTGAATACATATGGATGTTTATTAAACTACACTACAGGGGAACATGCAACATCAGATTAACACAAACACACACACATTAAACATAGATGCCAACGCAAGAAAGGCATGGACAGAGAGAGAGAGAGAGCGCGTGCACTGCAGAGAGTGAGAGAGCGAGCGCTCACGCACAAGTGAGTGGAGAGTCATGGCAGTATTTACTCATAAACTAAATCACAACCTGTTAAGAACCATCAAAGAATCTCATCACCTTAATTAAAAGGGGCCAAAGCCTAGAAGCGAATCTAAATAGTTAACAAGCGGTTACTTGCATTGGTTCTGTAGTTGCTGAGTAAAGTGTCCCGGTGCATGTATAATGAGTGGGTTAGTGTTGGATAGTGTTAGGGGTGAAACCTTCGTCATTTCATCCATGGGTTGACTGCTCCGAAGTGAATCAACAAAGTTGCTGAAAACTGCCAGAAGATCGGACTCCCCCCGGAAGGGGAGTCGCAAGGTGTCCAAGGTGATGGGTGTCTCCAGGGAACCACAAGTTAAGAGAAGAGTTAAGAGAGAAAACTTTTGGGTGTGGAAGAGGTTTTATCTGGTTTCCCAGTAACACCCCTTTTGGTTGAATTGACCAATAACAAGGCACATAGTTTCTTGATTAAGCTGATTAAGATCTCTTTGAAGCTTATGAGTCCGAGCTAGGAAT
Organism: Cyprinus carpio; assembly: GCF_018340385.1. Classification (NCBI taxonomy): domain Eukaryota; kingdom Metazoa; phylum Chordata; class Actinopteri; order Cypriniformes; family Cyprinidae; genus Cyprinus; species Cyprinus carpio. The sequence continues at coordinate 13,581,305 of NC_056576.1, forward strand.
GTAGAGGTGTTCCTGGTGATGCTCAAACAGGCCCCTAAAGGTGTCAATGGCACAGTTTGATGCAGACTCGTTGGCTCTAAGCTGTGATTTACATGAGGTCAGTCAGTAGATTAAAAATCTTTCTGAATATTAGAATGAATGTGTTATCATGATCTAGTCCATACATTACATTATAGCTGAGAACACGACGAAAGTATGTTTTCCTACGGGCAACAGATAATCCACTTCCTGAAGGAAATTAAATCTGACGAAATATCGCTCTGCACGCTGATATAATATACGTGTCGTAGGCGCGGGGCAGTGCTAAAACGCTGTTGGCCAATGAATTGGCGTGATGGTATAAGTGCTTCAGACATTCGTCACACACCAAAGGTGTTCTCATAGCGACTGCAGCATTGAAGTGAATCTATGAAAGGGAACTAGAACAAAGGAAACAGGTGATGGGAGATAAACTAAAAGTCCATGACAATGGAACTAAGGCCCTGTCCACAAGAACGAGGGTATTTTCAAAACCGCAGCTTTTTCTATGTGGTTTGGCTGTTCGTCCACATGCAAACGCAACACCAGGTCACTGAAACAGAACATTTTTAAGAACTCCTGCCAGGGTGAAGTTTTTCAAAAACTCTGGTTGCAGTGTTATCGTGTAGACAGCGAAACCGGAGATTTTGGCTTGTGACATCGGTGTATGCACTGTTATCTCCGCTTAATTTTTCAGAAACTTTTTCAGGCTTCTGATTGGCCAACATGGCTTTAAAGTTTAGATTATATCATCAACTGTTGGCTTAGCATGCTCTTGACAGTGCTTCATAGCATGCTATGGTGTTTTCATGTGGACAGAGATTTTTTTAAAACGGAAGTAGGTAAAACTCCAGACCCAGTAAGGCAAAAGACCTTTTCACTATCAGGCTTTAAATATTTTGACTTCTTTGTTTTCTAGGATAAATAACAGCAATACTGGTCTACTGTTTCTCCCTCTTATCCCTGGCTTTAGTATGGATTCAGTGGGAGTGAATGTCATTGAGACTGCAGCTCTGGGGAGAACCTTCCAGCTGGGGATGCTGTATGACTGCAGAAAAGATGCACTAGTACCAGGTATCATATCAGGAGTAAAACATTTTATTCTGACAATAAACAACCTTCTCACATATCCAGAGAAATTATACAGTCTTATTCATATGCAATATAATATATTGATAAAATGTTGTAGTTATCATGTAGATATATACATATTTTCAATACCTGTGGTGGTGAGTAATGGCATACATATTTTAGAAAGATAAAGGGGGAAATGTCCATAGTTGCATTTGTAAATATATACATATTTTTTCCCTTTGAAGGTTAATCCTTTATTTTTCTATTCTGATACATTTTCAGGAATCACACTATGGGATAAAGAGCAGCTGCAGCAGAGTATACGGCATCATCCTCAAATTAATACAGATTTCAATATTACAGCTTCAGACTCCATTGAGGAAAAATATCACTTACTGAACATTGATGGTAATCTAAAACTGAACATTTTAAGTGGACTCATCAATGTTAGAGGAGCAGCTAAGTATCTCAGTGACACCAAGAAATCCTTCAAACAGCAGAGACTGACCCTACATTATCATTCAACCACCAAGTTTGAAGAACTGACCATGAACCACTTGGACTCTGGAAATATAGCACACTATGAAGTGTTTGATAATGATACAGCCACACATGTGGTGACAGCTGTGCTGTATGGGGCAAATGCTTGCTTTGTTTTTGATAGAGAAGTTGCATCAGATGAAGATAGAAATACAGTAGAAGGAGAAGTAAAAGCTGCCTTTGATAAACTAAAGGGTATTTCAGTTGGTGCACAGATTGATCTAAGCCTGAATGACAAGCAGAAGACTGCAGTTAAAAAAATGAGCTGCACATTTTATGGTGACTTCCAGTTACCATCTAATCCAACCTCTTTTGAAGATGCGTTAAGGGTTTTTGCTGATCTTCCAAAACTGCTGGGAGAGAACAGGGAACTTGCAGTTCCGTTGAAAGTGTGGCTTTATCCCTTGGACAAACTGCATTCACATGCTGCAAAACTTCAAAAAGACATCAGCATAGGTCTAATCAAAAATGTTGAATCAGTATTTGAGAACTTAAGTACAATTGAAATGAAATGTAGTGATCTTTTGAAGGACACACCATCTTTGGCTTTTGCAGGATTTTGTGACAAAATAATGCATATGAAGCAAAACTGCCATATCTATAAACTGAGTTTCATGGAGAAACTTGGCTCTCTATTGCCAAAAATCCATGGTGATATAGAAAAGGAAATGGCACTGATTGAGCTTCTGCATGATCATGAAGAATGTCCATTCAGAGGAAGAGATCTTGAGAAATGGATGAAAGGAAAGGAGCAAGAATCTGTCATAATTAAAACACTTCTCAGGCAACTGATTGATTTTGGAGCCACGGTGGAAGAGAATCTAGATGAAAGTTTAATGGATCTGGAAGTTGAAAACGTGATTAGCTACACTTTCACATCATTTGAGTGGCCAGATGTACTCCTTTCTAAACAAAAGGCCTTCCTGAGTCCCTCAACAAAAGGAAACAATAGTGAGGATGCACCTGATTTCAAGCAAAAAACTGGCTTCACCTCTGACATCAAAAAGAATATGAAGAGCAACTTGAAAATCTTTAAAAAGTTGATCAAATCCAAAACTTGTAAGCCAGCAAAATTTATTGTTGCATCAAAAGAAATTAAAAACAATCCAGGTTCCTGCATTATACTGTATGAAAATGGATCTGGTGAAGCCACTTGCTTTACTCCTCCATTAAAACCAGCTTGTCCAGTCACTGAACAGATCATTGGACACAGTGTGGTTCTGAAGGTGTCTCCAACATGTCCTGCAACAGAAGAGCTCAGGTTACTGTACAAAATTAAGGAAGAGAAAGACTGGAAATCTCAGTCTGTGCTACAGAGTCATGACACAGTTAATCTGACAGATCTCAGTCCAGACACTGAGTATGAGATGAAATACACAGCCGTGGGGAAGCTGAATTACACCGTAGACAGTGATGTCATCCACCTCACAGTCATAGACAAGAAACTCATCGATGCCACAGAGTCTGTCTTAGAAAAACTAAACTTGATTGAAACCAAGTGCAGTAAACTTATGCAGGAGAACAGTGCAGTCACATTTAGTGCAATTCACGGGAAGATTCAAGACATGATGAGATACTGCCAATTCTACAAACAAGATTTAAATAACAGAATTAAATCAATGATTAAGTCAATTCAAGCCTGTGAAAAAGATATAAGTGCTCTGACAGACCTTCTGCAAGCTCATGGTGAGTCTCCATTTAACAAAAGCAATCTTATGAAGTGGATCACAGTGAAAGATGAAGAATCAAACTCAGTTGATAAGTTTCTTCAACAACTGTGTGACTCTGGAGCTGAAGTGAATAATAACTTGGATACATTTTTGTCAGATATTAAAGTAAAGAATCTGGTGTGCTACACATTTAGTTCTCTTGACCTGCCAGACGACTTGCTTTCTGATCAAGAACATTTCCTGAATCCTTCAATAATGAGAAGAAACTCTGAGAAGAAACCTTACGCAGTGTCTCAAACATGGTTCACAGGAAGCATCAGAGAGAAAATGAGAGAACATTTGGAAATATTTCAAAAGCTGATGTTTTTACATGGTGATGTAGAGTCTGTAAAATTTTTGGTCACCTCAAAAGAGCACACAATCCATCCAGGTTCCTGTATTCTCCTTTATGAAAATGGATCTGATGAAGCCACATGTTTAAGTCCTCCATTAAAACCAGCTTGTCCGGTCATTGAACAGATCAGTGGTCACAGTGTGGTTTTGAAGGTGCCTTCAACATGTCCTGCAACAGAAGAGCTCAGGTTACTGTACAAAATGAAGGAAGAGAAAGACTGGAAATCTCAGTCTGTGCTACAGAGTCATGACACAGTTACTCTGATAGATCTCAGTCCAGACACCGAGTATGAGATGAAATACACAGCCGTGGGGAAGCTGAACTACACCGTAGACAGTGATGTCATCCACCTCAGAGTCATAGACAAGAAACTCATCGATGCCACAGAGTCTGTCTTACGAAAAACTAAACTTGATTGAAACCAAGTGCAGTAAACTTATGCAGGACAACAGTGCAGTCACATTTAGTGCAATTCACGGGAAGATTCAAGACATGATGAGACACTGCCAAATCTACAAACAAGATTTACATAACAGAATTAAATCAATGATTAAGTCAATTCAAGCCTGTGAAAAAGATATAAGTGCTCTGACAGACCTTCTGCAAGCTCATGATGAGTCTCCATTTAACGAAAATGACCTTATGAAGTGGATCACAGTGAAAGATGAAGAATCAAACTCAGTTAAAAAGTTTGTTCAACAACTGTGTGACTCTGGAGCTGAAGTGAATAATAACCTGGATACGTTTTTGTCAGATATTAAAGTAAAGAATCTGGTGTGCTACACATTTAGTTCTCTTGACCTGCCAGACGACTTGCTTTCTGATCAAGAACATTTCCTGAAACCTTCAATAATGAGGAGAAACTCTGAGAAGAAACCTTATGCAGTGTCTCAAACATGGTTCACAGGAAGCATCAGAGAGAAAATGAGAGAACATTTGGAAATATTTCAAAAGCTGATGTTTTTACATGTTGATGTAGAGTCTGTAAAATTTTTGGTCTCCTCAAAAGAGCACACAATCCATCCAGGTTCCTGTATTCTCCTTTATGAAAATGGATCTGATGAAGCCACATGTTTCAGTCCTCCATTAAAACCAGCTTGTCCGGTCACTGAACAGATCAGTGGTCACAGTGTGGTTTTGAAGGTGCCTTCAACATGTCCTGCAACAGAAGAGCTCAGGTTACTGTACAAAATGAAGGAAGAGAAAGAATGGAAATCTCAGTCTGTGCTACAGAGTCATGACACAGTTACTCTGAAAGATCTCAGTCCAGACACTGAGTATGAGATGAAATACACAGCCGTGGGGAAGCTGAACTACACCGTAGACAGTGATGTCATCCACCTCACAGTCATAGACAAGAAACTCATCGATGCCACAGAGTCTGTCTTAGAAGAACTAAACTTGATTGAAACCAAGTGCAGTAAACTTATGCAGGACAACAGTGCAGTCACATTTATTGCAATTCACGGGAAGATTCAAGACATGATGAGACACTGCCAAATCTACAAACAAGATTTACATAAGAGAATTAAATCAATGATTAAGTCAATTCAAGCCTGTGAAAAAGATATAAGTGCTCTGAAAGACCTTCTGCAAGCTCATGATGAGTCTCCATTTAACAAAAACGACCTTATGAAGTGGATCACAGTGAAAGAGGAAGAATCAAACTCAGTTAAAATGTTTGTTCAACAACTGTGTGACTCTGGAGCTGAAGTGAATAATAACCTGGATACGTTTTTGTCAGATATTAAAGTAAAGAATCTGGTGTGCTACACATTTAGTTCTCTTGACCTGCCAGACGACTTGCTTTCTGATCAAGAACATTTCCTGAACCCCTCAATAATGAGGAGAAACTCTGAGAAGAAACCTTACGCAGTGTCTCAAACATGGTTCACAGGAAGCATCAGAGAGAAAATGAGAGAACATTTGGAAATATTTCAAAAGCTGATGTTTTTACATGGTGATGTAGAGTCTGTAAAATTTTTGGTCTCCTCAAAAGAGCACAAAATCCATCCAGGTTCCTGTATTCTCCTTTATGAAAATGGATCTGATGAAGCCACATGTTTAAGTCCTCCATTAAAACCAGCTTGTCCGGTCATTGAACAGATCAGTGGTCACAGTGTGGTTTTGAAGGTGCCTTCAACATGTCCTGCAACAGAAGAGCTCAGGTTACTGTACAAAATGAAGGAAGAGAAAGAATGGAAATCTCAGTCTGTGCTACAGAGTCATGACACAGTTACTCTGACAGATCTCAGTCCAGACACTGAGTATGAGATGAAATACACAGCCGTGGGGAAGCTGAACTACACTGTGGACAGTGATGTCAGCAGAGTTACTATGCACACAATCAGTGTCAGAGAGGTATGCTGCTTATTCATGAAACACTCACCAAAGACATTTTTGAGAGTGTTTTATTGTACAGTAACTCAGTGTAGCTATATGGCACTGACAATTGGTGTTTAACTGGTAAAAGTTACTTCTTGCAGCACATTGTTAGTAATATTAATGATATTAATTGTTTCATTTAGGACAGTACAAGGAACACAATATTTAACAGTGAGTATAAGACCTGGAAGAACATTTGCCCAGAATACTGTATGTTTGTTTGTTTGTTTTTTAACTGGATGTAAAAGGAACAGAAGATAATTCTGATATTTTGATTATGGTTATCACAGTCATCCATTTTTGTAAAATCATATTTGTACTTATTCCATCGCAATTTATTTTCCAGAGGGGGTAAAAGTGTTCTCCATTTTGACTGGAAAGACAGATAAATTGCACAAACAAATTATTAGCACTATGCAAACCCAAATTGAGGATCTGAGGGAAGTGCGCACAGTGGACGAGAGTGACATTATTTTGGTTTTCTGCCCTATTGTTTCTCGAGCTGGAACTGACATTGATGTAGCACTGAAACATTTCAGTAACTATACAGGTTTGATTATCATGATCATCACAGTTTTAAATATAGTTTTTCATTTTCAGCATACTCTGACTCAATGTGATGCTTTTATAAACATTTCAGTTTTTTTTTCTTAAATATGTTTATGTCCTTGAACAGACTTTAAACTGGCTGTTCTAGTGGTGCTTCATCACACGTTTGACCCAGAGAAAGTGGTCCCAGACAGCAGCAAATGTGTCAACAGGACAGACATACTCACAGTGGACTATCTGTTCTATGATGATACAGGAATACTGAAGTGTCAGAAGAATTCAGATTCCACTAACAAAGTTTTGAACTGGCTAATACAGCAGGTATTTAACAAGATGCTCCAAAATATGAAATTGAAAACTGCTTTAAAATGTATAATTTTTCACAACATGTGATGATTCTTTACAGGGGAAGAAAAGAGGTGTCAAAATATGTCCACGTGAAAGTAGGTTAAATCCACTTAAAAAAAAATAAAAAAAAATATATATATATATATATATTATATATATATATATATATATATATATATATATATATATATATATATATATATTTAATTTCTGTCAAGTAAATTGCACTTTTTCTGCTTTAATGTGAAAAAAATTGGAGGCTTATTTATGATTTCTGTTTACTCTGCCGTTTGTCTACATGCTCAGTAATGCACCTTAAATGTCTTTCTTATTTGAAACAGACAAATTTCCCAGCATTACTCTTTTAAACTGGAAGTTGCCTTGGTCACTGTGAGGACAATGACATGACGAGGGTCGATACACATCTGTCAGTCTGTCTGCCTTTTGCTTGGTTCAATGCTTCATGTTTGTTTTACACAAACACAAATGTAATTCATTTGTTTAACAAATTATTATTTGTTAAAAAATATGATTAATGGTGTTTTTTCTTAATTGCATGTGTGGAAGAACTGACTTCAAGGAGGGCAACACACACTCTCCATCTATAGCAGGGATTTTTTCCCCCATTCTTTCTTAAATAAAGTAAAATATAAAAAGTTGCTGGTGAAGTCAAGCTGGGAGAAACAAACCAATGCTTAGTGTTCTGAATGACACAGAGACAAATGTAATTAATTTGTTATTTGTACTCTCTTTTATTCAAATAATTTTGGCAAATGATTAATGTTAAGTGTGCAAATAAAAAAATAGTCTGATTATAATAATTGAAACCATTTATGTGATATGAATAAGTTAAAGTAACTGTCCACTCTGAAGCTGTCATGTTTACTGATGAATTATTTCAGTTTCTGAACCTCTGACTGAAAAAAAAAAATTATATAAAACATTATTAAATATATACAAAATATGATGTATAATTGAAATTTCTCTCTCTCTCTCTCTTTCTTTTTTTTTTTTTTTTTTTTGGATAATTGTGACTTTGGATTTTCATTTACATTTTTTTCCCATCTAGAGAGGAAAGCTGTAGAGTTACTTTACATCTTTTGTAGATGCTTGCTAACTTAGATAAACGTACATATATGGTAAATTTATAATAAAAGAGAAAATGAAAATAATACAATACAGACTGAAAATAATACAAAAATTGTTGAAAATAACGAACAATGTAGTGGACTTTTTAAGTCTGAGCAATTGTACCATTCAAATCTCTGGTAGGTGGAGTCATCTTTTGGTAGGTGTCTCAAAACCTTAATCAATGGTCAAAAAATTCCCAGAAGTATCCAAATTGTTGATGGTAGAGATTTTAAAATAGAAGAGGGTATGTTACATTGTTGCTTGGATACTACGCTACATTTTTATTGTTTAAATATAAAGGTATTTTAAAAGTTGACTGTAAATGATGCATTATTGTGTGGTCAAATATGTTCAACACAGTGCAATTTTTATAGTTGAGTAAACTATTTAAGCACACCTGAAGATGGAAACAGTCACCAAAATGAAAACTCCACAGCACACTGATATATACAACCTGTATTTATGAATTAGTGCAGATATCAGTACATAAATGATTTAATGTCTCATTTCAGCTATACAAGTGATCTGCTCATTCAACTCATTTCTCCATCTCCATCTCCATCATCATCATCATCATCATCATCCTCATCATACAAACTCAGTGCTTTGCTGAAGATTGAAACCCTTTTGATAAACATGCACAGCTGTTGCATAGAAATCACCTCTATATTCTCTTTCATGCAACTTAATAGTGTTTTTCTTTAATTTCATGTGTGAAACAATTGACTTCAAATAAACGAGGGAAACCCACACACTCGATTTTCTCCATTCTTTCAATAATGAATTAAAATATAAATACTTACTGGTGAGGTCAAGCAGGAGAGAAACAAAGCAAGGCTTAGCAAAGCAAAAGTTATTTTAGCACTGAAATTCCTTTGCAACCCTGACCTCATGTGACAGCTTAAAGAAATGCAGGGGTCATTTTTTTTCTAATACTCCAGATTTAGTTTAGGGAGAAATTGTGCTTTTTGCAGGCAAACCGTAGTCAAGGTCACTCTGTAACACGTGTTAGATAAGTCGAAGAGTCAAAACTTTAAGTAAAATTAGTCATAACAAATCGCTATTTTATGCTTTGGAAGGGGAGAGTTGTTAAACTGGTTTTCAGGAGTGAAATTGCTTCAGCAAAGGTTAGACAGAGACATACACAGCAACAATTTGGTAACAGGCATTCATTCACCCTCAGTCACATTTATCAGACACAGATACCCAGTGCAACACAAGTTTAGTCTCTAGTTATGCAGTTTCTATGACAATGATCAAAGACATATCCAATCAGTAGCAGATTTGACTCTAAACATGACTCTAGGTTGTGTGACTTTTTTCTGTTGTCATAAGGTATGTGTTCTGTATTATGTACCCAAGCGTACACAATCAGCTCAGCTTTTAAATTGCAGATCAATATTGCATGTTTTACTGATCAGGGGTCAAGTGTGTCTGTGCCACATACTCGGTTACTAACGTAACCTTGGTTCCCTTAGATACGGAAAGAGTACTGTGTCGTAAGCTGTTTAGGCTAAGACACTATGGGGAAAAGTCATTTCTCAGATTTCTGAACCCTTTTTCAATCACGCAGTGAAACTGCACGACCATTGGTCCGTGGAGTTTGATAGAAACGAACCAATGGTGGCACGGCAGAGCCGCACTAGCCTATGGTGAGCGAGCCTGCCCGAGCCTGCCAAAAGGGGCAGGGCTTCGGGCTATATAAGCGGCCGTCTCACCTAGGCAAACTGATTTAATTCGACTGAAGAGACGACATGAGGTGTCCTTACACATAGCACGGCAAAGTACGCAGTACTCATTCCGTATCTAAGGGAACCGAGGTTACGTTAGTAACCGAGTACATTCCCTATCGATAGTACACTTGTACTGCGTCGTAAGCCATTTAGGCTAAGACGCTATGGGGACAATATAATCACGCCGTGTTATCAGGAAGGATGACCGTGTAATCGCCCAGAGCACTAAGAAGGGCTTGTCACGAATACGTAAAATATCCCAGACCAGTCGGGGATGTAATTACACCAGTCATCTTGTTGACCTCCTACAGTTCAGGGGTTTGAGAACGTGTAGGGGACAAAGCTAACCCCAGGGACCCAGACGCAGGCTGGACAACAAGCAAAAACCGACCATGAAGGTGGGCTTATGCTGACAGGACCTGCGTTTGTAGCGCAGGAACATCCAGGTTGTAGAACCTTGGTTTCAAGACCGAATGACCCTTGGTGAGGCCTCCAAAGCACACAAAGAGCTGTTCTGACTCTCGAAAAGAGGCGGAACGGTCAATGTAGGCTCTTAAAGCCCTGTCAGTGGTTGACGAAAATGAGTGCTTGGGCAAAAAGTGTTGCATAGCCTGGGACGACTTTTGTGCAGCGGTGAAGCGCTCAGCGAACCCATCCACAGCGGGGCCGAAGAGACCAGCGAGGGAGACAGGTGAGTCGAGGCAGATATTTTATCCGTTTCCTTGATCTCCATCAGATTCAGCCAGAGGTGGCATTCCAGCACCACCAAGCTGGCCATGGAATGCCCAATAGCCTGGGCGGTGGCCTTAGTAGCGCGCAGGGCCAGGTCCATAGCGCTGCGCAACTCCTGAAACGTGGCCAGGTTGTGCCCCCGAAGAGCTGCGAGGGCGGCTGGCTGCTCGAAGCGGCATGCTGCTTGTGAGTGGCGAGCTGCTAGAGGGCGGAGAGCAAGGAAAAGTAGTTGATCGGCTGTGCAGAGCGGCAAGCTGGTCAGCAGTGATCTCAGCTGCTTGTTCGGCTTCAGGTCTTGGATCCAGCGCAGAGATTTCAGTCATCCAGAAGGAGAAAGAATCCGTTTGCCTTGGTGAGACGGCTGCTTATATAGCTCGATGTCCCGCCCCTTTTGGCGGGCTCGGGCGGGCTCACTCACCATAGGCTAGCGCGGCTCTGCCATGCCACCACTGGTTCGTTTCTATCGAACTCCACAAACCAATGGTCGTGCAGTTTCACTGCTTTATTGAAAAGGGCTTCAGAAATCAGAGAAAAGGACTTTTCACCATAGCGTGCGAGTGTAGTATCGATAGGGAACTAACATAATCTGTAAATGACAGTTTTATTACACACCATTTAATCTCAATTTCAGCAATTATTTTTAGTATGATGCTGATATTTGCTGTTGCATAGACAATGAGGCCAGTCAGAGTTTGAACTCAGAAGAACAAGTTTGTGCGGTGAAAATAGAGCTAGTTAGGAGAAGCTTGACCTCAACAGTGATTTAAAGCTTAAATTAAAGCCTTAGGACCATCATTACAAATAAGTGGAAAAAACACCTTAAAAACACAAAAAGATTTATTATTATTATTATTATTATTGATTCTGGTTTATTCAGATATTTTTATTTGTATCATATCTGTGCAAATATAATTTACACCTATATATTTTTACTATTTTAAGGGGAAAATCATTGTCTTTGTCATAGAAATTGCAACAGCTGTCAAGAGACAGTTCTCTTAGCATTTATATTAAAAACAAAACAGTCTCTGATGAGGGTTTTAATGGTGATTTCTTTTTACAAGTATCCTGATCTTTTGCCTTGGTCAAAACAAACAAACCATAAAGAGTAAAAGTTGCATTTCCGTATACAAGAGATCCCGGAAAATGAGGCTAACGCCCATGTTCACTGTTTAAATTCAGCCAGGGGCACTTTAAACAACTCTGTTTAACTTGTTACATTTTCTTAGGTTGATAAAAATTATTTTTACTTTTTTTTGTAATTAGACGCTGCAGTTCATAGAAGTAAATCTCATTTACTAGTATATATACAAATATATATATATACAGTCTTTTTCTTTATAGCATGACAAAGTCACATACACCCTATTTTATGTGTACTAATCATTTTACAATCAAAGAGTGATGTAAGGGGGCAGAGATGATTAAAAAAGCAGCATATTTGTACACATACTGGGGTGTTTGATCGTACTTCCTCTTAGTTCAGGGAAGAATAACCTTGCATTTTAAATTTGTATTGTGATAACCTAATAAATACGATCAATGAGGTTATACATAGTACATTTGATCTCCTTCTGGATGGAGCTGTATTCACACACACACACACACACACCACATTATATTCACATATTGTGATCAAGACTCTTCATCGGGTGTAAACTGAATAACGCTCACCACAGTACTGTAAAGTATCTCGAATGATTAAAAACATTACTACAAGCAGCAGGTGGAAGACTTGTGCGGCCTCGGGTGAGAGAATGGTATTCCATACCAAACATTTTCCCATGATGCACTGTGCGTGTTCGTATGCATGTGTGGGGCTGTGTATGGATGTCGTTCAGGAGGAACTCTGTCCCTACTACCGCACCAGATTTCTCTCTGAAATACTTCTCTGTCACTCGCTTGGAAGTGCAGAGCAGCTAAAACAAGTGGCATCGGTTACTACGAACAGTATATTGCTTCGAGAAAACGTTTCTAAAATATTAAGAGGACTATAGTCATCCTCAATGCCTTTTATGTGAGAGTCAAGCAGGGCGGCTGAACTGGCCCTCTGATGCTGGGATACGTTCATATACTGTTCTTTTCATTTCCTTTCACAGACGTTCTCTTCAACACATTGGCACACGCACACAGACATACATCGAAACATTCAAGGGACAATTACATCTGTCCTGAAATCAGGCTGTCAGGACAAACGGAGCGACAGAGACTGAGAAATGCAAGTCCTGTCTTCTCTCTGGAAAGATGGAGGGATGGATGAGTAAATAAAGGTGTAGAGGGATGAGTCATTTGCTTTTTCCCGAAGTGCTGGAACCCCTGGAACCCCGGTCTCCTCGTTCTCCCCTCTCTTCTCTTTCAACTCTATCTCCATTCTCCTTCTCGGATGTGTCCCTCTTTTCTGAGCTTTTGTCCGATGCTTCTATTTTATCTGATCGGTCTGAACGCTCAGACTTCTCTGACCTCTCTGATCTCTCCGCCCCCTCAAATGGCTCTGCCCCTTCAGAACGCTCCTTGCGCTCTGATTTGTCTGGGTCGGTGGAGGAGTTTGTGGCCTTCTCCCACTTGGCAATTTCCTCAATCTCCTTCAGGCTAGCGTTGATGCTGTTGACCCAACCTTTCAGATCCTCCTGTGCAACAGAACACACACACACTTGTAATATGGCCACAATAGGCAGAATTTTTACCAAACAAATTTCTGAACAGAAAAGACAATCTTTTTTTTCACTCAGGTGGGGCTTTGTCTGACATACCTCATCCTTAGCCAGGAAAATGTAGTCCCCTTCAGCAGTGGTCCTAAAAAAACATTAGAAATACTTAAATATATAAATAAATAGTTTTAAAAGGGAAGGATCAAACAGAATTTTAGAGTTTGAGGCTTTGACATACATTACACTGTATGACTCTTATGCTCACCAATGCTGCATTTAATTAGAAATACAGTAAAACGGTAATATTGTGAAATATTATTAGATTAAAAACATATTTTAAAATGTAATTTATTCCGATGATAGAAAAGGTGAATTTTCAGCAGCAATTACTCCAGTCTTCAGTGTCACAAGGTCCTTCAGAAATCATTCTGATAAGATTATTTAGTGCTCAAGAAAGCTTTCTTATTATTATTAATGTTGAAAACAATTGTGTTGCTTAATATTTTTGTGGAAACAGTGATGCATTTTTTCAAGATTCTTTAATGAATAGAACGTTTAAAAAGGCAGATATCTGAAATGTGAAGTAAAAAAAATTCACATAATGCTACAAAGATTTCTGTCACGTTTGATCAATTTAACGTATCCTTGCTGAAGTGAAGCATTAATTTATTTAAAAAAGAAAAAGGCATTCCTTCAGTATGTCCCACTCCATATCATATTGTTTCAAAAGGAAATAAATCAACAAATACTGCACAAAGCACAGGGATTTTAATGGAACCTACACTTAAAATACACTTCCTGCATGGCTGTCATTGTTTTTTGTAGCTTCACAGGCAGTACGGTATTCATTAAAGATCACACTGAATTAATTTTACCTGAGAATGAACACATTCTTCTTCTTTTTATATCCATTGGTAGTGTCAAATTCGCAAATGGCCAAGTTAAGAAGAGGCTCATCGTTGTAGGGTGTGGTTTTGTGTCGTGCGTCCTTATAGAATCCAATCTCCCCTTGTTTGAGCACGCAGAACAGATTTACCCACGACTTGCTGCAGAAGGTGTAGAAAATTTGTGAGTTAATAGGCCTCACCAAGGCATTTAGTATTGCTATTAGCAGACAAACAGTGTTTCTAATACACTAATTGCCCCTCCAATATTAAAAATAGTGGTTGTTCACAATGTTTGTTTTAAATGACAGGTTCTTTAGTTCCCACAATATTGAACTTTACATCTTTGACTATTCATATTACATTTGAATGATGAACCTTAGTATGCCGTATACATCCCTAACTCTATATTGGATGTAGTATAAATTCAGTATGTAATGTTCCAGATCACTCAAAATACATCAAATTCAGTTCAATGGTTATTCACCATGCTATTTTCCATGATGTACATCAATTAATAGAATGTAATCTCTAACTTGTAAAATGGCAAGGTAGGTCATACAGCAACAATTACAATATACAACAACTTTATGCTGTGCATACTGTGTTTGTATACTATCTAGCAATGCATGCTATTCTGAACACAGTAGTATTTGTGGATACCATTGGCATAATTAGTTATTAGCTTGGTAACAGGATTGCTAGTCTATTAGCAGTAGCAACAAAAAGCATTTCGATAATTCATAAGATTATAGTGATCAGGCAGGAAAAAATCATGGAAAAAATGTCAGGACATTGCAATCAGTTACTAGCAACTAGTAAGAAACACACCTGTTTGGGCTTCTCTCTTTCCCCTCCTCTTCATGTTTCCTGTACAGGAAGCCCTCATGATGGACAGTGTGGGTAGGAGGTTGACGTGTGGATGGGACGCTCTGAGCCGGTGCAGAACGGGACCGCCGTGGCTCCTCGGGTTCTTTTGGACGAGGTCTTCGTCGTGGTTTGGGGCGGTCTCGAGCTCGAGGGCGATCCAGGCGGCTCACTGGTGCAGAGAGGCTGCTGGGTGGTCTGTACACCTCTCCCTTCACCTGAAAAATATTCTTTGTGAATGTATGATGCAGAATTGTTTAATTATAAGAAAACAAAAAAATGGTGTATATATATATATATAAAAAATAACTAAATACTAAATGGGTGTATATGGAAATTAGGTTTGTTGTGCCTCACATTCTCAAGTGCTCTATCTTTAATATCTAATTAAAAATATATGAATACTGTTCCATCTGCATAAAGCAAAATCAAAGTCTGCATAAGATCAGTCTTACCTGAAAAATAAAATGTATAGAGATACTTAAGAGTCTGAGCTGCTGACTAAAATGTTTGGGGATCAGTCCCAAATTTCAGAGGATGCAAGGTGACCCAGAAAGTGGAGAATTTCTGAGATCACAATTCTGCTATATCACTATTGTGCCCTTGAGCAAGACACCGAACCAAGATACTCCAGAGGCACTGTACCTGCAGTAAGTCTACTCTTATTTCTCTTTGTATGACACAAATTGTAGAAAAATCCTCAACCTTTAAATCAGCAGTGTGTGTGTGGACTAATTTTCTGGAAAAAGAGAATAGCCTGAACATGCACTACTGCTTAAATGGTTGGGGTCATTAAGAATCTTTTTTCTTTTGAAAATGAATAGCTCTGTTTAAAAAAAGAAACGGTTAAGATCTTACATTGTTACAAAAAAATATATTTCAAATAAATGCTGTTCTTTTGAACTTTCTTAAGCACTAAATCAGCATATTACAATGATTTCTGAAGGATTATGTGACACTGAAGACCCGAGTAATGGCTGCTGAAAATATATTTAAATAGAAAAAACTTTTCTTTTTTAATTGTAATAATATTTCACAATATTACAGTTTTTACCAAATCTTTTTTACCAAGTTTTTTATCAAATAACCTTAGTGAGCATAAGAGAGTTCAATTCAGCCAACCCCAAACATTTAAACAGTAGAGTATTACTAATTGTATAGATGATGCATTAAAAAGGTGAGGGGGAATATGATGCATGATGTGGATTAAATCTATGACAAGTATTAAATTCCAGTACAGACACGCCACATACATTGCAAGCTTCTCTTTCCTGCACTTGCTCAACAATCTCAGCCATAGTAGAACGCTTCTCCCTAAAAAACAAAAAAGATGAGAAAGCCAACTAAGTTAGATACTCATATACAGATAAGAACACACACATACATACACACACACACACACACACACACACACACACACTTGTTATTTTATCATGGCAGGGACTTAGACTTCAGTTTTTATTTTGAGCTATTTATATTTTTTTACACTCCAAATTTTCTCTATTATTATTTATATACTATTAATATATTTCAGTAGGTTTTGCTTTTATATTTTCAGTTTACATTTTATAAAAAAATTTATATGTCTATTTAGCTTTATTTTTATTTGAGTTTTAATTTGAGTAATTTTAGCACTTCAGCTTATTTTATTTCAGTTAGTTGCTATGGCAACTATTCTAAATTTGATTTAGATTTTTAATCTTCAATTTTAATTTGATTTTATTAAAGTTTTATTTCAATTAATGAAAACTATATTTTATCATTTTAAATTAACAACAGCTAAACGTGGGAATCTTCAATACTTACCCAAACCCTAAACTCACTTCTAAATGCAAACATTTTTTGGAATAAAAACTTCCTTTACCAAATTTATGAATTATCTTTACCTATAAGGCATCTCAGAAAGGTGGATTTGTTCCCCAAATATAACTAAGCAAACATATATAGAGAAACACTCACCCAGATGGTCTCCTGTCAGACGGCTCTTTCCCAGATTCTGCGTCGCTGGAGTCATGTTTCTGAACTCTCTGCTTACCGCTGCCCTCCTGCTCACTGGACGACTGTCTCTCCATTCTTCGACGGTATCGTTCCTGCCTAACAATCATCGGGAGCTCGTTAAGTCGTGCCTGGATCTCCTGCTCGCTGGAGGTCTGTCGGCCAAGCCGGTACTCTCTCTCTCGCCGCAAGTGATCCATCTGTGGGTCAGATCGGCTCCCGCGGGGGTCTCTCTGTAAACGGCTGTGGATCATCTCCAGGGAGGGGTCCAGACCCATAGGAGGAGCTGGCATGTTTGCTCCTCCACCAGCGAGCTGTGCTCGGTGTGCCTCCAGTAAAGGTGGTACAGCTTTGTGAATGTGGTTGATTTTGGGCTGAAGGCAGTCAGTTTTCAGGTGCTGCCATGCATATCCCATTTTAGGCTCTACCCCCACAGCACCTAAATGGTTCAGGTTGTGGTAGCTGGAGTTGTCCTCTTCTAAAACACCCTGTTGGTTTAGTCCAGTGTAGCTGGAGCTGTTCACACCTAAGACACCAACTTGTTGGTTTAACCCCTGATAGCCGGAATTATCCAACCCTGAAACACCCTGTTGTTTTAGCCCATGGTACAAAAGACCCTCCGCCACGACCCCTGATGGCTGGTTTAGCCCGTGATAGGAGGAGCCATTCATGACAGGCATGTAGGGGTTCAGGGTGGACCCGAGCCGGTGAGTGAGTGTGTTCACCACCGTGTGTTCTGTTGCGTGCATGAGGTCCGGCCCGGGCTTGGACTCCAGAAGTGAGTCCTGAAGTGGGTTACGGAAGAGCGAGGAGGATGAAGACGAAGAAGAGGAGCTGGGCACAAGACAAGAGAGAGGGAACATCTGCCTGCTAAGGAGAGAGGAGGTAGAGGGTGGCTTGCTCAGTTCCTCCTTCATCTTCTCTGCCTGCAGATAGAGGAGAGAGAGAGAGAGTTCTCAGTTTTGTCATTTATATGCAGGGCCAGTGCCACGTCATCCAGACTGTTCTGCCCCCTCAGTCACAATGAATGTGAAAAGGGATTTTAATGGTGAAACAGAAAAGAAATTACAATTCCCAGGTGCATTCGTTTTGTAGCATTAATATTAGGTTACTACTTATTTTAGACTGTCTTCTTAACAAAATCACATTTTGATTGGCACATTTAACACATTAATTTATGTTACAATGAAATTCCTACGCCACAAAGAATTCAGATATACTGAGTATGTCAAAGGTATGATTAAATATTTTTTCACGTTCTGTGAACTAATTCGTTTATTTTATTATATTTTTATTGTTAGTCACCAGTTAGCAAACACTCACTTACCATTATGGACAACAATTGTGTTACATTACTGAAATGGTCCCAGGGAATGTGTGTTTTACAGTAAAGCAGACACAAATATTTCTATTTGGTGGTGGTGGTAGTAGTATCATGGTAACTTGTCTGTATTCATGGTAAACCTGCCGAAATTGTGTATCTAAGACACTTATATCTGGTTGTATAAAACATGTTTATATAATAGATATCAAGTCAAATTTTTGAATATGTTGGCCAAGGCAATTTTTCTTTTTGTAGTAATATTATTCAATGACCTGTCGTAATGAGCTGAAATGATCCTTCCATGTGGACGCAGCCTTCCGGAACGCTTCATGCCGGCGAATCAGCTCCTCCACCTCGTCTGTCCCACCCCCTGCCTCACGGGTATTTGGAGTGATTGGTTCCTTGATTTTGAGCCAGGACTGCTCTGCCGATCCCAGCTGGGTAGACTGCAGCCTCTGCTGGGCTGAAGGGCACAAATAAAGCTTGTGGATAACTCTGAGGAAGGATCAGATTGGCAGACCTTTAACATGACATTCCAATAACGTCATCACTGACCTTGCTGAAGCTTCTCCCAGTGCTGTTCCCATCGCTCATTCATTTCATTCTGCTTTGCCATGATATACTCCAGCTTTTCTTTTACCTGAATCAGAGGGTATGTAATCATTTATGAGCAGAACACTGATGGCAATTGATCCATGTTCAATGCAAAATGCAAAAGTGCGGAGCAGAAGAGAAACAAAATTTAAATCCTTACACCTCTACACTAGTGTTCAAAAGTCTGGGGTCAGTATTTTATTTAATAAGGACACATTATTTTGAAAGTAAAGACATTTATAATGTTACAATAGATTTTAATTTCAAATCAATTCTGTTCTTTAGAACGTTATGTTCATTAAAGAATCCTGAAAAAAGACATGATTTCCACAAAAACAACATTTTTTTTTTTTAATATGAATAATATTCCACAATATTAGTTTTTTTTTTTTTTTTTTTTGGTATATTTGATCAATTCTTGGTGAGCATGACAGACTTCTTTAAAAAAATAAAAAAACAATCCATTTAAAGGCAAACTTGAGCCTGGCCATTTGTGTTTTTGGAAAATAATATGATGCCATTTGCATTGTAAACTCCAGTTTATCAGGTTATCGGTTAACTTTAGTTCCATGTATGTTTCTGCACGTTTGAATGTGTGCACATAAAGGGTTCAGTGTTTGCGTATGTGTGTACCTCTTCAGCTGCAGGGTTGCGTGCAGCGAGAAGCATCTTTCCCATCTCCACGCAATGCACAAAATTCTTGCTCTTGTTATCTATCTTACTCTTCAGATTCTGATGTTGGGACATCATGCCCTCCAGCACAGAGAGGTCCCTGACACGTACACAAGGACCCGCCCAACACCAAAACCCACGCCCAGACACAAACAAGAAACACGCACACACATTATCCTGATGCACATTGTCTACTGGGGTTTGATTTAAATCCAATTGTAGATTCAGGATAATTCAGATGGTTCTATAATTGATCTGGTACCTGGCATCGTCAGTTGAGCCAATCTGTCCCATTATTCCATCCATCCACATGCTCAATTCCCGCACCACAGCAAAGAACTGGATCTTATCGGTTACTGTGGTAACCTGTACACGGCTGCCCTCACATGCAACAAGGAGCTCTTTCCATGCCTGCATCACTTCCTGCTCACGGGAAAAAATGGCATCTGCCTTCTCCCCGGCATAAATTGCACGCAGCTGAGCAGCGTTTTCTTGTAGTTGGCGCACCTGAGGTAAAGGTAAAAACAATGGTAAAATTACTTGTCTCTATTTACTGACACTCGGGGGTATCTAAAGATATTGTCACATACAAGGTTATTTGTTAAACTGTATACTAAATGCTTTTTTATTAAAACATTTGATAAAACTATTAAAACTACTTAAAAAGAAACTATTTAAATTTAATTTAATTAACAGCTACTTGTTTATCTCATAACCTGTTCTGATTGGTATTTTATAGAAGCTTGTTTCAGCCATGGGAAAACCTTCCTCTTGCAATTCTGATACACTCAGAATTGTAAGATACAAAGTAAAAATTGTGACATATAAACTTGCAGTTCTGAGGAGAAAAGTAAGAAATAAACTCACAAATGAAGAAGAAAAGTTTGAATTGTCAGAATCAGAAATAGCTTTATTGCCAGGTATGTTTACACATACAAGGAATTTGTTTTGGTGACAGAAGCTTCCACAGCACAAACAGAATGACAGCGACAAAAAGACACTGATAATAAAAAGATAAAAAAATAGGATAAGTAAATAGGAAATAACAATATACAAAAAATATTTAAAAGAAAATACACAATATACAAAGTAGACAATAGATGGTATTTGTGAATACAGGTGTGGTATGTACAAATGCAAGGAAATGTATATAAATTTGTGTAAAATAAATTAATGTATAAATAGTGTTGTGTATTACACGTTTATTGCCAAGTTAAATGTTCATAAGATGGATTGCCTGAGGGAAGAAACTATTCTTATGCCTGGTCGTTCTGGTGCTCTGTAGCGCTGACCAGGCGGCAACAGTCCAAAGAGGAAGTGGGCTGGGTATAAGGGTCCAGAATGATTTTGCCAGCTCTTTTACTCACTCTGGATGAGTACAGTTCTTGGAGAGTAGGGTAGGTTGTACCAGTAATTCGCTCAGCAGTCCCGATTATCCGCTGCAATCTTCTAATGTCTGATTTGATAGCTGAGCTGAACCAGACAGTTATAGAAAAGCAGAGGATGGATTCAATGACTGCAGAGTACAACTGTATCAGCTTCCTCAGCTTGCAGAGGAAGTACAGCCTCTACTAGGCCTTCTTGACAATGGAGTCTATGTGGAACTCCCACTTCAGGTCCTGAGAGATGGTGGTGTCCAGGAACTTGAATGACTCCACTGTTGTTACAGTGCTGGCCATGATGGTGAGTGGGGGGAGTGCAGGGGGTTCCTCCTGAAGTCCACTATCATCTCCACAGTTTTGAGCATGCTTCAGGTTGTTATAACCGCAGCAGACAGCCAGCTCTTTAAACTCCTTTCTGTAAGTAGACTCATCTCTGTCCTGGATGAGGCAGATAAGTGTGGTGTCATCTGCGAACTTCATGAACTTGACAGAGGGGTCTTTAGAGGTGCAGTCGTTGGTGTACAGGGAGAAGAGCAGTGGGGAGAGAACACGTCCATGGGGGTCGCCAGTGCTGATGGTGCAGATGCTGGATGAGAATTTTCCTATCCTTACTAGATGCTGCCTATCTGTCAGGAAGCTAGTGATCCAATGACAGATGGAGGTGGGCACAGAGAGCTGTGGACAGAAGGAGGTTTGGGATGATAGTGTTTAAGGCCGAGCTGATGTCCACAAACAGGATCCTCACATAAGCCCCGGTCTGTCCAGATGTTGTAGGATATAATGCAGACCCATGTTGAATGCATCATCCACAGAACTGGTTGCTCGGTAAGCAAATTGCAGGGGGTCCAGCAAGGGTCAAGTGATGTCCTTCAGGTGGGCCAGCACTAGTCTTTCAAATGACTTTATGACCACAGCTGTTAAAGCCACAGGTCTGTAATCATTTAGTCCTGTAATTTTGGGTCTCTTTGGGATGGGGATGATGGTGGAGAGTTTGAAGTAGGAAGAGACTTCAAACAGATCTTCAACAGATCACTGGAGATGAAGGTGAAGATGGGGGCCAGCTGGTCAGCACTGGTTTTTAGACAGGCTGGTGTAACAGTCTAGGCCTGGTGCTTTCTTTCTCTTCTGTTTCTCGAAGACCTGACACACATCCCTTACACAGACCTGAAGTGCAGGAGGGAGGAGAGGGGCATTGCTGGAGGTGTTAAAAGATCCATGGAGAGAAGGTCAGAATGGGTGTGGGGTGTGAGACAGGGTTTTTCAAACCTGCAATAAAACTCATTCAAATCATGGGCAGTTGATGATTCTCCACAGTGCTGGGGGATGTTGTCTTGTAGTTGATGTCTTTCAGTCCTTTCCACACTGATGCATAAACTGACAATTGTGAAAAAAGGAGTCAGAATTGTGACATAAAAAGTCACGATAATGTCTTTGTATTATTTTATCCCGTGGCAGAAAAAAAAACAGAAATGCAACATTTCAGAAGAAAAAAAAGTTACAATTGCCAGACGTAAACTCAGAATTTTGAGGGGGAAAAAAGACTTGCGAGATGTAAACTTAGAATTCTGAAGAAAAAATTCAGAACTGCGAGATGTAAACTAGCAATTACAAGAAAAAAGTATGAATTGTGAGATAAAAAGTTACAATTACCTTTTTTATTTTTTTATTCCATGGCAGAAACAAGTTTCCATAGGATTCGGCACTATGTGATGATTGTAACTGTGTTTCTGAGTGTTATTGTGCTCCTGAACTAAAATGGGAACCACCCTTGCATTGTGTGATGATTTTTACTTTGTTTTTGGGAGTTTTTGTTGTCCTGAACTAAAATGGGAACACCCCTCACTGGGTCAGGAGGATGAGACCTGTGATACCAGCAGCTGCAGGGAGTGCTCAAAAGAGTGCAGGAGTCTCTGCAGTGTGCCAGGGTTGGCTGAGCTCACCTGACATGACCTTACCTCGATCTGGACCAGCACCTACAAAACACAAACACAGCCACATTGATGATGCCTCATATTGCAATCAACTGTGAATGTGTTAAAAACATGTTTTATTGCTGTATGTGTGTTTGTATACCTCCTGACAGTCGGTGAAGAACTTGTGTAGCTGGTACGATGCTGCAAGCATCTGCGTTCTGGTCTCCATGAGCTCCAGAAGATCCGCCCAGGACTCATTCAGCCCATCTTTCCACTCTGCAATGGTGGCAGCATCAGAGTGACTGCAGTCAATCATCTCATTCACCATCTTATTGACAGAATCCATCTGTTTCTGGCCAACTGCACGTGTCTCAGTGGAGAATTTAGTAAAGCTGCTCTGCAGTGCCTAGTAAAATTAAACAGCACAAAAACATGTCAGAGATAAGTTCACAGAAGCTTTGAGTAAAACAGAATGTTCAACATGGCAAAACTAGCACGTGACTTGATTTTATCCATCTGCAACATTTAATGTGGTATCAAGAGTTTAGAAGACTTTGGAAATTATGCATTTTCATTTAACAGCATCCTAAACAGCAATTTGGTTTTTGGTTAACATTATTTCCAGCCTAAATGACATCAGCAGAAAAGGAAAATTCTTTCAGTGGCATAGTAATGAAAAGGGTGATTAATAAAGTACACAGGGTCAACATTGGTTTCATCTAGATTTTAAAGTTGATGTTGGTATACTGAATCCTGAATTAAAAACACTTGACAGTGTGTGTGTGTGTGTGTGTGTGTGTGTGTGTGTGTGTGTGTGTTTGTGTGTGTGTGGTGGCGTGTGTGTGTGTGTGTATGTGTGTGTGTGTGTGTGTGTGTGTGTGTGTGTGTGTGTGTGTGTGTGTGTGTGTGTGTGAGCTGGTGATACCGTGACGTGCTCCAGGTCCTGGCCGAGTTCAGTGGAGCTGGCGATAGCCTCCCTCTCAGAGATCCATTTCTCCAGTGCCTCCACCTCTCGCTTCAGCTGATACAACCAGTATTGCTGCTCCAGCTTTGTTTTCCTCTGTTCCACCAGGTCTTTTAGAGATACATATAGCCGGTCTATATGAGCCTGCTGTTTGGTGATTTGCTCACTGAGGGAAAGAGAGGAGCGAGAGAAAGAAATAGAAAGACAGCAGATAAACTAATTCTGGTTACACTCCGTCCTTATCAACACTTAAATCTAATATTCCAAATTCGGGGTCGGATTTTAAAACATTTTTGAAAGATGTCACTTATGCCCACTAAGGCTGCATTTATTTGATCAAATACACAGTAAAAACAGTGGCATTGTGAAATATTACCAAAATTTATAATAACTATTTTCTATTTTAAAATGTAATTAATACCTGTGCAAAGCTGAATTTTCAGAAGCCAATACTCCTGTCCTCTGTGTCACATGACTCTTCAGAAATCAATCATTTTTGCTTTTTTGCGGAGTGCCTGAAGTCACACATCTTTATTTACCTGTCTGGATGTCCCATCTCAAGCATGCGACGACACTGCTGGGACAGTGAGCTCACTGTCTCCGCATAATTCTCCACTGTTTGCTCTAAGGCCAACTGCTCTTTCAGTAACCTAAGAGTGCTGGCCTCGTCCTACAGACAAAGAGGAGAGAAAGAGAGAAAGAATAAATCTTGGTTTAAAAAGTGAAAGACAAGCAGACCACATCACATTGACCACAATTTACAACTTTTAATAAATACACATAAAGACGTCAGTGTTTTAATATACTGTAATACATTAACCCAATATTCCAGAGTATTGTTGTATAAATAAATGGTGTCATTTAAGTTATAGATAGACTGAGTTTTTGGTACAATACATACATTTCCTTTCTCCTCATTCAGGACCTGAAGTTTCTGTCCACTGAGCCAAGATTCCGCCTTCGCTGCCTGGGTGTGGTACTGCTGGGCATGGTTCACGGCATCTAGCATCACTGTGCGACGTTCAATCTCTACCTGAAGCACCTCCCACATCTGCCTCACATGCCCCGCCCCCTCCCGCAGAAGTTCCATCTCTGGGATCTGCAGGGCAGCAACGGCCTCCGCCCTTTCCAGCACCTCCTCGACCCGCCCCCTCTGAGCCTGTATCTCGATCTGCAGCGCCTGCATGTCCAATCATACACACAAGTGAGCTGTCATCAAAGCTCTCTGGCCAATCAAAATACATCAACGGAATCAGAAGCCATGAGAACCAGGCTATCAAACACAGGGCAGCTAAATCAAATATCCTCAGGCTTAAACCTGTTGAATTCCGGAAATCTGCAATAAGACTAATGGAATATCAAACAACGACAGGTAATTAATAATGAATTAATAGATGGCTTTTTACTCTTTCTTAAAGGGGACATTGGATGCCCATTTTCCACAGGTTGGTATGGCTCTTTAGGGTCTTCATGAAATGTCTGTATTTTCCATATGATGAACAACTTTGTAATCGAATGTCTCTTTAAATATAAAAAAAAGGGTGGTTGTGACAGCCACTGCTAATCAGAATATATCCATATAATATATATATCCCCTTTAAATATATAAAAAACTAAAATCAATTATATAAACAATAAAAATATATATATATATATATATATATATATATATATTCTGATTGGCTGTCAATTTTTTTAATTATTATTATTGTTCATCATATGGAAAAAACTGTTCTGAAAATTATTTCAACAATATTGCTCCTCTGTGTCGTTATGGTTGTGGTGTGGACTTTTGATTATTAAAACATTGTTATTGTTATTGTTAAAGTAATTGTCCTTGGTGTGATCGGACCTTTACAAATTAGGATGATAATCAATCCAACAGCTTGACTGAATGAACTGATTGACAGACTCCAAAAGGCATTTGTATCATATTTGGCTCTTGACTTATAATAAAGCACTGAGATACATCAATTCCCAGACCTCTCATTCACTCTGCACCCTCTGTCTTTTATAGTCGACAGATCATGGCAGGCAATATCCTCTTACATCATTTTATGAATATACAAATAACATACATGAACATCAGGGACATGCAGAGTCCCTTAGGGGCAGGGGCTCAAATATAAAATTGGGGCAATGTAAAAAAAAAAAAAAAAAAAGAAATTATAGGTAATAAAAAAAGATAGGTTACTATTTTTTATTTTTGCAAGAAATCACTTATGGTCATCAAGCCTGCATTTATTTGTTCCAAATTTTAATATACTTTAATATAAAATTATTTTTTTTTATTTTTGGAAGAATTTGATTATTTTACAGGGTTCTTTGATAAATAAAAAGTAAAAAAAAAAAGCATTTATTTAAAATATAACTTTTGTAATAAACTACCGTTCAAAAGCTTGAGGTCAGTATTTTTTATTTTTTTTATTCAGCAAGGATTTGTGAAATTGATAGAAACAGTGATAGTAAAGATTGATAGTTAGAAAACATCTATATTTTGAATAAATGCTGTTCTTTTTAACTTT
This sequence comes from Cyprinus carpio, assembly GCF_018340385.1. Classification (NCBI taxonomy): domain Eukaryota; kingdom Metazoa; phylum Chordata; class Actinopteri; order Cypriniformes; family Cyprinidae; genus Cyprinus; species Cyprinus carpio. The sequence continues at coordinate 13,607,647 of NC_056576.1, forward strand.
TTATTCATCAGTGAACCCCAAAAAATTACCAAAGGTTACAAAAAATACATAAATAAATTAAAAAAAATAAAAAAAATTAAGCAGCACAACTGTTTCCAATATTGATTATAAATCAGCATATTAGTATAATTTCTTAAGAATCATGTGACACTTGAGTAATGATACTGAAAATTCAGCTTTTTCATCACAGAAATAAATGATATTTTACAGTATATTAATACAGAAAAAAAACATTCTTTTAAATTGTAATATTTCACAATATTTCATTTTTTTCTGTATTTTTGATCAAATAAATGCTAGATTGATGAGCATAAGACACTTTCATAATGCTGCATAATTATTAAATGGTAATTTAATAAAGTCATGTCACCATTTCACCTGCCTACACTTCACATAATAGACCTGTAGGTGGCACTTTGGCTTCATTAACTATGATAGTTTCATGAAATAGTAAATGACATACCATACATAAATATAAGTGAACTGAATGATTACCATTATTGCGACTTTTGGAGCTGTACGATTATTTGCAGTGCTTTTGTAGTCATTTAGCATCCATTTTCTCAGCGATTTAATTTGATTTATAAAATGAGACATACCGCAGATCCAGATCGCTCCACAAATGAAAGCTCATCTGTCCATGTAATTTTCAACTGATTTATGAATAAGAACGGAAAATGACTGCTCCACTTTACATTATTGTCCAATGAATTTTGAACTTCTTCCAGATCATGACTGGTTGACTCTCACCTTATGGTTCAAAATTAAATGTTGGACACTCTGCAGATTGGTCCCATATTCTGTAGATGAGGCCAAAAGTAACCGATCCTGAATCCATACCTAAAGAAGCCAAAATCCAGAAAAAGAGGGCTGTAGGTACAGTACATAAATAAGTGTGATATTTTCTGAAAAACATTGTAGTGCTTGCACATGCAAAAATGGCGCTTAGTTCTTTTACACATGAGCAGCTCAGAATGGCTCAGTTCACAGTATTTGCTTTTCCATACAAACTTTTCTCTTAATTTAACTCATCTCAATATGTTTCTGTGAGTTCAGGTCACTTATAAAGTGCATTTACACCAACCATCTTCCCAAACTAGTAAAGAAAAGCACTTACAAACCGGCTGCTGTCAACAAAACAGCTTAACAAAAGAGCTCCCTGTGGTTTCCAACAAAATAAAAGCTTGATAGTTTAAAGTTTAAAAATGAAGTGATTAAAAAAAAGCTATAAATACTAGTATTGTACTTTTACAGTTGTAAATTTTTTTCATTTCATAGTGAAATATTATTTTAGTAATATTTACATTTTACATTTAATATTTTATGTAGTAATAATAATAATACTAATTATCATTACTCTTATGATTAAAATTATTATTATATATTTATATTGATATTTAATCACAACATTTTTTGCCAAAATCTGCAACCCTACAAATCACATTTTAGTTCGCATTCACAATTTTTATCAGAAAAATTGCTATTCGTTTTTCTCAGATCACGTTCTGAATCTTTTTAGCATGTCTTTATGCAATTGCTAGAAATTGCTAGTTGGCTGCTAACACTCTTTGGAGTTACTAAGTGAATGGATTGCTAGGCTGTACTGGGTTGTTGATCTCACCCCAAGATTATATGATATTCTGGTTCCTAAATATGGTTTGGGTTCCTTGAGTTCAGGTGATTTTTTTCACCATTTCCATTGTTCTTCTATTACTTAAATGAATAAATTAATAACTTCACTCTTCAACAAGCAGTGCAATATGTGCAAATTTTAATACTTCATGTAGCAATGAGTGAAAAATAATAGTGATGGTTGCCTTAGGAAGCATCACAAACTATTTAGAGAAAAGAAAGAGACACTTACAATCTCATCCTCCAGGTCCTGGGTGACTTGGTGCATTTCTTTTGAAGCAAGAAGGATCCGCCTCCTTTCCTTCAGAGGCTCAATAAGACGCACAATTCGGGTCTCCGTCATGCCTCCTTGCTCTTCTCCTTCTGGTCTCCGGTGATCAGCACCAGCCCTGACTTCACCAACACCTTGATAAAGCTGCATCTGGGCTTCCATTGACTAAGAGACAAAGATAAAGTAAGTTTAAAAATGGATTTGAAATGTTCCAAATCAAGGAAAAATGTTGTGGCTGTTGCTGGTCTCACTTGTATCCTCTGGAGTTGCTGGCTGAAAGTGGGGCGGGGCTGAAGGAGGGTGGGTTGGGTGCTGTGGGTGGAGCCTAGTGTAGACGGCTGCTCCTGTATGGCATTGAGATGCTGGTCCAGGTCGCTGAGGGTGTTTGAGGGCAGGTCATTAGTGCGGTGGTTCTGAGTTTCAAACAGCTGGCGGGCCTTTACTTTGGTGGTGTTCTCCAGGTGAGACCAGCACTCTCTGATTTCCTTCAACTTTATCTCCACCACCGATCGCAACTCAGGCTGTTCCTGGATCAGCTCCTCGCCCTCCTACACATACAAATGTAACATAAATGTAACAAAAATAATATGTTACTGCTCTGACCCTCAACCTTCATCCTTGCCAGCTTATGCCTTGTGTGTGTATGTGAAAATGGAAAGAGATCCAAGTAAAGAGAGTATCTGTCTCTTCAGAGCCATGGCTGCCTAAAATAGGGTGCCATCACACACACACACACACACACACACACACACACACACACACACACACACACACACACACACATATAGGGTACAATGTGGCTAAAGGCATCCCGGGGTAAAAGGCGCCTTTTTATTTAATATTATAAAATATTATTTTAATCTAAACCACTAGATGGCACAAAAACGTGGCGTAGCCATAGACTGTATAAAAACATAGACGTAGTGTCCGTGACATCACCTGTAGATTTCTGAATTCACCCCCCTCAAAGTTGTTATGAAGGGCAAAATCAGCTATATAGACCAAAACCACTTTTTCTGCTGTAAAGTTGGGCAGTTTAACATGGGGAGTCTATGGGACTGACTTTCTTTTGGAGCCAGCCTGTAGCGGCCAGTCGATGAATTGCAGTTTTAGTCACTTCTATGTTGGTTTCACAAGAGAGACTGGAAGGTCGCCTCTCAGGCGTAGAACTTTCCAAAACATTCGCATTTCAAGATGCACGTGTATGTTTGTCTGAACCTTGACGAGATCATGTGCAGCAGCACAAAGTTGATTCTGTGCTTACTTGATCTAATATTTTATGATTTTTAAAATATTGTAGATTTAAAGGGTTAGTTCACCCAAATATTAAAATTATGTCATTAATGACTCACCCTCATGTCGTTCCAAACCCGTGAGACCTCCGTTCATCTTCGGAACACAGTATAAGATATTTTAGATTTAGTCCGAGAGCTTTCTGTCCCTCCATTGAGAATGTATGTACGGTATACTGTCCACGTCCAGAAAGGTAATAAAAACATCTTCAAAGTAGTCCATGTGACATCAGAGGGTCCGTTAGAATTTTTTGAAGCATCGAAAATACATTTTGATCCAAAAATATCAAAAACTACGACTTTATTCAGCATTGACTTCTCTCCCGGGTCTGTTATGAGCGTGTTCACCTCACATCCGGTTCGCGAACGAATCACTCGATGCAACCTGATCTTCTTGAACCAGTTCACCAAATCGAACTGAATCGATGAAACGGTTCGCGTCAACAATAAGCATTAATCCACAAATGACTTAAGCTGTTAACTTTTTTAACATGGCTGACACTCCCTCTGAGTTCAAATAAACCAATATCCCGGAGTAATTCATTTACTCAAACAGTACACTGACTGAACCGAGCCAGATTTAAGAACGAAACATTGACTCGTTCTCGAGTCAAGAACCGTTTCTGTCGGACGCGTCCGATTCGAGAACCGAGGAGCTGATGATACTGCGCATGCGTGATTCAGACTGACACACAGCGCGTCTGAACTGAACTGGTTCTTTTGGTGATTGATTCTGAACCGATTCTGTGCTAATGTTATGAGCGCGGGTAAAAACCGAAGGCTTCAATCAAGGGCAATCATCGCCAATGAAGTCATTACGTCGAGCGCAAAAGAACTGGTGAACCGTTTTCGGCAACCGGTTTATTGAATCAAACTGTCCGAAAGAACCGGTTCGCGGAGAATAACAGAACTTCCCATCACTACCGGTGATCCGAAAACCGATGCAACTGGTTCTTGACTCGAGAACGAGTCAATGTTTCGTTCGTTATCTGGCTCGGTCATCAGTTCAGTCAGTGTACTGTTTGAGTAAATGAATTACTCCGGGATATTGATTTATTTGAACTCAGAGGGAGTGTCAGCCATGTTAAAAAAGTTAACATAAGTCATTGGTGGATTAATGCTTATTGTTGACGCGAACCGTTTCAAACGATTCAGTTCGATTTGGTGAAACTGGTTCAAGAAGATCCGGTTACATCGAGTGATTCGTTCGCGAACCGGATGTGAGGGTGAACGCGCTCATAACAGACCCGGGAGAGAAGTCAATGCTGAATAAAGTCTGTAGTTTTTTGATATTTTTGGACCAAAAAGTATTTCGATGCTTCAAAAAAATTCTAACGGACCCTCTGATGTCACATGGACTACTTTAAAGATGTATTTATTACCTTTCTGGACGTGGACAGTATACTGTACATTCCTCAATGGAGGGACTGAAAGCTCTCGGACTAAATCTAAAATATCTTAAACTGTGTTCCGAAGATGAACGGAGGTCTCACGGGTTTGGAACGACATGAGGGTGAGTCATTAATGACATAATTTTAATATTTGGGTGAACTAACCCTTTAAGTAGCAACTGAGAATTGCTAAAATTAATGCATATATTTTGAGATAAAGGTCTTCTTTATGATTTTTTGTTCTGTTTTAAGATAATTAAAGCAACAGTTTAAATACCAAAAGAATATGTAAAAGTATAGTATTTGCATCTGCATCAGCGTGTAATGCTTCATTCTTCCCTGCAGAACCACATTAAATTAAATTATCTCCTCATTCTCTTTTCAAAACAATCTGCATCCCTCTTTCCGTCACAGAGCTGTCACTGTGTGTGTGTGTGTGTGTGTGTGTGTGTGTGTGCGCGCGCATGTGTGTGTGTGTGCGCGTGCGTGCATGTGTACAAGTGTGTGTTTCCATACGTGTGTGCATTTGTGTTTCATAATGCAGTGCAGAATTTCTCCTTTTGGCACAAGTCGCTTGCTCCCCTGTACTGCAGAGAGGGAAATAGTGTGTGGGAGAAGGAGAGAGAGAAACAGATGGAGAAACAAAGAGATAGAGAGAGAACAGAGAAAAACAGGAAAAAGGGGTCTGGATGGAAAACAAAAAGATGAGAAGATGAGACTGAAGGTGGAAATTAAAATCTGTGACAGATAGATGGCTTTAGCTGGATGCTAAAGTATTCTGACTGGTTGTTAAGCATTGCTAGGCTGTTGTAGCTGGTTGCTAGGCATTGTTAGATGTCTTAGATGGCTGCTAGAATTTTCTAGCATTGCAAAGGAGATGTGGATGTTTGTTAGGGTGTTTGAGCCAGTTGCTAAGGAGTTCTAACCCTTCCAAGGGTGTTCTAGCAATAGATATGTATATGTAGATGTCTTATTAGCTGCTGTTTCTACGGGCTGCTATACGCAAGCCGTCTGCCATATTGTCCGTGAACACTCAAGAGCAAGCTAACTGTGCATCTGCAACCGTGGTTATATATATATATATATATATATATATATACATATATATATATATATATATATATATATATATATATACTAACTGACAGGGTTCTTTGTATATATATACTGGGTTCTTTGCATAATTTACATTTTTTTACCCTTAAAAAACTGACGTACCACACCTGATATATTTGGATAGATAGACTGGAATTAAATCAAGACCTTGTAAATAATAATTGCATCAAATCATAAAATCTCTGTCAATACTCAGCCCTAACAGACAGACAGACAGACAGACAGACAGATAGACAGACAGACAGACAGACAGACAGATAGATAGACAGACAGATAGATAGATAGATAGATAGATAGATAGATAGATAGATAGATAGATAGATAGATAGATAGATAGATAGATAGATAGATAGATAGATAGATGAAAAAAGAGGACAGGGTGAGGACCCCTTCTGATTTCATTATATTTGACTTTTAATAATCATTCATTTAGTACTACAAAGTATTTACTCTGCGTATGTGTGTGTGCAAGAGATTGAAAGAATGTGCTTGAGTCTAGACCTATTATTGTGCATAATATTGTACATCATGTGTTCTTTTGAATGGCCTGGTGAAACAAGGAGGCAAGGTCAGCTCTAAGGACATTATCATGTACTGTGATTGGTCCAGCCGCCTGTCTGTCATTGTGGATGCTGAGCTGAGTGAGTCTGGAAGTGGGGGAGGGGGCGGGAACTCTTCCAGAGGGACGAAGAGTTCTCCAATCACAGTGGGACGCAGTGTCATTGCTTCTGCTGTTTATCAGGTTACAGGATCATTAACTCACGTTTCTGCAGCTACGTACCACTGTCTAAGAGTGAGCGTGTTTGTGTGTGATGATGTTATTGCTTTCAAGTCAGGCAACTCCTCTGGGCTTCAGAAATCAAGTTCAGGAAATACCGGCAGCCATCTTAGTTCAGCTAATAAAAAATATATATATATTTTTTTTTTTTAAAGTGCTAAAAATAAATAAACTTTTTCTCATAAAACATGCCATGTTTGACAATATTTCACATATTGGCATCACATACTAAACATATATAAAAAAAAAAATTTATTATTATTATTATTGTTAATTTGCTTAGCATTTGATGTACTTTAGCAGAGTTTGTGGTTGCTCAAGAGATTAGATTTGAACAAATTCAGAGCCCTCCATCACCGAAAACGATTAAGGATAATATGAAACTTATAAACTTATTAATTTGAGATAATTAAAGTGTTAGTTCACCCAAAAATGAAAATTCTGTCATTAATTGCTCATCCTCATATCATTCCAAACCTGTAAGACCTTCATTAATTTTCAGAACACAAATTAAGATTTTTTGATGAAATCCGAGAGCTTTCTGACCCTGCATAGTTCAAGGTCCAGAAAAGTAGTAAGGACAAATAGTCCATGTGACATCAGTGGTTCAACTGTAATGTTCTGAAGCTACAAAAATACTTTTTGTGTGCAAAGAAAAGAAAAATAATGACTTTATTCAACAATTTCTTCTCTTCCTTATCAGTCTTCAATGCACGTTCACGAAAGTACAATGACACATGCATGTGGTGCTGCTGACGCAGAAGCCTGATTTTATTTTTTGAACTAATTATATTCTTTATAAATGTTAATTTTCTCAAAACACTGATGCACTGATAAAAAGAGACATCTAGAATTCTACAGAATAAAATAATTCTAAATTCTACAATGACCCGCATAACTGTTAAATAAATCCTAGATTTCTACACAGCTGTAGTACTGAAACAAAATCCTGAAGAACATGGAGAGAAAAGGAAGCATGTTCCAGATTGCACAGAAAGCAGAATTAGACTCTCCTTCTTCAAACTGAACAGAATGAGCAAACTTCTGATAATTCAAAGACAAACACACAACACGCAAAGACATAACACTTCGACTTGACTTAGTGAAGTAAAAGCCATTTTCTACATAGCAACACAGAATATTCAACATATAAACATATTTCTAATGAATCTAATTCACTGCAGGATTCAGATTATAAAAAGCTATTTCACTCAAGAGATTGGATTGCATGTTTGATATGGTCCACTGAAATCACCCGAAAAAAGATTTAAAAAACACTGAAGTACCAAAACAACATTAATCACAAGTTTCACAAAAAACCTGAAGATCCATGAGAGTCACACCCACATAGAGTAGCCAAGAAGCAGCTGATTTCCACTGGCATTTACAGATCAAAAAAAGAAAAAATCTTGCCATTTAGTACAATTACGGATATTATGTAATACTATGACATTAGACTTTGCGAAGCCAAGATCTGACACTGATTGCATGTCACATTAGGGATGGGCGATCTACTAAATATTAACAATATATTCACAGTGACTTTTATGATGATAATAATTTATGCAACACAGACAATACTGTGATGATTTTTGATGTGCTGTTTTATTTGCAAATTACATTTCTTAAAAACTGTGTCCTTAAGGAACACCAAGCCGACGATTGGCTGTTTGCCATCGTCAGGCCGACGGTGAGCGACGGTCGGGCTAGTTTGTTTGGTGTGTTCCACTCGTTGGCTCTCGTCAGGCTCACATTGGCGGCAGTTCACTCTGCGTATATATATATTTTTTTATATTTTTTTATTTTTTTTTTTTTTATTTTTTGTATTTTTTTATTTTTTATTATTAATTATTTGCATATAAAGTATATATAAATAAAATTAATATCAACAAATATAGCCTACTTAAAAATATAAATACAAATGAAAAACAGCATGGAAAGCGTGCCTTTGTTTTTTAACTAGTATATTAAATTTTTCATATACATCATAAAATGTCTGTTTGTTTGAAATGGTGATCTTTCTGTCTGATAAAAAAAAAAATCACAATTTTGTGCCATGTCAGAATGGATGTATAAATACATTAATATATTAATCTAATATTGTCAAAAGTCTGACATATATTGGGATATTTTAGCTCTATTTCCCACATTCATTAAAAAGAACTCTATTAACAGAACCATTATTCCTTGCCACATGACAAGATTTTTTTAAAAGCATAAACAAGTCTGATTGCAGCCTGAAAACTGATTGCTTTAATAATTGAAAACTGATTGACTTTAATAATTCCAGTAAAAAAAGGTCCTTCCCCACTAGGCAAGCTCTGACACAGAAGTATCAGAAAATAAACAGGAGTGACATTTAAAATCAGCTTGAATAAAGATTGCCTTAATTATTACAAAGTAGTGCAGTCAGCCTAAAGGCTACAGAGTTTAGAGTCTTACATCATCTATTCCTTGGTGAACTGTTAATAGCAAACTTCAATAGTGATCCATGGAAAGAAACATGAGAAGAGAAAACAAGGCCAAAACTGGAAGAAAGCAGGCCCACAACATCTAATAAAGCATTCAGAGTGTTGTAATTCAGAGTATTGTGGAACAAATCCACCACAAGAACACAGTGACGAATCAGACAGCAACAAAGCATTTGAGATATTATTCATCAAATCATCAATGCAGCAAAATGCATGTAAAATTTCAAGTCAGAGCTGGATTGTTTACCACATACAAACACATAGTTAACTCGGGACAGAAACCTTTGTGGCAGAGACCCTTCACCTGTGTTTAGTTGTTCTGGCCATCACAACCGCATTGTAAAACAAACAAAGAGAAAACACACTTGCACTGACCAACACTACCACATACTAGCACCTCTGTCCACACAGAATCTAGGCTATGATCTACCATAAAAACACATTCACATATACCAATCCATGGATTCGAAACGGTGGCAGATAATGAATTCATATTTTGCACAGTTTAACACTTGTGAAACATTTAGCACATGTCAGTGAAGCTGTTCGTCAGCTTTCCACCCACTGTCAGCATGAAAGAAGAACAGTAGCAGCGTCTCGGCAGTCATACAGCGACACATGATGCGTCATGTCACATGGTTCCTTGACCTTTTCTGTGATCAGCAATACTAGCAAATATCCCATTAATACCCATCATACCTTTAGACTGATTTACATACTAATGACATTAACATCCCTGCCATGACACATGGTGCTGTATGGCCTTAGATGCTTCACAGTACAGTGCCATTCGAAACCAAGCCTTTACACTTCATCTGCACCAGGATGTCCTGTTGTGTATCATGCAATGATAAGCAGTCTTTCTGGAGAGCATGTACCAGATCTGAACATGTCACATGGAATCAAATATTGTACAAATATTTTCACCAGAGACCAACTGAAACTGAACATGCTATACAACTTTTAATATGGCAATTGATATTAAAAAATTAGATGTGAATATACAATGTAGATGTGAAGAAAGTGTGTGGTTGTATCAGGATATTAAGGACAGCAGTGGATCCTCCAAAGGCCTTGTCTATCCACTACTAATCTTAATTTCCACTATCAAGCTTTCAACGACCATTTTCACCAAAGATTTTCTCATTTACGCTACCAGTGATTAGTGTAAGAATATCAGCTACATCTTGACTCTCACCTCAGCTCAACCAGTACAGAATCCAGTGATCACTAGAGAAAACATATCACCTACCACCACTCGAACACTAGCCCAGAAAATGTTTTAGCCAATCTTAAATGGGAACACAACTAAATTTCTTCAATTATAAAATTATAGTTGATACCAATAAGCTGATTATTGGCTGATAACCAATACATGGCGTATAACATGCTAAAATCTAAAATTAACAGTTGTCATTGATGTCAGATCAGTGTTTTGGTGTTTAAGCGAATGTAAGTCTGCATTAGACGGCAGCAAACGTAGCCTAAAATTAAAAAAAAAAAAGAAAAGAAAAGAAAAGAAAAGAAAAAAGAAAAATAACTGGTATAAGTACAAAGCTCTGTCATGAAGCTCTAGATGGCACAGACCAATAGGTTCTAACTCAATCTGACATAATGACATCATTATTCACATCAATTTTTTATTTTTTTTTGTTTCAGCAGCCAATGAGCTTGCTGCCCAAACATTCAAATACTCAGCTAGTGGTCGCTGTAGCAGTTGCAGCACACATCAGAGACCCTCCACCTTCCCCAGCTCCACCTATATAGATCTGCTACGTAGTGATTTCATGTATGCTTATATGGGTTGTCTCATATGTGCAGCAGCAGTATTTCTTACATGCTCACAGCAGCATTTCATGGATATACTGGAAGTAGCAAGTACTTGGTACTTGCTCTGCAGCAGCAGCATTGCAGATCTATTCCGCCAAACCAAACACATTGACATTGCCATGTATATTACCATGCTAAACTCTCAGAGAGTTGTCATAGCTGAAATATAGTAAAAAAATACTAGTTCACTCCTTTCCAAATAAACATCCCAAAATCTACAACTATATGCCAGAATCTGTCCTTAGTTCATCTTCAATCAATCCCAAATTAGTTCTAAACCCATTCATAACCAAAATATAGTCAAGCATTCGCCTCAAATCTATTTGCTGTAATCCTCAATCAAGGCCAAATGTCCACAACCAAAGTGGCCAATTCATAACTATTTTCAATCAATCCAATTCCCTTTCTCAATTCATTCTCAACCAGTCCTAAACCTTTCCTGAACAGATTGTGAATCTGTCCTCAACCCATTCTTACCTAATACTGAATCTATCCTCAGTCAGTTTTAATTCAAGTCTTATTTCCTTCATACTTCTCATGCGCTCTATATTCAAGAATCCATACTGGCTCAGTTATGTTTTACACAATTCCACAGCATTTATATTTATTAACCAAGAGAAAGTCACCAAGGCTGCATTTACTTGATCAAAAGTACAGTAAAACAGCAATATTGTGAAATATTATTACAATTGAAAATAAAAATATAGTTTTTAATATATTTTAAAATGTGATTTATTCCTGTGATGGCAAAGCTAAAATATTCAGCAGCTATTACTTCAGTGACACATGATCCATCAGAAATCATTCTATAGGCCTATGCTGATCTACAGTTCTTATTAACAATCTTTAAAACAGAATCTTTGTAACATTATAAATGTCTTTAATGTTACTTTTGATCAATTTAATGCACGAACAAAAAAAACGAAAAAAAAAAAAAAACTTTAATTCAGACCTATATTGATATCCTTATATATATATTTACAAAGAATCTGTGCTCATATAGCCAATGTGTTGGAAATGACTTGGAGCCCATGCAGTTCCCTGAAGAGCACCTTGTGTAAGTAGTGCCCACTTGTATATAAATTTTTCCCTCCCTTTCCACCCATTTCTTTAATTTCATTCTTTGTGACTCACCTGTTCGATCTTGGCAAGCCATTCTTTGTTGCGGGCCAATTCAGCCATGAAGGCCTGGTGCTTCATCCATTTCCTGTGCAGCTTCTGAGCTTCATCTTGAGCTCCATCACGAGCTGTCAGCATCCTATCAGCCTCTGGGAGCTCTGCTCAGCTACACCATACACACACACACATGCACAGAGCAGTCAGCAGACAGCTATGACACAGACACACTCTGCCACAATCTTTTAGCCATCATTTCCACACACACACATACAGCACTAGGCCCCATACGCTCAACATCAATACAACACTGCAGCACCACCAGCACACACACGCATCCCAAAAATGTCCAGAGCAGAGGAGAGAGCAGCACCTCAGCAGAATGTGCAGCAGCAGTGGGGTCTGGAGCTCAGGGATGGGGGATCCACTGGGTCCTCATGTCCTCCAGGTTAACGTCCAGGCCCCTGCAGTTCTGCTGCAGTATCCGTGCGTCAGTCCAACAGCTCAGAAAAAACAACCGGTACGCATGCACACGCAAGACAGACACCCACTGAAAGCGCTTGGTCTTCCTACAGAAATCTTCAATGGTGATCACACCGGCTGTTTCCTGTAAAATAAAATCACTGCATCATAATCCTTCAAGTCACACGAAAACCAAAAACCACGTCTTCGCCTGCTTCACCGTGTGCGTCCGCGTCAGGGGCGAAGCTCTGGTTCAGCGCTGCGTCCGGAAACGCTACGCCGTCCTGCTGTCGACCGGGGTGGATGGGGGGTTCGGAGGAGGAGTGGGAGGAGTCACTGATGTGTGTGTATGTTGTGGGGGGTTGTGTTTTGGGGCAGATTTAGACACCTAAAGACACAAGTTACCCTCTCTGAATGAGCTCACACACTTGCAAACATCATGCTGCAGAGGATGCGATGGCTGAATGGATGCACACGTGTGCTTTTGTGCCCAGATTCTCATGTGCTCTAGTGTGATTGCAATGCAGCATGCTGCAGTCTCTCTCTCTCTCTCTCTCTGTCAGCGCAGAGAAAACCGCCTCAATCCTACCAACAGACTTTACTGCAGTGCCTCAGAGTGAGGGAGGGAGGGAGAGAGCAAGAAAGAGGCAGAGAAATAGAGAGAGAGGGAAAAAGGGAGGGGGTGGTAAAGGATGAAGGCAAAGGGGGGTGGAAGAGACTGAGGACAGAGATAGAGAGTGAGAGAAAGGAAAAGACGAGGCATAAGGATGGCACATTGGCAACAAATGGAGACAGAAATACTCATGGAGAAATACACCTTGTATAGGCAGGGAAAAAGGGAAATGGGAGAGACAGGTGTAAAGGGAAGGGAAGAGTAAGCGGGCGACATTTTTCAGTGTCACTAGGGACATTTAACTGCAACGTGGGGGAGCGGGCGTGTGTGTGTGTGTTGAGGGACAGTAAAGAAAGGAGAACAGATTGGTTTAGAAAACAACCACAGAGATGCTGAGGCACTGGAGGTCACAGCCTCAGCAGTAGTGTTGGGTAGTTGCCACAGGGGTTTGTGTGTGTGTGTGTGTGTGTGTGTGTGTGTGTGTGTGTGTGTGTGTGTGTGTGTGTGTGTGTGAGTGTAAGGACATTCAGAAAGGAAGATGTGTGTTACATGAGCACTGAGAAAAAACTGGAGAAATTAACTGGAGAGGTTGGTTATGTTATTACAAACGTAAATGGTTCAGTGGGAGATATCTTGACTGTGTGTCTATAAGGAATCTGTCATCATTTCAAACAGCTGAGTGAGTGCAGAGGAAAGGACACGCACGTGTCGCTGTAGCATAGCCGCTTCCGTTTTAAAAAGACAGACACATGTTTTAGAAATGCACACACCCAGGAGGTTTGGGCTGGAATACTGCAGAAATGGATGGATTTTGACTTCTGAAACAATTGAAAGAATTAGCCATCAATGTTATTAACTGCAAGATTTGGATTAACAAATAAGAGACAAGGATTCTACCATGTGCCTTACAGGATCTGTATGCAACCCTGTGTGCTTGTCATATTTTTCTAATTAAAATGACAGTTTTGTAGCTTTAAACCTATTATATTTTAGATCACCTATATTTAAACTAGGGTACGCAAATTATTTAAGAGCTAAAATATATATATATATATATATATATATTTTATATATATATATATAGTGGATATATTATATTAGCATATATATATATCTAAGTGCCATCTGAAATTTCCCTTTAAAATTAATAATTTTTTCATCAGGCTCCTACAGTAATTTTACTTTAATGGCAATGTATAGGTCCTTTTCAATGCCGTTATAGTGAAATAACTGAACATATATTTAGGAGCCTGATAAAAATGCTAATTGAACATATATTTAGGAGCCTGATAAAAATGCTAATTGCATTTCTTTCTTTGAACTCTTTATATATATATATATATATATATATATATATATATATATATATTATATATATATATATATATATATATATACATAATGCAAAACTGTATGTATTTTTGGCCTTTTATATAATAATAAAAATATATATTTTTAAATATATTTACATATTAAAAAAACAAACATATTATATAGACATTAAGAAAGACTTTAGAAAAATGAATGCTTTTAAATTTGGATCACACCTGTATTTGGAGGCTGAAAAAACCCTGAAATCCTAAAAATTTATGAAAAAATATTGGCGAAAATTTTTTGGTTATATAACCATTTAAAAATAACAGTGTTGTTTAATAAAAAATAAAAAAAAAAAAAATAAAATAAAATAATAATAATAATAATAATACAACCTAAAATAATGACTGAATTTTCTTAGCAGGCACGTATAAAAAAAATCTAGTTAAAATTCTCTCTTGAATGAGAACATTCCAGTCCACTAATTTATAATTACCACCCGCCACTGATTAAATGCTATTAAAGTATGCATACAGTAGCTCAGAAATACAAAATCATAAGAATTTTTTTTAAAACCTACCATTCCGATTATTCACAACCACCAGCCTCAGATCTTGGTTTAAATATAGATATGGCCGTACTCTAAAAATGAATCAGTTTCTTCTTCAGCGTCTCATTCTGGCGAGTCTGCAGGTAGGTACAGGCAAAGGTGGGGATGAGAAATTCTTCAAATTCAAATTAAAAGTGTCCTTGCTGCAGCTTTTCATGATAAAAGCTGTGATACTACTGGGAAGAGACATAAACTATTGTATTCCAGTGTCATTGCATCAGGACAACTATAAAACTTAGATAACAGTTAAATGTTCTGGACCCAGTGTGCCTAGTCAAAGAATTACATAATGTACAAAACTGAAACATATATGATCAACATATATATGATCATAAGTGAAAGTTAAAATTCTTCACCTTCGTTTTCGTAATTTGTTGGACGTCAGCATAAACTTGTATCCTTCCCAGTTAAAATAAAGTCAGAGACCTTCAGCTGTTTGCAATTATTGGTGGATTACCAGGGATCCTGCAACATCCAAAACATTGCTTTATTTCTAACAAAGCTTTAATATCAACACATGGATGTCAATTCCCTTTATATAGGCTTGCAAATCAGACACATTTTCCTCAGTCACTGGCCATTAAACAACAGAGCAACATGTTTGTTCTTTGTCTTTTCAAATTATTTCATTTTAATTAACCCCATTAATCTGCATGAAAGGAACCAAATGCTAACATGTGCAATCAGGTGTTATTAATCAAAGCTCCAGGGTGTGTGTGTGTGTGTGTGTGTGTGTGTGTGTGTGTGTGTGTGTGTGTGTGTGTGTGTGTGTGTGTGTGTGTGTGTGTGTGGATGGTTGAGAGGGTGTTTTTCAGAGGGCCTGTCATTTTAAACCCTAAATGTGCAGGCATGATTTTCTAGTAATATCTAGCAGGCCAGTATAATGTGAAGAATTCACCTTGAAGTCACTGGGTCAGACAGATGTTATTACTGCTCATCAGGAATGACCTAGTGAGTGTCGCCATGGTGATACTTCCAGCCAGCAGCATACTGCATGTGCCAGTTCATATAAACTTCTCAGACGGCCAGCGGGCACACAGCAGCACAAGGCAGCGTATTTTCTTTTTCTACTGACCATTTGTTCTTAATTATTCTCTGACAAACCAACAATTACAACAAACAACAACAAACAAGGAACACCAGTAGAAGAGCTTGAACGTCTTTGTTATTAAAATATTACTACTTTTATAGCCTGACTTCTGATTTCAATGTATGAAGAGTTTAGATGCAATAAGTGCCGTCTGAAATTTCCATCTGCAATGAACATTTTTTATCAGGCTCCTTTGTTTCTTGTTCACTAATTTTACTTAATGGCACTATATATGTCCTTTTCTATGCAATTAAAGTGAAATAACTGAACATAAATATAGCAGCCTGATAAAAATGCTCATTTTAGAAGAATATTTCAGATGGCACTTAAAGGTTTTGCATCTGAACTCTTCATTTGTATTTGGTCAGTCGTCAATTCCTTTTATCCAAAGCAGAGCCTACTACCATACCTGTTATATCTTTCCTTATTATTCCCATAAACACCACTGCAGGACCATGTCTGTGGCTAATAATAAAGTACACGAGTTACAAAAATTACGAGTTAGCATAAATGAAAATATGACCTCAACATTAAAAACCCACGCAACAACAACAAACCATACTTACTTTCTGGTCTTTTAAACTCTTCTCTTCCATTGTTTTATAATGTTAATGAGAACAGACTTCTTCGACACTGTGCTTTCTAAAATTTTGCAAAAGTACTATGGAAATATAAATATTTGTAATTTCGTTTCATTCTGTCCTACAAACAACTGAAATTTTTTATTTATTTATTTATTTTTATTGTAGATGCATTTCCTCAAAATCACAATTATGTGATTCTATAAGTCGCATTTTCAGTCATTTTCAAGAATTTTTGATCGTTTTCCAAAACACTGTTTGTTATTATTGGCTACTTTGGTAGATGAAGCATCTTGTATTTTCTTAAAAGTAACGCGCGTTTTGGTCAAGTTTCGAGAAAGTATCGCGATAAACAGCGATATCTGTTATAGTAACCTTCCATGAGCTTCTACGTGGTGTGTGATATCTTATATATATACCACAATTAGATTTAAACATTTTTGTAAGTACTAACTTATAAATATTCAGATTCATATGTATACTAGGTATGTCGACCATTAGGTGGTAGCATCGTGCAACAGGAAACAGCGCCAGCCCTCTGTTGCTCGACCCGGTACTAAATGCTCTGAGTGACGTCTGCACTTCCTCTTTGCTCCTGCGCCGCGAGGGCAACCATGGTGCGTAATATTGTCCTGTGAAGTTTCATCTGAAATCTGTTTTAATCCTAAATATGTGCACAACCTAGACTCAAACAAACTGTGCAGTGTGAATGAATACATTCTCGGCATCATATAAAATGTTTTATTGTGTCATTTAATGGACGAATGAGGATTATTGTCCTCTATTTGCCGTTTTCCCAACTCGTAATGTAGATGTTTCATTTGTAGCTGCATGTGAACCGTATTTATAATAATCTTAGTAGAATACTAGCTTTTTTGTCTTTATATATTTAAATGCATCATTCACACCCCTGAGTTTAAAAACGTTTCTGTATATTTAGCGAAAATGTTGATTAGCTCGAGCGCTACCGCTAGGCGAAATAATGAACTCCAGCTGCACGAGATGTCTGACAATACGCCGTTTTATTTTTATTATTTTTTTTAATCCGTAGGTGAACGTACCGAAGACCCGCAGGACTTACTGCAAGAAATGCAAGAAGCACCAGCCACACAAAGTGACCCAGTACAAGAAGGGCAAAGACTCTCTGTACGCCCAGGGTAAGCGCAGCGCTGACCGGACACCAGCGGTGTGTGCACTGTAGACTTCTACCTGCATTTATCTGTCTGTTTCTTCTAGGAAAGAGGCGTTACGACAGAAAGCAGAGTGGTTATGGAGGACAGACGAAGCCCATTTTCCGAAAAAAGGTATGTTGGGTGTTTCAGATGGGTGTCAGGAGTATGGATGCTGTTGGATGATTAACATAGACCAGCAGTTTTCACAGTCTTTTCATTTAATATTGCATTAAAGCAATGTTGGTGTTGTATTTATTCACTTGTATTTTAAAACTTTTCTCTGATTAAAATTGGTATTGTTGCAACACAAAGTGCATTTAGCCTACTTGAAATGAACAGTCAGTGTATACCCAGTGAAGTTTGATTTAGTTACTCAACAAAAGGTGTAATTTGTTTCCGTAGAATAAAACTAAAAGAAAAATGTTCTCTTATAGTTCTTAAAATGGAGCTTGACAAATGAGAACCATTAGTGTAGACTATGGTGGAAACTTGATATCTATACATAGTTAACTGCAGGTCTGGAGTGTATTTTGGTTTATTGTTAAACTATTTGTAATTTATGACATGCTTAAATGTCTTTATTTGGCATTTGACTAAATAATATTGCCTTATTGGAATTTGGGTGAACATTGAGCTTAAGACGCCTTACAAGTGGTGGTCAGTTTCGGGCTAATCAGGCACAAGTGGACAACAGGACTAAATACAAATGAACGAGGTCCAGAAAAATTGAGGTAGTGGTCACATTCATGTTGAACATCACATTTGCAGTGTCAGCTTGTTACAGGAGATGCATTCAAGTTGCAGGTGTAACAAGTGATCCGTTTTACCACTTCTTCCAGATGTAAACAGAGCCTAAAGATAGTTTAAAATGTACATGTAGCTTTAAACTTTACACACATGAACACCTAAGCATCTTAATTGAGTCTAGATCTTCATTGTTTGTGGGGAAACAAAGGTTTTCCTAAATATTGATTGATCATATGGATATTTGCATATCAGGTGTAATTTGCCCCTTCTTGTGCCGCAGGCTAAAACCACAAAGAAGATTGTGCTGAGGCTGGAGTGTGTGGAGCCCAACTGCCGCTCAAAGAGAATGTTGGCCATTAAGAGATGCAAACATTTTGAGCTGGGAGGAGACAAGAAGAGAAAGGTAAGAGGAATACACGTCAGCTGACCAGACTTGACATCACATTGGTTAAAAAACTTCCTTATAAGTTAAACGCCAAATTTGGAGCTATTTGTACTGATGATAAAAATTCGGATGCACGTGAGATGCCATATTTCTTGTCATTAATTGTTTTCACTGTAATGGAAAACCTGGAACAATTTGTGATTTACACACATTAAAATTGATTTGATATTTATATAGTAGACTGATTTGTGGTTGATTTCATCAGCTAGAGTTTACTTTATTCATGAAGGCAGTCTTTTTAAAAATTCATTTTAATTGATTTAAAAATTGGGTTTTTAAATTATTAGAATAAACCAGGTCATAAATGTTTGGGCTTTCAAATAAGTACTTCCCCTTAACTAGGACAGAACCAATGAAAATAGTTTCAACCTGTTATTAATTAACTTTCCTAATTTCTATTCTCTTCTCTTTCTTACAGGGGCAGGTCATCCAGTTCTGAGCTGGGCCAAATGCTTTTCTTGTGGTTTACCATCACTGTCAATAAAAGTTATTTACAGTTATGCTGACTTTGCCTTTCATTTAACATCAGTATCAAACTGTTTCCAAATTAAGTTCCACACAGTGCACCTTAAGGGGCTAAAATGGCAGCTTTGCTTCCAAAAATACATACAAAAGTATTGCTTTAACACAGCGGTTCTCAATTCCAGTCCTCGCACCCCACTGCTCTGCACATTTTGTACGTCTCTCTTATCGCTTCAGATGTTTGTTCTATTTGTGGACATCACAGGATATTCCACCATGATTCCAGTTCGAAGTGAATGTATATGTTCCATTCAAAGTGCATTGAAGTGTGTGTGAAACATGAATTTTAATTGTATTTATTTACAGAGGTATATGATGTCACATTTGTCCGTGTGTGAAGACGTTGCACAGCATAAATCCGTGAATGAATGTTCCAGAGTGAAGTAAACTTCAACAGATTTCCCCTGCTCAGGGAGTAGGGAGCAATGAACACTGTGTAGGGACCATGTCAATCAGTACAGTTCATGCACGAAGCTCACTTCTAATGAGCTGATTATCTGTGTGTTAAAGAGAGACATACAAAATGTGCAGAGCAGGGAGTCGCGAGGACTGGAATTGAGAACCGCTGCTTTAACTTATCCATTATGTTTAATGTGCCACTGTTGGGGTAAAGCAATGTATCTTTATGCATCCCGCAGTGGAAGATGAATCTTTACTTAGACTCTTACTCAGTTTTGTATGTAGTCAGGGACAGAACAAGGACGAGACATGCTCCTACTTGGCAGCTGTAGGAAAGGAAGGTGTTTTTTTGTTTGTTTGTTTGTTTGTTTGTTTTGTTTTTTTTTTTTTGGGTGGAAAGTGCATTATATATTAGTGTAATGTTGAATTTTTAGACTGATTTGAGTTAAAGCAAGATTTATGATTAAACTGTCAGTTTTAATAGCCAATTTGATAAATGTTAATAAAATGAAAAAAATTTGAGATATCAGTGCTTCCACATTTATGTCAATATTTATAATGCATGACTAGAAAATAGCTACCAAACAAAACCCTTTGTACTAAAAATGTGATGGTCTCTTGTGTTTTTTTTTTTTTTTTTTAGATAAAGGCATTTTTAATCCATTAAGGAGAGTTAATATATATTCAGTGTCCTCCTCAAAAATCATCCCTGAGGAAGAATTTGTTTATAACTTTTATTTTTGATAACAGACAGGAACAAATGTGCTCAGTGCAAAAAGTATTTACAAAAAAAAAAAAAAAAACAGCATATCCAAGAAAAGACTTGAAACTTAGGAGACCAAAGGTCAGGAGTGATTCAGTTATTCTGCATATAAACAATTTTTTTTTTTTTTTTTTTTTTATCTTTGTAAAAGTGGTCTTAGATACATGCATATATGTTCACTCGTGCAGAGAGAACGTACCTTTTCCTCAACTGGTTTGATTTTAAATGTCCTTGATACAGAATCTTATCCTCTGGATTAAACTGGCACACAAAATGGGATACTGGGAAATTCAGAAGTCTTAAAGGGAGTCAGGGTTGCAGGGCAGGGTGAATGTCCTCATTTCTAAGCACTTTGTATGTGATCCAGTAGAACACATTGAAAACGAGGAAGCTGAGAGGGAAGACGGCTCGTGAGATGGTGTCAATCCGCTTTGCTCGTTCCACAAAGCGTCGGCGGATCTCAAACAGGACATGGCCGGGCGGCAGACCCGCAAACATGGCAGCAGCCTCAGAGAGAGGCCCATCCCCAGACAGACAGCTGTCCATCCCGTATCCTGTCAAGTACAAGTCCTGATTCTGTGAGGCTAACTGCTCTTCCTAAAGAAAAACAGCACAACAAAATATATGAATATACACTACCATTCAAAAGTTTGGGGTCGGAAAGATTTCTGAAGAAGTCTCTTATGTTCACCATGGCTGCAATTATTTGATCAAAAATACAGAAAAACGTAATTCTGTGAAATATCATTACAATAATTTTTTTTTTTTAATTCTAATATAATGTTTTAAAATGTCTTTTTTTTTTTTTCCCCTGGGATGGAAATGCAGAATTTTCAGTAGGCATTACTCCAGTCTTCAGTGTCACATGATCCTTCAGAAATCATTCTAAAAATGTTTTTAGTCAAAATTTCATCAATTTAATGCAAACTTGAATAAAAGTTTTTTTTTTTTTTTGTTTTTTTTTTTTTTTTAATATATTATTGGTGATTATTAATTTTTTTATTTTTTTTTTATTTATTTTATTATGTGAACAATGTAGTCAGTCAGTCATTACCACAAAATAAAGGATCCTTGAATAAATTATAATTTATCAAAGAAATAAACATATGTACATGCTATATTGATTTGAGTTTAAATATTTATCTTGTAGATTGGCTGCAATTGTCCTCTAAGAAAATCTGTTAATTAAACTGAATGAATTTAAATATATTTTAACATATTTTAATATTTTTAAGTATATATTAATGGGCAATCCAATGGGCTACATAGCTAACATGTTTAGCTGCTTTGTAAAATGTCTATTTTAAATATCACTTTTAAAATTTTCTGAATGTCATTTTAATTTCTCTCTCATCCAGCTCTTTGTGTTTATTAGTGATGTTTTTGTTTTATTGTTGTAACTGGAAAATAATATCCTACCAAAGATTAATGAATGTATTATTTATATAGAGTTATGTGTGGCATGATCATCAATCAGGGTAAGGGTACATCAGAGTGATATGAGAGACACAAAAGCAACACAGTTATGTTGCCATCAACAACGGTCAAATATACAGTTAGAGGTCATAATATATATATATATAAAAAAAAAATGTCATGAATGATCAGAATCAAATATTTCTAAGTCAAGAATGTTCATGTGTAAATATTTCATTTGTGGGTGCATATACCCGTGCACAGGCACTGCACCGGCGTTGTGTGTTTCTGCTTGGCGTACTGCCTGTGATGTTGTTGCTTTTGTTCTTCATCTCTGCTCCTCCAGCCTGACCAGATGCCTGAAGACAATACAAAGACACTTATTTAAAAACTGAGTCATCATTTATTCAAACAATAAAATATTCTCTTCCTGTGCACTCCTCAACAGACCTCCCCGGCTTCTCTGTAACCATGCATTACAGATCTGAAACGGGGTCACAATGTACCTTAAAAATCTCTAGTGGCCATGCACATTTCTACTGTAATATCTTTAATTTGTCAAGACATAACTAAGTCAGTGAGCAGATTCCATGCTGAACCATCACATCTAACGGAACATTCTCAGGATTTTGGATAACATTCTGGCAAGGTTTTCTCAGTTATGAACAAATATTCTTCCAGTAATGGTAATAGAAACATTTAACCATTTACCAGAGTCATTTAAAATTGGTCTTTATAATGCTCTCAAATGAATATCAAACACACAAATACTTATACACTCGGACATCATTCATGGAATGTTTTTTTTCTGAAACATCTTAGATAATATGTATTTAATGTTTCAGAATGTTCAGAAAAAAATTCAAAAGTAATGTTTCCATAATAAAAGCATTTGTTAAAACTGGACATGTTGAATGTTCAGAGAACATTCAGAAATTTTGATAACTTGAGAATTTTAGCAAAACATTGTAATTGTATTTATTTTAGCTGGATTTTAATTTTAAACAATGCATTTGCTCTCTAACATGTATTTTCTACACGTTTTTTTATTCTAAATATGTTTCGTTAGTTTCAGCAGTTTTCTTTGCCTTTGTCCTTTTTTTGGTTTGTTTTTTGCCCTTTTGTGCCAGCTTTCTTTGACTTTCCTCAGTCTTCCCTTTTTCCAGGTTACCTATTCTTGGTGATATTTTTAATAAATATCTGTGTGTGTGTGTGTGTGTGTGTGTGTGTGTGTGTGTGTGTGTGTGTGTGTGTGTGTGTGTGTGTGTGTGTGTGAGAGAGAGAGAGAGAGAGAGAGAGAGAGAGATCAACAGTGACAGCATATTTGTTCCTTAGGGAAAAGTTGCTTTTTTGAGTATGAGATCCGGTCAGTTAGGTGTGTTTGTGTTGAATCATGTTGTGTACAGGTTGCTGCTTTTGGTGATTTAGTGCACATAAGATCAGACAGCCTACTGCACTGTGCTGCCTGTGACTAAACAGCCAATCAGAGTGTGCAGTTGTATGTATGTGGCTAACACCTCATGCAAACTGGGTGTGTGTGTTTTTATATGTACATTGTGCATTAAAGTTTGAGTGCAGTAGTGTGTAAGCATGTTTACATGTTGCATGCCTAAAAGCATCCCTAAGGCAAATGAGTTGGCATAGCGGCACCAACTCACACACTGGGTCACACACACACAGCCTGTCTGCAGGGTGATAGAGGGGAGATGGAGGAGGAATAGAAAAGGACATAATAGTGTAATATTTATTCTCTCTGCTTTTTGTGGCACGACAGTGTCTGCTGTGTCCAAAAGAAAGCCATGATTTCTCTCAACTAGCTGGTTAAGAGCAAAGTAACAAAGATAGGGAAATGCAGTTTCAGCTGACAGAAACTCCTGAGAGGAGTCTGGGAATAGCCTTCTATTCCAGGCAGATAAAGAGCATGTCTGGGTCATATTATACCTCAAAAATCAAAAGACAAAGCAAGAAATTATGTTATATAAAGAAAACAAAACCTATTTAGGGCATTGCGAAATTTTCATGATAAGTACAACTACCCCCACCCCCATCTCCATTCTCATTAGCATAATGCATCTGGATGTTTTTCTTAAGGGTGTTTGTATTTTTTAATGGAACACATATTTTTTAAAAGAAAAATAGATGGATAGATAGATAGATTTTTTCCCTCTAGAAATCTGTTTTTAACAGTTTTATGAAAAACAGGATTTTTCTGTAACAATGTAAAAGTCCTTACTGTCACTTTTGATCAATTTAATGCAAGTTTATGGAATAAAATGTTTAATTTCTTTAAAAAAAAAACGTTCTTAAATGGTGGTGTGAGTACATTATTTATATTTGAGTATTTGCTGAACTGAAAAATATATTTTCTTTCTTTCCTTTTAGGGTAAAATATGAAACAAATATGTTCTTGACAGGCTTCATGAGAAGAACATTTTCAATATCAAAACACTGCCGCCTTAATAATTTTCAGAAAGTATAAGGAAGCCATTTGTAGGTTAAATTCAAAATTTTAAAACTCTGTGGTGCTTTCAGAACATTACTTTGTTTATCTGAGCACACTGACTAGCTTGACCAAACAACACTGGATCAACCAATGGCGTGAGCTTTGGATGGGGCTGTCTGTCTTGCCAGCCAATCGTAGATTAAGGTTCAGAAAACCTGTTTGAATACAATTACTATTTTAGCATTTTTATTTGGTAAAGGAGAAATAATGCTTAATTTAATAATAATGCTCAGTCAGTTCAGCAAAACATTTAGTATTCTGCTGTACTGAGACATTTTCCAGATTTAAAATCCTGCAGCTCCTTCACTTTCTTCCCATTCACGTTGTCCTACATTTTTGTGTGGAAAGAATAGCATTACTATGTGCAATATTCATGACATGGCTTTATGCCATCACTGACCTTCCCTCTCTGCTCTGGAGGGGGCCAGCAGGCTGCTCTCATGAAAGATCAAAGGGACACAGTGGTTGTACAGTATCTTAAGGGCACTCAACGCATGTCGCGTGTGTATGACAGAGGAGAGTTTCAGACTGCCACTCACAGCTCTGTAGCGTTGCTCCTCCCGCAGCTTTCTCCTCAGTCTGAAGAATTCTTTGTGTTGCCGAGAGACAAAGTTAACTGCTGCATACTCCAGCAAAGCAGCAAAGACAAACAGCAAGCACACTGCCATCCAGATGTCAATGGCCTTCACATAGGACACCTGTACGCACGCACAGACAATCTCTATTTGAATGGAATATTCTGGATTCAACAAGGTTTAGCATCTGTCAAATACTGTCAATAATCAGAGAAAACCATTTTAACAGGTCATTCAAGTTTGGAACAATATCATGGTGATTAAATAATTACTGAAAGTGGACAATTGGATGGATAAAGTAGACCTTCTTTCCTACCTTAGGCAGGGATGCTCTGGATCCAGAGCTCTGTGTTGTCATCGTGAGAACTGTAGTGATGCCCAGACCGACACGGGCTGGGGCGGCATCCATGTTGATCCAGAAGGAGACCCATGACAAGATAACTGTTAAGAGGCTAGGAATGTACATCTGGATCAGGTAGTAACCCATCTGCCTCTCTAGATGAAATTTCACCTCTATACAGGTGAATTTACCTGTGAAACATGGTATCATGTTAGACAGCAAAAATAAATGAACGTCATTTACAACTGCTTATACTAACTAAACACGTAGCAGCCCCCTGGCAACTGCATAACAATGTGATAACAGCCACAAAGAACACATTAGCAAACACCCTAGCAACTGCATAGCAACATTCTAAGAACCTCTTCGAACAACTAAGAAATGCAACCCTCTGACAACCACTGGAAACCAATCAAAACACCATAGCAACTGCATATCAATGTTGTAAGCAGTGCTGGGTAAGTTACTCTAAAAAATAAGTAATTACTAGTTACTTATTACATCTTCAGCAGTGTAATTACTCTAATTAAATTAATTACTCTCTCTAAAATGTATTGCATTGCTTATTCCCAACTACTTTCTAAATCCCATATCAACCTCAACCAGTTGAACAATACAAGGATATATAGACATAAAACTGCTCTTTTAATTGTTTCAAATAAATAATACAAAACTGCATAAATTATTCTTGAACTGAACTATTGTTTTATATAGAATTGTTCTACCTTAGCAACTGCATAGCAACATCCTATTATAATGGAAAGTATTGTACAGGCAAGAATCAATAACATTTTCTTTAGAAAATTTAAAATCTCTTTGACACTATAATTTGACATTATTACTCCTCGTAACATTCATTATCTAACCACTTATGAAATGTTTGACTGCTTATATGAAAATCAATAAACATTTATGCTGGTGAAATTGCAATAGCATACCAGTGTTGTAGTGTTTTGTACAGTATCCCAGGTCTTTCTCCTCTTTCAGGACAAACTGGGGCAGCGTAAGGTCATCAGCCACCTGCACTGGGCCTTCATCCAACCACTGAAATATCAGATCGTTCATAGTGTAGCCAACTAGAGAGAGAAAGACGGACAATAATGAGCATATAAAAGAGAAATTAGATAAAAAATTAGATTAGCTGATGATGTTCAGTCTTACAGCTCTCTAACTGCATAGTGCAGATCTGTATATCCATTGGAAAATTCTTCAGATCCATAGGACATGACAGAATCAGAGTGAGTCTGTGTGTGTGAGAGAGAGAGAGAAATTTCTGATTATCATCCATATATTCATTTGGAATGATTTAAGTAATCTATAGGGGGTGATATCGAACCTGATGCTATACAGCACATTTCCATTCTGGAAAATCCTCAGTAGTTTGTTGTCCGTGGTGACCTCGTGAAAGTTGGCACCTTTCTCATTGGCGAAGAACAAGTCTGGCTTCCAGATGGAGTCCAGCATGGATGGGTCCAGATCCAGAGAATCATCTGGATACTCTTTATAAGCCAGCCTTGGGTCATTCCACTGCTGCCGTAGAAAAACGTTCAGCCGATAATCCTGATGAGTTAGTGTTCAGAAAAAAGAAATCAGACCACATGCACACTAGCTGAGTTAAATACATTCAGTAAAACTTGACAGCTGTTTTAACGTTATGACCAATTTTAATATACAACAATTATTTCCAGTCCACTATTGATTGATTGATTGATTGATTGAGTTAGTTAGTTAGTTAGTTAGTTTAGTTAGTTAGTTATGAATGACAAATTAGGGACCTAATTCATATAACAGCACTGGAACTTTCCATATCATTCCACTTGTCTGTGTTAATTATGGTTGCCATATTGTGTCTAAAATGTCAGTTACTAACTTCCAATTAATAGCTTGAATAATCTATCATTCATAAAACTGAGTCTGATTCTGGTCCAAATATAGTCCAACTGTCATGTTCAGGCTTGATTCTGAATATTTTAACTCTGTTGTGAAAGGTACCAAACATATTTCAGATGGAAATATGGAAATATATGTGTGTGTGTGTGTGTGTGTGTGTGTGTGTGTGTGTGTGTGTGTGTGTGTGTGTGTGTGTGTGTGTGTGTGTGTGTGTGTGTGTGTGTGTGTGTGTGTGTGTGCATAATGACATATGTATAATATTTGTATAATGGCATGGTTATGACATAGGTATTACAATGTTTATGAGGACACTTCCTGTAAGTTTTATGAGTGGTGGGTTTAGGTGTAGGTTTGGTTTAGGGTGATAGAAAATACAATTTGTTCAGTCTAAAAACTATTATGCCTATGGAGAGTCCCCATAAACCACATGAGTGAGTGAGTGTGTGTGTGTGTGTGTGTGTGTGTGTGTGTGTGTGTGTGTGTGTGTGGATTCCCCATATTCATGCAGTGTTTTCATAATTCATAGCATGGCTAATGAAAACTCTAAACCAGTGTAATGCTGCCAGTGTGTAATTTTGATGGTCATTAATCTAATACATACTGACAGATTCTCCCTAGGAGATGTATGTGTTTAATACGTGTGTGTGTGTGTGTGTGTGTGTGTGTGTGTGTGTACCATGGTGGTCTCTGTGATGGAACCAAAACTGTTGATAAAAATGTTGCAAGTGACATTTACAGGAGGACCTGAAAAAGGAAAGAACATTATAATAAGAAACATTAGCATATTTCTTACAGATTTAAACCAGCCTAAACTGCTTTGTTGGTCCAGCATACCAGACCACTCTGGAAAATCAGCAAATCACCTTAGGCTGGTCTAAGCTGTTTTGTTGTTTTTTCAGCAGGAATAAACAGTCCACTAAAGATAAAGGGAATCTGAAAGCCGAATGTAACTCACATGCATCATAGCTGAAAAAAAAAAAAATGTGTGGAAAAAAACTAACCTCTGCCTCCACAATTTTAACATATTAGATTAGATATATAATTCACACAGAACTGACTTGTTGTGTCAGCCTCAGTGTCTTGAATAAAAATAAATTCACAAGCAGCAAATAGCACCAGATTTCCAAGACAAAACACTGAAGAGGTTGTCCAAGGCTTTTAAATCAAATTACAACTTATAAAATAAAGCATTTTTTTTATGAACATACAGCTGACTACACTATTTAGCCGATGTTTAATCAGCTTTCAGTTGCTCTGTAAATATTTAATTGCAGCATTTTATTTATTGATTTAACGTTCATGACATTAGTGATATATATAGCTTATCAGAGGGGACATTTCCCCCTACACATACTGACAGCCACATCTCTGAGATGTAGAACAGATATGAAATATACACGAGCTCAGAGACACCTACAGAGAGGAGCGCAAGAGATCATGAGAGAAAAAGAGAGGAAAGAAAAAGTATATATAAAAAAATAAATTCCAGTTTTAAAAACATAAGTAAGAGAATGAGAGGAAAAGACATATTTAGGTCTATGGGTTAACATGTACTCAAGCAGACAGCACAGCAAACTAAATGGCTCTGATGTCAGTGGAGAAACTGCCCCTCACAAATCCTCACAGAGGCTGTTGTGACACTTTTTATGGAGAGAAATCTAGTGTGAGCTGACAGCCGTATCCTGCATGTTTCTGAAATCATTCTCATCATCTGGGGCTGAAATTCTGTCTCGTATTCTGTTGGTTTTCGTCTCTGAACGCCTGTGGGTTTCTCTTGTTGAATGGTCACTGGGAGTCTGTGTAAGGTGGGGACGGTAAAAAATAGACTGGAGAACCCATGGGGGGGTCACATAGTTTAATGAGCTCTTATGTTGCTCTGTGTTTTCAGGCCACAGCACTTTTTCACATGCGAGGCTCACAGAGAATGTAAATATATTCTTTGCTGACCGCATCACATTTTCATAGAGTTCTTGCCAAAACAATCTATGTAAAAGAGATTAAGCTTCAACAGCAGTTTTTACTTGCTTCTGTGTTGCTTTATGTGATGTTTAAAAATGACCAAGATATCACTGAAAGAAAGTTACAGAAGAGAGTGAGAATGAGTGGAAGACAGTATCAGACTCCTGAAATCCTGGACTTCCAGCCTCACGTATGTCTGACAGCAGGATTCAGCAGAAGGAATTCCAGAATAATACAGCTTTGCCGAAGTATAAAATAGTGAGAGAATTACTGGTGAGGATAAAGGAATAGTTCACCTAAAAATGACATTTCTGCTCTTGACATGTCCACTGGTGGAGATGAGACCTGCTCAAAAAACTCGAGGGCTGCTGCTTTGGAGGAGTGTCTGTAAAACTGAGTGTGGTGGATGTCTTTGGGATGGTCTATGATTGCTTTTACTCTACAGTTAATAAAATCATCATATATGAAAAAAATGCTAATTTGGTTTCCAAATGTCCAGTGTAGACATGTATGTTTGATTTAATCAAAAAAATTTGGGGTCAATAAGATAACTGAAAAGAGTACTTCTGTCCAGCAAAGGATGCATTCAGTTGATCAAAAAATTACAGCAAAGACATGTTACATTTTTTTTTATTTCAAATTAATGCTATTCTTTAATTTTCTATTCATCAGTTTTAAAGAATCCTGACAAATATATTGTTTTTACAAAAGCAGCACAACCATTTTTTGTGATGAAAATAAGTAACGGCTTAGTAATTCTTTGCCGTCATAGAAATAAACTTCAAAAATCTACAGAAAATGGTTATTTGAAATAGCAATTAATATTTGACAATATTAAAAACATTCCAAAATCTTACTGATTGTAAACTTTTGAACGGTAGTGTATGATAGAAATTGGTTGTCACTGACTATTTTTTTCCTCTCATTTGCATAAAGATTTCATGTACTCATCGCTGGCTATACTCACATTTTAAGAGAAATCACATTCTCTCTAATAGAAATTAAAACAATAAACTATAAAACAATCAATTACGCTACAGCGGATTTGAGTTGAATTCAAACCTTTAAAGTTGGGCCTGATCCGAGCATCATATCCAGATGTTTTTCCCATTAATTTATCCAGAAAATCAGATGGTGACATGGGCTTCACCCTGCTGCTGGGTGATTTCAGCTCCTTACTAAACACACACCTGAGAGAGGTTAAAAAAATACACATCAGAACATCAGATCTGCATCCACCTCCAACAGATCATCATATTAGAGAGCTGTTTTTGTTTTACAGTGGGTTCCAAAGTCAAAGACTACTAATGAATATGCTTTGCTTTTGCATTTTTCAAAATCTTAAACTTTTTGTTTATAGTCAGGTTTTGTTAGCAACCAGATTTCACGCCACCATTTATATTGAACAAATGACACTCTTTGCATTCATCTCTTCCTTTCTGTCTTCAGAAACTTCAATTAAAATTTTGGATTTTAAATGACCAGAATTACATGAGCTTCTGGACTGTATATGTGCATGGTTTATTAATAGGTATGCTCTATATGAGCTCCTTCAGTCTGTTTTAGCATTCACTGCTGCCAAAAGCCTCTATTATCATTCCATTATTGACTGAATGCTTTGGCAATAATGTATGCCAAATTGAAAAACTAATGGTAGACGGAAATCTGGTTGCTTACAAAATACCTGGGGAGTTCACTTAAAACCTTTAATAAGGCTTTAAATGAGCACATCAGAACATCTGTCCCATGTTTTATTAAAACCCCTCTCAACCTGACACGTCCTGTCTGTTTCTCTGTGAGGCTGCAGTAAAAAAAATACAAAATAAAAATAACAGTGACAACTTTATTGCTTTGGACCTAATTGCAGGTTGTTTTAGGTGTTAATAATTTATTAAAAAAAGAGTAGAAGTCCAAGCAGAGAAAAGGACAGCACTTTCTCTCACACACTTTGAATCTTATTCCATATTTAGAGAAATTTTCTGGTCCAGTTCCTCCTCAATTTTCCTGTCTGTTTGTGAGCAGGACTGTGGCAAATTCGATTTGTGAAAGAATAAAGTCTGTTTTACGCAGCGTATGGGGAATGGAAATAAGACACAGAATGAATGCATCCTCAGGTACGTCTTACAAGCCCTTATTGTCATTCTAAAGAAATGTCTAGTTCCAGACAGGCCAATAATAGTTCAATCTCATTATGTGAACTTCAATAAATCTGCAATTTCAGTAACTGTGAAAATGACTTCAGACAGAGCTGTCTTTTTGTGTCAGCCTCATACTTCAGAGACCCAGATACAAAAAGCCAAACACACACACACACACACACACACACACACAGAAACATAAGAACGCTCTCCGGGATTAAAATAAACCTATAACCCATGAAGACTTCTGAACTGAACACACAAGCCAAATACAGACGACTGAGCACACAAAAGCAAATAAGTATGGAAATTCAAATATTAGAGAAGAAACAGCTAATTTTAACCAATTACATACATAAACACTTGTGTTTTTCTGAAGACACTTCAAACTATATTAAGATTTTTGAACAGCCTCTACAATTGTTTCAATGAATCACATGGTGACACAAGTGAGAAATGATGGCACACCTGTGAAAAACTCACCTCATGACCCCTTCAAACATCCACCAAACCAGTAAGAGCTCCAGCAGGATCCTCCAGAACAGAGAAAACATCCTTTCACTATTCAGCTGCTCTCTTTTCCTCCCTGGTGTCCTGTGGCAAAATCTCAGTAAGCAGATGTGTTTTGGAGGGGCAGGACGCCCATTCCGATGCACTCTGGTCTCTCCTCCACTGCCATCTGACTGAGCACTGCATCCTGAGACGGGCACACTAAGAGATGTTAGTGTATGTGTGTGTGTGTGTGTAGGGGGTCTTCTGCGCTTTCTTTTTCTCTGGCCACATGCTAGCCTGAGGTGAAGTCCTAACATGGAGAAGAGAGAAGGCAACAGGGCGTAAGATGCGTTTAAAGACTTTTATCAGAATAAACAACTGTGACACGACTCCACCTGAGGGTCTCCAGATCCACATCCCAAGACGCACTGCATTAGAGGACAAACATCCATCCACCTCTTCTGATATCTGCATTCTTGAGTATATTCAGTAGATCAAGTGCTTCCTGTTATTTAACAGCAAGAATATTTTAGGTCCTGTGACAAGTCAACATTTCTTCTGAATTTTCCACCATTTTTAATCGCCTTTGTGTCTTGCAGTTAACTCCAACAGTCCTGTAGTGATTTTTTTTTTTTTTAAATACACATATTGCATGTAATGTCTCAGTTAATATGAAATATAATATACACACTACCATTCAAAAGTTTTCTCTTATGCTCACCAAGGCTTATTGATTATATGCAATATTATTACAATTTAAAATAACTGTTTTAATATTTTAAAATGTAACTTACTCCTTCTAATATGCTGGTGTTCAATAATCAATTATAAATGCTGAAAACATATTATCTATCAGTATGTAGAACAAAACAATATATTATAAAAATGTAAATTTTTTTCAGTATTCTTTGATAAATAGAAATGTAATAATTTATATAGATACTTAGTTCTCTAGATTTAGATGTGTGTGTGTGTAAAAAAAAGTTGACAATTTGTTTTTGAGAGAAAAATGTGTTTCCATCATTTTCCTACCATCATAATACTTAACAACCATCAATGTGTTTCCATCATTTTCCTACCATCATAATTCTTATGTATAGTAGGATGTTTGGGTGAAGAAGAGAGAGAAAATTAAGACGAATATAGAGTGGGTGTAAGAAAAGTGTCAATTTTAATGTGCCTTCAGAGTGAACCAAACTAAAGAATAACAGACCCAGTTTTGTCAGAAATCACACACACTCAGCGGTCATGTCGATGACGTGCTAAAACATTGTCTTGACCTCAAGAGAAATTAGAGCAAATGCCTAAACTACACCACACACACATTTTCGCTCTCAGGTAACATAATTATCCAAGACCCTCCAAATAAACACACACACACACATGCGCTTCCACTTATCAGTCTCTCCACAGAGGTTAAAGGAACTCAGGCATCCTCAACTGAGAATTGCTGGCTAAAACTCCAGATTAACTGGCGGGGAAGCAGACATTTATGTGTGTAGGCCAATGTATGTACGGGTCAGTGACATCCACCCTGTTCATATGCTTTACAGAATATCACAGTCCCGAGGAAGTTTGTCTCTGAAACATCTGATCTTGTTTTTGTGTACAGATTTTGTCCCTGCATCCTGTGCTTGTAAAGAACTCATTGCCATCTATCAAAATACAAATTGCATGTAATTTAGCAGACGCTTTTATCCAAGCGAAGAGTTCACTCATAAATTTTGTTAACTGCAAAGTAACTTTGGTGTGTAAAACATTTCTTCAATTGATCGCGTCAAAACAAACAAATGACCCGAGATGTGAATGTTATCCAACAAGAAGACTGTGTACAACGAAATAATAACAAAAATTCTGTTAAGTAATCCTCTTAAGAAAACAATTTTTTCTCAATAATGTAACTCAGCATTGATGTCCAATGCCTGGATGAAGATATAATCTGTACATGTACACTCCTCAGTGCTGATTAAAGTGTGACTGATGCATCAAAATAACATTAACAAATAGTATTTGGATACATCAAAATATTTAATTAAACATCAAAGGCTCAAATTTTATTTTTTCCAATAGATATCACTCTGCAGAAAGACAGAATGAGCAATTTGCTATTACTCTGACCTGTATATCAGAGCGCTGATGCATAAGGAAATAGGTCAAGGCTACTTTAGGGAACATGTTTGCAGGCAATCACAGGTTTAATGAGCCTTAACATATTGCATCTTCTCTACGCATCTCAAAAGCCTCAGGGTCGCCCATATCAGACACACAGGCATTCAGATTTCAACTTACGAATGTCTTGCACTTGAAAAGGGTTGCTAAGTTCCTCTGACCTCTGGAATGACCAAATAATCACTGTACATTTACTGTGTTGGCAAATGTTTTAACAAAATCCAAGTTTGGAAAAACTCAAATGAATCTTGAGACAAATTTAAAAATAACTTACTTTTATTTAATCTTCATTTGTACCAGCTGCTTTGATCGTGCAGGCAGCAAACAGTGTGCTACCAGGCGTCAGAGGAATGTCTCTCATCTGGTTTTGTTTGCTTCAAAATGCAACTTTATTGCAATATTCAACAAAAGTGGATATTGTATTTGATTTTGAAGAGATGTTTAGAAGGGATGCATTCAAGAATTGAGATAAACAATTACTGACCTCAAAAAAAAAAAAAAAAAGACCACACACAGCAACTTTTCAATACAAACATGAAGCTTAGATTTCCCTGGGTAGAAAATTGAGTGGTACAGTTTTAACCAATCCATGGGCACAGCGCCACCTTGCAGTCTGGAGTCAGCATGGCATGTCCTGATCTCAAAGACTTTTGAGGTCAAAATGGCAGACGACAGACTGGTGTGAGTCTGTATGTGTTTGTTCAGTGTGTATGTGTGTGTGTGTCTTCTCCCAAGTTCACTCCACATGGATTTGGGCAGAGTGCCCTTGACACAGTGGACAGAAAACAGAGAAAACAAAGATTGTTCAGTCTTCATGGATGTTGAAAAGCTTGGCCACCTCATTAAGATCTGCATGTTGTTCTCCATCTTTGATTATCTACAAATACACAGACAAAACAACAATTAAATCTTTTTCAGAGAAACACTGAAATAAAGATGGATGGAGAAAGGAAATTATATCTCTGCTCACCTTCCTTGCAATAGGCATTCTGTTGAAGACGTTCCACAGTACAATACCGACCACCACGTTGTCCCTCAGGTAAAATACCACTCCTTTCCCATAATCCTCCTTCTGCTGGACAGGAGGTGGAGGGGCCGTTGTTTCTGCTTTCAATGTCACGGCAACTGCCTCTGTCTCACTCTCAGAACGGATTCCGGTGCCTGTAAACAGAGAAAATGTTGTTTTTGTTTGTACTCTGGTATTGATGGTACACAGGAAGTGGTAATCCACAAATCCATAGTAGTCCAGCAATCTACATGTCAGTAAATGTTTGTGTACCTGATTGTTCGGTTGCAGCTTTTGGTGTGTCCTTGGCTGTGGCTTTAGCGAACACTCCCACGGTGGGCAGACTGCTGTCCACTATACCGATGGCTTCATATCCTACATCTGGACCTAGATCACTCCTGAAGACAAGAACATATTGTGAGTGCTGAATAATACAATTAAAAACGCATTAAAAGGTGAGTTTGTTGAAGATGTGTGGTCACCAGAACATCGATTGATGCCAATAGGGTTTGCTGGCTCCGGTCATGTTCTCTCCAGCCAGTCTGCCGCTGACCACCGCGTGATCATGATGCTCTACACGTCGGCGGCCCAGCTTGATGTCATAGAAACATGCAGCATCTCCTGCCTAGAACACAAACACAGAAGAACCTTATTTATGTTGAAAAAATGTATGATGCAGTCAGAACCAGTACAGTTCCTATGAAAACTGAACCAGCCATTCTTTAGGATCTTCTGGCTTAACTCTCCTGAATACCACCAATATCAGTAGTATTAAAAGATCTCATCTCTTCCCTTTTATAAGTTTTGCTAGAGAAGCCATCAGCCCTACGTACCACCCAGATGTTGGAGCGAGCCTGGAGCTCAGCATTAACCCGGTACCCTCCAAAATCAGAGTCCACCTCTAGCCCGGCAGATTTGGCAAGTTCCACACTAGGCTCCAAACCAACTGCTGCTACAACGTGGTCTGTCTCAATCTAAAACAACAACATAATAATAAAAAAATAAATAAAAAAAAATAACCATATTACTTTGTAATTAGCATACAGAAGATCAGGCCGGGTTATGATTGGCTGATGGAAAAGCAGACTCACCAGTCGTCCATCCTTCAGTTTGATCTCCAATTTGTCATTTTTGTAGCTCACATTTTTCACTACAGCATCCATGATGATGTTCACACCCTCTATGAACAGTCAAAAGGTTAGCTGTGGTTAGCTTAAACTTCTCAAAATACGTACATTTCATCTGGACATTTACAGCTAAAGGAAGCAATTCCTGTGATAAACAGAACTGGGGAACAAACCAAACAATAGGTTTCAGGCAGGTTTCTCAAACACTGTCATTGATACAGGGAATCCTACTCCCCCCACCTCAAAGCACACGCTATTTGTTGAGCCAATGGCATGTTGGGCTGCTCAAACAAATGTGCTTTATTCATTCTCTCACCTTTCCGGACTTTCTCAGTGGTCCAGTTACTCAAGTATTCAGGCAGTACTTTTCCCATGTTACCCTTCTCTGGGAACATCTGGATCACCTCTAAACCAAGGTCAGTGGCTACAGAGAGGGAGAGAGAAAGAGAGCAAGGGCAAGGAAAAAGAGAAAGGGGGAAATGTCAGCTGCATTTTCAGTAAAAAATGTATTGAAAAGAACCACAGATTTATGATGTGTTTTCATATAGATACATACACACGGACACAGTTTTTGTTTTATCCAGCTGTATTTACTTAGTGCAACTTATAACATCAAAGTGAAAGATATACCACCGTCCACAACTTTATCCCAGAGATCTTTTGACAGTGCCTTGCAACCAATAGTTGATTGTTTGCATCAGTTGCACTACTATTTTTACATCAAAGTGAAAGATATACCACCGTCCACAACTTAATCCAATGGACCACAGCTGATCACAGTTGAATGTCAAATGGCTTTGTGTGTCACCTGATTGAGTTTCATTTTTAGGAGGGGGTGATCCTTTTTCCAACTCAGTGATTGTTTTTTGACATGTTGGTGTTTTGTCCACAACTTTATCCCAGAGATCTTTTGACAGTGCCTTGCAACCAATAGTTGATTGTTTGCATCAGTTGCACCACATAAATTAATAAATACATTTTCATAATTCCCAATGTATATCTATAATGCCAAAAGAAAGAAAATTGTTTAGAGCATTTTTAATATGAATAAACACCAGTTAAGTTGCGATACCAAACAGGACCACAGGGAGACACCAAAAGACCACTAAACCTGCTGCCTTAACCTGACTGTACATGCTACTATACGGATCCATTCAGAATAACTAAACCACTGACCATCGCATATCCTTAATAATATTATATGTGCACCTTCAGCCGGCATTCATTATAAAACACTCGTGCTTTTAAGCCAAATACAAGCTGAAAATAATTTACTGCAATCTGGACACGAGTCACTATTCTCTCCGCCATGTCTGATGAAATCGGCCATATTTTCTCTGCATTAGCGCTGTTTTTAACTTATTACTTATTACTAATGCATTCCCTTACTGGATCCTTGAACTTTCCAGAAGTCTACCGGTTTCAAATGGCCTCCTGGGTAGTGTGCTTTATGGTGTCATTTCTAATCACCCAGACACTGATGCTTTGACTCAGTACCGGCAATATGTCGGTACGCACGCAAAATTGCCAGTACACTAAAGATTAAAATACTGAAGTGGCGGGCGTACCGGCCCACTTCAAGCACTGACTTGGATGTTATAAGGTGCACTGAGTAAATACAGCTGGATAAAAAAAAACAAAAACAAAAAAACACTGTGTTTGTCTTCATTTCAGGCTGCAAAGCAAGGGGGGGGGGGGGTGATTCTTTTCTATACCCACTGTATATACACATATAATATTATTAAGGATAAAACTGTCATCATTATTAATACATATAATTTATAAAATTATATATTTTTTTTTATTTAATCACTGAATGACAGCTGAATGTTTGGACTTACATCTGCGACCCAAGGCACATGCTAGCTCGCTACCGAGAAAACCTCCGCCAATGATGGTAATGGACTTAACCTCTCTGGAGATCTTCTCTAGAGATCTAAAATCTTCAATCTACCAAAAAGAAAATATGAAAGTTAAACAGAGATGTATATATAGACAGGGTTCCTTTCCAACAGTACCTTTTGACAACACATTTCCATCAATTTTCCAGTCACTACATTTTTTAAGGATTTACAGGATAAAGATATAAAAAATAGCCAAACAGCAATTTTAAGTGAATAAAATATTTTACATATGACATTAACAAGAACTTTGTTTACTGCAGGAATTTCAATTCACAATTTCCATTATATAAAATTCCATGAAATTTCTAGGTTTTCTAGGGCTGTAGGAACAAGATATAGTATTTGTGGTCACATAGCATGTTAACATCTATTATATATCCCAACACTGATGTTTGTAAAATTGTGCACTAGGCTTTTTTGTAGTTCTCTGGTCAAAAAGAAGGAAGAAAAAAAACACTAGAAATTCTTAGTGGTATGCACAAGGGAACATTAGAGATTAGCATAAGGGTGCCCTCCAGTGGTGTTTTGCAAATTTATATTTATGCATTTGGCATCTCATGAGATGATGTGCATATGTGCTTAGTAAAAGAGCTATTCTTATTAAACATCTTATTCTGGCTTGAATTTTTAACTGTACTGACACTAGATCAAGGTATAATTAAGGTATAATCTGATTCTGTCAACATAAAATGGCATTCACAACCCACTTGACAAGCATTATGTGATGCGTTTTTAAATAATAGAAAACTCAGCAAGAAAAAAAAAACACATGGAAGGACTTTATTTTATCGATTATCTGATAAGGAAAGTTTTCAGTGTCTAAACTATTTATTGCATGTTGATAAAGACAAACTTTTTTCTTTTGATTTCATGTTGACTTTAACATATTAATGGAGGTTCTCATTTGAACACTACTTTTTAATTCTGCTTGTCCTGAAACCCATAAATGTGCCATAGGTTGTACTTTTCTAAAGAGGGTTGTCCTCTTCATCACTTCCTCTCCTGCTCTGTCAATCACTTGCAGGTTTCTAGGCACCCCACCTAATACACACATATATACATTTTATAAGACAGTCAGCAATAGATTTTACACCTCTGTATTTGTTTATGTGTATATTATATATGCATTTTACCTGTGGCAATCAGGCACTTTTCATACGAGATCTCTGCACCATCACTCAATTTGACTTTATTTTCTCTGACATCCATGTGTACCACCTACACCACGGGTACAAACACACACACACACACACACACACACACACACAGGGGCATGGTGAGGACAAGTCATCCACACGCACTTATGCATCCATAAAACAATTTCTCCTCTCGTGTGACCTCAGCAATATTCTGACTTATTCATGTAGAAATTATTAAGAAAACAGCTTCTCAGTAACAAGAGATGCTGATGTCAGAGTTTCCCACCTTACGGCCCGTAAGCACAGCCACACCACCATTCTCCACTTTAGCAAGATCCGTGGGACTGACATAGAATGAGGGAGGCTGGAAGTAAATACTAAAACAAGCATAAATAAATAAATATCACAAAAATCAACACAAAAAATCCAGAATTCTGAAACAATTTTCTGAAACAAAGCCAGCGTATTAGTGTGTGGTCTGGTCTTAGGTGGTCAGGAATATTGACACACACCTCCTCTCTTTGCCATTCCACTGTTTGAAGCTCAGTGTTTCAGTGGCCTTGGGGTCATCAGAGAACCAGAGTTCTTTAGAGAGAGGAGGTCTCATGTAGGGCAGTTCAGACTCCTCTGTTACAATCAACACCTGTGTAACAAACATGCAAAAAACACACATACAGTTTAATACCTTTAATGAACAGCACTCTCTTCCACCCTCAATACCCATGTCTGAAGTGCTCCCCCCACTGCTCCAGGTGTGTGTTCATGGTGTATTCACTTCTCACTGCTGTGTGTGTGCACTTGGATGGGTTAAATGCAGAGCACCAATTCCAAGTATGCGTTACCATACTTGGCAAATGTCACAACTTTAAAAGACTCACCCTGGCACCAGGGTCACGTGCCCGGATGGACCTAGCTGCAGCGAATGAAGCAGTGCCTCCACCAATCAGCAGATAGGGAGCGTGTTCAGGGACATCAGAGTGAGCAGCAGTGGATTCAACAGGCTCAGCAGCAGGAGCTGGCTCAGAAACTGCAGCTGGTTAAATAAAGAGACATTTAGTACAAACATGCATTTATGAATACATTGACCTAAACACTGAATTAGTGTATGCACATAACATTATCTGTACAAGAATATGTAAGTGATCCCAGGAACACAGCGCTAGATGAGGGGAGAGATTAGCATTTTATTGTAATATTAGTGCAAACTGTACCCCAAGTAATCTGGAAACGCGGCTGAAAATTGGACATAAATGTGTGACCTTGTACCATTAGCATTAGCCATTAGCATTACAACAGTCACACAAAACAACCACTGAAAGGAATGAAAAAAACATTGAGTTGAAAAGAATATAAGGTCTTGAAAAGAGAGGACAATGTGGTTTATAAAGACAAGAAAAATGAATGAACTTCAATGACAAAGGAAATAACCACCCTAAGACAGACCAAGACAATTTGTAGCCATTAAAATTCAACAGTGTAGTAACTGAAAGTTTGGAAATAGGTGTCCATATGTGTGAATGAAGTAATTATCAGTATCTTTATCAGTGACATGTTTAAACGGATTCCCATCCAGCCAAAACTGGACTCTTACCACTCTCAGAAACAGGTGAAGCCTCCGGAACATGCGCAGTGATGATTACAGGTGTAGGCTCGGTTTCTTAATCCCGGTGTAAGAGGAGAGGAAAGGTGTTAAAAATATTTCCTCTGTAAAAAAAAAAACTGGATTTCCATGCAGATGCGTTAAGCTTACCACTCTCAACTACAGAAGCTAAGGGTTCTTCACTCTGCGTAACTGCTGGAGCTTCTGCAACAGGTTCTGTTACAGAGACTTCAATGATGGATTCTGGTACAGAGGCTTCAACAACAGACTCTGTTACTAGGGTTTCCACAGTGGGTTCCGGAATAGAAGCTTCTACAAGTGGTTCTGTAACAGGTTCAGATTCCGTGAACTCCACAACAGCTTCTGTTACCAGAGGTTCTTCAACAGGAGCTTCTGTTAGAGTAGGTTCTTCAACAGGCTCTAATGCCACAGAACGAGCAAATCACAAGAATGTTTGACCGTAAAAGAAGAAGCACCAAAACAATCCTCCACTCTGTATTATTTGTCTCTTACCACTCTTAACAGGCTCTAAAGATAGTTCAGGAATGGATTCCAGAGGTGCTACAGCATATAAAGCGGGATTATTAGTAGATAACTGACTAAATGAAAAACATCCCTAACATTTTTTCAATGCTCTAAATCCATTTTCACACTTTGATGGGTTGTATGAGTGGTTCATTTGGGGTAGAGGTTCATCAAGTGAAAATGGGAAAAATAATGAATCCAGGATCAGGAATGAATTTGTAAGATGGAAAAAAAGAGTAAAAACATAAGGAAAGGTTAAATTATGGGTAAATGTGCATGTATCAGGGTCTTCATCCACTTCCTGACTTAGTTGCAACATCTTCTGTGTGACCTTCCATGAATGGATCTTCCAAATTTGTGGAGGATTACCATGTTACCATGAAGAACAACATATCTTCTGAAATGGTCTCTTTCTCTTAGACTCTGCTACCTTTACATTCATGTCCTTCCAAGAATAAAACTCCAAAAAACTGAAAGCTCCTTCTTTGGCACTCATAGCTGCTAGTTGATTCTGAGGCTGGGTCAATGTGTCAATGCAAATCAAAGTCCTACAGAAACTTATGGGGTACATGGGCATTAACAGAATGTTTTTCCAGAACAAGTCCTGATGGGAGTTTCTTCATTGTGCAAGCAGAGAACAGGACAGACAATCCAGACAAATGGATAATCTAGCCATCTAAAAACCTTTCCAAACATTTTAACATGAATAAAGAAGATAAAGCAAAACAATGAGCAAGACAAGACAGCATTTTTCAAAACATCTGAGAGTTAGCTGGACGAACAGAAAAGGAAGAAAGAAAATAGTGGTGGAAATGCTTGGTTGGTGACACACAAAGTGTGATGCAAAATACACAACTGACAAGTGAAAGACATGATGAAGAAGAAAAGACAAGCATCATGCATGTCCATCAACAATGAAAGAACTTCATAGAATATCACCTCTATCCAACCATTCTTGGCCAAATGGCAGAAAGAATTTTGTACCACATTACCCTCTTAACTTGAAAAGGCATAGTAAGTGAAATTTAGAATAAAAACAAATGGATGCTCAAGTGGTTGGGTGAGGAACGTCAATGGAGTTACCCACAAAGCAGTGTCAAATGCAGTCAAATGCTTGACAGTGAAGACAGTTCACCACATATGAGTAGAAGTGGAAGGTCACGGTGACAATTCTAAAGATGGCTGAGAGTTTCCATTTACAGTTCCTGGCAGATGCTTTTAAAAGTTATTTAGAGAAAAAAATGCATCTAATGCAGAACTGTTAGGGGAGTTTCAGACAACGTTAAAACAATGCAAAAGACAATTAACAGGAACATTACACAGACAGTCACATGCAGTATGCAGTGTCCCAAGAAGCATGCACAGCTGAATGTGACAGTTCATGTACATTTTACCAGTTTTCTATTACAGTTATAACAAAATCATGGCTCAGGGGAAATAAACAGAAGGGAGGTTTGGTGGGTTTACAGTGATATAGACCAAACATCAAGCTACCTTTTA
Organism: Cyprinus carpio; assembly: GCF_018340385.1. Lineage (NCBI taxonomy): Eukaryota > Metazoa > Chordata > Actinopteri > Cypriniformes > Cyprinidae > Cyprinus > Cyprinus carpio. The sequence continues at coordinate 13,650,545 of NC_056576.1, forward strand.
AATTCACAATTACAAGCTATACTGTATAGAAGGGTTGAACAGGAAATGGTGACTATGTATAAAAGCTGATGGTTGATCTATGACAAAATATACATCCTGGATAATAAACCTCTGAAATCCAAATCTGGAACTCCAGTTATTGTATATTAATAGTAGACGCACAGTAGACGCACATCTACACTATCATTCAAAATATTACAGTGGGTAAGATTTTTTTTTAATGTTTTTGAAAGAAGTTTCTTTTGCTCACCAAGACTGCATTTATTTGTTACTGCTTTTACTTTTAATACAGTAACACTGTGAAATATTACTACAATTTAAAAGAACTGTCTGAATAGGTTTTGAATATTTAAAGCCATTACCCCAGTCTTCAGTGTCACATGATCCTTCATAAATAATTCTAATATGCTGATTTGGTGCTCAAGAAACATTTGTTGAAAAAAGTTATGCTGCTTATTTTTAGTGAAACGTGATACATTTTGGTCAAAAGAACAGCATTCATCAGAAATAGAAATTTTGTAACAATGTAAAAGTCTTTACAGTCACTTTTGATCAGTTTAATGCATCCTTGTTGAATACAAGTACTTCTATCAAAAAAAAAAATCTTACTTGAACAATAGTGTATATGCATTTTACATGCACAACTCCTCACAAGAAGCATAGATTTGTTTTTACCAACAGTATATGCATTTATTGATCCTAAACCTTTCCCTTACTACTAGTTCAATGTTGCATGCTCATCTACTGCGCTAGTGTGCTAAAACAGTTCTAGTATAGGTCTAGTGGCAATCAAAAAAAAAGTCATCATCACTACTGTACATCTACTTGCATAGAGAAGACAAATGGCAGCAAGTTGTTATGAATAAGACCATGTTAATAAATTAAGAACACAAACCACTCTTGATGCCTGCATATGGCTGTAATATCATTTGTGACATTGCATCAGGTTTTTAATGCATTGAATTAATGCAATGGATATTTTTTCAGCCCTTAAATAAGAAAACTTATTTATAAAACATCATGTCCAGTAAAAAAACTATTTAATACCAACTAAAACATATTCTGAATCACAACAGAAGCTACCGGTTTATTATTTCTAAGAGTAGGTTTAAATTGGAATAAATGTTTGATATGACCTCATTCAGATTCTATTTTTAATTCATTTTACTAAATAAACTGGTTTATGTTAAGCAATATTATGCTATGCACGTACCAAAATGAAGATACTATACTAGCAAATAGGAGCTGACTTGATTGTTGTACATAATACAATATAATATACTATTTAATATGTTCAGGTTGTTAATCCCTTTTTCAGACTATGTGGAGTAAAGAATTCCCAAGAAACATTTCCTACTGAGTGAGAGTGTTATTTCATCCTGCATGAACAGGACATTCTGTGCATGTTAATACCCATATGTGCACCAGTGACAGTGACATATGACCAACCAGAGCCATATGACCTCAGAGCACAACAGCACTGCATAATTTATCTCAAATGTTCATTTTAGGGTTCTAATCAAATCAGAATAAAAAAAATAAAAAAAAATAAAAAAAAACACAATCTAATGAGAATGTTGTCAGAGAGCTGACAAATATTAGATAAGGCTTGAGTTTTGCTTTTAATTCAGCAACCAGTGGTGAAGAGAGTGGACCATAGTGCTCTGTGTCTAAGGCTGTGAACAATGTGCATATACAGACAGACAGATGGAAAGAACATATAGAATAATGTAGAAATAACCACTCACCTTCTTTTGATCCTGCCACAACTTCAGCTGAAACACAAAAGACGAAATACCACTGAATTAAACTGTAAATATATCAATTATATTAGGGCTGGACAATATATCGAACGATATGATCATGCGCATCTCGTCAGTAAAGCCGGTTCCATGATTAGCGGTAAATCCCCATCACCTGCTTTCAAATGGAGCTGCAGTTAATACACAGAGCCGTAGTTCACTGACAAGCTACGCTATATCGAGTTCATTATCAAAGGCGATTCATCTTCAATAATGAACTCGATATAGCGTAGCTTCTCAGTGAACTACAGCTCTGTGTATTAAACTGCAGCTGTGTGAAAGCAGGTGATGGGGATTTACCGCTAATCATGGAACCGGCTTTACTGACGAGATGCGCATGATCATATCGTTCGATATATTGTCCAGCCCTAAATTATATATATATGTGTGTATATATATATGTGTGTGTGTGTGTGTGTGTATATAGAAACAACACAATAACTTCTAATTGAATGAGACCAGTGATTTATTATTTGGTTGTTCATGTGGTTAGTGTATTTACTTATTGAATGAGTCAGGTGATTTTTTATTTTGTTTTTCATGTGGTTAGTGATCTATCATACGCTCATTATATCTTTCCTTGTCCCCTGAGACGGTGCGGTACGCCAAAACACACAAACAAATAAACATCACTTACACTGAACTCTGCAAATCTACAAATCAACATCACAGGACGACAAAAGCTGCTTGTGACCAATCAACTAGAATGTGAGAATGTTTATGACTGATATTAAAACAACATTATTTACCACACTGAAGAAAACTGATGCAACTTATGATCCAGAGTTTGAAATGGAACTCTGAAATGGAGACTGAAATTTTGAGCACACTCCAAAAAAAAAGTGTCTGCCAAATGCACATATAAGTATCCTTATATGTAAATTAACATCAACATGATTCCCAAACTAACCCACATGAGCAGTACAATTCTAATATTGGTAAAACTTGAAGCAATTATCTGAGGAAATATATATTATTTGCACTGACAATATAGGGCTAGGTACGGTTGCACCAGCCATTTGTAAGGTCTTACTTAAATTAGAACGCAAAGTCCACACTACAGGCTTAGTAACTACTAACGTTAGCTTTTTTAGGTATTTCTTAAACTAGTTGTTCGTAAGGTAGGACGTAGCTAGTAGTTTGTAAGCTCTCCGTAAAGTAATGTCGTATAATATGATGTTTACCCTAAGACCCAATATAAGCCTTCAAATATGTGAGCAGAACTTGTTTAAATGCTGTTAATTTCAATTTATCCTTCATTCTAACTTCTTTTGCCTCACATAATTAATGGTAAAAATAAGTTTCCATTAAAAACGATACTTAATCATGAATAACATTAGCCTATAGATAATCTATATTTATATGTAAATAACATTCAGAAAGTGTCATTGAAATGATTAGGATCAATAAATACTGAATGAAAAAAAAAACATATGAAATCCCATTTATTTATTATGACCGATTTCATTTGACATGCGCAATTCAGACTGAAGAACACAGAGGCAACCTGTAGATTGGGTGTTTAAAAAAAACTAAGTATGTTTATTCACATACAGTTCTCTCTCTTAATATGTACTTGAGTGTAAATGTCAGCAGCATCATATATTTTTAAAGAATTGAAGGTTGTCGGGTAAAAATTTTATTTTGTGTGTTTTAAATTTTATGAGTACTACAACCACCCCCACCTCCCCCCACCCCACCGCGCGCAGCATCACACGCGCGAGAACCTGACAGCCCACCGCCAATGTATGCTCCACCGTTTCACACACACCTGTGAGAAACCTATGAGATACCTAACACTATAATACATATTATACACATAATATCCTTTCACCAATTAAGATTTATTAGTTACTCCATAACATATACAAGTAGACCATAAATGTTATACATTACTGCAATCACTTCCGAACATTTTGTACAGGAGGCATAGCCCATGGAAACTTCTTCCACCTGAAAATCTTGTCAGAAATAAAAGTTAAACTGAGGACATTATTTGTAAATAAATAAATCAAAACATTAAATAAATGTGCAAAACCAGCAGTTATCAATATTAAAATCAGTTTGCTAAAAACAAACAACAATTTTTTTTTTTATAATTTTCCATGCATAGTGTTTAAACTTTTGCATCGTTTAACATCGTTTAAGGTTGCAGATTTGGCTTTTTTAAGTAGTGCGTCAGTGAAAGTCTCTTTGTACAAATGCTGCCTTTGGAGGCAATCATGACTTTTCTTGTCACCAGAGAACTAACATCTCTGTGCTCAGGCTAGCACGACATTGTGTTTTGTTTTAGTGACCAAGCTGAAAATCCTTTCACAGTCTGCATTGCTGTGAAAATTACCACACACACCCCCAAGCATAACTGTGGAGAGGTTTGCAATATTTTTGTTAGTCTAACCAATAGGAGGCGGAGTGAGCTAATAAACTAGGCCTAAGTAGTAATGTGTTAAAGATGAGAGTAAGACCAGGTTAACACTTAGCCTTCTGAATTACACTGCGCAAACCAGAAGTAATACTACCCCACTGGACGGAAGAAGGGCTGGTTCTCCACAGAACATAAAATATTCATTTTATTTTATTTTTCGTGTTCGCATTTATGAGGAAAAAACAATGTTATGGACGTGACAGTTCTCAGTTACGGACGGTTTTTGAGCGCTCTGAAAGCGGCACTAAAAGTTGCTTTACAACTAATTTTTCACAGAGACCTCAAAAGAAAGCACAAAGCCTTTCTTTAAAGTGAATTTCGTTTTGTATAAATTGTATCTTAATTTTAATCAGTTTCATCAAGCAATTGCCTGGATTTAATAAATAAGAAGTAAATACAGAAGACAAGAGATAATCACGACACGGAGGCGGCAGCGCCTGAACTGGAGCTCGCCTCATAAATTAACCGAAACTCAGCGCCTACTTGACTCACAGACCTGTCTATTTTTAAAACAGAACAATTCAAAACGAAAGAAAACAGACTGCTCTCTGCTTATGTAACGTTAATCCGTATGAAATGTGCATTTTCTCTGGCGCGTTTGCTTTTTTGTAGATCGCGAGATTGAATAGTGAGATTTTTGTTTGCAGTCGACGAGTCATTGTCAACTTCATCTTTGCAGCTGACACAGAAACTGCATTTTTCTCCAGCGCATTCACTACTGCGAAGATCCATTACTTTTTTGCCGGTTCTTTGTGACCGCTTTTAGGTGCTTTATTTGCAGCGCAACCCTTACATGTTACATGAACGCGTGAACTGAACTGTGCTCGTCACAGCTGGACTGCCTGTTATGATGTCAAGGTCATTTTTAATGTTCATAAATTCAATTAGGCTACAAAATAGCCTAACTGTTACCTTTATCTTACGTTAATCAGCACCTGGCCTGTCTAAAACCTTCTAGATTTCTAACAGTCCACCACTTTTCTAACTGCCAACTAATATCCCCAACTAATGGGAAGGATGGCCGGTTTGATAAGAGCATATTGACACTATGAACGTTTTTGCTCATCAGCCTTTTATTTTTTAATATAATTATGTTTCTGGGGATGGGGAGTATTTGTGTGTGTGAGACTGGGCTCGTTACCTGTTGCCCCTTGGTGACTGATGTCGACGTCCGGTCTTGCAGACGGTGCAGAACGCATGATGAGGTAGCCTGGACATCTGGAGGCAAAGGCCATCTCTCACGATAGCGGTCTAAAAAATCTTTGTGTTTTCCGAACCTTTTTTTGTGGCGGTTCAGCCAGGCATGAAAGCCTAGTATCTTATCCGGCCAGTCTGGCTTGCTTGAGAGGCACTGTGACTGAATTGAATTGAGCGTGAAGCTTGTGGATAGGAGGGGCAGGGGGGCGGGCGGGTTAACATGCAGCGCTCTGATTGGCCGAAAGCTTTTCACTCCACTTACACGCTGTGGCTCAGCGGCAGAATCAGCGTCATAGATTGCATAGAAAACTGAAATCGGCGCTAAATGCCGAGAAGCAACAAAATGCGTACCTAGAGAGCAGCGAATCGTACAAGCGTACTTATGGGTCAAAATGCGTGCCGAGTACGAACATGCGTACATGTTGGCAGGTCGGGTAAAAGAAGAATATTGATGCAGTTCATTCAGTCTGCTATTTTATTCCAACCGTTACTCCTGACCAGACGCTTCCGTAAATATTTAGTTTATATGTAGAGTTACGCTTCAGCTAAGTGTAATGGTGACCATTTACGTCAAAAAAAAGTTGTAACTTGCGTACAGCTGGTGAATAAGCCCCGGATGAATTAGCGAATCATAAAGGGGTACTTACATAAACTCCTGTCCCCAGACATGTTGCTCCAACCAGGACATAATACAGAGTGTTTTCGCCACCCCCTCCTGCTGGCCCTGATGACATCTGGGCTTTCTGTACCATCTCCAGTCTTCTCCCATGTCTCAGTACTGAGAAGTCAATCATAATAACTATATACATATATAAAATGATACATGTATGTACCATTTTCATGTATTTTATATACACAGCATATTAAATGCAATATGCAAGTAAACTGTCCACTTTATTGTTTAAAATAACTGTTGTAAATAATGTCAAAATAAGGATAAAATGTCCCATCGTTATTTAGCATAACAAATATTTTAATGTAAAAATGAAACAACATACTTATTCTAATCCGTATTTACTAACATGTATAAATGAATAAGTGGTCATACTAAAACTATTAAAAACTTCTTGATGACAAATGGGTAAAGCCTAGTGGTTCAAAAGATAATGGCAAAGACTGGAAAAGATTTTAAATGACACTTGATTAGTAATTTGGGGCTCCTTAAATAGAGTAATTTAATGTCATCTAATGATTCTTGTTCTAAACATTTCTGACAAGATTTTTTTGGTATACTAACTATTGTTACACTGAGTGACATTTTTTCATTCATGGGGAAATGTTTAAACAGGACACATTTTAACGTACGAAGAAAAAAAAATTAAAGCTGCTTTATTTCCCAAGAATATACAGGTGCATCTCAATAAATTAGAATGTCATGGAAAAGTTCATTTATTTCAGTAATTCAACTCAAATTGTGAAACTCGTGTATTAAATAAAATCAGTGCACACAGACTGACGTAGTTTAAGTCTTTGGTTCTTTTAATTGTGATGATTTTGGCTCACATTTAAAAAAAAAAAAAAACACCAATTCACCAATTAAATGTGAGCCAAATTCATCACAATTAAAAGAACCAAAGACTTAAACTACGTCAGTCTGTGTACATTACATTTACATTTAGCAGACGCTTTTATCCAAAGCGACTTACAAATGAGGACAATGGAAGCAATCAAAAACAACAAAAGAGCAATGATATATAAGTGCTATAACAAGTCTCAGTTAGCTTAAACACAGTACACGTAGCAAGGGATTTTAAATAATATAATAAATAAAAAGAAAACAGATAGAATAGAAAATGAATAGAGCAAGCTAGTGTTAGAGGTCTTTTTTTATAATTGTATAATAAATGAAAAGAAAATAGATAGAATACAAAAAGATTAGAAAGGTAGTTAGATTTTTTTTTTTTTAAATAGAATTAGAATAGTGAGTGCAAAAGTTAGAGGGTCAAATAAAGATGGAAGAGATGTGTTTTAAGCCGATTCTTGAAGATGGCTAAGGACTCAGCATTAAATTTATTTAATATACAAGTTTCACAATTTGAGTTGAATTACTGAAATAAATGAACTTTTCCACAACATTCTAATTTATTGAGATGCACCTGCATGTCTGTAATAAAATATTTTTCTTTTTTTCATGGTTTTCAATTTTTCTTAGCTTCAGGATATAAAACGTTTTCGATATTTTGTGATTTTTTTTTAACTTGAAAATTAAATAGATTGCACTACTTTAAGTCGTTTAGTGTATGATTACCAGTTTTTTCTGTAACAATTTACGAGCGTATGTGTGTATGATACCGAATGTTTTTCCTAATATTTGTTCTATACTGTAAAGTATTGTAATGCGCATACGAAGCTAACAGACACCATCTTGCGACTCAAAATGGTTACTAGGACAACCAAATGTAAATAATAATTATAATAAAATGAAACCTTTATCGGAGAAAATTACACATTTTAAGTCTAAAGTCTACTTGACCAGAACTTAAAATCAACATTTAAATGTCCATGTATTTATTTAGTTGATATACCCGTGTAGTAAACCGGAAAGTATATAGTCAACCGGTTATTATTGTGAAATAGCGTCACGGAACTGTCAGAGCCACACGCGTGTGACTTAATGTTCACCGACCTTGGCCCAAAAATTACTGCAGCTTTTCGTGCAGTCCTGCATTAACCCACACAAGCGTTTTCGATACAAATAGTCATTTTGACAGAATTCCCATATAGCGTTTTTCTGCTGAAAATGTGCGTGACCTCGTGAGGAAACTTGTCCATATGCGGTGTGACCGCAGACAGCACTGAATGAAACTTCAACAGTGTTTATCTAACGTTACTCAATTCTGTTTTGTTAGTTTCAACTATCGCCACAGGCAATATAAAGTGCCTAGCATCTGGACAGCACGCACCAAACTAGACCTTTATCCTACCGGCGCCTGGACTTGCGTTTCCACAAGAAACTTTTCTGCTAGAAGTGAAGTTCATAGGTGATTAGCAGAGCCTCAGACTTCTGCCTTTTTTTCAACTTGCCTGATTTTCTCGCATTCTGCAGACACAGGGTGGATGAGGCCCGGACCAGCGGAGCCAGTTTATTCCATACTGCCTTGCACTTAAACATCACGGCTCTGCTGTGCTTTTCGGTAAGACAGCCCGGGGAAGTTCACAGCCACGCTCACCGTGCAACTCTAGCAGGCCGGAGTCCTTCTCAGGTCACACAGCTCCTGCAGGCGCTTCCGGGTTCGGCTGACGGCCCGCCCTCTTTCTGCACTGATTGGCTGCGGCACTGACAAATTTGTGAGTGATTGGTTAGATTTTCTGCCAGTTATAATTTATCAGCGTTACTCAATTGCCGATTGGTTATTTGTGGGGTACGCCTTAACGACGTATTCTTCTTCTTCTTCTTTTTTTTTCATTTCAAGCATCTCAGCAGAACAAAATAGTCTTACATAAACGCAACTGTAAGTCCTTACAGACGGAGACATTCATATTATTCATACTATAAAAGAGAAATAAAGCACCATACAAGACATTAATCCAAATAAAATAAAATAAAATAAAAATATATTCATGCAATCATAAACAATGTAGGGGATTAAACATAATCACACTTATTAAACAAGTCAAATAATTTCTTGGCCTTATCACTTCTCATAATTTTCAGGACCTCTGTATACATGGCAAGCTCCTTTTTAAAGACATTAAACTGGGGTGCTGTTTTCAGAACTTTACATTTGTGAATAAAGTATTTTAATATGAGAAGTAAACAATTTACAACAAAGTTTACACTTTTGTCCTCCAAATGAACTCCAATTTTCAACATGTTCCAAGTAATAGATGGAAAAATAGATATTCTATGTTTAAACCAATGACGTACTTCAGTCCAAACGAATTAACCAGATAACAATGGAGAAATACGTGTTATACAGTTTCTACATCATTATTACAGAATTGACAAATATTACAATCCACTTTAAATCTTAATCTCAGAAATTCCTTAGCAGGATAAATATCGTACAACATTTTAAAGTGCACTTCTTTATATTTTGGTGGATGAGGAAATAACAAATACTTCTATCTAAATTCATTAACTGATTCCCCATTTAGATGTTGAAAAATATAGTTCCTTCTTATTGGACCAGGATAGTTTTCCTGCTCAAGACAATTTCTTATGAACTTATTAATACACTTCTCATCTGCAAAATTATTTTGCCTATAATTTAAGATCCAAAATCTTGGGAATGATAGTGGAGTATGTTAAAACCCCTCTTTAACATATTAAGGAATGGTAAAGGAATACTTTTAATAACTTTCAAATAAACTTTTTACTCACAATTAAAATTAAATTTAGTGCAGAAATCATTATAACTAAAAAGCAGCCATTCTTATCCATAATATGCAACACTGACCAAATACTTCTTTGCCAACAGTCCTCCAAAAATAAAGATTTTCTTTTAAATAAAATACAATGATTATTCCATAAAGAAACATTATGAGGACTAAAGTTATGTTTAAACTGCATTTTCCAATACAAGAGGAATTGTTTATGAAAATCTGACAGTTTCAGTGGAATTTTAGATATCTCAAAGTCACACTGTAAAAAAAAAAAACTTAATACTTCTAAACAAACTGGATGGAATTGCAAACCAGTATGAATGCACTTTTTTAATAAAAGACTGAAGCCATTTAAGTTTAAGTACTCCATTCATAATATCAAAATCTACTGCCTTTAACCCACCATCCTCATATTCTCTTATTACGTCCCACTGTATTCAAGGTATATAGACTGATTTTTCTTATTAATATGTTCTAAATGACTTGAATTTACAACTAAGGAAAATCCCAAATTCGGTATCTCAGAAAATTAGAATATTACTTAAGACCAATACAAAGAAAGGATTTTTATAAATCTTGGCCAACTGAAAAGTATGAAGATGAAAAGTATGAGCATGTACAGCACTCAATACTTAGTTGGGGCTCCTTTTGCCTGAAATACTGCAGCAGTGCTGCGTGGCATGGAGTCAATCAGTCTGTGGCACTGCTCAGGTGTTATGAGAGCCCAGGTTTGCTCTGATAGTGGCCTTCAGCTCTTCTGCATTGTTGGGTCTGGCATATCGCATCTTCCTCTTCACAATACCCCATAGATTTTCTATGGGGTTAAGGTCAGGCGAGTTTGGTGGCCAATTAAGAACAGGGATACCATGGTCCTTAAACCAGGTACTCCTTTGGCACTGTGTGCAGGTGCCAAGTCCTGTTGGAAAATGAAATCTGCATCTCCATAAAGTTAATCAGCAGCAGGAAGCATGAAGTCATCTAAAACTTCCTGGTATATGGCTGTGTTGACCTTGGACATCAGAAAACACAGTGGACCAACACCAGCAGATGACATGGGACCCCAAACCATCACTGACTGTGGAAACTTTACACTGGACCTCAAGCAACGTGGATTGTGTGCCTCTCCTCTCTTCCTCCAGACTCTGGGACCCTGATTTCCAAAGGAAATGCAAAATTTAATTTCATCAGAGAACATAACTTTGGACCACCCAGCAGCAGTCCAGTCCTTTTTGAAGCGAGACGCTTCTGACGCTGTCTGTTGTTCAAGAGTGGCTTGACACAAGGAATGCGACAGCTGATACCCATGTCTTGCATACATCTGTGCGTAGTGGTTCTTGAAGCACTGAATCCAGCTGCAGTCCACTCTTTGTGAATCTCCCCCACATTTTTTAATGGGTTTTGTTTCACAATCCTCTCCAGGGTGTGGTTATCCCTATTGCTTGTACACTTTTTTCTACCACATCTTCACCTTCCCTTTGCCTCTCTATTAATGTGCTTGGACACAGAGCTCTGTGAACAGCCAGCCTCTTTTGCAATGACCTTTTGTGTCTTGTCCTCCTAGTGCAAGGTGTCAGTGGTTGTCTTTTGGACAACTGTCAAGCCAGCAGTCTTCCCCATGATTGTGTAGCCTACAGAACTAGACTGAGAGACCATTTAAAGGCCTTTGCAGGTGTTTTGAGTTGATTAGCTGATTAGAGTGTGGCCCCAGGTGTCTTCGATTTTGAACCTTTTCACAATATTCTAATTTTCTGAGATACTGAATTTGAGATTTTCGTTAGTTGTCAGGTAAAATCATCAAAATTAAAAGAAATAAACATTTGAAATATATCAGTCTGTGTGTATTGATTGAATATAATATACAAGTTTCACATTTTGAATGGAATTAGTGAAATAAACTTTTTGGTGATATTCTTATTATATGCCCAGCACCTGTATATATATATATATATATATATATATATATATATATATTGCTTTGCCTTAAAATCTTTCGTAAAAAAAAAAAAAAAGATTGGGGTCAGTAATTTTTTGTTTTGTTTCTTTTTTTGAAAGAAACTAATACTTTTATTTTTTGCTTTGCATTAAAAATTTTCGTAAAAGAAAAGACGGGTCAGTAATTTTTTTCTTTCTTTTTTGAAAGAAATTAATACGTTTATTTAGGAAACATGTCATTTTTTTTTTAAATTGATAGAATAGACTTATATTGTTAGAAAAAGATTTCTTTTTTGAATACATTAACTTTTTATTCATCAAAGAATCCTAAATAAAGTATCATAGTGTCCAAAAAAAAAAAATGTAAACAGCACATCTGTTTCTAACATGTGACACTAGAGACTGGAGTAATGGCTGATGAAAATTCAACAGTGCATCACAGAAATAAGGTAAAAATTAAAGTATATTAAAATAAATAAAATACAAAAACATTATTTTAAAGCTGTAATAATATTTCACAAATTTACTGTTTTTTATTCTGTATTTTTGATCAAATAAATGCAATCTTGATGAGAACTTACTGATCCCACTTGTGCCCTGTTTATTAACAGTGCATGGTAAAACAATGAAAAAGCAGCATTAACAACAGTTAATGCAGTTTTCAGATCACTCATACGCCTCTGGTTTCTCACATGCAATCACAGTGATAGAAAGCGGGGTGGCGCCGTAACCGCGGGACTTTCCAGCGAGGAAAACAAAAGTGACATGCGGAAGAGCCCTGAACAGACCTTTGACTCCTTCAGGATACGACAGGAAAAACTACTTTCTCTCTGTCATGCGAACATTCTGTAAAACACTGTCGGAACATGACATCAAACTTACCAGTCAGCCCCAATTATAGCCAGCTGGACGAAAACATATCTGAAAACAAAACTGCAAAAGGGCAGTACATATTCTTATTGATTCTGACTTTAATATTAAGCACGGAGACGTTCATCACGGCTTTTCTTCTTTATGATTTCTCCGAGGATATTCAAAGAGTGAGTTAAATCGTATATTCTTAAATTGTTATCATCTTTAAACAAAAAATACTGTTATTTATACAAAGAATATGATTCTGTAATTCGTTAAATAAGTTTTTTTTTCTTTTTTTTTCTTTAAAAACTCGTGAAACAGGCAAAGATGGAGGGTATCCAATCCACTGTCTCTCCACAGATCTTACCCAACCGACAAATCAAGCAGGTATCGCAAGCTGTGACTTGTTCAATCAAGAACTGAAACAAACCGCACAGCAGGTATTTAAAACTGCTTCAAGACCTGAATATATTTTGTTATGGTGAGAAATATAGCTATGTAAGATGTTCCATAATAAAACTAGATTCCTTTTTTAACAGAGACTGTTGATGGACATACAGAATTATGTACTGGAAACATTAGGAGGTAAAATAAATACATTCTAATAATAGAATAATAATAATAAGAAATAATAAGAAAATAAATTAATAAGAAATACTATTCTAACTCTTGCGCTAGTAAAATGTTAAACTTGAAAAAGATTTTTAAACTTTATGCCTGTGTTTGTAAAAATAATATACTGTTTAGACTTGCTTTGGGGGATTTAAGCCTTAGCTGATTTGTGAAGTCAGACCCCGCACCCCCACAGCTCGCACCCTGATTCAAGCATTGTATTTAGGCTAATTGAAAGTGTGTTTACAGAACATAACGTCACTGAGATTTTCAAACCAGCTGTGCACGTAGGGGCAAAACAAGAGCTTAAACAATATCAAAGGCTGCAGAAAAATGGTAAGATCTAACCCCACAGCTCACATTGTACAATATAACGTGGATAAGTTTAATAGTGTAATGATAACAGGGTTCATCCTTTTTTTTTTTTTTACTTTCTGCAGACGGAGTGCGTGCACTGGATCGTATACAGTGGGACAACATGAACGGCCAGTCCAGTCAGGAAGGGTTAATGCGCCTGAGTTCCGATGGAGAAATAGCGGTGCCACGCGACGGAATTTACTTCGTTTTCTCTCAGGTTAATTTCGAAACACAATTAGGACCGATTGTGCACTTTACGCAGTACTTATACAAGACGACAGCATCCTATCCACGACCAGTGATGCTCGCAAAATCTGTAATGACTCCCTGCGTGAGCGTAAACTCTACTGTACAGCTTTATTCCAGCCATCAGGGGGCGCTGTTCCGCTTAGAAAAGGGCGATAGGCTCTCCTTGTACGTGCTGAATATAAGCGCCGTTCGCTTCCCACAGGAAGCTACTTACTTTGGGGCATTCATGATTAACTAAGCAAAACAGCAGCAAGTTGTTTCGTTGAATTCTTACAGAGATGTTATGTTTGTCATTTTTGTTTCCAGATAGATATTAAAACAATGTACTGAGATTATAAATAAAACATTTTATCCACATCAAGACTAAATAGCCTTTTTTTTTTTTTTTTTTGCAGTTTTAATGCAACGTTTATTGTAAATGAAAGCCCTTTGTATGCTGAAATTACAAATGACAGTTTATTTTTTTGACATCAAAACTAAAATTTTTTTTTTAAGTTTATTTTTGCACTGTTTTAATGAAATGTTTATTGTACGTTGAAGTTCATATGTGAATTATATGTTTTAGTCATGTTGTTGTAAGTGTAGGTGTTTTTAGTCAACAGCCAAAACAGCTCAAAAGCAGTGTAAGATAATTTTATGTAGGCTAATTAAAGAAATTAAAGAAAGTTATGATTATACACAGATTTCTTAAACGATCCTGATCCTGTAAAACCATGCTCTGATTTTAGTAACAAAAAAAATATATATATATATTTAGTTATATATTCTTCATATTTTTGCCTCATCATTTTTAACCATAGTAAACTGAAAAAAAAAAAAAGTTATAAAATACAAAATAATATATGTAAAAAAAATTGTTTACATAGTTAAATGTGGTACACATACTCTTAAAATCCAATACAAAAAATATGGGAAAAGAGGTGCATAGACTATCCGTGTCATTGATTTTTTTCTAGAATGTCAATGGCAAGATTTTCTCTTCTCTTTCAGGTGAAAGATGAGGATGTTTAGCCAGTTTTATTCAGTTTAGAAGCATCAGTCTTACACTGGGGAATGAAGTGAGAGCTTTATTTAATAAATAAGGGTCCATTTTGGTACCTTAAAGGTACATATTAGTACTTAAAGTGTACATATTAGAACCCAATAGGTACAAAAGTGTACCTTTTGAAAAGGTACAGCCCCAGTGACAGCTTTTGTACCTTTATTTCTGAGAGAGTATTATATTCAAAATGTTGGTAAATGCAGATTGACAATTTTTACAGAAATCACGAGGCTGTTAGGCTATTTTTAATTATAAAACAGAGAAATTTTAGTTAAAGAAGTTGCAGATCTGCAACAGAACAATATTCAGTTGTGCATGTTTCACTTTTTGGCACATCATAACATACAGTCGTGGCCAAAAGTTTTGAGAATTACATAAATATTGGAAATTGGAAAAGTTGCTGCTTAAGTTTTTATAATAGCAATTTGCATATACTCCAGAATGTTATAAAGAGTGATCAGATGAATTGCATAGTCCTTCTTTGCCATGAAAATTAACTTAATCCCCAAAAAAACCTTTCCACTGCATTTCATTGCTGTCATTAAAGGACCTGCTGAGATCATTTCAGTAATCATCTTGTTAACTCAGGTGAGAATGTTGACGAGCACAAGGCTGGAGATCATTATGTCAGGCTGATTGGGTTAGAATGGCAGACTTGACATGTTAAAAGGAGGGTGATGCTTGAAATCATTGTTCTTCCATTGTTAGCCATGGTGACCTGCAAAGAAACGCGTGCAGCCATCATTGCGTTGCATAAAAATGGCTTCACAGGCAAGGATATTGTGGCTACTAAGATTGCACCTAAATCAACAATTTATAGGTTCATCAAGAACTTCAAGGAAAGAGGTTCAATTCTTGTAAAGAAGGCTTCAGGGCGTCCAAGAAAGTACAGCAAGCGCCAGGATCGTCTCCTAAAGAGGATTCAGCTGCGGGATCGGAGTGCCACCAGTGCAGAGCTTGCTCAGGAATGGCAGTAGGCAGGTGTGAGCGCATCTGCACGCACAGTGAGGCGAAGACTTTTGGAAGATGGCCTGGTGTCAAGAAGGGCAGCAAAGAAGCCACTTCTCTCAAAAAAAAAAAAAACATCAGGGACAGATTGATCTTCTGCAGAAAGTATAGTGAATGGACTGCTGAGGACTGGGGCAAAGTCATATTCTCCGATGAAGCCCCTTTCTGATTGTTTGGGTCATCTGGAAAAAGGCTTGTCTGGAGAAGAAAAGGTGAGCGCTACCATCAGTCCTGTGTCATGCCAACAGTAAAGCATCCTGACACCATTCATGTGTGGGGTTGCTTCTCATTCCAAGGGAGTGGGCTCACTCACAATTCTGCCCAAAAAACACAGCCATGAATAAAGAATAGTACCAAACACCCTCCAACAGCAACTTCTTCCAACAATCCCAACAACAGTTTGGTGAAGAACAATGCATTTTCCAGCACGATGGAGCACCGTGCCATAAGACAAAAGTGATAACTAAGTGGCTCGGGGACCAGAATGTTTAAATTTTGGGTCCATGGCCTGGAAACTCCCCAGATCTTAATCCCATTGAGAACTTGTGGTCAATCCTCAAGAGGCGGGTGGACAAACAAAAACCCACTAATTCTGAAAAACTCCAAGAAGTTATTATGAAAGAATGGGTTGCTATCAGTCAGGATTTGGCCCAGAAGTTGATTGTGAGCATGCCCAGTCGAATTGCAGAGGTCCTGAAAAAGAAGGGCCAACACTGCAAATACTGACTCTTTGCATAAATGTCATGTAATTGTCGATAAAAGCCTTTGAAATGTATGAAGTGCTTGTAATTATATTTCAGTACATCATAGAAACAACTGAAACAAAGATCTAAAAGCAATTTAGCAGCAAACTTTTTGAAAACTAATATTTATGTAATTCTCAAAACTTTTGGCCACGACTGTACACTGCAAGGAATTACAATCCATTTCTGTTATGAAAAAAGAACAGTTCTGACCTTCGGGGCTTTGAAAATAAAAGCTTCCTAAGGGTGAACTGGGGCTGAGGGGTCATGTTTGCATCTATTATATCATTGTTAATTTCTACTATGCCCTCATTATGGCTTACATCGTTATTGACATCAATGAGTGTCAATGAGTGTGTGTGTGACCCTGGACCACAAAACCAGTCATAAGGGTCAGTTTTAGGAAACTGAGATTTATACATCACCCAAAAACTGAATAAATAAGCTTTCCATTGATGTATGGTTTGTTAGGATCGGACAATATTTGGCCAAGATAGGCCTACAACTATTTGAAAATCTTGAATCTGAGGGTGCAGAAAAAAAAAAAAAAAAAAAAATATATATATATATATATATATATATATATATATATATATATATATATTAAGAAAATCGCCTTTAAAGTTGTCCAAATTAAGTTCTTATGCATATTACTAATCAAATTAAGTTTTGATATATTTACAGTAGGAAATTTACGAAATATCTTAATGGAACATGATCTTTATTTAATATCCTAATGATTTTTGGCATAAAAGAAAAATCAATAATTTTTACCCATACAATGTAGTTTTGGCTTATTCTACAAATATACCCCAGTGACTTAAGACTGGTCACATATTCAACTCTCTCGCCCTGAAAGACATTCTGTAACCACAAACCAAATTTTATGACAACAATTCAACCAAGACATCAATAAATTATAACTGAAAGTTTATTGATAAACATTTGAGGCATTCTAAAGATGGTTCATTAAAATAAATGGTAAAGAATCTTTTTTTTCCCCTTTACAACCTCCAATTAACTTTGCATCTAAGTGCTTACAAGTTCCTGACACCTCTCTACTGTTATCTGGACCCATTCCTTGCTTAAGAAAGCTTCCAGATCACTGATAATATTTGGTTTTCATGTTACCACTGCTTTCTTCAAATCATAGCAAATATTTTTAATGAGATTTAAATCTGGAGACTGAGCAGTCCACAAGCTTCAGTCTATGCACCGAAGGCATCACAATTTTGACAAAATTGCCTGATACTTCAAAGAATCCATGTCCTTCATATAGTCAAAATTTAACTTCCTATAAAAGCAAACAACCCCTTTACAGGACTGGCCCACCTCCACGTTTGACTGTTGTGACAGTATTCTTATGCTCATAAGCCTTGCCTTTTTTGCACCAGACATACCGCTGATCCATAGATGCAAAAAGTTCCAGTTTGGTCACATCACTCCATAAAACATTCCTCCACAACTCCTTTGATCGGGTCATCCTGCAGGTCTTGGCAGTAAATCAAAGGGTTTTCTCAGTTACTCTAATCAAACTATTTATTCTATACATTCTATAATTTATTCAGGTTTTCTGGTAGAACTCATTTGAAACTTTTAAGGCTGTCTCTAGGAATTTTTAGACTCTTGGAAATCTTTCTGTAGCCATAGACTTTTTAATGTCTAATTTTGAGTATGACCATATCTTTAGCACGTGCATTGGCTAAACGCATGTATGTGTTACAGCTTAAGCTAATTCAGTTATAGAGTTTCTAAAGGCTTAATTATTTTAACAATTTTGTACCCTACCATACAAATAATTTTGGATAACTTAAAAACAGCAATGTTGAGTAATTATAACAGCTGTATAAATAAAAAATCCTATAACTCAAATATGACATCATATTATTGACATTATAACTTCTAATATGCCACTAAACTGTTTTATATAAGGGGTAAATAAGGGACTACTTTTATTATTGCTTTTCTTTACCTAGTGATTGAGTTGAATGGTGACTGAGGATATTGACAATTTCATTTTAAAATTTAAGGCTGCTGTTTTTTCTTCTTTGTAGCAGCTGCACAAAGACAAATCACAAAATTTAAATCTCAAATGCTGCCAGCAACACTGGACTGTATGTAACATGTAGGTATGAATTTATTTAAAGTTGTCTAGAAAGGCAAGCGTTGCAGAGGACAAGATGGACAATAGCTAATCTCTACTTTAGAAAAGGTCACTGCTGGGTGAAATACAAAAGAGAAGAAATGAATAAAAAGGAAAAACGGCTATACAAAGCTGAATGTCCAGTCTGGAGCTATTTCCATGCACAGATAAACCCTCATACATAGATGAAGAATCTTCAGTAAGAAATCATAAGCGTAAGGGTTCCTTTACCCCAACACTGGGCTCAATTGGTTTCTGAAAACAGTCCCTTAAGGCTCCTGCTGGAGATGGGAGATCTTACAGAGTAACTTAAAACATACACTTCAACCTGTTTAAAACATTTGCCTACACAAATTCATTTGTGAATGTGAAATGCATACACAGGTCCTTTCAAAACCACAATTTGCACTTAAAAATATTATACAGTATGTAAAAAAAACAAACAAACAAAAAAAAAAGAAAGAAAGATGTTTGGCTGGTGGTTTCAGAATCTGCGGCGTTTGTTGGGGCCAAAGTCAACAGGAGGTCCAGGACGAGGGAAAGGAAGAGGGAGACCACCTGGATTACCAGCAGGCCCCTGCTGATAGAGAGAAACACAGAAGTTTACATACTGTACACTTTGCATGTTAAACTGAAAACTGTCAATGTGTGTTGAGAAATCTGTACCTCACTTGAAGCCAAACTGGCAGCTCCTGCTGTTGTGGTATTTCCAGCCATTGGGTTCCTGTTCATGGCCATTCCCTGACCTTACCCCAAGAGAGAAAAAGCAATGTCAAGTTCAAATGGGTAAAAACAAACAAACAAAACCATGACAAGAAAGAAAGAACAAATCTAGTATTTTATATTACTGACCCGGCAATGAGACCTACATCTTAAGTAGGACAAAACAACAGGATTCCCCCTTGTGTTGTGTTCTCTCATTTTGACCCACAGAGGATTTTTCTTTAAATGCTAGTTATCGCATTGCACTCAAACTTACTGGCTTTGCTCATCCAAGATATAACAATTCCCCAAAAGAATGATTTTTTTTTTTGGATCTTTATTTTTCTGGTCAAAAATGACTACAGTACTAAAAAATGCTTATAAATTCCCCCTGTATTCTATATTATAATCGAATAGTGGGTTCAATCTTTTTATCAACCGGCTTTCTTTCAAATAGCACAGGTTTTTTAATTTCTTTTTCAAACTGATCGTAGGCCTCACTGATCTCCTCATTTTTGAGTGAACACTGCCAAAATTATCCACAAATAAGGCTTTTTTTCCACTCCAAAACTGAGGTGCATAAGCTCAGATAAATGAGGCTGATGTCCAATCAGTTCTAAAAAAAAAAAAAAAAAAAATTCTTGTACAAAACCTGTGCTAATTGACAGAAAAGTTGTTGAAAAAAAGATTTAATCTAAGATGTGGTGATAGTATAGGATAATGAGAGAGATTGGCAAACTAAAAGGCTGATCACTCTTAACAGGGAACACCAAATTAGGTAAAGGATTTTCAGCACAGAAAGAGTTAAGCTGTTCTTGCTATGACAATCATATTTAAAATGTTAAAAATTCAGTAGTGTAAAGGTGAGTATAGTGTTGTTGACCACAGTGTGTTTGAGTGCCGTTTCGTACCTCCCATATGCATCCTCATGTCTGGATCCCTCTGAAAAAGCATAAAAATTCAATGAATTAAAAATCCTCAGAAATGCAGACCATAACTGTGGAGCTTGGAAAACTCATACTCACTTTCTCAGAGAAGTTGCCTCCCTGCCCCTGCTGTCTCCTCATCAAGTCCTCAGAGTGGGCACGGAGCTCCTCCTCTCTCCTCCGTCGCTCCTCCTCCTGACGCAGCTCCATCTGTTTCCGTTTCTGCACTTCCTGGTTATGAGCCTCTTCCATTCTCCTCAACTCTTCCTGTCTGCGCAGGAGATCTGAAGCAGAGACAGAGAAACAGACATGACTAACTGCTGTGTGATGTGATTGCTGACTAGGGACGTCTCTAAATCAACTAGTCTGTGGTTTGCCTGAACTACAAGTCATCGAAATAGGCTGATTTTTGATTCACCTGACTATGCTTGGGTTCAAGAACTGCTAAATGAAGTGCAAGGGCTTTGATTTTGAGATTAACTTGATATTACAACTACATTATACTTATAACTTGTATTAAAAACAACAATCATGATGGGACAAATTAAGCACAAAATGTTTTAATATGGAAAATGCATAACAGCTAACACTACACAGTTTCCACCTGGATTTTCCACTAGCTGACAGTTCATGAAGCTTGTCGACATAAGGCCAAAATGGGAAAATGGGTGCTTGTTCACTTGAGTTATGATTGCTGTGTTTAAATGACAAAGACATGATCTGAGAGAAACACTGCCCAAGAGATCATCAGCAGGTTAAATATCTAATCTGCAATCCAAATCCTGTAGTGTGTAATGTGTTTTGACTGGAACTGACATTGGTGACAAAAGACAGTAGTGTGTATTGTGAAAAGAACAGCAATATGACAACTTTCAAAGTTGTGAAGTGAATGGGCGGTATAATTATTTTCCTGTATTTATAAATGCACTGCCATTCTGTTTTTGCTTCAAATGCATTTTCTGCTGAAAAATGTGGACATCATATCACATCGATATGAACCATATTGCTTGTGAATTGAACAAATCAATTCATTTAATATTAAATATTTTATTATTTTGCTGACTTGCATGTCATGTGACCATTGACCCAACACAAGAGAACCGTGAACATGCAATGGGTTAGATGATTGAAATATTAACTTCAACAACAAGGGGGCAAATATTTTAACTCAAAAGGGTTCAGCTGACAACAACAACAACAAAAAAATAATTTCTGTTCTAAAAGATAAGAAAAAAAATGGCCTGTGTGCCCTCACCTTGTCTCATCAACATGACTTGGTGCTCATGTCGTGCTGCTTCCATTTCAGTCTCCAGCTTCTCTTGGGCCTCTTTGATGTTTCTATCAACCTGTTCGAACTGCTGCTTTTCCATTTCCATTAAGGCCTTCCAGCGCATAGCGTACTCGTATTCAAACGAGCCTGGCTGAGCGAACCGGGGTGGCTGCTCACGCTCTCTAATGGACAGAAGACATGTCAGTTTATGTATGTGGTGAGTAGCCATGTAATAAGTGGGATAACATACACTTAAAACGGTCATTGTCCCAAATTAATTATTCAACTCTTCTTTAATGATGTGATATCCTATTATAAAGACACAATTTCCCACACTTCTGTGATCAATTATTTTTTGCTAACTGGAGAACTTTTTAAAAAAAAATTGATAAGTTGCAATTGCAATTTTTATCAAAAAATAAATAAAATCATAGTTCATCTAGAAAAAAATAATATTCACTACACAATATTCCATTACTTTTTATAATTTTGTAAATTTCCACAACTTTTCCGTGTCTGCAAAAACCCTATTTTCAATATTTCCAAGTTTCCCATGCTTCTAGGAAACCTGGATGGATAACCATCTGGTTGCACATTACTGTTTACGTAATGCATTTCAGAACATGAACTTACTTGTGATATAGTGCATTTTTGTTAATAAGTCTCTCAGGAAGTCCCTCATCCTCATCAAGCTGCTCCATCGGCTCCACGGTGACAGGCCTGGGGAAACTGGGTTGGGGCGGGGGTGATAATTATTCAAACTTAAGTAAACCAACTACCATTAACAAACAATTACTGATGAGAGCAGCAGACACTCACGCTGAGAGAAGAAAAGCTCCATCTCCGCAACGGTCCAGAGCTTTCCTGGCAGATGGTTTGTTGGCAAACTCTACAATGCCCTTCCCAGTTGGCCTGCCACGATCATCGACGATGACAATGGCCCGTTCGATCGGACCAAACATGCAGAAGGCCTCCTCCAGGAGCTCATTGGACACAAACTGAGGCAGGTTCTTGACCGTCAGTGCAGCGCCATGAGTGGCAAAACGCACACGGATCTGGCGACCTCGGAACACAGTGTCATCCAGTTCTGCTTTTGCTATGTCCGCAAGAGTCTTTGTTTCCTAATGAGAAGAGAGCAGCAGATCAGGGTTAAAGTTGCATTGGTCCTTTGTTGTTTGAGAACTGATACATCAGAAAGGATTACTGGTACTCCCCTGCCCACCCTTCAAGAACTGTATACATCCAGAGTGAGGAAAAGGGCTCAGAAAATCACTCTGGATCCCTCACATCCAAGTTACCCCATCTTTGAACTTTTGCCATCTGGCCGGCGCTTCAGAGTCGCAAATACCAGGACAGTCAGGCACAAGAACAGTTTCTTCCCCCAGGCAATCTACCTCATGAACAGTTAAATGTTCCACACTTATGCAATAAAAATGTGCAATATCCTTATATTTATTTGTTATCCCTCCATCCTAGTACATCCATGCATCTTACTCAATCATATTCCATTATCATTTACAGCACAATTGTTTATACACTTATTTATTTGCAAAGGTTTTTTTTTTTGACTGTCTAAGTGTTTTGTATGTTTATTTGTATATTTTGTTTTTTGGGGGGTTTGTTTTTTTGCGCAAGCATACTTGGCAATAAAGCACTTTCTGATTCTGATCATTAAAAAAAAATAAAAAAGAAAAATGCACGAAACATGGTTTCTGAAGGTGAATTTAAGACTTCTTAAGAGCAAGTAAAGAAAATTTAAGGAATAAATTGAATGGAACACAATATGCCAATATGGTCACCACTTAAATTAAGAGATTTTTAAATCAAGATTCATTTTCTTAAGAAGCAAAATTACATTTCTTTTTTTATGAAAGATTGATTCAAATGAAGTGAGTTTATAAAATCAAACAAGAACAAATATCTGCCAATAGGCTGAAAAAAAAAACATTCAGTTTTTTAGAATATGCTAATTTTGTTACATTTGCATCTTAGGTTTACATCTTGATTGAAGGAAGTTTAGACATTTATACTGGAAACAATGCAAAAATACTGAAGATGATATTAATTTCTTGCAGTGCATGCAACATTTAATGGCATGAATTCATGCTATGATTTAATACCTATTTAGACCTTAATTGTGTGAAAGCGAATTGAAGCTTTAAGAACTGCAAAAACCATGATGAAAATACGATCTTAATTAAAAATGTAGTTTAACAAAATTACCAAAAAAAAAAAAAGCAGTTTTGGTTATGAATAAACTTTTTCAGGTCAGTCTCATTGAAATAAACACAGTCACTCTCTGCTTCATTTCAAGGTGATGCCTGGTCAAACTCACCAGCCTGATGAAGCCAAAGCCTCTTTCCTTGTTGATGAAGATCTCAGAAGGTTTTCCATACTTGGAGAAGAGCTTCTCCACATCCTCCTCTGTGGTTCCTGTGGGCAGGTTCCCCACAAACAGCCTGCTCCTCTGCGTGTAGGTCTTCTCACCTGGCTTCCTGAAGTTCTGCATGTCTATAGTGAAAGCAGCATCTGCAGGAGAGAAGGTTCAAGTCAGTGGCCGTGAAGTTGTAAATGGCATAAATGCTCTTCAGCCCACAACTGTTGCTTACTTGGGCTACTCTGCTCTCCAGCATCAGTGTGTTGTCCATTGCTGTCGGCTCCTGAAGGCTTCCTCTGCTGTTCCTGTTGGGGGTTGGGCTGCTGTCGGGGTGGGCCGTGATTTTGCTGCTCTAAACGGGGTCCTCTGTTTCCTTGCATCTTTTAAGGAACATGAACTATCAATACAAACTTGATTTCATAGGTTTTTAAAACCTGAGAATAAGGCTCATTCAAAAGTGTAAACAGCCATGATGGACGTTGTTCTGGCTCCTCTAAGGATTCAATAACATTACAGCATCATTTAATTGCACATTCAATGCAATGCTTAATTACATAATCTACACTGGCCATCCAACATGAACACACATGAAGAAGAGACACTGAAAATCAACACATTGTGAATCTGATTACATTACATAATAAAATAGGATAACTGGGATTTAAATATGAGTATATATTTATCATTGGGCATGTTATTTGAATTATACTTTAATGAAGAAATAAGACGAATATTTAACGTGCAATGCCTTAATTTAAACATTTCATCAAGAGCGTGGTTTTTTTTATTGGTGGGTGCAATTTGGTGTCTTTGTTTTCCATGATTGTTTGAATCTTCGTTATGAACGCTAACGTATGTTTTCTTCACTGTTCAGAATTAAGCTTGGATTACTATCATTAGTGCGTGTATCTTTAGTGCATGCATTTTTACATTATTAACTGTCTGATTTATTCATTAACAAGCTTGTATGGGTTTGCAAAGCGGACAGATCTCAACACGGAAAATCTCCCGGCCTCGCCTCCAGCTCACATGCACAAACATATTCATTCAGAAACAAAAGCATGCATTATATGCATACAATATAAAAGTAATACAAACGTCTAATACCTTTTATAAGCGTATATAATCCGCTCCAGTAACACACGCAGCTTGATCACAAAGAGGAGAAAGGGCTGAACGCCGCACACGTCAACCTGCTGCCTGATCTAACTGCTCATTGGCTGGCGCTGGGTTTTCCGGCGTACGATCTGACGCTTCCGATTGGTCAATTCCACGTCATTAAAATGACGTTAACGTGTTCCTAATGTTTCATTGGATGCCCTCGTTTTTAAACCCAGCTACTTAGGCCAAATTCGTTGTTTTACGTAGGAAATGACGTAAAAAAACAAGTTAGTGAGCGGCGTGGACTGAGAAATGTTAATAAAAAAGATTGGGAACTGCTGGGCTGGCGCCGTCCAGTGTTGAACAAAGGAAGCGCAATTAACAAAACCCGTGTCGATTTCAATTAAAAGAAATTAACCAATTTACACTTTTTATCTGGTCATGCTCAGGCACCTAAACTTTATTAATTATAATTGTATTATTTACACAATGACAAGAACTTTATTAAGTATGGAAATAAGTAACTGAAGTGATGGAATTGGGGGTTATTTTATTTCATTTTATATTTCATTATATACATTTCTGGCATTTTATTTAATAAGACAGAAAGTGAAACAAACCAACTCATGCTATCATAGTTGTGACTGTGATACTTTGTAAAACTACCTAATATGATCTCCGTCTCTATCAACTAATATCTAATATATTCATACATATACAATGGGGGCATAAAAATTTACTCCATAAGAGATATAAGAGATGCATATAATAAAAGTTTCTGATTAAGTTCCACCTGTTTCTAAAACCAAAGGGTGTAGTGTCACCAAAACAAACAAACAAAAAAAACTTTACTAAACTCCATTCAGAGATGACAGATTGGAAAGTTTGTATATACGACACAGAGTGTAGTCAAATACATAAGCATGTTAGGCATGTATTAAAAACAAACCTAGAAAAATAAACTGCTGTCACAAAAACTGCGACAAGAAAAAAAAAGTCATGTCTGCTTTTGCATTGGATCCAGTTTTTAAAAATAGACCATTATTATAACTTCCACTGCTTTCCCACATTTCTAGACTGCCTCTACATTTTACCTTATAGGTGTTTACATTTTCCCTGTACCCCCCCCCCCCCCCCCCCCCCCCAAAAAAAAACAATCATGTTTCTGTCAACTATGAATGATTGCTTGTGGCAATATAGCTGTTGAATCTAACTATTTATTCATTTTTATTGAATGCAAGCGAAGTCTTGTAGATGCATAAAATTTCATGGTTTTCCCTTTCGTATGAGAGTCTCATCACATGCTCATAGCCCCAAGCATCAAACTAAAGGGATAAAACCACTCAAATGACCAGTTAATCTGCTGACATAAAATACTCCATAAAACTACATGAGGCAAATGCCACATAAAAATAACAGCAGATCAGTATAAATTATATTAATAATCATTATAAAAAGAAGTATTATACACATCAGTTCTTGAATTGAGGTCTTCACTGTGATCTACAATCAAAACTGAGTAAATTGATGAGTCAAAGTAATAAATCATACACACAAAGGGAGTACTTTCATCATTATCATCACTATCTCATCATTAAAAAGTTTATGGTAACGCTGACTAAAGCATGTACTATTAAAATGTAATGATAATGATTAACACCTGTTTAGAGATGTTTAGTCCATCCAACCAGTCTTTGGGAAGCTCCTGCCAAACATCTTTGTAATGTTCTTCTGTTTAAAAAAAAAAAAAAAAAACTTTTATGAATATTTAATAAATATATATATTCCAACCAACTTCACTGTTTGACATGTGGAGAGGCAGAAATGTAAAAAAACAAAAACAAAGTAAATCTGATTCACTACTTGTGAACACTTTTTAAGTGCAAAGTACAGTAAGCAACTGAAACTATTTCTGCTTGTTCTGACCTATAAAAAAAGACTATTTCCTTTTTACTTATTCAAGTGAAAACAGATTTCTTCTTAATGTATTACAGTTATTATAAATTATACATTTCCACAAGTATTCACCACCATGCAAATGTATATTTAGTAGCCTATATGCACCGTTGGAAGCAATTACAGCTTTATAAGTCTCTATCAGCTTTGCACATCTTGTCAACAGACTTTTTCCCAACTTGTCTTAGCAAAACTGCTCAAGCTCACCCTTACCAAAAAGTAGTATACTTCAAGTTTATTTTATTAAGTATACTTAAGTAAAGTTCAAGTATATTTTAAGTATACTTTATGTAGCAAGTATACAAATATCACTGTTCTAGTAGTATACTTGTAAGTGTACTGTTTCAATACTCCTTGGGACAAAATTGGCCCACTTTCTAGTATATAAAAGTATACTTTTAAGTATACTTTACGTATAACAGTAGCAATCTTTAAGTACACAACTAGTTTACCTCTATGTTTGTAGTTTGTACTGCAATAAAAGTGAACTTACTGAGAGTTTACTAATGAAATACTTTGTACACTTTGAAGTACAGTATAGTCTCAGTAAACTACTAGTTTAGTAGTTTTTTGTTGAAGGTGTTATAATGTTTAGTAGTTTTATACTGCAAGTATACTCATAAGATTTCTTTAAGTGACTTTACATCATATTTTAATTTGTATATATTTTGTTATATGAATATCCTAACATACAAAACATCCAAAGAAAGAACAGGGTATCTGCTTGTAAACATTTAAACATTTTATTCTAGCCTCATGCACTCTTTTTTTAAACACTTTAATTTGGGTAAGTTTCATAAAAAATAAAGAAATAACATTTTGAACAAAAAGCTGAAAAAAGACTATGGATTGGATTCAGAATGATAATCAAAACATAGATGAAGTCGATCAACACCCCAAAGCTTGACTATAATTATTACCTCTTTATCGGCCAACATTTTATTCCATAAAGTTACAGTTTTGATGCTGTTTCATGTCAGATGATCGTGTTACATGTGTTAGTATCTGTTGTTTCATTTTATTCTTCACTTGTGTTTTCTTGAAAATTCTGTAAAGAAGATGTGTACTAGCGCCCTCTACTGTATAACAATGAAAACACGGATTCTAGGAGCTCAAGTTTAGTTCAAATATATTTAGACTTTTTGTAAGTATAAGTCAAGTATACTTAAATGTCATTTTAAGTATATTTCTGAGAAGTACATAAAGCCCATTTCTAAGAAACACATAAAAAGTAAACTTAAATCATACTTTCCTATTTTTAGTTTAAAAGAAGTATACTAATAGCACACTTGAATAAACATATTTTTCATAAGGGCAGTCAGGTTGCAGAAGGATCATTAGCGGACAGCTGGATCAGGTGATCCTCTGCAGTGAATGGGTGCCATCAGAATGAGAGTCCAAACGGCTTATTAAAAACATCACAATAATCCACAAGTAATCCACAAAACTCCATTCCATCAATTAACATCTTGTAAAGTGAAAAAAAAAACTTGTTTATCAAAAACAATCCATCATTAAGTTTTTTTTTTTTTTACTTTAGCTTCCTCTGGTGAAAAAGTCCATCCGCGTTGTCCTCTCACATCAAAATCCACCAACATATTTGTTTAAAACTAGTTTTGGACTGTTTCACTGTTTTCACTGTTTAAACTGTGCTTGATCTAGGCATAGGCCCATTTCTCTTCTGATTTAAACTTTTTCACTGGAGAAAGCTATATTATGAATGGTGGACAAGCATTTTAGCTGGAAGCAATGTTCTGAATTAAAATAATGGAGCATTGTGAGGTTCTCATTAGCTGTTTGGACTCTCATTTTGATGGCTTACACCAAACGTGGTGTTTAGTCTGACTGCCAAAAATCTAAATTTTGGTCTCAGACATGCCTTCTGGTAAATTGTGGATGTCATTCTGACACAAAAGTGACTGGTGAAGCGCCCAGACAGCATTTGTTTGTTGCAGCCAATCTCAGTCATAAGAGCATGTAACATATTCAGAGTTGTTTCCTCTCATCAGTTCTGTCACAATACAGACCACCATACAATAGATCTTAAATAACTATTTATGTGACTTTAAAAACCAGTTGGCTGTAACAATTGCCTGCCTGTTTATCCCTCGGGTAGTTTTGTTGTTGTCTGGTTTCATTTTATTATTAAATAACCCTTTCATCCTGCAACTTGAGTCCTCACCTCATCTCTCCACACACACCGTGACAGAACAGATCAGCCAAGATGAGGACTCAGTGGAAGAAGGGTGTGCGCCATTCTCTACTCTCTCTAGCCACTTCTACCAACGCATGCTTCAGCTCAAGGCTTTGAGCTCCCTCCGTCAGCAGGGGACTGACTTGAGGGAGTTTTCTGTGGAGTTCAGGAGTGCTGCAGAGGGGCTGGACTACAACAATGCGGCCCTCAAGGACCTATTCAACTATGCCCTTGATGAGCCCATCAGCATTTGGAAGAGGATCGGCACAGAGCACCTGTCCTTTGGGGCATTTGTGGACTTTCTAGCCCACAGGGGGAGACATTCAGTTCCTGAGCCTATTCAGAAGATGGCTGCTAGTCCAGAACCTCTTCATCGGGTGGGCCCAAGGCTTTTGAGACTGGCTTCCAGGTTTGGCGGATCCACCGTTGATCTCAGCTAGAGCAGCTGGCATTTCTCCAGTGGTCTCAAGTCCGGTGGTCCTGGAGGGCCCGACTCTGGTGGTCTCAAGTCTGGTGATCATGGAGGACCCGACTCTGGTGGTCTCAAGTCCGGTGGTCCTGGAGGACCCGACTCTGGTGGTCCAGGAGTCTTCAGAGTCCACTCCAGAGCTTGCTCCAGTCCAGGAGTCTTCAGAGTCCACTCCAGAGCTTGCTCCAGTCTGGGAGCCTTCAGAATCAACTTAAGAGCCAGCTCCTGCACCATCAGCTTCAGTGAAGCAGTCCTCAAGCCCGTCTGCTTGCCTGTGGTGGTCTTCGGCTCCACCCTGGTCTCCTGTGCTGCCGGCTCTGCCCTGGCCTCCTGTTCTGCTGGCTCCACCCTGGTCACTTGCTCTGCCACAGTCTCCAGGACCTCCTCCACTCCACGGGCCTGGCCCACCATCCCTTCCCATGTTCCACCTCCCCTCCACCATCCTTCTGGACTCTTGTTTTGTGCCTCGGACTGTGGAGCGTTTGAAATCCGCTCATTAGCAGGGGGGTTCTGTCACAGCCTTTAGCTTGACTGACTCTACCCATCTTGTTACATCATCATTATTTCATTTGGTTCCACCTGTCTTCATTACCCTCCTCGTTTGTCTGCCTATTTATTCTCCTTGTGTCTGCAGTCCTGTGCTGATCTGTTGTTTGTTTTCAAGTATGCTTGTGGCGTGTATTATGTCTGCCTGTATTGTTGTTCCTGGCCTGCCTGTCTGTTTTCCCCCTCTTGGTAGTTTTTGTTGTTTTGTTTCATTATTATTAAATAACCCTTTCTTCCTGCAACTTGAATCTTCACCTCATCTCTCCACACTCACCGTGACACAGCTCTTCAGTTAAAGTCCTTCGCACTACACAGAAATTTATTGTAAACAAGACATGAGACACCTACAGCAATGAGCTGGTTGTTTAAGATTCCTGTCCTCTGCTTCACTGATTATTTTGCATTATAGAATAATTGCATGACTTCCTTTTCACAGAAGGCACTGCCGTGATTGGAATAACATAGCCTCTCTCAACCGTTTCCCATAAAGCTTGCACTCACTACCATATTGTACACCATTGTTACACCAGTGTAAATGTAAATATGTATGAGATTGAATGGTTGATTTATTTTCTGTCTATTTAGCTACAGATTGTTTTCTGTTCAGCTCTCCCAGCTCTCATGTCAGGATGCCACTGTTACGTGGCCTACCATTGTTGGTCAGCTTGACTGTTGCAGGCTCATTATTTGTAGCCAAACATTTGTAAATTTGCTCCAAATTAACACATAACAATGAGACTATTAACATGCAGCAAGTGTGTGTATTTATATGGGTGCTGGTTGAAGGGATTCAGTGTTAATTACTTGTCTGAACCAGAAAAGATCATCTTATCAGCGGCGATATGTGGGTTTTAAAATAGAGGCGGCACACTAATTGTATTGGTCTGGGGATCCCTACCGATTATTATTATTATTATTATTTGCTTAACCACTTTAAAATGACTTTTGGGTTGCTTTTAGTCAGAAGATGTAAGGAAAATGGCACACATACAGCAAAATAATATAATTTCACATACCTGGAATATCACTTGAAGGAAACATCCATCCCTTCTTAAAAGTCTGTGTTAAAAGAGCCAACGTTAGTCTATCCAGTTTAGGCGTGTTCTCCCTTTATTTTTAATTGGTACATAGTGTTTGAATGACAATTTGGTAAATTTGTTGCCAATCAAATATTCAGTATCTCTACTCATAAGTGCTTGGTACATTATCAGCGCAGCAGGAGACATTCAAACTAATATCACGTAATTCACACCTCTATGATGATTGGTTGATATACCAGAGGAGGCTAGCCTCCCTTCAAGGTTTCTTTTCTCAACACTCCTCAGCGCTGAAAGTGAACACTCGATGCTGATTGGCTAATTTTTTATTTATTTTTTTTCTCCAACGGAGGCACGAGAACTCAGGTCTTGTGAAATTAAGTAATATAATTTAATTAAAATATAAATTTCTGTAAGTAATTTTGTCGGCTCACAGTTTGTCTCGTGAAACCCAAAACTTTAAAATAAAAATAAGCTATTTATTTTAACTGTGGTAAGAAAACCTATAAATCCTTGTGAAAGCGCTCCGGCTGCATACTGTTCTATGGTTACACCTTTAAGCCAACGCGCGTCGCGACTTCAGTTCGCTTCGCTAACTTTTCTGGTTACCTAAACATTTTAAATTGTATAATATATTTAATATACATCATTAAAATATGTATATGTAGCCTATATTATAATTATGGATATCAAAATCACTCAGTTTTAACCTGTTTTTATACAGTCTATGTTTTTAACGGTTCGCAGAGGCGGTGGACTAAACTCGTTTCACTAATCGCTGCTCGGTTTGGCGCTGAACAGTTGACTGTGCGCTGGAAGAGAGACCTAGAGGCAACCTCCGGGTGCCGGGGATGCGACGCAGACTGGCGCTGATGTCTGTGCCGTGATGTGTGTGGCGTCTGAGCAACAGCCCGGAGTGGGTGTGAGTCTGTGATCCGAGGTGACAATCCAGATAACTGTGGGGCTGACAATGCACCGACTACCAAACATGCATGATTTGAATTTAATGGAAGCTACTGGGAAATTCGAAGGGATTCTTCTGTGACAGCTATCGTGCGATAGAAGTTATATGAAAACGGCTTTTAAACATTGCAGTAGATTTTTAAGTGATCAGTGAAATTTTATAAGTGGAATGGATTGGTTATATTTTTGGGAAGGTGAATAGCTCTTCGTGCCAACTTTGCATTTTTTCCTTGAAGAGTGGATCAAAGAAGAAACTTCAATGTGGCGTTACGCTGGTTCCTAAGAATGGCGTTAATGAAGGCGAACTTAAGCTGTCTGGATAGTTTATCCCGGGGAAACAACTGCCTCCCTGCCAGCAGCACGTCTCCCGGGGTAGCGGCCACCCTCGCCGGCGTGCTGATCTTCACCACCGTGGCTGATATCGTTGGAAATCTACTAGTCATCCTATCCGTGTACAGGAACAAGAAACTCAGGAATGCAGGTGTGAAAAGACACAAATGTCAGGCTAATATCATACGTCTTTTGTGTAGCTTTTATATATTTGCAGAGTAGCCTATGCAACTGTAAAGTGTATAGCTAAAAAGCATCTACATTTATTAACGTTAACGCAGCATTGTATTTTCATTTTGGCTGAAGTTGTTCCCAGCTGCTGGTGGTGGTGTGGCATAAATCATATTTTATTTGTTGATAGAGATTTTATTGTAGTATGCAGAATGTCATTTCACATTATATCAATACATCGGCTACATGCTTTTCTCTGTGTCCTATGTTTTGATGCACCTTTCCCCCCCAGAATTACATAAGAGACACCAGCAAAAATGGGTGTCTTTTTGTTGTTGTTGTGCAACAAAACACAAGATGTTGAAAGGCTTAGTAATTTTTCATGTTTTTGATGTGCAAAAAAGTGTCAGGGGAATGTAACCCAAGGCAGGATCACTCCAACAGAAGCACGTCAGCAAACAACTCATTTTACAGGATTTGATTTTATACTGCAGGCAGTGCGATGAACAAACAATTGGTTACGTGAGACTGTTATAGGGCTGCAAGAATTTAAAATGCACAGAGTCTTACATCCGCTCACACATACAATTATGCCCAAAAATCTTTAGTGAAAATTCTTTAGCATTTTTCTAATTTAATAGCTTTTTTAATTGCAAATTATATATTCAGCATTATGCCAACAGTAGAAAGATATACCAACATATTTATATTCCAATGTGCATCTTTGCATCAGTGGTGGAAAATCTGACATTATGTGCATTGGAGTTGATATGGTCAATGTCCTAAATGTGATTTTTTTGACTAGAAATAGTACATAATCCTTCTTATTCAATTTTAGAATTTTTTTGCCAATTAGACTTTGTCAGTTAGATTTTGCATTCTAAACTGTCAGTGTCTTCTCAGTCTTTCTGACCTTTGTGCAGCTGTTAAAGGACCTGTTGCTTGCTACATTGTCTGCTTTCTTTCTTTCATTGCATGTAATCTTATACAGGTGAGAGCAAGAGAGCAGAGCTCTTCCTGAAAGGGGTAGATATCTCTATCAATTTCACTGCTACAAGTTCAGGGTTATTTCACATGATTAGGCTGTAGTAGTGAGAATGACCATGATCTGAGCAGGACAGACAGAAATTGAAAAGATTCCACCAGAGCTGAAGTGCCATCATAGGTTTCTTTACTGGCATCTATGGTTCCAAAAAAAAAACCTTTAACATCAATGTAAACTTTCCATTGCTCAAGGTTGTAGTGGAAAAGGGTTCTTCACACTAAGAAAAAAAAAATGGAAATTATTAACCTAAAGGTTCTTTGAGGTACCCAAAATGATTCTTATGTTGCATCACTTGGAAAAAACCCTTTTTGGAACCTCTATTTTGAAGAGTACAGTGTGCTGTTTGTACGTGTTTAAAGTGCTCTGGGAGATGAGAATTTCTCATGATTTGAAAACAGTGGTTAATTGTCCGTGTTGGGGTCCACAGAAAGGGAATTATGAGAAACATATCAAACATAATGAAAAAATTATGCTTTAGTGTGGGCAGTGTTGTTCTCTTTGCATGTTCCTGTCATCAGACCGTTCCGATCTCTGCAGCTGCTTTGGTAGTGTGTTGAAATGTCGCTGCCTCAGATCATGCTGTGTTTTCCCAGATTGTCCTGAGCCATGAGCTGCTTGAGTTGATGTGCAACCATGTATGTTTGCAAAAAGAATGGAGATCCGGCATTGCACAGAGACATCCATGTGACAGCGATGGACAAAAACAAGACGCTAAGCTTCAAAGACACACACACACACACACACACACACACACACACACACACACACACACACACACACATACACATATACATACACATACACACACACACACACTACACGCATGATAGGGGTTCACATATACTGCACTGATTCCATCTCAATATTAGGATGTGTCAGTGAGGCTGTTATATATTTATTTATTTATTCATTGGTTTATTTAGATAGGAATGGTACAAAAATAATGAAGCTGAAAAATATGCATTGTACATTGATAAAAAAAATTCAGACCTCTCTAACTCAAAAGTTTCTATTGACTGATCACATCTAAATTTTTCAATAGGCCTAACTGAATTTGTGTGAATTACTGATCACATCTAAATGTTTCAATTAGCCAAACTGAATTTGTGTGAATTGAATTTCAGATTTAATTAGGCCAATTAAAAAATTTAGATGTGACCAGTCAATAGAAAATATTGAGTTGGAGAGGTTTTTATTTTTTACAGTGTACAGAGAGTATAGCATATGCTAATTTGCATCTCAAGTCCCTAAAGGCTTTTCTTAAAAAAAAAAAAAAAAAACCTAAATAAATATTATTAATAATAACAATAATAATAAATTGATTACCAATTTTAGGGGTACTCTCAACACTGGCAACATATAATTAGAAAACAAAAAAAAAACAATTCATTAAAATTAGTTAAACGTGTACAGCTCTGATTTATTTTAAACCAGCGCTTAACCATCATTGTAAAACGCTTTATGTCATGTTCTGTTTTTAATTTCAGTTGGTAACATTGAGTTGGGAGCTCTTTACAGAAAAAGCTCTTTGTCCTTGTGAAGTTCTACGATGATTAAAATAGGGATCAATATAGGGATCATTTAGAATGTTAGATTCTGGAGAACTCTGTAACATCCTGTGCGTGATGACGAGAATGCTGTAGAAAAGAGAGGCACGCGATCTGCTTGTGTAGTTTTAGTGCTTGCTTTTTATATTTCTATTTATAAGCTTCAATGCCTTTGAGCACAGGACAAGTGGAGAGAGACAGGAAACCACTGGGGACAGAGACAGTGGAATCAGGACATGACACATGCTGTTTATGTGTTGTGGGCATGTGCCCTGCTCACTGTACAATTTTTGTTTTTTAATGGAAATGTTGTTGTTGGTATATTACAGTATATCACAATTTTTGTTTTTTAATGGAAATGTTGAAATTATGTCAAAATGTTGACTATAGGGCATGTAATGGACAGATCTATATAATTGTGTTATTATATCCATAGTTTTTTATTATATATTATATTTTATATATCATCAAGATATGAATATGACTGCAGTATATATACAGCCTTGCAAAAAACTGCATTAATATGTTAAGATATATGACTAAGAATGGCACAAAGGACACTGAAAAATATATATTCTCTCTCTTTTATTTTTATTTTTGTCAGCTCAGGCTGTTGGCATGGGTGTTCTGGCAGCCTGAGTTGGGTTTAATCAATACTGCCTTTCCGCCGTCATTTGGCCCATCTTTAGACTAAAGTGCTGATTGATAGCTTTTTAATGTCCAGCATCAGTTGGCATTCCCACACACTGTTCTGGCACATATTAGATCTGGCCAAGTCAAGCATCCCAAAAATCACCTAAAACCCAGTGTAAAACCAGCATATGTATTTACAAACGTATACATTACATCTCAAAAGTTTTGAATTGGTAATTTTTTTTTAATGTTTTTTGGAAAAAAGGTTTCTTATGCTAACCGAGGCTGCATTTATTTGAACACAAATACAGTTAAAATAGCAGTATTGTGAAATATTATCACAATTTAAAATAACAGTTTTCTATTTTAATATATTTTAAAATGAATTTTCAGCAGCCTTTACTCCAGTCTTCAGAAATCAGTTTATTATACTGTTTGTTGCTCAAGAAATATTCCCTGTTATTATCAAAGCTGAAATCTGTTTTGCTGCTGAACACTTTTACGGAAACTGTGATATTTTTTACCATAATTATCGCTTGTAGCAATTTTAAAGTCTTTGCTTTAACATTTGATCAATTTATTGCATCCTTGCTGAATAAAGTAATAATTTCTTTCAGTTACCAAAAAATTACTGACCCCAAAGTTTCAAATACACTGCTGCTGGTCTGATGGGATGGCCTTTAAATTTTCACTGTTTGAACATTTTCACTTCTGCATTACAGTGTCTCCATTAGCGGCACCAGCATACTGCAGTTCATCCATTACCCCTCACCTGAAATAGCAGTAGTGTTTGAGATTGGCACACACTCAGGGCTGCTGATGGGCAGATGGCTTTCAGAGGAGAAGCAATGAACTACTCTCGGACGGTGTAGTAATACTCACAGATGGTGAGTGAAGGACGGCATGACGGTATATGAATACTCTTCTCTTGCCAAGGCAAGCATACTATTGCTTATAAGTATTGTTAGGTATTCGAACAACCCCTAACTTCAGTCAAGGGCAGCCAACTGAACACCTAAAGGGCTGCAGACTTCAATTCCAACCTGCACCATCACACCTGTCAGTAATTTAAGTACTGCTGAACATGATTAGCTGTTTCAGGTGTGTCATTTTGCTATAAACATGATTTATACCTCAATTTGTGCAGCATGTTGAAGAGAACACCATAGCAGCTTCATAGCAGCATCATGACAGCCACCACAACTCCTTAGCATTCTGGCAGCAACTTTTGCACTTCTTCAGAAAATGTGAAAAATTGTTAAGATTTTGAGTTTGATATGCATCATAAATTCTGTTAATGGCACCTCAGTCTTTGCAACACACACCCAGTCAATGAGAATGTGTGGTCCCACAGCACCATTTCCTCACATAATATGCACACACACACAGACATACACACACTCATCTAGCGTCAGCATTATTGAATGTATCTCCAGTTCACACTGAGGCATGTTAATGCTCTTATATGGTCATTTCTGTCCTGGATGGGTTTGAATTAGACTGGAATTCATGTGTGCAGATGAGAAAGTGTTGAGATGGAGCGTTACAGTGATTGTGAAAGTCTTTGATTGTAATAATAATGTATTCTTGCTTGAGCTGCAGCCTCAGGTTCAACTGTCTGACTGCTGCACTTGACATCACACTCTCACTGGACACTCTGCCTGTCAGACAAGTTCAGCAGCCAATAGAATATCTTACTACAGCAAAACTGCAATAACTTCTTGGAAATCTAATATGCTTTTAACAATAATAGAACAAAAATGGTCATTTGCATATCACATTATGAAGATGTTGTTTAGCTGGAGTGGGTTTGATCTGTCTGTTGGCAGAGCTCCTGAGAGGATGGTTGACTGTTTTATTTGACTGGCTGGTGTACAGGAATAATTCAGCATTAAGTACTTATGGAAATGAAGGGGAAAATACTCCCCTTCTTTCTTTTCATGCACACACATAAACAGTCCCACACACACTGCTTCGAAATTTGGATACTTACAAAGGCCTCCAACAACCTCCTAACTGGTTTTTGGGAGCGTTAATAAAAACTATGAAGACATTAAAAAAAAATAATAATAAAAAATACAAAACCACAAAAAAATTGAAATAACATTAAAACTGAATAAAAGTGAAAATGTGTAAACACAACTTTAATTGCTACCTAAAAAGAGATGAGATTATGCAATGCACATAACCTGTGTTGCGTTAACCTTCACTTGCCTTTCATGTCTTTTTCTCTCGCTCTCTCTTTCGCTCTCAGTGCTTCCACTCAGATGTTTTATTATGCTACTGGGATGTAGAAGGGAACATAGGTCTGTGTGTTTACATACCCCTAGTGCTTGTGTAAAGTGCTGTGGTTATATGTATGTGTGTGTTTAGAGCAATGTTGGTGGTGGTATCTCACCGCTATCTCATTTTATAATCCAATAATTCAACAGGTGATGGATGGCAGATTTTAATGTTCCACACATATAATCCTGGACATCAGTGTGAGAGATAAAGATGAGGTTTGCAGAGTTATAATAGACTGTCTGATCTGTGTATTAAAATAAACCTGTAAATGCATTTTAATATCAGCTAATTCCAGCAAAGACGAGAAGAGCCAGACTATCCATTAAATACGTTTATGACAGCACAGACAGCGCAGCCAGATCAGCCTCATCCTCATAGCTACTGATAACCTCGAACTGGCTCACAGAGGTACTGGGGGAAAAGAACAGGTAATTGCATTTTAATTGTCTCCTGTGAAACTCAGCTGCTAACTGCAGATTTCCTCTTTTTCCCCACATAGCCAGATTTATAAAAGATTTATATAAGTTCAAATCCAATCTTTTAGCTTTCTGAATGCTACATCTCTCTCCGAGGAAATCTTTAACTATCAAATATGTTAGTGTGTGTTTCCTATTGCCTTATTTAAAGGAAATATAAGCTATGATATGCAATATCTTATTATACTTTTAAAATGATTTTATTTAAATATGTATTAAAAAAAAATATATTTTTTTTTTTTGGTGACCATTCATTAAAGGTTACATTGACTTTTACAAGGATATTATAATTAACAAATAATTGCATAATTGTAAGAATTATATCAACTTAAGTACAAGTGTTTTATATAAATAGAGCAATAGGAAGTAAAAGGGCCATGTGTGTGTTTAATTGTGCATGCATGTCTTTGTGGGAAGGGGGTTGTTTGTGTGGTGAGGTTGCATAAGCACATTCAGCCTTGCTTCAGTCCATCAAACACCTCAGGTACTGATGAAGTCTGTGATATTTTCCAGGAGAGAACACAATATATTGTAGTAGGATTTTTATAAATTCCATTTGTTGTAGACTGTTAGCATATTTTCTCACTAACAGATTGCTGTCTGCTTACAATTCATCAAAACTCTAAATGCAAGGTGTCTTTTGCAGATAACTCTTTCAATATACATCATTTTGAAAACATTGTAAGTAAAATAATCCGATTTCATTGGAATGTGAGTTAATGGAGCCATAAGTTGGAAAGATGTGAAATCTATTCTGGTCTTCCCCAGCAGTGGAAGAAGACTGCACTGTATGCATTTCTGAAGCCCAAACATCTAGATGGAAGTCAGAACATGCTGACACCTCAAAACAAGCTTTCCTCCAACTAGATTTTAGTTTCTCTGCTGTTTGCAACAGTTTGAGAATGAATTTGGATATTTTTGACAAGACGCTTGCCTGGAAAAAAACCTTTTATGTGCATCCATCTTCAGGTTTACTCTCCAGATTCTTCCTTGTTTACTGTTTGCAAAGGTCTTTTTTTTTCTAGTTTTGTGCTACAGAAAATCAGAGCTGGTGAGTTTTCACGCTCAGCATTGTGACTGCTTATAAAATCATCTCATCGTCTGTTGTTAGATGACTCAATATTGTATCCAGCTGGAGGAAAAACATGAAGCTGCATATCTGCTGCATATGTATCAATGAATTCTTTCTCAGTTTTATCATTTGGCCACAAGTTAAATGTTAAAGTGGATGGTAGGGAGGTGTTCATTTGATCTTGTGAGCT
The DNA here is from genome assembly GCF_018340385.1 of Cyprinus carpio. NCBI lineage: Eukaryota > Metazoa > Chordata > Actinopteri > Cypriniformes > Cyprinidae > Cyprinus > Cyprinus carpio. The sequence continues at coordinate 13,690,527 of NC_056576.1, forward strand.
GGCAAAGCATTTGTCCATGAATCTATTGACATTATTTTGTGGTTCTTTAACATTAGCATATAGTGTTTTCTAAACTCTGTACCCTCTTTATCAACACCAAAATAGAATGTATAGAATGCTTTAATTTGCAATATACTGGATATCAATTAGAATTTTAATTAACTGAGTAAAGAGAACAGCTAAGTTTAAAAGAACAGCACTTATTTGAAATAAAATAGTAAATACACCTCTACCTTTGTCCGATGCCTTAATTAAGGTTAAATGCACTTATTTTACAGCTCTCTATAATGATTGATTCTGATTGGACAATCACAACATTCAACATTCATATTTCCTTTGTCATTTGGTGAGTGTCCATTCTGCATCATGCTTTACTTTTTGATAGTGATTCTTTTTCATTTAGAATAAAGAATGATTTAATGCTTTTATCCAAAGCAACTTACAAATGAGAAAAACAACAAGCGATTCATCTTAAGGAGGAAATAACACGAGAAGTGCTAGCAATACACAACATCTCACTATGTCTATGGGTTTAACAAACCAATATTATTGGCTGAATTTAGAACAGCATACTTTTTCTGTCAAATACCCTGAAGATATGAAATATTAGAGTAACCTATGCTTTTTCAGATTCATTTTTGTATTTAAATTACAACTTGCATCTTGCATGTCTTAACTCTTAAAAAAAAAAAATTAAATATGAGAGTTTCACAATACATTTCAAACATTGTCACTTCTTTTAACAAAGCAAAATCATAGGCTGAATTCAGAATAGCATACTCTTTTCTGCCAAAAAGTCTAAATACTGTATATGACAGAAATAGTAAGAGTAGAAGCCAATGCTATTTCATATTCAGCAATAATATTTGTACATGCCTCTGGTTAGGGATCACTGGCTTAAGTGATATCAGCTGTAAAGAAAGTCAAGGTGGAGCAAGGTATTATATTTTGATGAAATATAACAAACACACTGCACTGATAAATCATGCAGAGAAACAATATATTAAAGGGATAGTTCACCCAAAAATGAAAATGTGATGTTTATCTGCTTACCCCCAGGGCATCCAAGATGTAGTTGACTTTGTTTCTTCAGTAGAACACAAATGGAAATTTTTAACTCAAACTGTCCAGTCTGTCAGTCCTACAATGTCAGTGGATGGGAATCACGGCTTTGAGAGTCATAAAACATAAACAAACAAAATCAAATTAAACCCTGCGGCTTGTGACGATACATTGATGTGTAAAGACACAAAACGATCGATCTGTGCATGAAATTTGAACAGTATTTATATCGTTTTTTACCTCTGATTTTTCAACGCAATGTCTGAACTGTCCTGAGCGCGTTCGCGTCTTCTTCAGCCCGCTGGTGAGGCATCTTCTTCTTGCTTTATGGCGGATCGCAGACTTATAACTGCATTATCGCCACCTATCTCTCAAATGGACCATTGACACTCCCAATTGAAATTGAAGATAGAGTGTCAATGGTCCATTTGAGAGATAGGTGGCGGTAATGCACTTATAAGTCTGCGATCCACCATAACAGAAAGAAGAAGAAGAAGATGCCTCACGCCCAGGCTGAAGAAGAAAACGCAAACGCGCTCAGGACAGTTCAGACATTGCAGTGAAAATCAGAGGTAAAAACTATATAAATACTTTTCAGTTTCTGAAAAAAATTGGTTTTGTTTGTGTATGTTTTTGGACTCCCAAAGCCGTGATTCCCATCCACTGACATTATAGGACTGACAGACTGCAACGGTTTCAGTTAAAAATCTCAGTTTGTGTACATGGAGAAAAGCTCCATTTGTTTCTTCAGTAGAACAGCAGAACAGTGGAACGATACGGCTCGGTACGGTTCACTTTTGGGAGATTTTCCACTGGGTACAGTACCTGGTACTTCTTTTAGTACCACCTCAGTTGAGGTTCCAAGTGAACTGTATTGGATTGGCCAGAGAGAATCGTCACTACCGGCGTCACTGAACTTGCGACACAAACACAAAAGAACCACTAGATTTAAATCAGCACAGCCAGCAGTATCGAACGTAACTGTTTTAAACAAGCACACCTTTTTTAACAACCAAAACGTTTCGTTGTCTGATACAGAAGTACAGACGTTCCTCTCGTTGATAGCAGAGGAGCAGATCCAGCGAGAGCTTGATGGAGTGACGCGGAATGAAAACGTTTTTTAGGAGTCATGGCAGTGGAGGCGGCGCAACTATAACGACGTGAATAATCCCACCCACTCTAAAGTGATACTAAACTGCAGTGGAAACGCAAACCATGCCGAGCTGAGCCGTACCGTACTGAGCCATGCCGAGTCACCACGCAGTGGAAAAGCACCAAAAGTCACCTACATCTTGTATGCCCTGGGGGTAAGCAGATAAACATAAAATTTTCAGTTTTGGGTGAACTATTCCTTTAAGAAAGTAAATAAGGTCCATTTGATTTTATGTTCTCCCACGGATTTTCCATGTGACTCACACATGCTGCTTTTAAATCTATGATTCAGGGTTGTAGAACATATGTTCTTGTGTAGAGTTTGCCATGAGAAATTGTGAGTAAGGAACATAATTAAATCTGTCCAGGATAATCATGTGGATGTATGATCCTCAGGCAGTCCTTCCTACCCAGGAGCTGTCCTGATCTGAGCCACAGACAAAATAAATCCTGTTCTCTTTTTCCTGCTCTTCCTCTTTCTCTCCCAAACGTGATATTATATAGTATAGTGATAAAGGAAAGGTTCAGTATTTGCACCTTACTTCTCATGATTGTGGTTGTGACGAGTGGGACAGGGCCAAGAGCCGTGGGAACAGAGCGAGGCCGGTGGAGTGATTTGGGAAATGAGCGACACCTGCTCCACTCACCGGTCTTGAGTCCCACGGAGGAGATCGGAAGGATACAAAAGAGGAGCGACGACAGTGAAGGACGAGAGAGGACCAGACCTGGGTTTTATTTTGTGGTTTGGTTTTGTTTGTGCGCGGCAGTCGTCCGTGAGGGGCTGTCGCGCTGTTTTGTGTTTATTTTGGTTATTAAAGCTTTATTTGAGTGTCCACCGGTTCCCGCCTCCTCCTTCCCGTGATTATGAAGTTTGTACGTTGTAACAGTGGTGTTATTAGATGTTAAAATACAGCTCTTTGAAGGTTTGATACTCTGATGGTACCTTTACTGTGGGTCATGTGATGCAGATTTGAAGCGACCAACTGCGAGATGACTGCAATTCAGATCCAACTGAACTTCAGCTTCTAAAGGGACCAAGAGTAAGACAATGTAAAACTGCTTCTTTTTATTTAAATGAAAACTTGCAACTTTAATGTCTTAACTTCAAAAAATGTAAAATATATATATATATATATATATATATATATATATATATATATATATATATATATATATATATATATATATATATATATATATAAAATAAAAAATGTGAGAGATTCATTTTTTCACTGAGAAATGACGTCTTTGTCCGGTGCCAACAGCACTGACTCTCCATATAAATGCCATTGTAAATGTCAGTGTGAAGGACCCGCTGTGACCTGTGTGCAATTCCCTGACCATTTTGACTGTTGCCAGAGGATCCATTTCCAGTGACTGTTTGGAAAAAGTCAAAAACTGCTTTTTCGAGCCTGAGGTCTGACTGAGCTTAGATTGATCTCAGTGATGAGCTGCAGAGAAGCAGACCACTGAGGCATTCGAGTACACCACTGAAAAAGAGTTGCAGCTGAATAGATATTGCAACCTTGAGGGAATTGTATCTTGAAAATATTTCTAATTGTACTGTACAAAATGCTTCAATTTGCTCAGCCAAGTTACATAAAAATTAAATAAGCAGAATTTATAATCAGGATTCCTATTAGAATAAAAGGGCACTAGCATTTTCATTATGATATTAAGTATCAAGGCCATTATCACTGATATTGATACCAAAAATTATATTTTAAGAATTACAAATTAAATAAGCAGATAATCAGCATTTAAGGTACTAATATAGGGGTAAATAAGGTACAAAGATGTAACATTTAGCTTTTGTACCTTGACAGTTTGTACCTTATTTCTGACAGCGTATATAAAGTCTGACCCAGTCTGAACATTTTATAACACTTCGCATGAGTGGAAGCCATAGGTGGTGTCAGGGGTAACATGCACAAAAGGCAGCGGCTCTGATGCAATTTGAAAGTTTGTTTGAATCCATTTACTCATAAATGCGACCTTCATGAGTTGGCAAGCATGTTTAGTTTTCCTGACATGTAATCTTTTCAGCTCCTTTGGTTTGAAATGGAGACGGAGTGTGATGGAGGGAAACAGTCAATGAGAGTTTATGAATGGAAAATTGCGAGCACAACAAGTGTGACCTGATCAGTGTTGCGCAGAGCCAAAGAATAATTGAAACTGCAGAAATGAGCTGCATTTGAATTCAGAGAAAGATTTGTTAAATGGGTTTACAGGGGCAGCTCAATCAGAAATGCATTTTTGCACAGACACAATGAGGTCATTTTTAGAGAAGATGGATTTGTCTGACCGTTTTGTTTTTGAGATGGAACGTGAGGGTGAATTACTTAGCTTTTAAAAGCAGCCAGACAGGATCTGGCAGCGGGGCTTTTTTCTCTCTCTTTATTATGTTTTAGAGTGTTGTGAAAAGTGTGAGGAGACTTAATGTTAGTCTGCAGGGATAATAGTTCTTACAGCGCCTCTGTAATCGAGTTATTAATTACATACTTGTGTCTGTATTCTATCAGACCACACACAGTCCTGACCCAGACTCTCTTTGTCTTACCTTCACATACACACTCTTTTAAAGGACACTTATACTCTGTCTCAGAGATGCACTATGCTGATATTACAAAAAAAAAAATCTGCTCATACTTTTTTCCCCTTATTTCAAATATCCTTTTCTGTCTCTGTTTCAGTTTACTTTGATAAATGTTTAAAAATATAGTATATTTGTAGTGCCAAATAATTTGTTGCTTAGCTTTTAAAGAATTAAAATGTAAAATAAAAGATATTAAATACAATATTTTTAATTGAATTTTATTTATTTTACATTTTAATTCTTATATTCTCAAATGCAAAATTAAATCTGGATTAATAAGGAAGTAATAAATAAATAAATAATACAATAATAATAAAAAAACAATATAAAGAAAGTTACAGAAAAAAGGGAAGGGAAAAAGAGTAATAGTAAAAGTCCTTGTGGTCCCCTGAAGGGCCGTCATTCATTTTCAATGAGAGTTGGTGATTTGAGGCGACATGAGTGACAGAGGCCGTTGGCGATGCAACAAAGTTGAGCAGAGTTTAACTCTACGCAAATGTACAATGACATAATCTGACTATGAGATAATACAACAATGAGAGTGCAGAGAGTGGAGCATGTGTAAACCACATCATACATTTGGATACAGTCGAGGGGTTTATGTGAATTAAAGGGATAGTTCACCCAAAAGTTCTTATCATTTACCCACCCTCATGGCGCACCAAACCTTCGTGACTTTCTTTGTTCTGTGGAACACAAAAAGATGTTGTTTTATAAAGGGTCCAGGGTCTCAGGGTCCAATTTATTTTTCTTAGCTGTTGTATTTGGGTTGGCCAGTAATCATCTGTACTTGTAATATCGTTTCTTATAGTTTTTCTCTTCTGTGAAACACAAAAGAAGCTATTTTGGAAAATAAATGATTTTCAAAATATTTTGTTTTGTTTTTAAATGTGAGTAAATGATAACAGAATGTTCATTTTGGGTGAACTATGTACTCAGTATTTATGTATAATTGTAATATGGTTTACAGATGGAACACAAAAGAAGATATTTTGAAAAATAAATGTCTCAATGTTTTCTTGAACCACAAAATGTTTTTTTTTTTTTAAGCTTGAGTAAATATTTGAAGAAATGTCATTTCTTCTTAAGAATGTATTTTTCCTTGCTGTTGTATTCAGGTTTCCCAGTTGTACTAGGGTTTATAGTTTCTTTCTTCTGTGGGCCACAAAACAATGTAATTTGAAAAAATATGTTTGTCCATGTAAGTCGGTGGGGTCCATGTTTTTTGAACCTCCTAAGACTTTCAAATGATTTTCTTTTTTTCCAAGCTTGAGTAAATGACAGAATTTTAATTTGGGTGCATTTTATTTTACTTTGCTGTTTGCAGTTATCATGTGCAATTACAATAGGTAGAATTTAATTATAAACTTCAGTTATTTATCTAAATATTTAAGTATGTAAATATTCAAATATGATACAATTATGTCACTCTCAATTTCTCTATCTTTAATAGGTAACATCTTTGTGGTCAGTCTTTCTGTCGCTGACTTGGTGGTGGCGCTGTACCCATACCCCTTGGCTCTGGTCGCTATCTTCCATAATGGCTGGACAATGGGCTCCCTGCACTGCCAGCTGAGTGGGTTTGTTATGGGACTGAGTGTGATCGGCTCGGTTTTCAACATCACGGCAATCGCCATCAACCGTTACTGCTACATCTGCCACAGTTTCCGCTACGACCAGCTGTATTCTCGTCGAAACACCTGTCTGTACCTGCTGCTCACCTGGGTGCTAACCGCTCTGGCCACCATGCCCAACTTCCTTGTTGGTTCCCTAAAATATGACCCACGTGTCTTCTCCTGCACATTCACCCAGACAGCAAGCTCTTCTTACACTGTCTGCGTTGTTCTGATCCACTTCCTCGTACCTCTGGGCGTGGTTTCTTTCTGCTACCTGCGCATATGGACGTTGGTGATTAGGGTCAAAGGTCGTGTCCGCCCCAATCCGAAAGTCAGAGCGGCTGACCTGAGGAATTTCTTGATGATGTTTGTGGTGTTTGTGCTGTTCGCCGTGTGCTGGGCGCCCCTGAACTTCATTGGGCTCGCCGTGGCGGTTAACCCAGCAAGAGTGGCACCGAATGTCCCAGAGTGGCTGTTTGTTAGTAGCTACTTCATGGCTTATTTCAACAGCTGTCTGAATGCTGTTGTCTATGGGTTGCTTAACCAGAACTTCAGGCAAGAGTACAAACAGATTCTCCGTGCTCTCTGCACCCCAAGAGCACTGTTCACTGAAAGTTCCAGGTACAACACTGAAGCCATAAAGAGTAAACATTCTCCAGCAGGAACCAATAACAACGTGAAAGAGACCAATATGTATAAGGGTGGAGTAACACACACTCTTTTCTAGTAGATCACTCCTCATTTAACTTACAACCACAATGTTAGAGTACAATGGAGTTAAAAGCACACCGGGGTAAAATGCACATTTGATTTTATTTTTCAAGATCACCGCAGCACTTTTCTAAACATCCATTGTTCACTATGCACCAGGAAATTTGACTGATCCTTGACTTAGCAAATAAAAAGTCAATTCTGCACTACACTTACCTCTAAAATTACCAAATATATTCTGAGACCACGGTCTTGTTAATGATTTTCAGTTTTGTTCAAAGTAATTTAAACAGCAGTTTTTCAGTAGCTGAGTATTATGTGAAATTACGATATTTAGGGAAAAAGTGCTTCTACTGTTGAAGTTAAAGGCACAATAATTGGAATGAAAAAAAATAGCAGGCTGACTTTTTCATTTGTTGACATGAGATGGTTAGATTCAGATGGTCAGTATCATGTATTTCTATTTGAATGAACATTCCTTAACAAATGCCGTGGTTGTCAGCCTTTTTATGCGTTTTGTTTAAGCAGACTTGAGCTAAACTGAAAAAAAAACTACTGCAGATGGCTGAGTATATGCTCTTGTGTTCTTATAAAGATTGGTTGATGCCATGGCAACCAACACTGAAAAAGACATTTTGATGCTCTGTGTCCATTGTAAATTCTTTGTATATGGATGTTTTGTATATCAGGCAGTGTGTTTCTAAGTAACAGAATGAACACATGATTTTTTTTGTAGTAATATTAAAGGAAAATAAGACTGACGCTTATTAAGGTAACATACAACTGATACATCCATAATTATTGTAGATCAAGTTGTATGTTTTCAATTTTGCAACAAAAATGATTTTAGTGAAATGTTTTGATATATATCTACTTGATGTTGTACATGTCATACAATCAGGGTTGGCATTTCCAATCCGAGTGGTCTGCATGCAACGGTGCTAAAAACTAAACTACATCTTTATCTTTGTAGTCCTGTCTTTCTTCTCTTGCTATATCTTGCCTCCATAATTGACAGTCATACTTTTCTCTAGCCCGATTACTTACCTTCATTTTTTCTGCACACACTACACACTCTTGCTCCTGTCCTTGAGGAAGATTTATCGCTTCTCCAGACACTAAAAGAGCTGGCTGAAAGGGGCATGATGATGACCTGATGCAAGCTTCTCTGAAGCAGTAATTTTCACAGAACGGCTTGAAGTATTAACCCCCGATGCTCTAGCAGTGCCATATCCACCACAGACATGAAGAGCCATAGACATGAATGTATTGTCCAGCTCAGTGGAGTAAAAACACAGTCTTTTGAATCCCAGGTCTTTATTTTGAGCAGATTGAATTTGTTTATTTTTACTGATATATATTCACTTACAAGTCATGACTTTTTATTTTTATTATATAATTAATTATAAATAATTTGCTGTATATAAGTGAGACTGGGGCTAGTTGTCACAAAAGCTAGCTCAGTAACTCAGTATAACAGTATTGATGCAAACGTCCAATTATGCTGATTTTCTCCAGAATTTTTCTAGGGTTTCGAGTTCAAAAATACTCTCTTAAATTATAATCATTTTGTCAATATCATCATATGTAATGCAGTAAAATGTTGACCAACTGGCCCTCGGTTCCTCCATATAATTAATATTTTCATTATCATTGCATTGGTTTATATATATAGGGGCTATATTTATATATATATATATATATTTATGCTGCGGCGCCCCCTAGCAAATTATGAATAGGGGCTAGTTTTCATATACAGTGCTGCGGCGCCCCCTTTATTAGTGGCTAGTTTTCATATACAGTGATGCGGGGACACTTATGTGTCATGAGCATACTTTGGGCTTCTTTTTTATAAAGTTGCGTGAAAAAAATCCCGGGTTGCGTTTTTTGGGGCTTATTTTAAAAAAATATGGTTCCTTGTTAGGAAAACCTGACAAGCAACTTCGTTTCTTTTCATTTATGTTCACTTTATGTTCAATGCATTGATTCACACTCTGTCTGCTCACAGTTAATAGCCAATCAGTGCAAAAATATAAGTGCTTTAGCGTAATTTGCCAAATACCTTTTGAAATAATCAATGCATTGATTCACACTCTGTCTGCTCACAGTTAATAGCCAATCAGTGTTCAGAAAGAAGGCGCGTGACACTGTAATCCAAGCAATGATAGTATAGACATAGAGGAGTGGGATGACTTTTTTCCTTTATGAAGGTAGCCTTATTTTTTATTTTTTTATAATGTCTTTGTAATCTATTAATTATCCCGGGCTGTAATAATAATAATAATAATAATAATAATAATAATAATAATAATAATAATAATAATAATAATAATAATAAACAAGCAGGCCTGTTAATAGTATATTTTGTTCGAATAGCCAATATTTTAGTAGGCTATAAATATGTGGCTATGTTACAGCTCCCCTTTGAAGCTCTTGTGTTTTTCTCCTTTTCTCCAATCCGATTCTGCTCACATGTAATTAGAGATGAGTTTTGCTCCTGCTTTGTTGCAGTTTGCTGATTTTTATAAAATAACTTATGTTTTTGCTTTTCAGATTAAAGGGTAGTTTCAGTTTAATATGTTGCAGGCTCACTTATTGGTAATACATAATTGATAATAAATAATTTTGATGATAATAAATTATCAAAAAAATATTAGGCTTGTCTCTGAAGCTGCGGATGCTTGTTTGTCTCGCGAGAGTTGGCAACAGTGGCTGTGTCACGATCATTCAGATCATATGACAAAGACCCGGAAGAGCAAATAATTCGCAAGATGTCGCAACACGGAATTACGAGCTATTGAGTTCCTATCTTTTTTTTTGGTCCATAAATAAAAACACAGAATGCAAAATCACGAGAAGACAGCCGTGGGCTCCATGCCTGCAACCGCGCCTGATTTCAGAGGGTAAGGTTGTCTGTGATGTGTCTGTTCTTCTCAGACTGAACATGACCTCACACCAAAATCACAATGACTAAGGGCACGAAACTAAGAGATTCAATTGAAATAGTCGATTAATGAATATGACTTTTGCATTTCATATTATTTAAAATCCACATTTTGACTAGTTTAATTTGTCTAATCTCTTATTTTCTCATTCTGCCTTGCATTCATTCAGGAATGACGGTTCTCTTGTCTCTGTGCTCAAGACACTCTTGTTTTTCACTCTTCTGATGATAACTCTACCCATCGGACTGTATTTTGCATCAAAGTCTTTTCTCTTTGAAGGTATTTTGCTTCTAGATGCTGATACTCCCAACATATTTATTTAATAAAATAATAATATTTAATATACATGTTATACTACAGCTTAGTGTATTAAGTCCTTAGTTGCTGATTTGCTTTTGTAATTTCTGCTTAATTCTCTTCTTTTCTTCACAGCCTCTCTGGGTTACTCCAGCAATGACAGCTACTTCTACGCTGCCATTGTTGCTGTGCTTGCCGTCCACGTGGTTCTGGCACTCTTTGTTTATGTTGCATGGAATGAGGGATCACACCAATGGAGAGAGGGAAAGCAGGATTAAGCAAGACTGAAAACTACAGAGAGAGATGGAAACACACACGACGACACTCTGTCTCATTCATTCCTGAACCAGAATATCATAATGGAGTGACACCATCTCTGTGTGTGTTTACTTTTCTCCTGAATATCTCAGCCAGTTAGAGAGAAGATGCCTGATTTCTTCTTCATCTCATGGAATGGTCGAGGTCGTCTTTTGGTCTGGCTGGAGGTTGTGTCAATCTGTGTTTTTGTGCAGAGAAGATACACTGTTCTCATGAAAGTTCATTGTTCCTGTAATGTCATATCCTGACCCATTTCAGTCTATTCGATAGATAAATCCGACTCTGAATCAACTGATTTCAAGCTGTTGTATTCAAACATTAGGCTTTCTGTGTAATTTCATCGTCTTCCCTTATATTTTCACACAAACATACAGCGATCATGTAGACAGTTGGTTGTTTAAAACTAGTTTGTGTCTGTGTGATTAAGTCAAAAATAATTCCAAGATGGATCATTTCATGTTGTTTTATTTATCAATTAAAGCTGTTCTCTGGAACTTAAATTTTCTCAGTTTTTACTAGAAATGCACACTTTTGAAGCCCCAAGAGTATTGCAGTTCTTATTAGACATTTTATAATTTATAAATATTGTTTAAAATGAGAGTTATGAGTGGGGTAAGAGTTAATATGTTGATGTTATGTATTTTAGATCAATGTAGGAAATATAAATCAGTCCCATTGTTTGTGCCCCTTTAGGATAATATAAATTAAATTAATTATTTATATTACAGCATTTATCAGAATTTTGATTTAGATTGATCTATGCCTATAATATCTATTTCTGATTCACATAAATATTTGATCACATGGAACCATGTGACATTTAATTATCTATTTTAACACTGTCTCTTTGTTTCTCCTGAATGGTTAACTATAAAAAAAAGCACTCACACTTATACTAAATATAATAATTTTGCATGACTAAATACATGTGTTCTGTCTTGAAAATCTGAAACGGTTGTTACAGGTTTCAAGCTCTGCACATTTATCAAGTGGAAACTCACTATAATCATGTTTGACAAGTGAATCAGCTGAAGACTATTATGGGATAGTGATGGAGGGCAGTGAAATCATGAATATTGAGAGGTTTCTGTATCTCTTAGCCTAGTTCAGACAAGAAAACATGACTTAAGGCAACAGAAGAGGCAACACAGAAAGATGATTACATGCAGAAGTTTTCCCAAGTTTGCCAAAGAAGGCATGTGTGTATGTAGTTTCGATCAAATTGTAATTGAGAAATAAATCCCTGCATACCCATGGTTGAGGACAAGACAAAGTCTACAATACTGTCTTGAGATTAGCCCCATGCTCTACCACACTAATGGGCATTTTAAACTCAATTCTAATATTTTGTACCTAAAGCAATGAACAGTTAAAGGGGTCAAATGATGTGGCTAAAAAGAATATTTTTTTTTTGTATTTGGTGTAATGAAATGTGTTTATGCCGTTTAAGGTTCAAAAAACATTATTTTCCACATACTATACATTATTGTTTCTCCTCTATGCCCCGCCTTCTGAAACACGTCGATTTTTACAAGGCTTATCTCTCTGAAAAGCGAGGTGTGCTGTGATTGGCCAGCTGTCCAGCGCGTTGTGATTTGCTGAATGCCTCAAGCATGTGACGGAAATGTTACGCCTCTTAACATATTGTGAAGCCTTGTCCGACCGGAGCGATGAGACAAAAACATAAAACCCATTATAAACGTGATATAAACATGATTTCTAGTTGTGTCTTCTTTTGGAATGCAAAAACAAAGTAGTTTCGCTTTCTCAATGAAACAGGTTCACACACCGTGGCCTTGAGTGAGCAGAGGCCAGAGGCCTAGAGTGAGCTGCGGCTGGCTTGAGTGAGCAGAGGCGGGCGGCTTGAGGTGGATTCTGTGTTGGGTCGTACCTCGTGCTTGCGGCAATCACATGTGACTCCGCTTCGTCCACGGTGAAACCGATTTAGCGATCCACAAAGTTGATGTATTTCCTCAGCGACCAGCTCGGATCAGCACCAGGCATGACGAAGCAGATATCGCCCTCTTTTGGAAGGCCAAACAAAGTAGTTTCACTTTCACAATTAAACACACAGCGTCTATACGGCATGGCTGTGGCAACAAAAATACTACAACGAGAATAAAAGGTACGCCTTCTTTCTTTGCGTGAACATCTGGGCGGCATTATGCAAATCTTCCCACATACTGACGTAGAGAAGTGGGGGCGTGTTAGAATGAGCCGTTTCAGGGGGGCGTGGACGAGTCTCAACTTTTCTAAAGAATATCTCTTTGGATTTGAGACTTTAGTCTTTGCAACTTCACAGATTTTCTTTATTCACCAAGATCTTGTAACACTCCAAAGAGAAAGGAGAATTTGAAATTGCATCATATGACCCCTTTAAGAAAAACAAGGTCAAATCAATAAAGGTTCAGAAAAAAGCAGACTATATATTTTATATGTTTCATATTATACAAACAAAAAGGGTCATTGAACCCCTGAGACAGTCTGCATCAAGTTACATCAAATTGCCCCCCCCCAAGAATGGCTTTGGTTTTCGATGATTTCATGAATGGGTTCTGGTCTGGATAGATTCTTAAAGCGCTGTTCATCGGTACAGCCGGTAATGGAAGGAAAGTGGGCTTTTACACACCTACTGCTAAAGCAGAACAAGCCAGAAAATGATGATGATGATGATGATTGAGAAACAGAGGAAAGGGAAAAATTTTGAGTTGAATGTCTTGAGGAATAAAGCTGGGGAGGGAAAGCAGGAAAACATCCTAGTGGAAATATTGAGAGTATGTCTGGGTGGAAGAGGAAGAGTGGAAAAGGAGAATTAGTGGAATTTCCTGGTTTCCCCTCTAGGTTTGTCGTTTTCTCTGGTCACTGGACATTGCCGACTACTTTCTCTCCATTCCAACCCCTCAGTGAGCTGTGAAGCCCAATTGAGTAACTCTACACTACAAAACTACAATGCTGACAGCAGAACTACTGAACTCTAGATAACAGAACAATAGAAGTTCATGTTTAAGCAATAAGCTAAAGAGTGTAGTTAGACACAACACATAACCTGCAACCCATTTAACTGCAGCTATCACAATGAATAACTGATTTGGAGTAATTTAGCATTACATCACTTAAATTGGATCCTATGGGTGCCATCAGAATGAGAATAAATAAAAACATTTAACATTAACATAAAAACATTGCAGTATTTGTTTAGAACTTTTTTGGACTGCTTCCACTTATAAGCAGGTAAAAAATGTTAGTCTGAATGCACTGTAAGTCGCTTTGGATAAAAGCATCTGCTAAATGCATAAATGTATGAAAAAAAACCCAAAAAAAAAAGATATGGTGAACTATTCCTTTAGATCCTTCTGCATGCAACAAAAATAACAATCCACTATTAGTGCTGTACAGTGATATTGTACGGTGAACCAGTGTTATAAAATAATCATGTAACATAAAATAACTATAAAATAAATATATTAGGTATATTTCTGAGTATACACTATGTCCAAAATATGAAATGTTTAAAAATGGCTTTTTAAAAGTGAACCAGAGTATTTTGTGTTCATGACATATTTTTGCCATTAGAACACGAACCGTTCTCGTTGAGTCTTGGTGCCATCTAGTGTGGTGTGTGGTATAATTGACCATGACCTTCACCTGAACACACTGAGGTCAGAAGAGGGAAAATTCCAGCCCATGTATTTCATCTGATGAGTTGAATTTTTACACTTGAATTCTAACTTTTACTAATTTACTCTCTGAATAATTTTCCTAAAATATTTTTGAGTTTGTTGAGAGTGAGGTGGTATAGTTAAAGCTCATGAAAGAAACTGAATGGCTGATAGTTCTGTTTCCACAGATATCAACATTGTATTGTTCCTGTAAGTGTGTTAAAGTGTGGACAAAACTGTGTGAAAAAACATCTGATAAAATAACTAGATGTGTTTTGTAAACTGGCCCTGTCTTCAGGATCAGTTTTCAGATATAGCTATCCAAGTCTTGAACTTCAAGACCTGCCGGATATTTCTAAATAGGATACACGGTCTAAACATATCTTGATAACACAGTATCACCAAAGATGGAGATAGGAGAGGGAGAGGTCACAGGCTGGTTAACGTTGGTTTATGTTAGTACAGCAATACTTTGGCACATAGATGAAAGAAGGACTGAAGGGGAAGTTGGAAGAAAAGAGGAAGGACTGAAAAACACTGGTCTTATTGGAAGCAACAGTAGCTCCACATTGGGGGGTGGGGGGGGGGGTCATTGTAGATAAATAGGGCAAGGATAGCTGTTATCCAGCTGTTGCAGCAATGACCTGAAATCTACACAGCACATGACAGAACAACTACCAGTATCTCTATTTCTGTATCACTCGTTGCTTCTCCTCACTCCTCCCCAGACACACAGGGATGACGTAGATATTTCATCCATTTGTGCGTCATCATTATAATTATTAATCCAGGTCTGTGTGTATGTATCTGTGAGTGTGCATACGTGCTTGAGTTTATGGGTGGGTATGTGTGTTTGTATGAATCCTCCCCTATTATTCTCTGTGACTCACTCCCGTCGTGTAAACATACATGCAGAGAGGTGAGAGGATGTTGTATAATCCTCCCCATTTCCGGTGTGCATGTGAATATGAATTTCTACTGTCAAACAATGCATGACGTCACTGAGGTCAGAAAAGTCTTGACCAGTTCAGACTTACACACATACAACCAACACTCAGATACATTGCAAACTGTACATAAATCATTTAAAGATCTGATCTAAAATAAATATTATATATAATATATAATTGACGACTCAGTAGTAATAATAAAATACTAAAATAAATTATATAAATTGTAATTTTGAATGTATTATTATTAATAATAATAATCATAACACATTTAATAAATAAGTAATATCTATTGATGATGCCTGATACACACTGTAGAAAGCTGAATTAAGAGAGAGGAAGTATAGTACAGTTACATAATGAATGAAATGCATTTAATATAGTAATCATATAATTCTGCTCATACTTAGTGAGTAATGCTAAGTATGAGAAACATCTGTACTCAGCTAAGTGGCTCATGGCACAGATCTACTGTAGTACTGTAGTGGGATCTGAAGCAAAACCAAAAGGCCAGAAAGTGGTTCAGACATTGCTGAATACTTTTAGTCAAAGTATGAGTCCCGTCTCAACCTGTAGAACCAGAATGCTGTTCCCCAAGTGGAACACATCCGCTAAGTTTCCATGGACACAATTTGGGCTCTCATCCTGTATTTTGATTGTGCAATAGTAACTAAGGGTGATTCACAGACTAGCGACCATTTCCATGGAGACTGACTTCTCTCTCGCATTATCCTGGAATTTTTAGAGCGATCACTTCAAGTTCAGTCTGAGAGAGAGCGAGAGAGAGAGCGAGAGAGAAATGAGAGACGGAAAAAAATAATAATTCTAAACTTCATAGCGTAATCCACAGAGGCTTATTTGAGGTTGTAAACACATTTATCTAGACTGTCTGCACAAGAGAACTGTGTATGTGCTCAACATTCGGTGGTAACGCCATGACAGACTGTTTTATTTTGATTTATGCAATGTCATTTCTGATCAGTAATGATTTGCTGTTTACTAATGGAAAAGACTACTGGTCTAGAACTAGCAATCTTGTCTTTCCAGGCACAGACTTGTATTTTTCATGCTGATCTTGAAACAGTTATTATTAAGCTCTTCATTGAGCTCAGGCTGGTATATTGGCGTGAGTCTGCACACTGACTCATTGGGTATTCTGCCAGGGCACTGGGACAGCAATGTGTGCTCTGATCTGTACTTAAACACCAAACACCCTCTCTTTAATCCATTCTCTCTTTCACATCTCAGATGTCTCAATTTCATTTATCATCCTAATTGATCTTATAGATAACTAAAAGTTAACCTGTTCTATGCATATGTATGTTATGTATATTATACAGCATTCTGCATGATGCCACTGTAATTAGCAATATTTATAGTACTTATGTATTGTGTATACTGTGTGTAAATATGTATGTTTTCATCTGTCACTAAATTAATGCAGTGTTCTGCGCTGTGAAAAAAGGGGGGAAATGCTATAATAAAAACCTGTTAATTGGTTAACTGTAAGCAACATTAGGGTAAAAATTATATTTCAATAGATAATACTTCTAAATTACTTTTTATTATAAGTTATAGATATAGAAATGTTTTTGAGGGTTGGGTCATAAAAAGCATAAATTACCTTAGAATTGACAGAGAAATAAAATGCATAATATTGTATGAATAGTTCACCCAAAAATGAAAACTGTCATCATTTACTTTTTATGCATAACACAAAAGAAGAGATTTTGAAGAACGTTGATGACTAAACAGTTTTGGCTCCCATGCACTGACTTCCACTGTATTTTTTTGCCCAAATATAATGGAAGTCAATGGTAACCAAAACTGTTTGTTTACAAACATTCTTCAAAATATCTTCATTTATGCTGCAGAGAAGAAAGTCGTTCAGGTTTAGAAAGACCTGAGGGTAAGTAAATGATGACAGTTTTCATTTTTTGGTGAACTATCCTTTAAATAAGGCAATCCATGCTGGATTATAAATTTATTTTAAAGGGGAATTCCCAGAATACTGGCGTATTGTGTTTTCTTTTGTTAATGTTTACTGCGTTCTTAAAATGTCCTGTGTTGCCCTGTTGGTATTTTGTGTTTGTAAGGTAACACTGTGCTCTGTCTTAAGTTGCTAAAGATGTCAAGAATTAGGTTAATGATGAAATGAAGCCATTATATGTTATTTTTTCACCTTCATTATCATAAATATTCACATTAGCAGTTTATTGTAAAATGGCTTTAAATTTAAATAAATAAAAAATATATTTAATTGCTTGTGTACAGTATGTCCAAAAGATAACTGACATTTACAGGCTGCACAACAGTGACTCAGTATGGATCAGCTGTGTGATTTCTGCCTCGAGACTACAGCTGAACGTCCTCTGCCCGAGCGCGTTTCATTGACCAAGCACCGCTGAGCGAACCGTCGGCAGATGGCAATCACTGTCTGACATGACCTAGTTACAAACCACAGCAGCACGATCCAATTAAAGCCCCGCCCGCCCGCTGATCTGGGTACAGTTTGATAGAAAATCTTTTCACTTCGAAGAATTATGTTTCTTGGTGTTTTACACACGCAAACAATTGTGAATTTTAACGGTTTAGAAAAAGAAAACGATCTCCTAAAGCAAAACGAAAGGGGTTCTGTGTATAAATTACGCACTGATTTTCTGTCTGTCCAGTTCTTCAGAGTAATATGAGGGGGACTGGGACGCAATCTGCATGATATGCAAGCTAATAAAATGCTGAATGATTACAGTAGGCTACTTTTTAAAATTTGCTGACGTGTTGCCAACTGTCGCACTTTTTAAAGGGCGTGAGTGACCTACTGTTTCCATGGTTACCACATCAGAGTCAGACAAACTCAACTAGTGTGTTCGCCGGAATCTTTTCGAAGACCGTTGTAAATATTCGCTCTGACCAACGTGGTGTAATCTAACTAATTTTTATGCTTGCAGAAACAACTGAAAACACCCTTGAATCATATATATTGGTAAGTTATATAAAACATAACACCACAACCCCCTAATTGGCATTCAAGCGCGGGTAAACTCGTTGTTCCAGATGGGGGTTAGGGGTGAGGCAATATATCAAAGTCATCATTCACAGCCACAGACTAATAAGCTGGCAAAATACACCTTATGAAACAACGGTCCTTACATAACATAACTGCCTACAGAACTCACACGTCATTTGGGGAACTCGAACGTAATTATGAGATTTTTTAAAACATCGTTCACTCAAAAGGTATTTGTAATATTCTACTAAATCGTACTAAATTTAGATTCTAAATATACTAACGAAACCATTTATTTCCACACGAAGAGCTTGCCTCACTGAGACACGGCCTCCTTAATTCTCCGCCGATGACATTCTCTGGCCGCCGTTCAAGCCGTTTGAGAACGGAGAGGGAGAAGGACCGGGCTGGCTGGCGAGTACGCGCGGCGGGTGTGTGCGTTCCCCTCGCCGACTTGTCCTGCGAATCCGCCCCCTTCGCTCCTTTTAAGGTGTGACGACGGCTGATGACGTAAAGCGTGAGGTGTGTGCGTTGGAAAATGAACATCAGTGAATGAAAAAAGCGTCCTGGAAGTCACTCATTGCCCGCAGAAACGGTGCCGGTTATGCAACTCGACTTCATGTGTAAGGCAAAGAAGGCAAAAACGCTCTCGGTGTGTCTCGTCGCTGGAGATTCCTAGCAACTTCTCTGCTGAAGTCGGGTTCTCATTGCTGCCTCTGATTAGGTGAGTACAGTCGGTTGTTGCTTGGTTTAGTTTGTGAAATTAGAGCACACAAGAAGTGTGTCATTGTGTTAAAGGCGCCCGGTGCAAGCGCCCATAGCGGGTTTACATGGTGCTATGTTCTGGTCGTTCAGTTAAAGTTGCAGGAGATATAAAAGTGTTTATGCCTTGTTTCATTAGCGAGAAGTAAATTTGTTTTTCTTGAAATACTTTTTTTTTCTCTCTCTCTGTGGACAGTTAATTAATGAGGACAGTCTCTGTACTTTGTTCCTGTACTTGTGAAATGACATTCCAGGAATGAAGATATTTACTATCTATATAGTGTCAGATGGTTGGACAGATTATGTGAGTCTGCATATACATATTCATTCAATGGCCGAGTTGACGTCTCTCTCTGTGTTTTAATGGAGGTCAAGTGGAACAGCAGGGTAAAATCCTGTCTACTCTATTTTAATTTACAGCTTATAGACTGAAGTCACAGATAAGGCTTTTAACGATGCCGATTGAATGTTTGAACGTAATAACCCTCAAAATAAAAACACTTATGAAAAGATTGCAAGTTATGTAACACATGACTTGAGAATCATGAGCCGGTGGCAGTTACGTCATGCCCTGGATTCGTTGAGAGGAATAAAAAGTTCACTGCTGACGATGTGTCCTCGGTTACTCGTTCAGGGTTTTTTTTTCCCCTCTTCAGACTCGTCTCTGGTGATACTTATAATTTTAGCTCTAAAATGACTGATCCTATTTGCTCATTTTGTGTGTATTTAATTTGTTGGTGTTGCTAGTTCTGTACAAAGTTAACAAATGGACGTAAGTTAAACATTATTTGAGATATTGGTGACTTGTTTGATTGTGCTATAAAGGCTTTACTGTTTGTGTAGTTTGATAACTTGTGAGTTTTATATATATACATCTCGCTTGACCATCCTCTCCATGACGCGCTATAAAGGGTTAGTTCACCCCAAAAATGAAAATTAGCCCATAAATTACTCACCCTCAAGTCATCCTAGATGTATATGACTTTCTTCTTTCAGACGAATCCAGTCAGAGTTATGTTTTAAAAATGGTCTTTGATCTTTAAAGCTGTTTAATGCCACTCAGCGGGGGTTGCAGTGCTTCAGTCCAAAATAGGTTAAATAAAATGCACCCATCCTTAATAAAAAGTGTCTCGCACAGCTCCGGTGGGTGAACAAAGTTCTCCTGTAGAGATTTGATGTGTTTTTATAAGAAAAATAACCATATTTAAAACGTAATAATCAATTTAATCTAGCTTGCGCTCACTGTTGTAAACGGAAGCAGTTTTGGGCGGATGACGTATGAGGTCATCTGAATTTGCCACTGATTATTCAAACTCAAGATCTTGTTCGTCATTTCTCCGATCACAAATGCAGGCATGGTTTTATGTTTACCAAGTCATTATAATCAGTAATTATGTCCCCACTTGATGCAAGAAATGCCTTTTTTTTTAAATGGGTTTTATTGGTTTTGTCTCATCGCACCGGGACACGGCATCACAGTACAGTAAGGGACGTAACATTTCCATCACACGCTTGAGGCATTCGGCCATTCACAATGCAGTGGATAGCTGGCTAATCAGCATACACCTAGCTTACAATCGAAACATTTCAGAAAGGCTGGGCATAGAGGAGAAACAATAATATACAGTATGTGGAAAATAATGTGTTTTTTTTTCACCTTAAACTGCATAAACACATTTCATTACACCAAATACACAAAATAATGTTCTTTTTTAGCAACATCATATTACCCCTTTAAATTGTTGCATTAAAAATCATCATCTTGATTTTTCAAATCAGTTGTAAAACAATGAAAAGCAATGTAAGGCTCAAAAAGAAGTTTTTAGGCTGTTGTCTTATAGCTAAAAGCTTTTTACGCCCCACCATTCCTGCTGAAGCTAAACAGTAGTTGAGCCTGGTCAGTACCAGGATGGAGATTTATGGGGAAACAAAGGCTGCTGCTGTAAGAAGTATTAGTAAGGCCAGCAGATGGTGCTCACCCTGTGCTCTTTGTGGGCCCTCATTCACCTAGCGATGGTGACATTTCTGTAAATAGGCACCATCCTTTAGATGAGATGCAATGTTAAAATGAAGTCCTGATTCTAAAATTCCTAGAGAGTTTCTAGAAAAAGGGAAGGGATGTAAACCTGCTGGCCTGCTAGCTGCTGGTGTTGGCACCTTATGGCTGTTGCATCGTCCAGTTTGATGCTGCACACTGCTGGGGGTTGCTCTGTAAAGTGCTTTGGCTGAGAAAAGTGTTAGCCTATATAAATGGACAGATCTGACAGAAAAAGTGGAAATGTGATCACAACACAGGAATATTCAAAGTATGTGGCCATCTAATGATCCAAGAGCTTTTTGAGCAGTGCTTTTGGAAACGGGATGAAATAAGCATGTAGTATAAGCTTTAGACAACAAATTCAGATCTTTCTTGAACAAGATTATCAGATCCATCAGATATCAAATTAGACTAAAACATATGCAGCTGGTTTCAAAACTCTGAACTTTCACCTGTTATTCTTTTCCTCTCAGTAATTTCTCTCAATCATGGTCCTCTTAGATAGTTGTTCCATCTGTTTACTGTCAAGCCTACAAAGAGCATGAGATGCTGTATGTTTCACTTAAACCCTACATTGTTGTTGTTTTTCAGAATCTCTTGTCACATGTGAATGAAATATTTTACTTTAGATATCTTTCTGTTTGTATTCTTCTTGCAATATATTGCCTTATTTAAAGAGAGCAAAGTCAATCCTGATAGCAAAATGTATGTTTATTTCAGTTTCAAGCAGGGGTGTAGAGGGACATTAAACATATGATTGCTGCAATATAAGGTTTATTTGTGTTTCCAAGTCATCTCCAGGTAATAAATAAAGTATATTAAAATTGCAGTGCTAATTGACATAGCATTTTTTACAGTATAGAAACTATTCTGCCTTATTATGTAATAATAATAAAAATATATATGTGATAATTGTTTGTAGTATATAAACACATCATTATTATTTGTTTTTGTCCAACAATGTATCTGATTTCTTATCCAATTCAAAGCTAGAAATAAGAGAAAAATTAGTTGCCTATACACGACCAGTCAAAAGTTTTTGAATGTTAAGATTTTTAATGTTTTTAAAGAAGTCTCTTGTGTTCACCAATCTAAGTATTTGATCCAAAGTACAACAAAATAGTAAAATTACTATTTAAAATAACTGTTTTTTATTTAAATATATTTTAAAATGTAATGTATTCCTGTGATTTCAAAGCTACATTTTTATAATAATGTAATGTGATTCCTTGAAATCATTCTAATGTTTTCAAAAAAAAAGCTACATTTTTTTAGTTTCTTTGATGACTGTGATTTCAAAGCTACATTTTTAGCATCATGAAAGTTCCAAAGAACAGCATTTATCTAAAAATATAAATCTTTTGTAACATCTTAAATGTCTTTATCATCACTTTTGATCAATTTAAAGCATCTTTGCTAAATAAAAGTATTAATTTCTATAATTTATTTCCTCCGAAAATGGAAAAGTGTGTATATATATGTGTGTGTGTGTGTGTGTATATATTACATTTCTGTCCCCCTCACTTCTGAAATGATGGCTATGCCCCTGGTTTTTTTATCTGTCTGTAGTGACTGGGTGGGAGACTGAAAGGGAAAGATTGTGAATCAGTCTGTGTCATGGATAATAAAGTTAGCAATTATTAGCCATGTTAGTAATGCAATGATCATCACTCATTGGTCAATGTTATGTAGTGATATGAAGCAACTTTGCTGTTTTGTAACTTTGCTGTGCCACATATTGAACCAGATTCATATGTTAGATGTTACTATTGGTCAAGAAAAGAATACTGGTTTGCAGTCAGACAGTCACATGCTGTCCCCAAACTGTGCAAATGGACATCTGGGAAAACCCAGGCTGTGTCTGAAATGGCCCTAATTCCCTTATATAGTGCACTATTTGAGGGGACAATCATTTGTAGTGCTGTCCAAAAAAACCACAGTGGGCATTCAATCCCATAAAGCACCTCAAAGGTTAGTGTACCTACAGTTGATGTACACTTAATGGCTACATGGCTAGCCATTAGAAAATACTCGCGTACTGTGTGTGTCACCCTTATTGAATTCTGCGTGACATTCACAGCACTTCTGACACACTCAGTCTCAGTGTTGAAATTCGCTCACTTGTTTTCATTCACTCATTCAATGGACAATATTAGCGATGTGATGTGGAATAGTGAATGAAGGGATGATTTTGAATACAGTTGACAGTTGATTCTCCTTTTTTCGAACATATGAGTTGTTAGTACTTTCCTGACTCTTGATTGGCTCATCCTGAGGTTGCCAGTCACTGATTAGGTCATCATTAATGCAGTTGTACTTTAGAAGGCTTTAGTGTTTTATAGTTCTCTTGATCTCTTTCGTGTTGTATGAATGTGGCTGTCATTCTCTTTCTTCAGTCTTCTATGTCTGTTGCACTCTGAGGACAGTAAGATGTGCCCTGTTCTGCTCTAAATGTTAAATTGTTCTGCATAAAGTTTCTCATTAATAGAAAACCTCAAACAGTGACTCACCAAAAAAAAAAAAATCTTCATCAGAAACTTGGGGTGGTGGGTGGTGAGGACATATGACCCTCCCCCCCAATGTGAGTGTGTGTGTTAGGTAACAGAGGACAGTAGCCACTGCTGTGCTGTTATGGAGTTATTGCACTGGGGAAACTGGGTTACTGGGGCACGGCCTGCAAGCTTCGCCCTAGCATGCAGGTAAGCATGTCATTGTGACTCGGCAGGCAGAAATGGCAGTGAGCTGCTACATCGCCTGAGCGTGTTAAAGAAGAACCGGCCCTTTAAGAACTCTCAGAGCAGTGATGAATGTTCAAATTCTGTCAGATCTACAGCCATGTGAACAGAGCATGAAGCTACAAAAAAAGAGTAGACTGATAAAAATGAAAGAGACCCAGCAAAGACAGGCAGAGAATTGGAGAGAGAAAGTGAAGTAGAAAGAAACATTGACAGAGGAAAAACAGTTGTGGATTTCTGATTTTTTTAAATTGAGAAGGGAGTTAAGGTATTTTTTTAGCCATTGTTTTTTTTTTTTTTTTTTAGTTATATTTATGGGTTTTTTTGTGCGTTTTATTTTGAGAGGACATTGGAGAGATGACAGGAAACTATTGGGGTGAAGAAAGGGGAGCGGGATCAGCAAAGGACCTCGAGGTGGGATTCGAACTTGGGTTGCTGTGAGCACAGTTGCGCTATATGTTGACGCACTAACCACGAGGCTATTGGTGCCAGCTTAGACATATTTTTAAACTACAATCATCAAACCTAAAATGTTTCATCACCCAGTGTAGGCCATGTTTGTGTTTTATAATTTATAATGTTGTTGATTCATATTTATATTTACATTTACATTTAGTCATTTAGCAGACGCTTTTGTCCAAAGCGACTTACAAATGAGGACAATAGAAGCAATCGAACCCAACAAAAGAACAAGTCTCAGTTAGCTCAATGCAGTACGTGTAGTAATTTTTTAAATAATATAATAAAAAGAAAACAGATAGAATAGTAAAAGAATAGATCAAGCTAGTGTAAGATGCCTTCTTTGCTTTTATTAATTGTATAATAAATAAAAAGAAAACAAAAAGAATACAAAAAGATTGGAAAAACAAGTGTTACTTTTTTTAAGAAAACAAGCAGTAAATGAATAGAGAAAAAGTCTAAAAAGGACAAGTTTTTTAAAGAATAGAATTAGAATATCATAGAATTTTCAAATTAATTCATTAAAAACCGCACTCAAATCCAATCTAGTGGCATCATGAAATTTGCGGAAGACGTGGTCTAATGGTTAGAGAGTTTGACTCCTAACCCTAAGGTTGTGGGTTAGAGTCTCAGGCTGGTAATACCACGACTGAGGTGCCCTTGAGCAAGGCACCAAACCCCCAACTGCTCCCCGGGTGCCGCAACATAAATGGCTGCCCACTGCTCCGGGGGTGTGTGTACAAAATCCATGATGTTATTTTTTTATTTAGTACTGACCTGAATAAGATATTTCACATTAAAGACATTTATATAGGCTATGGTCCACAAGAGAAAATAATAGTTGAATTTATAAAAATGACGGTTCAAAAGTTTACATATGCTTGATTCTTAGGCCCGTGTTGTTACCTAGATGATCCACAGCTGTTTTTTTTTTGTTTGTTTTGTTTTGTGATAGTTGTTCATGAGTCCCTTATTTTTGTCCTGAACAGTTAAACTGCCTGCTGTTCTTCAGAAAAATCCTTCAGGTCCTACAAATTCTTTGGTTTTCCAAGATCATTTGCGTATTTGAACCCTTTCCAACAATGACTGTATGATTGTTTTGCTGCTTTTTGTTTGATTGTGTCAGGCATTAAGGGTAGGGCTTTAACCTTACCGAGCCTCCCCAGACCAGCATACCTGTGCTAGGTGCTGTTTCTATTTAGGACACATCTTAAGAAAACAAACGACTTTATGCTTAAGCCACATTTTCAGTGTCTGCAAACTTTAGATGTGACTGATTGATTGATTGATTGCTGTAGTTTTGGGTTTTCCAAACTAGTGTTTGTGAACCCCTGGGGGTTTGGGGGTTGATGAAAAGCTACTAATTAAATCATAAAAATGAAAAATAAATAAATAAAGAATACTTTTAAAATAAAAAAATAACAATATAATATAATCTATACAATATAATAATAAACAATTCAAATAAAATATTACAAATAAATTGAAATATAAAAAAAATAAGTAAAAATATTAAATAATAAATTTATGTGACATGGAACTATGTTGTAATTTTTTAATTTAAATTCCCTTAAAATCTCAGGGCACACTGAAACATTGAACACCGTGTGTGTATCACTTTGAGTAATAACATAATGTTATGTGTATGTCAATTTTAATTACAAAGGTCTCAATTTGCCCCCTAGTGGCAGTTGTGATGAACTTTCAGTTTGTTTTGTGAACCCTCTGTCTGTACAAGGCAGCTTTATACTTAGACTGTAAACGTATGAAACTGTACACTGTTAACAGACTGTAAAATTGATTTTGTCATGCCTAGATGACTTGATGTTGCTCAAAAACATCAAGAAATGAGATCTAGTGCAGTGCATTTTTTGTTATAGTTTCTTTAATAATAGCACTAAAGCAATATATCATAACAAAATATGTAAACTGTTGTTCTGAGGTCACTCAGGTTGTTGTAAAAAATTGGCAGATGAATGCAGTGTGAATGATTTTTTCTTACGGTTATGAAACAAAGTTTGAGGGCAGTACTGTTCTTTTTGGATGGGCTTTTTCATTCAAGGTATTTTACTACTGTCTTCTGAAAGCTTCTTACTGGTGTGACGTAAATGTCACCACAAACACTAGACCCTTCTTTCATCTGCCTCTTTCATTGCTTTTATTGCACGCTGCTATATTTTACTCAAATATTCTTCCTCCTGAAATGTCATGCGCCTTTTCCTTCTTATTCCTTTTTTCTTTGTCATTACTTCAGTGCTCTGTCCTTCCTTTGGCTCTAATCAATTAGTGTCAAGCTAATCAATTTCAACATTCATGCTTCAATTAGACACACTTTGAGGCATTACTTGCATTTCCTCTCTTTCTTTGATCTTTCTCTCATTTACATTCTCTAACCCACTCTTCCCCATTAGTAGATGGTAGCCTTTTTCAAGAGGCAAACACGAGGCCCTAAGCAGGCCCAGATGAAAAATACAGGCTTTTTTCACATTCTTGTGCCATTTTGGGGGAAATATCTGCTGAATACTGCAGAAGTAAACATGGTTAACACAGTGTAGTGAACTAAACTAATATTGTTAACACGTTTAATGGCATATTCAGTTAAAATATGCAAGAGATGGAGTGTGTGTAGAACTTGGTGGTGAGGCAGACTATACAAATGTCATCATCCCCATATCAGCAAATTTTCTGAAGATTTGAAGTAAAATCAGCAACTTAACAAAAACTACATGTACAATATATTAAACAAAGTTGTTCTCTCTGACAAGCCTCTCAGTAATTATCTGCCTGTTCACATGTAGTTTGCCCACTCTGAATTATATTAGGCTTACAAACAGCCTGGAAACCAAACAAACTTCCACAGTTAGCAGACAGACATTATGATAACTTATTTTATATGAAGCTGCTTTATACATGGCAGTGTGTTGTCTTTAGAAATGTAATTTTTTATTTTTTTGGCTTACTGCAGGGGATATCTAGATGATCACATCATTTTATCTATTTATTTGTAACATTTATAAATACTTATACATTATACTTAGAGATTACTACCTTTCTTTATTGGTGTAATAAATGAGATATGAAGGTTAAAAGCTGGAGCTTAATGTCTACAACCACCCCCAGTCATTATTATAAATTCCCTGATGAGAAGCGAGCTCATCGATAATGTACTCTGCTGCAAGGCCAGAATCATGCTAAGAATATCTCAGTTGTGCCTCATTAGTTTCCCTATGCTTGTGTGTTTGACCCACATTTCTTATTTGCAGTGATCACAGCAAAGTGCCAGCACAGAACAGGATGTGTCACGGATTTGGGATTAGGTCACTGCTACCACCATCAGCCATGTTTGTATTTTGCATTACTCAGTGTCACTGACTCTTGGTCATGCTTGTTTTATGTTTGTGGATGCTTTTATGCCACTTTACTGTGTTTGAATGTTGTTTTCTGAATTTTATTTTATTTATGTTCATGTTATTTTTCTACGTACATCATGAAATATTGATGTCAGTAATGCAAGATTTATATTAATACTGAAATAATGAAGACAGTTTCAGTCAGTTCTGAGGATCTGCTTTTATTTGATCAAAAAACTACTGTTGTGAAATATTTTTACAATTAAAATAACTGTTTTCTATTTGAAGATATTTAAAAAATGTATTTCTGTAATGGCAAAGCTTAATTTTTAGCAGTGATGCAGTTTTTAGTGTCACATGATCCTTCAGAAATCATTTTAATATGCTGATTTGGTGCCCAGGTAACATTTCTTCTTCTTATCAATGTTGCATAATATTTTTGTGGGAAATCAATTTAGTTTTTCAGGATTCTTTGAGGAATATAAAGTTCAAAAGAACAGTATTTATTTGAAATAGAAGCCTTTTGTAACATTCTAGATGTCTTTACTGTCATGTTTGAAAAATTAAATGCACCCTTTGTTTCTGAATAAAAGTGTTCATTTTGTTTAACAATTTTTTTTTTCTAACTGACCCTAAACTTTAGAATGGTACTGTATGGTTCTGTTTTGCCCTTGATTCGTCCTGATCTCAAACCTGAAAGAGATGCCCAGTCAGAGCCCTTTGGGGATGTTAGTGGCTATAGACAGTGTTGGGGCAGATACGTCTCTCTGAGTAAGGATTTAATGGCCGTAGAAGGTCTTGTGGGGCAGGAGCAGCTGTACTGTGACTTCATGATTACACTAAGCGAGTGGAAGTATGCTGCACATGACTGCAGAGAGAATGTCTGGTATTCATGTCGCTCTCTGTAACCTTCTAATGGTGACATACGCAATATTCAGCGCATGATTATATAACCGCTCGTACAGACGTCATTCTCTGCTCAAATGCCTCTTCCCCCCATTGCTCCCTTTTCCTTTAAGTGCTCTCTTTCTGTTTCTCTTTCCCTCTAGGTTTCTTTCTTATTCACCTCCACCCCCACCCCCCAGCCTATGTTTTTCTGCTTTTTATGTAATTTGCCTATTGGTGCATGATTAAGGGACATAATCATTCTCCCTCTGCTTTTTTTCTTTATTTGTTTCACTTTTTTGTGTGCGTGTGTGTGTGTGTGTGTGTGTGGTTTTTTTTTTTCTGTGTGCGTATGTGGGTTTGCTTGAGCACGTTGCCTCAGAGATACATTTGGTAAACCTTGATATAAAGCATTGCCTTATAAGAAATCTTCAAAATGATGCAGTGTAAGACCGGCTGGAGGCACACAGGAAGCCTTAAAGGGGTCATATCATGAGGACTCAAATCTTCCTTGATGTTGTTAGATAAAATCGCTTTATGAGCTTCATCTTTTTTAAGTTCTTCCTTAGACCAAAAGGAACATTTAGTGAAATTAAGTTGACTAAAAATGACTTTTTTCAGGGTAATAGATAGGGTGGATGATGTCATGAAAACTAAAAAAAAAAAAACTTTAATAGAATTATAAGTGGAAAAATTTAATAATAAAAGCATGACCCCTTTAAGCTTAAGCTGCTAAGTGCTGTATCTGATTACACTTGTTAAAGCACTCACTACAGTCAACTGAAAATCTGTATGTGTGTGTGCGCATATCATGCACGGATGAGTGTTTCAGGTTAAGACCTCTTTTAACCATGAATATTCATCTCTTGGGCTTGAGTGGGCTCTTGTTTCTGTGTAAGCATAAGTGTTTATTTATCCAGGTTTCTAGGTTAGTCCTATTCTTACCACTGCTTAGAACATCAGAGTCTGTTCAGGTTAAAACTATTCCTGTCCAGGCTTAATTTCATTACAGTGTTTGACGGGTGGTGGTCGCGTAGCAATTGAGGATTTCAGATTTTTTTGTATGTTAACTTTTATGGCTGACTCAAATGTGTCCTTAAGCAAAACAATGAAGATTCTAGTTTTTTAATGTATTTATTCTCATTTACATTAAATCTCATGCAGTGTTGTAGCTTCATTCAA
Source organism: Cyprinus carpio (assembly GCF_018340385.1). Classification (NCBI taxonomy): domain Eukaryota; kingdom Metazoa; phylum Chordata; class Actinopteri; order Cypriniformes; family Cyprinidae; genus Cyprinus; species Cyprinus carpio. Next base: position 13,720,251 of record NC_056576.1, read on the forward strand.
AATCAATTAAAACTTGCCATATATTTAGGGCAGTTATCGCAAAATAAAACCAGACATGGAGATCGGGGCTGGCACATATTTATTATAATAAATAAATGTATAATTCTTATAAAAATTATTTTATGTTAATTAAATCAAAATAGATAACATGTAGAAAATTTATCTGTTCAAATGCACTTTCTTGAATAAATGTGTTTAAAAATTTGGGATCGTAAGATTTTTAACATACAGCCTAAGACAACTGTTTTTTATTTTAATAGGGATGCATGATTAATTGAAATAAAACTGAAATAACAGCATGGCTTATTTTGATTATCAAATCACAAAGGCTGTGATTTAGATAAATACACACATGCACTGTGGCACCGTGGCATTGTGTACATTTACAGGCTCAAGCTAGGAATTTTAATCCATTCATATATTAAACACCAGAGAAAGAGAAATCCATGAAATAATAACAAAAATGTTTAATAGCATTTATTTAATGGTATTTATTTGTTTGATGTATAACCATATGCTGTGTTCTCATCATTTACTATCATTAATTATCATGTGATATAATGCAACGAAAATGGAAATAACACTTCTTAATAAAATATCTCATTTTTTGGACTGAAATATTTACAGTAAGTTGATACAATGCTGTTTCATGCATTCAGAGTTGTTTACACTGTTAAAGAGTTGGATTCTAATGCTAAGCATGGACAAAGTTTCAAAAAACAATTTGGAGTATTTCTGTGCCAAAAATCTTGCGTACAAGTTTTGGAGAGTGTTTTTCAATTGTGGCTCTTCATGACGTAGACGAGGGTGGAACTCCTTATATGGGGATTTCTCCTGGAAGAGCACGCTCGCGCACACAGCGGTGGCAACGCTGCACAGGACTCGCTCGGGAAGAATGTCTCCAACCCAAAGAAATGTGTTTTTGGTTGTAAGGGAAAGATAACTTTGTTCAGCTTCCTAAAGAACCCAGCGTTATGTAAACAGTGGATACAGTTTGTTTTTTCCGGGGCAGCAATGGAGTTTCACAAGTGTGTTTGCTGACGAACGTTTTATAAACAAGGGCCAGTTCGTAGATGGATTTGCACATCATTTGATACTGAAAGAAGGAGCGTTCCCAGCTATAAAAGATCCCGGTCATGAGTCAAAACTGCAGACAGTAAGTGAAACGGCATCAAATGTCTGTTTTGTGAACCGGAAGTTGGACCGACTTTACTTCCGTATTGTGACATACTTCCGAGAGAAACAGAATATTGAATGAGAAAAACAGAGGAAGTGGCTTGTTTTGTTTTTTCCTGCAAACTGATTGAATGTAGTAAAGTAGGCGTTTCATTCAGAACAACACTGACAGTTGGAGGGGCATGTTTTAAGGATGTTATGCTCAAGCCCAAGCCGTCAAACTTACGTCATCAGAAAAGGTCTGTCGTTTCAGATGGGAGGTGCATTTTCAGATTTGGATTAAAGATTACAAAGGCAAATAATTATTTATTTATTTATTTTTTGTGGATTGACTTGCACGGATCAGTTGTTCACCACAAATATAGCAGTGTGTGCTAACAAAAGTCAATTTTGATTTCACGTGTACTTCAATATTTGTGTCCCATATTTCTTTTGAAAGAACCACTGATGCCAATCATTCTTAATTTAGCCTTATCATTCTTTTGAGTCAGTTCTCTCTTTTCGGTGAACTGGCCGAAAGTGTTTGGACCGTTCTCTAATAGCCTTGCGCTGGCAACAGGTCTGAAATTAATGGGTACTTGAGGAAAAAATACCTTTCATTTCTACAAATTGGACTGTTGCGAATAAAGTGTAAATGAAATTAAAAGTGTTGATTGTGGCATTACATTTAGCTCTGCTCCTATCCAACGCTATCTTATTGACCAATTCGTACGTATTTTACGAGGTGGCTAATTCGTACACATTCGTACGACCTCAGTTTCTGTGATGGTTAAGTTTAGGGGAGGGGTTAGGTGTGGTCCTTCATGCAAATTCCTACGAATTTGCCACCTCGTAAAGTGAGGTTGTACGAATTCATATGAATTAGCCACCTTGTCAAATATCTACAGATTGCTGTGAGATTGTGTTGTCATATCCCATCATATTTCTTTTTATGCGTTTTACAGCATTGTGCATTTTAACAAATCACACACGACTCTGTTGAGTTTATGAATGCAACGGCCAATCAGAGGCGTTCAGATGAGTCATCGCTTTTGTTAAATGTGCACAAATTGTGCAGAGTATATGGGTTTTTTATTAATAAAAATTAAAACGAAAACCAACAAAAACTACCTCAAGGGGGAAAACAGGTACTAACATGGGTGCATTTGACAACGAACTGGCAACGGACTATAAACAAAAGAAGAAATAAATAGGGAGCAAACAAGCCAGGTTACGAGAAGACAGGTGAGGTAAATTAAAACCAATAATCAGATAACAAGAAGGGCGGGGTCAAGACAAACTACATGAAAGCACATGGCACATAGAAACAAACAAAACAAAAGCCATGTACTCACACAAATCCAAAGCACAAGCACATGGCCAGCAAAACAATCACAAGCCATGTGTCTTGAACAAAACAAGACATGAACAGGCAGCTAATGAGAACACTCATAAGCCACGTGTTCACACAAAAAATGACAACATGAAAAACACAAGCTGCATGCTACACAACACAAGACAAAACATAACATGAAAGCACACAGCCGATAAATACATGAATCGTGTGCTACACAGAACACCACAACACACGCGGACAGAAGAGCACACGGCACGAGCAAACTCGAAACAGCAACACTCACACAACAAGACAGCTTCAACATCAAACAAGGAAACAGGGAATGCATAAAAACAACACATAACAGGAGTGTCAAATTTCCATGCTAGGCGACCAAATAATGACTATTGTTATCCATTGGCTAATAATTTTTTTTTCACTTGCCAGTGTTTGAGTTAAAGGCTAACTATAATTTTAACAGATATTTCAATTGCCTTTACTGATTTTGAACACTGCACACTTGAGAGTTTCGCTCTCCGCACATTTAAAATATACCAAAATACAAACGTAAACATAGAACACAGCGACAAATAGTCCACTACAGTTATGCAACATTAAACAGTTACGTCTCTAAAGTTATGTCCCTAAAGCATCTTTAATGAAATTTTTATTCATTTCAGTGCACCATAAACTCTAGTATGAAGCATAGGGTATGAAGGCGGTCGATTTGCCGTCACTTAGCTGAGAGCGCTTAGAGTTTCTCAGTCTAACTTAAGATGTAGAACTGATTCGCTACATGTAAATTATATTCTTTGGTAGTAGGCGGAACTAATGTGCAAATGGCAATCTTATTGTGTTTGTTAGTAGGCGGAACTAATGTGCAAATGGCAATCTTATTGGCTGGCCAAAATGGAAGGTAATGGACTGCCCCTTATTTATAAAGCTACCCTGCTCCACATTCCCACCCCTAAACCCACCCTTCTCCACCCCTAAACCTACCCATCTCTACCCCTTACCTACCAAACTCTCGCGACTAGGTTGGGGATCCAACCACGAGAAAAGATCTTGTGTTCTGCTGAGGGGCTACTTTGAAATGGAATGATGGTTGGTATTGGACTTATTCTGGGCGTATTGGGAGGTTGTGGACTTTCCCTTGTTTCGGTTTTATTTAGCTTCTGGAGACTTTGGTTTGGCTTTCGTTTTGGTTCCGAAAACGGTTGCTGTGCGCAGCCTTCCGCTGGTGTTCTGACGATTCGGCGTTTCCCGTAAAGGATGTCACAAACTAAATAACAGAAGCGCCGCCCTGCCTCTTTAATTACTGAGCACATTGATTCCAATGACGCGCATTCCACAGACGCGCCGCGTCTTTAACCGAACACATGTTTCCCACGACTGTCCATGTCGTTTTGTATGACTGTACATGTACCGGCAGCACCTGCCGCCACTAAATTACATTATATTTGTCCCATATTATCATTAATAGACATATTGACTTCAAATTGGACCACTAAATAAATCGACTGCTTTTGTTATGTAAGTATAAGGGTTAGATTATTTAGTGTACAGGTCATTTCAAGAGTGAAAACACAAAGTGATAGAAAATATGTATTTTCATGCATTTTAAATGTTACAAATGTGGAAACCACTCATTGCATCACACCATTTCCTGACTGCATTATTATTTGTAAAATAGGGGCTTTATGGAGTGTGTGTATACATGGTTATAAGTATAACAGTTTATATTTCATTAATTTAGGGAAATGAACAAGCGTATTAGTCCTCAAGGGACTATTTGGCCAACCAGCTTATTCCTGCTTGAAAAGCAAAATGTTATTGATAGTGTAAAAAACATAAACTTTGAAGCACATGCTGATTGATGGACTAGCATTACTCAACATTACTTACTTCCAGCAACACTACATTCAATGAAGGTAAAATAGTAAAAAAAAAACATAATAATAGTTCATTTAAATGGAACCGGAATCAGAAATTTTTCTTACAATACCCAACCCTACTTATGAAGATCCGTATACTGTAATATATGTTGAATTTTGACATTGCCAAACTTTAAATTAAGTTAACAGTAAGTAATAAACAGGATTGAGCATTGAGAAGTTTAGTATTGTGCATTTTTCCTTACCACTATTTTTAATAGTTATTTAATGATTTTAATAGAACTGGAATCTGAACCGTTAGGCGGAACTGGAACTGGTACCGGAAAAACGATTCCCAACCCTACTCGCGACCTTTGAAAATTTACTCACAGCTCGTTGGTTTGACTTCACTATCGTCTACAGGAGGACACATCTTTGGATCAGCCTCCACCAGACATATTTGTCATTTTTACCAGGTCAGCTGTCCATTTTTCTTTTTTACCTTGTCATCTGTTCTTTGTTTCTTTTGTCTCTTTCAAAATCAAATTCGGCTCCCCTCCGTGGAAAACCAGTTGCTATCCTGCCTGGTCGCATGCGGCGCCCTCGACAAGCCACCCGGCTCTGGGGACAAGGATGATGCAGGTCTTCTCGACAGCTTGGATGACGAGGAAGCCATCCCGTCATCTGTAGACCCTCAGGCTAATGCTCCCGCTGCCCTGGCCCTGTCAGTCCTCTTCAAGTTTTGTGAGCAAGCGGCCACTCACCTCAATATCGAATGGCCAGTGCTTCAGAATGCATCGTACCAAGAAAGGGTCGTGTATGACGGGAAACTCCCCGTACCCCCTCCTGGCCCTAGAAAGCAGCTTCTTCCTGTTCACATGACATGTGCTAAACATATAAAGCACAACTGGGGAGATCCACTCGATCTTAAACACGATCTTGTGGGTCTTGAGGTTAAGGATATGGTGACTCTCAGTATGGGTGACCCCCCCCCCCCCCACCATCGAGCCCTATATCACCAGATTCCTTAACCCCTCTCAAGGCGGGTTGCTCGCTCACCCCACCCCTGTTCTACCCAACAAGATGGATTGTTTCACTGGGTCTATTCATCAAGCCTCTTATAAAGCCTCGGTTTTGGTAGTAAGAGCCCTCAACGTCTCCTCCCTGCTATCCACTTACCAGGCCAAACTCCTAGACGACATGAGACAACAATTGGAGAAAGGGTCGCCATCACCCTGTTCTCTGTAAGGAGATCGTCACGGTGAATGACCTTGTTCTCTGTAATGCACGTCAGGCTGTCCAAGTGTGAGGGTGCTCTATGGCTCTCTCGGTGGTTGAAGAGCATGCACTGCAGCTTAAACTTTCCGGTCTCCCTGACAGCAAGAAGTGGTGCATCGCTGTCGCCCTGTGCGGCTTTCTAACTCCCTGCTATGGGACGCCATCCCCATAATGCAGTCAGGGCTCATAGACCCAGCAGTAAGCCACCGGTGCAGCAGAGTGAGCCCCCACCTGCTAAACCCTGGGGGAAAATGTCCTTCGTCATGGCCCAAAAAAAACCAAACCCCACTCCCTCTGACTTTAAACGCAAGTTTGAGTTCAAGTTCACGTGAGGCCAGCCCTCTGGACACCAATTCTGCCCCTATTATTACTCTTTTCAAAAAATGGAGCTTATCTGTCGGTGGGGCGGAGGTGGGCCTGGCCCCTCTGAGAATAGCGGGTCCCAGGATCCTGATTGGCTGATTTTAGTCGATTCAAGAGAGAAAGTGATGCAAAACACTGCCCATGTGCTCGCCAAAGTCACAGCACTTGACTTCTGAGTGAATGTGTGCAATTTCACTTCTGCCCAGAATGTGATATTTCTAGGTCTGGAGCCTTCTGAGAATGATGACATTCATAAAATGGGTTTTATCTCTTCATCTTAGCCCATTATGCAATCTCTGTCACTCTATGCACAGCAGTGCTGCACCACTGGAGAAATGCAGAGTTGCGGAAATCAAGTTACGGAAAGTTGTAACAACAGACACGCCTTTAACAGGATGGGATAGTGGGTCTGCTGTGGAAGAGGTTCGGTCAGGCAGCCGTTGATCTCTTCACCTTGGGTGAAAACGCCCATTGTCCTATGTTCTTCTCCCTATTGGAAAAGGATTCCCCATTGGCTTGGAAGCACTGGCCCGCCTATGGTCCAATGTGCTGCTCTATGCATTTCCTCCTCTCTGCCTACTAACTCCTACTCTGGTCAGGGTGAAAGAACAGAGCCTGACTATGAATGTGATAGCACCCAGATAGCCCAAATCTCCATGGCTGACAGAGATAATCCCTCTTCTGTATGCCTAGCCGTGGTCCCTCCCATTACGCACAAACCTCCTGTTCCAAGCGAACGGGGAAATCTACCACCCTTACCCAGACAGGGTGGCCCTCTGGGCCTGGCCCATGAAAGGGCAAACTTAAACACATTGGGGCTCCCCTCACATGTTGTTCCTACTGTATAGAATGCTAGAGCTGCTTCTACATGCTTCCTTTATGATTGCAAGTGGTGTGTTTGAGGAGTGATTTGAGGGGCGCCAGCTGATATCAGATCAGTGCTCAGTCCCTGACATTTTTATTTTTTTTGCAGGACCTTATCGATGGTGGGAAATCCTTCTCCACTATTAATGTCTACTTAGCGGCTATTTCTGCATGTCATGTTGGGTTTGACGTTACTACAGTGGAGGATCACCAAAATCAAATCACTTATTTATAGATTTATGAAGGGTGCCTGCCATTCCCTTCCAGTCACTAGAAGAGTAGTTCCAGAATGTGACCTCTCCATGGTGCTGGAGGCCTTGTCTCAACAGCCTTTTTAGCCCCTGGGAGATAACTCCTTTAAGCTTCTGTCTTTCAAGACAGCTCTGCTCCTGGCCTTGGCATCAGCTAAACATGTCAGTGATTTGCACGGACTCTCTGTTCATCCATCGTTGTTTACATCGACATGACCGATTCTTTCAGGAAGAGTGATCACCTCACTTAACACTTAAATGAACAAGGTTTAGTGCAGCCTTTCTAATATTTCATAATTAATGAACAAATTAATATTCATAAATGTAATGTCAAAAATAGTATGTGTAACTCTATTATAGTTTATAATATAGTTTACAGAGCAACAGGTTGTTTTAATTATAATATGGGATAGTTGGTTAGTTGCTTGTCTGTTTTATTGTAAAAATAATACAAGCCTGAAGGCGTATTATTACATACTTGATTATCAGCATATAGCGAAAATGATGCGCTACAAAGCTGAGCGAACACTAAAGTAAAGAGTCGTTGCTATGGAAATGATACACAGTCTAGTCTAGTAGCACTGGTGTAAACTGGCAGGTAATACATTGGACGCGAACAATGTGACACATTGCGTCAAAGCACACAGAACCCATTATAATCAGTGATTGTATCACTGAAAGCGTGCTAACAGTAAACGGACGCCGCATCCTGTTCTGTTCCGTTCTGTTACACACTCCACGTGCTTGTGCTACCGACAATCTAGTTAGTGGAAAAATCGATATGGAAAGTTTAACAGTAGTCATTATTTGGCCATCTAGCATGGAAATTTAGTCGCATGTGAGTGATTTATTCGCATTGTGGAAGGTTGTAACTATGCCAGCAGAAATAGTCAGTATTTCAGCTCAGTCACAATCTTTCTCTCTGTGTTGTTCCCTTAGTTTGCCTCTCTCTCCCTCACTCACTGTCTCCCCCTCTCTTTCTCTTTGTGTTTCGCAGGACTGTGAGGATTGTTTGAGTGGTTAATATTAATGACATCTAATGAAAGTTTTGAATATACAAGTAAATTATTTATGCTATGTTGGTGCACACAGGAGAGATTGATGGTTCTTTAATTATAGACTAATGAGAGGAAACCACAACAGTCATTACACTAAAAACATCAGATCATTAGCCAAAAGGCCTTTTAAATACAAAATATAGGTTTGATAAATTAATGCAGCCTGTATCATATCAAATATTAAGATGGTTTGGTAGGTTTTTAAATGGACAGATCAGTGTTTGCTGTTTTGGATGCGGAACAGGTTAAAAGATTATAAAAGTCAAACTGCAAACCTAGCTGCAACTGCTCTGACTGCCTGGCCTGCAGCTGCAAGTGTCTGTCTTACCAGTGCTGAAATGCATCATGGGACCAGTAGCTCTGAAGTGGCCCTAGAGTCAAGCAATCTAATGAGGTTACGTTTCAATCTGTCCCCTGGCAAAATTATATAATGTGTTAAAATATCATGTTATCTGTGTGTGTGTTTGTAAGTGTGTTTACAGTGGGGTCCAAAAGTCCATATTAAAAAAACTAAAGTGTTTTCCATTTTAATTTGGAAATAAACAATGTTTTAATTTTGGAAAAACTGTACTTACAGAAAAGTGATATAAAATGAAGAAATGTTTAAAATCAAGGTCACTAATCAAATAATCAAATTCTTGACACTGTTAATGCAAAATTTTATACAGAATGATCCGGTTTTACACAAACTTGTAGCACAAGTTGTGCTTTGATAAATGGATGCCGAATACATATTAAAAAAATACATTCTGAAAAGAATGTACATTTTCAAGACAAGTTTTCAGTCAAATTATTATTCTAGATATATAATTTTTAACAATTTTTTTTATTAGAAAAATTTCTCAGGCTCACTGTATTTGTGTATGTTCTTGTTGGGACTAAATGCATGTATGTGTGTGAAGAATCTTTTTTAGTCAAAATGTTCTCAGTTTTCTTATTGATATCTCACACACTGTAAGAAAGAAAAAACTGTACACTGTAAAACATTTTACGGTAAAATACCGGCAGCTGTGGTTGCCAGAACTTCACCGTTAAAAATATGGTAGCATCATTTAAGGTTTTACAGACTTAACTTAAATTCACAATAAAAAAATGTATTTAATTAACTGATGTAATGTTAATAAACCAGCATATTGAAGTACTAATATCTGTTTTGAACTATTGTAATACTGATAACCACCAGGTGGTGATGAGAAAGTCACATGATGAATCAAAGCTCATCACAAACAGCTCTTCCACAAGCTGAGAAGGGAAATACGAATATATAGATAGATAGATAGATAGATAGATAGATAGATAGATAGATAGAAGGTGCACAGTGTCATTCACACAAACACTAAACACCATCATGGTAACACACATGAAACTGAAATAATGCAAGAAACATTAATTTAACAACATCAGATGTAAGATAAAACCATAATGTACACAACTGATGAGAAAAAAAACTAAGAAGAAACTGAAGTTATTTCAATGAAAAAACATAAAACAAAGTGTCATGCAGGGAGTTCTGGGAGTGTCAATTTATGGTTTTTCACTGTAAATTATACAATGACTTTCTTTTTCACTTCCAAAAACAGTATTTTATAACAGTCATTTTAACAGTATTTAACAGTCATTTTAACAGTATAACAGTGATTTTAACAGTATTTTACTGTAAGATAACATTAAATGTAATTACAATTATTCACCATAGTATGGAAACTTACTGATAACTAATTAACAGGTTTTTACTGTAGCATTTTTACATTTTTTTACTGTTAAAATCACAATCATTTTTACTGGCAATTTTCTGCTGGGACATTAACCATTTATGGACATTTCCTTTAACCCTAAAACACAACACAAAACAATGCATAATTGATAATACTTTAAAACACCTGTAAACATTTTTACGGACACACACAGTACACAACATTGGGCCCTGTTTTTACAGTCTACATGGAATGCACAGTCACTCTAATTGTTTGAATCTGTTAGGAAATAATTCATTTAATATGCGTATATGTATACATGTATACATTTTAAACTTATATTTTTAACTCATTACATTAACCTTTATTTGAATTAATTTCCATTATCCTGAAAAACAAATATGATTTTTGTAAATAAAGGATTATTAAAAAAGTTTATTCAGAAATTTATGGTCAAGCTTAGGGACCTTATTAATTATAACTTGACCATTTAATAATGGCAAAAATGATGTAAGTAAGGGGCTGGAGCCAGTGAGTTTAAATTTTTTATATTATTTAAGTATTTAAACAAGACTGCAGACAATCAACCTCTTTTTCTGTGTCTCTGATGTTTCCTGTATAATTAAGAGATCACTGTTCTGTTTGATATAAAGTAGCTCACTGTTAAATTAAAAACAGGCCATTTTAATTATAGTCTCTCTTCCCTTAATTAGTTTGTGTTTTTCCCTCTAACTCTGTATAATAGACCCCTCACTCGCACTCTCTCTTTTTCTTTCTGTCTCTCTTTATTCTCTTTTCCACACAAACACAGAAAGGGAAAGGTGGAGCACTGCGTCCTTTTTAATGACTCTTGACGGTAAAGTGAGAGAATGTATACTCACACAGACTCATGAACAGCCTTTTACTTGATCTAATATGTGATGATTAGCTTTTTCAGTTAGCTGGGTCAGACCACATTAAGATAATTACAATTATAAAAGAACAATGTGGCTTTACTATGGCAGCAAAGGACACACACATATGTGGATAATTGCAACACACATTGACACACAATCATAAAAGACTGGAGCAAAGAACAGCCATATTTTATGATGACAGTGCTCGGGAATAAATAGAAAATGGATGGATTGGATAGACTGAACGATGTAGCTTTTGACGTGTGAATAAATGGAGGGAGAGAGCAGCAATTATCTCGGCACAGAGAGTAAAATGACCTCCTGTGAAATGATCATACAGTTTAGAGGTATATTTCTGGCTGTGGGGGTTTAAACGTCTTCAAGTCTTCTGTCCTCTGAGATTGAAGCAAACTGCTGCTTTACTCCAGCTGACCTACATAATCTTGTGTAAGGCTCAACAAAAGAAGCTGAGATTTTAAACTCATCCTCACTCACTGAATTGAATATGAATCAAGATTTTGTTCATATATAGTTCATAAATAGCTTATATATTTTATAGTTTTTTTTTCATAATTGGACTTTTGCACAAATGCTATAAAATCTTTTAGTATATAATATTTGTTTCATAATTTTCACACATCAATGGTTTGGCAGTAACAATATAGCAGTAGTTTGGTGATGTTTGTCATTTTGGTAACTTGGTATTGATTGCAGTATTTGGGGCTTATTTGGCCCTAGTTTGACAATAATGTTTAGTTTGATTATTTGGTGTGGTAATAGTTTGTTGATGGTTTGACTCCAATTTAATAATGGTTTGTAAATAACGTTGATAAGGTTTAGATGTAATTTGGTAATGTTTTGCTAGTAGATAGTTTACTAATTGCTTGTAGTATTGTTTTTATATTTCATAGTATATACATGTAAATGCATGTACATACACATTTAAAAGTTTTTAAACACACATTCATAATAGCAATTTTGGATGTGTTTGTTCATGTAAAGTATTTGGAGAGTTGAGTATTGTTGGTGAAATTTTTTTAATTAGATAAAAACTAGATTCTATCCATAGCGTGAATATATGGTGTATATTAAGTAAAGAAACTGAAAGCTCCCAAGAACTACTGATTTTTATCAACTTTGTGTGAGAGAGATATCCAAAGACCAACAGAAACCGATCCAAAGATAGACGGTTAAAGTATGAAAGATGAAAGAATGTCAGTATTTCAGATGTTTCTCTGACGTTTATGAGTTAGGATGGGATCTGTGGTATCAGGAAGCAGAGGTTTGTAATAGGCTATTAATTAACTGCTAAAATGAATCTCACTGTAATTTGTGTAAGTGCAAGACTAAACAAACCACTGCCTTAAGAATAAGGACAAAAACAGGACAAAAACAAGCAAAAGGACCAGCTGCATACTTATGTACTGTATAGTGTGTCTGCATACATGTCTGAAGAGAGGTGTGTTTGCTCCTATAAAGGGAGAATCTGATGACTAGCTTGTGAATTCCTTATGAACAAATCACTTGACCTTCTGTTGGTTTGCCACAGAAACATGGGCTGTGTGTGCTCACATGTACATGCACACACACACCCTTGACACATATATCTCCTGTGCGATTCTAATGAGGAAGTTCTTTTATTATTTCCTGAACTTCTGAATGTTGTTTGCTCATAAAAGTCACCTAGACTGACATGGGAGAATCAATTATTCTGCTGGACCGCTAATAATCCTGGAAACTCTGTTACAAAGCATTACATTCTCTCCCTCTCATTTTCTTTCTCTCTCTCAGTTCCTCCCTCGCGCTCGTGCTGTTTTGTATAAAGGGCTATATAAATAAAGGTGACTGGTGTTCCACAGACCCATATTCCTCTGGTAGTTCTTTAAAGCTATAGAGCCACAATCAGCTTCCAAACCAAAGAACACTGACATCAAAACCCAGTGATTAAGCAAAACACAAAAGAAATTACAGAGAGACAGAAAGAAAGAAAGAAATGATTGTTGTCGTTGTTTTTTGTTGTTGTTGATCTTAATATATACCCAATGACTCAAGGCATGATGAATCTAAAATTCCATCCATTAAGAGTTATCAAAAGATAACTGCATTACTTTTGGGTTTTATAATAATTAGCAGTTTTGCTTGAACATCATGTTCAAGTAAAACCATTAAAATGTTAAGAATAATGCACAGCAATTACATCTATTTGGTGAGTACAGTAATAATGCACCGAGCCAGTAAAGCCACACAGCTGATATGTTTCAGGCTCAGCTGCTCTTCTGCCCAGCGGCCATGTTGGACAGAGGGTCTGATGGAAGATTCTGTGTTTGCCATGGCAACCGATATTGTGTCCTGATACAGGCTTTCCAGCATCACACATTATTTCTGCTTTAGCTGTTGTTCCCTAAATGTACTTATGAACGTTTTTGTGTTGAAAGCATGTTTTATCCTATAAAAACTCTGTAGTGCTTTGTCTAATGTCATTGTAAAGTTTTAGTGCCGGAAGTCTTAGATTTGATTTGTTTAACGTGTATTTATTTTATGAATTAAATGCAAATTTCTGAAGAGTCACTTTATTTTATTTTAAACATCAGTAAACTGTATCATATAGCATCATTTCAGCTCATGACACTGCTCCAACAGACCCAGCTTCTCCTTTTGCTGCATCAGTAGAATATGTGAGAAAACTACTTCAAAAATAGAGCAGGAGGTAAAGCACGTGTGCCTTCAAAAAGTATAGCCATGTGCGCAGTTTCAGGTGAATTTGAGCATTGGCACATATATTAAATCTGAACTTATTACAGTCAGAATCACTTTTCCACAATGCGTGTATATCTTTCCAGTCATGTTTAATAAGGATTTGAATGTTACACATAAACTGACAGTCACCACTGATAAGCTACTACTAAATATTGTAGAAACGTAATTTTCTGTAAAGTTGCTTTGCAATGATTTGTATCGTAAAAAGCGCTATACAAATAAACTTGAATTGAATTGAATTGAATAAACTTGAATGTTTCATCCCAAAATACTCTTAACTTTCAACACTCAACATTTATTTAATAATAATAATTCTTATTGGTAATGTTTTTATTTATTAATTAGTTAAATTCTTAATTTATTTGATTAACTCGGGGCACCACAAAGAGTTGTATCGTCTTGCAGAAAACTGTATAATTTAAAGCATAGCGAGGCGAGGCAAATGTGCATATGCGAAAGGCGACCGTGAGCTCCACACGGGCTGACAGCGGCATGACGTTCACCAAAACAAAAGCCAAAATAGCGCATCGTCTATAAAAATGGTTTTTAAATGATTGTTGTCGACTGTTTATGTTCGAGTGCATTCCTGACATTTGTCATTGTCTTTTCTCTGGCTTGTGTGTGAGGCTGCGGGCGGTTACTGATGTCGTTGGTTGAGTATTGAGCTCCCATCTGACCTACTTTCGTACTTCGCATCAGCTCAGCGCTGTTTACAGGCGCTCGTGAGCGGAGGATGTGGACCCGGTAGCGAGAAAACATAGCCGAAACGCCGAGTAGCGTGCCCCCCTCTGCCGCTTTACCATGGGATCCTTCAGTTAGTGTGTTTTGTGCATATTTTGTCCCGTTTCCGACTTCAGAGTGGCTCGTGGGTTGTTTGTGGCGAAGTCGAGCTCACTCGTGGCTTCAGTATGAGAGGCGCGGACGAGGGCAAAAGTGAAGTGTGGACCTGTCCTTAACGCTCGGTAAGATATCCCGTATTGTAATGCAAATGAGAAAGTACTACAATTAAAATTTGCGGAGCTGTTCATTTACTGTTCAGCCGCTCATTTGGTTCTTCTTCGCTTTATCTTGGTATGGGGGGAAACTAAGTGGAAATCGTAAGTCATAGAGTTGCGAATATTAAGATTGACGCGTGAGGGTCGCGTGGAGTCGCCGGGTTCTCTGATGTTACCGCGCGCTTTTCCTAACCCCAGGCGCGGTGGAGTGTGTGAGATCACAACCAAACACATTCAGTCCAGTTTTGGACAATGGAACTATGGTAATTAAAGCTTATTAATATCTTGTACGCGGCTTTTGCTGGTTTGACTGTCTTGATCTGAAATCTTGGAATGCATTCGAAATGGGTCACTGTACGTACATACAATGCGCTGAAACCAGTATCTCCAGCAGCATAAAACCTGCCTGCATGGACGACATGTCACTTAATGTTGGGCTATTGAGACTTGAAAAATGTCTTGAATCCGTTTGCACTTGTGAGCAATTCTTAAGAGCTCCTGTCTGACTTAATTACACGGTACACATTTTTTTTCGTCATTATGTTGTGACAGCGTAGTGTCCATCCACTTGTCACTTTAATTTCTATCCTAACAGTTTCTTTATTCAAAGTGGTTGAGAAGGTGCATAAACGTACCTCAGGTAATTCGGGTTTAAACATGTAAGAAAATAACTTTCTTTTTTTCTTTTGAGCTGCTAGTTTGGTGGCCTTGGACTCCTCATGCTGTTTGGGCTGGAATTGCGTGTTTGGGTTCTATTTGTTGTGGTTCAGGAAATGATTTGGACTGCAAGTAACAGTTTAAGAGTGGCTGCCGCTTACGTGCTCATTGACCTTTGTTTTAAATCGAGATTTTAAGTTAAATCTACATGAACGTATAAAGCAGTTAGGCAGAATTAATTGGATTAGTCAGAACGTCTTCAAATAGACAAGTCGCGTTTTGTCTGAGGAAGTAACCAAGGCAACAGTACGCTGCTTTCCATTACTAACTTTAATGAAGTTATGACAGAAAGCTACTGTTATTATTTAGCACTTCATTAGAATGCTGCTTGAATCGTTAAATGTATATAAATGTGGAATATTGCAAGTGAATCGTTAAATGTATATAAATGTGGAATATTGCAAGCTCTTTTTTTTAAGAACCAACATTATCTGGACTACACAATATGTCCATTGTGATGCATGAGAGCAGAAGTGAAATAAAAGAACAGAAAGAGAGAATGCAATTTTTTAGGATGTTGTGTCTTTGTTTTTGGTTGTGTTTTAGTTAAAGGGATAGTTCACCCAAAAATGAAAATACTTCAATAATTTAATCACCCTCATTTTGTTCCAAACCTGTTTGGAAGTAAATGTTCACCACTGTTCACCAAATTATGACAGAATTTTCATATTGGGTGAGCTATCCCTTTAAGTGATGGTTGTGGGTTAAGTAGGTTTAGCCCTAACCCTAACCCTGCCCAAAAGTATTCCATGTCATTTGGCAAATGCAAGCATTCGCAAATCTGTGAGTTCTTGTAATATCATGTATGAAGTTTGTTGGACATTCATGTGATGGTGGAGACATGTGTGAATGGTTTTAAACTTGTGCAGTGTTTAGATTTGTATTGGAGCCTGTACCTAGGCCCCTCGGTTAATTGTGTTTGTGTGTGCTGCTGTATAGTGGGCCCCTGGTTAAAGGTGGGATATTGGCTTCATGGTAATACTGTAAACAGTAAGTGATGCAATAATTCCCTCACCTCTCACACGGGAGTCAGGCTGTTCGACTCCTGGAAATCACTCTTTGTTGTTCTCTCACTGTACTTGTCTGTTTTCCTCTCTCTTGCCCTGGTCAGTAGCGTATTGTTACTAATTACAGATATTAGATATTTCTGTCATTTCTGTGTGTACTGCACATATTGCACTGAGAGACAAATTAAACTGTTTAGAAAAAGCACAGAAGGATACCTAATCCTCATTGCTTTTCCTGAACTTTCCTCTCTATGTTGGTGTGTTTTTGTTTGTGAGTGAGTGTGTGTGATTATGGAAGAATGAGGTGCACTTGAAATATTCACCTGGCTGATGAAGGCAGCATCTACAGTAAATGCAGGGACAACACAGCTGCATGAATCATCCCAACAGTGAATCAGCAGATCCACAGTGCTGTTGTCTGTCAGTCTTTACATGGAAAATATGTATGCATTTTTCTATGCATTCTGAATAATGAATAATTACAAATAATTAATTAATTAGTTATTTAGTTACTAACCCACCATTTATTTATTTATTTATTTTTCAATATATTTTCTTTATTATTATTATTTTTTTTTTTTTAATCGTCATCCCAAATATATAGGTGCACATAGCTGATCACGCACTGTCTTTCATATTGTCAGTGAGAGAAAAGTAAATAAAGTAAACAAAGTTATTTTTTTTTTAAATAGTAAAAATGCAGAAAGCTTTCTGTGCAGGGTAGGGTAACTATCTGTATACAAAAACAATAGAAGTCTATAATGTCCCCATTTAAATAGCTAAGTAAATTTGTGTGTGTGTGTGTGTGAGTGTGTGTGGATCATAGAGAAGATTCTTATTAGTGAGATGTTAGACAGAGAGTGGGGAAGGAGTTAACTCTTATGACACTGATAAAATAATATTCCTCTTTCTTACAGTGACCTCTGTTCTCCTAGCTCAATTTATTATTTTGTGTTGTGGTTGCTTGTAGCAGACAATGGATGTTATATCTATATTTACCCCTTTAAAAATCTGACATCTAAATTTATAGCCAGAAAAATAATAATTGTTTTTTTAAATGCAACAGTTTATTGAACCTTTAGACAAAATGTTTAAAAAACAAAAAGGTTGCATATGTAATTTTGTTGTATATTGTAGTTGATAAAGCAGGCTTTTATGCTTGTATAGTATATAGGAGAAGATTAAGCTCATACTTGAGGAGACAAAAAAAAGTGAGTTTTTGGAATGTTTTTGAAAGAAGTCTCCTATGCTCACCAAGGCTGCCTTATTTATTTATTTATTTATTTATTGGTCAGAAATAAGTAAATAAATAAGTAAAACAGTAATATTGTGAAATATTATGACAATTTAAAACAGTTTTCTATTTTAAATATACAGTAGTCAACATTTGAAGTGGATCAAAATCTTTCATCAAAGTTGTCCTAAAACCAAAACAACACCCGTTCTTGTCTTAGGACAACTTTGATGAACTTTTTGGATCTTCTTATGTTGTTTACTGCTTTTTTTTGTTTTTATCTTATTTAGTGTTTAGTGTCACATGATCCATCAGAAATCATTCTAATTTGCTGATTTGGTGCTCAGGTGAAATTTCTTATTATTATCAATATTGAAAACAGTTGTGTTGCTTAATTTAATGAGGCCAGCACATGCATCTCTGGGCTAACACTCCTGTGACACTCCTGTAACACTGCATCAACATTGTGCTGAAACTGTGTGTGTGTGTGTTCCTGTTGCTTCTGTAACATTCATGGGTTATTCCACCCCTTCCGGAATACTGCAGGGGCCCCTATCAGCTTCCACCAGTGAGTGTGACC
Organism: Cyprinus carpio; assembly: GCF_018340385.1. NCBI lineage: Eukaryota > Metazoa > Chordata > Actinopteri > Cypriniformes > Cyprinidae > Cyprinus > Cyprinus carpio. The sequence goes on from NC_056576.1 coordinate 13,738,310, forward strand.
CTTGACCTCTTTCTGAACCCAACAGCTACTTTTACACACTCCCATGTCTGATGTGTGTGTCTATATAGGCATGCTCAGGTGTAATCTTGTGTGTATTTATGTGTTCATTGTGTGTGTGTGTGTGTACGTACTTAACCACATTTTGGGGACAAATTTGTATAAAGTAAAAAAAGTTTTTTTTGAAATTGTAAAAATGCAGGACATTTTCTGTGAGGGGTAGGGGTGGGTTGGGTTTGGTTTAGGTTGTGTATTGTTATCTGTATATAAAAACAATAGAAGTCTATGTAATATAAACATTGTGTGTGTGTGTGGGTGGATCACAGAGAAGATTCTTATTAGTGATATGTCAGACAGTGAATGGGAAAGGAGTTAACTCTTATGACATTTCAATGGGTCTATTTATACTTGGCCACTTCAAACTATTTCTTTGAACGGATAGATATCTGATCATGAAAAGAACGGGTGTAAATGCCCTCCAAAATGTATTTGAGATGGATTGCAATCCGATTACACAAACTACTTCAGCAGGTTTGAGACTCATTCCAGATGCAACTGGACATATGTAAATGCATCTAGTTGTTGATGTCACATATATAACTTTTACTCCTCCCAAAGTGTGCTGCTTCGGGTAGCCAAATACCACAGAGCTACTGCAACACACATCTCCACAGATATGTGCAAACGGATGCAAATAAAACACAATGTTTGGCATCGCAATTTGCATCTTTGCATGTTCATCACACAGTCATATTCATTAAAAATGGAGAACACTACATTCTGTCATCGGTGCAGATGGCGCTCTCTCAACTGTTGCAGACTTTGATCTTGAAATCAGCTGATGACAAATAAAATGCAGTGCATATCTGTTGCTTTCAATGATGTGAACTGCTGAATTTGCATATAGTGCGGGAACCAAAGATCAGATTTATATTTGTTTTGCGGAGACACATTTATGTGTAAATGGGACAGTTTTAACAAATCAAATAGCTATCTGATCTGAGTGTAAATAGGGACAATATGTATGGTGTGGAAATTAAATATATGTACATTTTTCACACTATAAATGTGAAAAATGTGTTAGACATTTAGTTGTTATCTATTAGGAGTGTTTGAAAGTTGCTCATCTTGTCAATGCTCTGTATTTTCCAGGAGGTATGTGTGTCTCAAGAACTGATTATGAATTTGAACTTTGATTTGAACTCATTGCTCTTTGTGTGTGTGTAATTTGAGGCCATGCTGAAGGTTGTAAACATGTTTCTGTGTGAGTTACACATCACTGGGTGTGGCCAAAGGCAGATTCTGCGTGGCCAGTCAGGTAGAAAGAATGCACGCGCGCACACACATTTTTCTGAAAACACATTTTTCTAGATCAGATGTCCAGTATTTGTTCAGGTCCTGTTTAAGGGGATAAACTCACTAAGAATGTGTGTGTGTGTATGTGTCAGTGTACATGTGTTTAGGTTAAAATATGTGGGTAAGGAGGAGTGGCTGGTTTACAATGTTTTTTTTGTATTTTTTTAGTGTCTTTTTTGTGTGTTTCTGACAGAGACAAAGAGATATGCAGGTCTTTCTTCATGGGAGAAAAACATTCTCTTCTTTTCTCTGTGGCTTCCTTCATGTGGTTGAGTTTTTCTCTTCTTTCCTCTTGTGTGTCTATAAACATTTCATAAACATTTTTTTTCCATGTTTTACAGAGCTGTTTTCTGTGTGAATAAGAAAGTAGTGCATATTCACATTGAGAAGAGCCATGTGTTAGAGAGCAAGATGCAGCAACTCGAACTCAGGAACTTTATAAGTTGATGCAATTTTTTTTATATCCCTTAGTGGTAAAAGTTTTAATTATTAGCAGAATTTTTGCTATGTTAATTTTTTTGTTTTGTTTATTATTTTCAAACTGTTTGCTGTTAGCAGAGGATTTTCTGTCTGGGGTTTGATGTATTTACTATTAGAACAGAATTTGTTATTAGCAGAGTTTGCTTTGTTTATTATTAGCAAAGGTTCTATGTTTTACACCGCTGTTTGGTAGACTTGATTCTGATTGGGAAATCATAGTTTGCAGATATTTGAATATGATTAAATATTATTAGCAGAGTTTGCTGTATGTGCCATTATCAGCGTTTGTTCTGTTTATTGTAACCGAGAGTTTAATGTTTTAATAGGCTTTTAGCAAATAGATAGTTGTGTTCATTACTAGCACAGAGTTTGCTATGTTTGTTATCATGAGAGTTTATGTCTATTACTCCTGGAGAGTTTGCTATATTCATTATCGACAGACATTTTATATTTGTCAGAATGATTGCTGTGTTTATTATAAGCAGACAGTTTGCTGTATATATTATTGCCAGAGAATTTTCTTTGTTATTGTCAGAGTTTGCTGCTCATTATCAGCATAGAATTTATGTTCAACAGAATGTGATTATTATGAAGAAAGTGTTTACTATTTTAGGAATAATCATCATTATAATAATCATCATCAACTGGCTGAGTAATCACCTAAAAAACTGACTAGTCAAGTATTGAGGATGACCATAATTTTTTATTTAAGATGGTTACTTGGCGTGCTGTTTTAGCATTAAGCCATTAAAGCTTTAGGTAAAACTGTACACCCTCTCTGAAAAAGTGTCTTTAAACTCATTCTCTTTAAAGCACAGGTAGCAGATAGACATCCTTGGCCACTGGCTCGCAACTCAACATGTTTCTAGGCCCATGAGCATTGCTTTTTCATTGAGTTAAAAACAGTTTAATTTTACAAAATGTATCTTGAGACCTTTGCATGCTGTTCTTTTCTGTTGTGCTCTGCCCAGCTGCTCTTGAACACAAGAGTGAATCCTATGTGCTCATCATACAATAGGCAGAATTTGTTGTTTATTTTTAGCAGAAAGTCTCCTGCATTAATCATTATCTGAGAGTTTACTGCGTCTCGCTCTGTCTTTGTGTCCCTTCTCTTTCATCATCTTTTTCAATTTCTTTTTAAATGTGAATTCAATCTGAAACTGTAGTTCAAAGGCTTGAACTCTTTGTCAGATACCCTTACTGTGGATTGGTCTGAAGAAACTTGGACAAAATACCCTTACTGTGGATTGGTCTGAAGAAACTTGGACAAAACACATGTGTGCATGAGTGTGTGAGAATGTGCTGTACTTATAAGTTTGTGGAGGTGCTGTATTCTAATTCTCTCCAGCTGTACTAAATCTTATTGCTTCTCATTTGTGCTTGCCTGGTCATCACAGTTTTGCCGAACCTATGCTTAACTAAGTCATGGTAAACATCATAAAGAATCAAACACACACATTCGTTGAGGCTCTGAGGCAGCCTGATGGTATGAAATATTTGTGGTAAAACAAGTAATTTGCACTTACATTTGTATAAATGTTGACTGATATATACAGTATGGCATGTTCTGGATGAAGCACTTTTATCTTAATTATAAGCTTCTTTTTTTTTAATTATAAGTTGTTGTTTTTTTTTTGATACTTTTCATTACAATTTCAAAAGATATTTGTTCACCTTGTTTGCATTGCTGTTTTCTGATTTCTGTCAGTGTGGTGTTTTGCAGAGCAAACCATGTTTTAAAAAGCTGTGTGTGTGGGTGTGAATATAGGTCAGTCATTATCTCACAGACACAATCCTCTTCTCAGCTGAGCTGATAAGTAAAAACTGTCAGATTTCTGGAATTCACAAACCACAGTTGATGTGTGTATATGTGCTGGTAGTTAAAGCAGGGTGACAGCACACTATAAATATTTCCTAGTCATTATTATTTATTAAATTATTATTATTATTTTTTTTAAATAAACAACTTTTTTTTTTAAATGTGCCACTGTTGTTTATTCCCTAGTTGTTTTTTTTTTTTTTATTTTTTTTTAAGTTGCAAGGAGAGTTTTTTTTTTTTATGAAGCTGTTTTCAGATCCATTGTTTCTGAAGGAATGTCTTAGATCAGGGTGACGTGACCTTAAACCATGTTTATTACAACTACAACTACCTGTTTATTACAACAGGCATCCCACTGATTAGTGGATTTTAAAAACAGTTTTGTATTATGTTTCTGCTTGTATTATATTTCTTCATTTATATTCTTTGTGTAGGTCGGTGCTTCTTACCAAATTGACTTGCGTTGCTGGCAAGTGTCCAAACAAGAAGCCAAAAATACACAGAGCTTGCTAAGATAGGCCTTTAATTGCAGAGAGCCTCCTAACAAGACAAATTCATATGATAAAAACTAACTTAAATGTATGACCAGCTTATGTTGTAATCCTTCTAGTGACTGATGAAATTCTGTCAGGGATCATTTGTGTTTTGTTTTGTTTTTCTCAATCAGCAAAATGTCTTGTCTTGCTGTTCTAAATCTAAATATCATTAAAACAAGAAATATTTGAGAAGCAAATGAATTGAAGTTTTTTTTTTTTCCTCATTGACAAGTAGTTTTTTTTATTTATTTTCTGATCTAAGCATAGTTTTTTTTTTATGACAACCCCTTTATTTATATTTTTTCTCATCTCAGCATGGTATTTTTTTGTGGTGCAGTTTAAAAAGGTTTACAGTATCCCATCTTGTTCGATAATTTGTGCACACACACAATTCACAAACTCTCCTTTCACTCTCTCATACACCGTTTAACTACTCATCTCTCACCCACTTTTTCCTCTTTATTATTGTCTGTTGTGTTGTATTATGAAAAGAGCTCGGCGTAAAAGATGTTTCTAGGTCATGGCACTCCTTGCCAAAGCAGCATTTCCTGAGGGTTGTGCCAGTCTTGCATTAACGCTTAAGCATAGGTGTCAACACAATACTTCTTGTGCACAGTAAATTTTTTTGTCATTGGGTATTGCATTAAACATATTTAATGCAGAACCTGATAAAGTGAGTAAGCAGCACCTCCATTCAAACTGTTTACGTCATATTCTGGGATTCATATTAACTGGACTAAGGTGGAGATCTACAGCTGATTTGTATATAATTATAGTCTTGAGCTAAAACAGCTCTGATACACCCAAAATCTTCATCATTGTAAAGGTTGGCGTGAGAAACATTTGTAGGCAGTTATTGAATGAGTGTGTAGCTCTAGATAATGAACAGGTTCTGGTATACAATAACAGATTCCTGTGACTGTGTTCATTAAGCAAGCAAGAGGCAAGCTGGGTAAAAGAATGATGAAAATATATCAGTTTTATCAAACATATCCCATATTCACAATATTACATAGCTTGCTGATTCTACACTTTTTCACTGTGAAAGTAAAGGAGATCGGATCAGGGAAGGTTGTAACCTTTTACTTTTTAAATACAAATCTACCTGCAGTCTTTTGGTTTAAGAAACATCTGTATGGTTTAAGTAACTATACCATTAATACACCTACAGATTACATCATGATATTAAATTTAATACAAGACAGAGTGTTACAATCAGGGTAACAGTGGTTGGGGTCAAATTGTAACCCTTGAAAAATACATTTACCCAAGTAAGATCACATTCCACAGTAATACTTTGCTTTAATATTTATTAATATCACTGAATAGTCTGAACTTTTAAATGAATCATTTTAGCTGTCAGGAATAATATGTTTGGGATGGGACTTTTCAGTTGTAATTATCTAAAATATCTTTTTTAAACTAATATAATATAATACATTTTTAACATGAATCACAGAGTTTTCAAATATATTTTTGGCTGATTTTTGATCACGAAGCACACAGCATGTGGTATCTCTGCTGGCTTTGGTGAACTGTAATATATATCTGGAGAGGTGCCAATGTTTTATTCATGTGACAGAGAGGGAGAGAGAAAAGTGAGAGAATATTTAATTAATGTTGGTGGTCTTTTTCCATTTTTCCAGGCTTGTGAGCAACTGAATATATAAAAATACAGTAAAAAAAAAAAAAATCACTGATTTGAAACTTTTTGTTGATTATGTAAATTAAAAAAAATTAAATTAAATTTATGCATTTAGCAGACGCTTTTATCCAAAGCGACTTACAGTGCATTCAGGCTATCAATTTTTACCTATCATGTGTTCCCAGGGAATCGAACCCTCAACCTTGCGCTTGGCAACGCAATGCTCTACCACTTGAGCTACAGGAGCACATGTACAAAACAGTTTACCGCTTCACGAAAAGGCAATTAACAAATGCTTTGCTTGTATGATGCTTTCATTGTTAAATAAAACTTTGTGATTTGTGAGGCATTAAGAAACATTAAAAGTTTTTAACCAGCTTTATTTTGTTTCAGTGTCAGTAGTATACTGTATGTAAATGAACAATGTGTATTCTTTATCCATGTAACCTGCACACAGGTCTCTAAAATCCATGTGAAGTGTATATATATATATATATATATATATATAGAGAGAGAGAGAGAGAGAGAGAGAGAGAGAGAGAGAGAGAGAGAGAGCTGAAGAGAGAGAGAGAGAGAGAGAGAGAGAGAGAGAGAGAAGCTCTAGTCTCTATAGAAATGCGAGAGGAGAGAGAGAGAGCGATGGAGAGTAGAGAGAGAGAGGCTCTAGTCTATAGAAATCTTTTTAAGTAGAGATCACATGACCAGTCCAGTACTACTTAACATTGTCAGACACTTTCAGTTACAGAATAAATTAATCATGGCTAAAAACAATCATAAATACAGCAAAAAACTGGCAACTAAAACACCCTTTTTGTTTTCCAGGTTCTGCTGTTTCCATCATTACCTAAAGTATTTAAGGACTGACTACTCATAAGAACATAACTGCAGCATCTCTTGGCTGCCAATCATCAGTGGGGTAACACCAGTGGCTGGCTATCAGAGATTTGTGAGTAGTGGCTAACCACTAGCATTGGGTGGTTAGCATGTGGTGTCTATTTGAATTCTGAGGGTGTTTCAAGTGTAGAAGACACGAATGGGACACGCCAGCCTTTCTAGACGGCCTGAATGGGAGAAGGAGTGAGCATGGACAACCTTTCGGAGTTTGGAGGCCTTTGTCCGTCCACCCGGAGGGAATGGGAGTGAGTCTACATCACAATATGTTTGTTGTTGTCCGTTTATAATTCGTTTGCTTTTTTATATATTTTGTGAGATTTGAATAATGTCAAAAATTTATTTTAAATAGAAAAACAATTTTCTGTGATTTCCTCTCAGCACAGGCAGCTGTGTGGATGATTTAATGGATGAAGATGAGAAGGACAGAGCAAAAAGGTCTGTGTGTTTAGCTTTTTATAGTTGTAGTACACATTATTGTCCAATATGTTGAATAATAAAATCCCACATTAGACTGTAAACCTGTGAACTGTAATTGTGTCCACAGATGATTAAGCAATCACACCTCTAAAAGCTTTTCACACTTTCACTCAATACAATAGATTTTCCTTGAGAAAAAGTGTCTAGGGCTGAGAGAGAGAAAGAAGGAGAGTAATGAACATTGAAGATAATGGAAAGGGTTGAAAGGAATTTTTGGGAGGAATATATAAAAAATGTATTCATTTTGGTACTTCTTGCTATAACTGCCAATACAACTACAAAACTAAAAAAATTATTTTTATTATTATTATTATTATTATTATTAAAAAAGGGAAAAATTGTTTTCTGTAACATGAGTTCCAACCCCCCAAAAAAACGGTTTTGTCAGTTTGCATGACATTGTGCGCCACAGAATGACTATTACCAGCACAGGTGTTTGCAATTTTAGTCATTAAGTAATGTTTCCCAAGTGTCAGGAATGTTTGAAATAAGAGAGCATTTATACCTGAGAGTAATCTTTCATTTGGAGACTTTGGGTGCATCTCAATCAGCTCCCTAGTTCAGTAGTCAGGGCACTGATCAGGGAGTCGTCTCAATCGCAAAATACTTCCAGTTCACTGGAACGTTCGCTCCCTGAAAAATCCCATAATGCACCACAAAAACTAGGGAGCGTCGGTGCTCACAGTGCATCCTTACCGGAAATTCACATTTCTGAAGTACGAAAAATAAACCACACGAGCCAACTCGATAAATATAATGATATGCGATAGAAGATTTGAAAAGACAAACCGTTTTTTAGTATATTTCAGCATAAACACACATCGCTAACAGGTAATGGTCACATATAGTTAACATTTATAATTAATATTCAGCTGAAATGTAGTAAGAACATGTAAAAGATGAGAATGTGTTTGAAGAAAATAAAAAATAATATCAAAAAGAGATTGGTCCTGCCTGTTGTTGATTAATTACAGCGGTGACGTTCAACAATGTTTTCCGTTGACATTGTACGTAGTCATGTCACCGGAATTTGAGTAATCACTGTCCCAATGTGCAGTGAGCCAGGGAACTTACCAGTGACTGAATTCGTGTACACGATATACTGGTTCACGAGCTCAGGAGCTGATTGAGACAGACACTTTATAAACCATTAGCTGTAATCATTATCCTCAATTGTAATTGAACTAAAATTAGTAAAATTGTTGAAGATAAGGCTGTGTGTAATTGACGTGTTTGTAATTCATTACAGTTATCTGGGATTCTCATTAAAAAATTATACACAAACACTATCATTACATTCAAACGTTTCTTTTTGAAGATGTCATTTCAAGGCAAAATTATCAGTAAAACTATGTAATTAAAAGCTGTTTTAATCCATTTTATATGTTCGTGTGTAGTCAACATACTGTATGTACTTTTTTATTTTAAATGCATGATTTTTGTCCATCTCTCTTTCTCTGCAGGGCGTCCCGTAATAAATCAGAGAAGAAGAGAAGAGACCAGTTCAATGTTCTCATTAAAGAGCTGTGTACAATGCTGCAGGGTCAAGGTCACCCCCGCAAGATGGACAAATCCACCATCCTGCAGAGGACCATTGACTTCCTGCAGAAACAGAAAGGTAAGGAGAAACATCACCTGGGAAGAACCAGATGGAAGAAAATTTTTTAGTTTTGATGGACATTTATGTTGGCGTCTAACACCTGTCCAATTTCTTCTCCCAACCTAAAGTTTCACTCTCATTTTTTTTGTGCTAATATATTATTTATTATGGATATTTAAAAAAAAAATTTTTTTTTTTCAAAAAACAGAATGATACCAAGCTTTGTGCTTAAACCAGGGTTCAAATGTTTTTGTTTTTTTACGTTATCTGCCATTTAATATTTTTAATAAAATCAAATATTACATTATATTGTAAATGTATGATAAATATTATCATCCAGGACTTCTATTTGCATTATGTTTATGAAAATCAAAATTAAATTATTTGGCTGTTTTTTGCATATTTCTCATCAAAACCACAGGTTTTCATGTCACTTGCTACATCATACATGACATAAGCAAAACATCATCTCTCAGTGAAACTGCACCTGGTACAAAGTCATGAATCATGATTTTGTTCCTCATATTTGCTTATGCAAGGAATATTCTGCACACTTTCAGAAAAAAAGATACAAAAGTTGTCACTGAGGTGGTACCTTTTCAAAAGGCACATCTTCGTACCTAAAGAGTCCATATTGGTACTGTACCTTAAAGGTACATATAAGTACCTAAAGTGTACAAAAGTGTACCTTTTGAAAAGGTACCGCCCCAGTGACAGCTTTTGTAGCTTTTTTTCTGAGAGTGCATATGTGTGGTCGCATGCAGTTCTAGAGAGGGAAAAAACCTTTAAGTATTCAGATAAACGTAATTCTCCAGAGAGGTAAACCTAATTAGAAGAAAAGCGAGTTGCAAATGTTTTGTTTGGTAGACGATTTGATTTGATTTGAATCAGCCACCTCACATCAGCAAGGTTTGTATTATCACTGCCACAATTGACTTAAACCTTGACTCAGTTTTATTTACTCGCTAATGCCAGGGTTTACACATATTTTGGACCCTGCTTAGAACAGAATCATTTTTTATTTATTTTTGCATTTGCAAACTTCTGCAAGATCCTGGGAATATCACTACTAACACCTTTGTGTGCCAGGAGCTGCTCTGTGATGGGCCCTGTTCCATTTCCTGTCTGAATCCAGGGCACAGCTGTCAGCCCATCAGCAGAACATTTACTGGCAGCAGATTTCACTGCTCTTATAAACAATCCCAGTGCTGTTTCCAACTTCCAATCTCAGACTTCCTTACTGTCTGATTAAAATTTCTTTCCATTTTTACCCATTGCATCTAAACCTATTAGTCCACGCAGTTCCTTTCTCAGAATTCCACAATCAAGTTCTCACAACATTTTCCTGCTGTTTGATGTTTTCCAGAGATCACTGCGCAAACAGAATCTTGTGAGGTCCGACAGGACTGGAAGCCTTCTTTCCTCAGCAACGAAGAATTCACCCAGTTAATGCTGGAGGTAAAGGAATCTTGTAACCGTCATATCTGCTTCATCAACCTTCAGTTTTTCTATTGGCCTGTGGGAATACTCCACACTTCAGCTGTATTTCTTAAGTACCGTGTTGTCAACACATCCTGTATTTTGCGAGGCTATGAAATGCCTTATAACACTGCTTCAGGCATAAAGGTGGAGCCTACTTAAAAAGAAACACACATTACAAAGAAAGGAAACTCATATAAGTTTAACTTTAATCATGTAGCAGAAATACAGGATGTTAATATAGAAAGTCAGCCTGACCTGCACACCGCATTCCTATAGCCTTAAAAACAGAATTTAAGCTTTTTATGGGGCATTTTTGAATTATCCCCAGAATTTCCAGCATTAAGGAAACGTTCACACATGAACACTTCCTTTCAAAAACAACCTCTGGCTCTTCTCAGTTCCCAGGCTTATATTTTCCAAGGTACAGATTCAATAAGAGGCATGTAAAAGCAGCAACGTGGGAAGATGTTGTGGGATGGGGAATCCTTCATTTATTTCTCGTTACATAAAGAAAACAATGACAAAATTGTGCAACCTCAAGAGCCTAATAGACAACACTCTGCAGCTACCAAGGTTTTAATAACCAGCTTTCCAGCTTTGATGAAAGAAATTGTAAATGAATACATTTTCTCACGCATGAAATTAAATCAAATTGAATAACCAGTTATTACATTGTGTGAGGACAAGACCAAATATTCAAAGTTCAGTTCAGTCATTCACTGATGATTCAATTCTGACAGGATTTTTATTGTTAGATGAACTTTTTCTTAAATAACAAAAGTAACATTGTCATCAGTATATTATGAGAATTTCTGCTGATTCAAAACAACATTCTTTGTGTTTTGACAGGCATTGGATGGTTTCCTAATAGCTCTTACTACAGATGGGAATATCATATATGTATCTGACAGTGTCTCGTCTCTCATTGGTCATCTGCCGGTAAGTAAAGCATGCAATTCCAATACAAAAAACTCCAGTTCAATGCATCCAAGAGAACTTGATTTGGTGCTTTACTTTTCATCAAATGAGCTCATTACCTCTGAGAATGCTGTGTTTTATTATGACTAGTCTGACAAACTGTTATTAGTAATATAATTGTCATGTTTTTCTAAACCTAGACAAGGCAGCCCCCACACAGCAGGTTTTCTGTAGGCTGTTGACAACAGTCCTTAGTAAATGCTTCAAATTTTTTAGGCCTTCATTTGTATTTGTACAGTATCTGAAAATCATGAAATGTCAAGTGCTGTGCCTCATGGAAAATTTTTCTGAAATTGTAAGAAAAATATACCCCCAACTGAAGTGGAATGTTATTGGCAGTTAAGTGGTTTCACTTACTACAGAAAAAAACTATTTCATAAATCTGAATCAACGTACCTCTCTTCTTAATGCTGCAAATGCGTCAAAATCATTCACATGCTGTCATCAAACTATCAAACTCTGGCCTTATTAAGCAGAGAGGAGGGCTTAGCAGACCCTTGTTATTGAGGAACAGAGCAAGCTGAACTCAGGTGGCTCTGAAGGTCATGTGTAGCTATTATGGAAATACTCAGATTTTGCTTATACTTATGATTTTCTTGAGATGGTGCTTGGATTGGTACTCAGTCCCTATAACAGCAGAAAGCTAGTTCTGTCCACAAGTCAGTTTTAGTATTGTTTATGTGCTATTATAGTATTTATTAATATTTTGAATTAGCTTTTATTTTTATATTTTCAATTTTCATTTTAGTTTCAGATGTAGTAATTGTTATTAGTTTTAAATATTATTTGATGTGTGATATATGTGTGTGTGTGTGTGTGTGTATATGTATATATATATATATATATATATATATATATATATATATATATATATATATAATATATATATATAATATATATATTTTATTTTACCTCAGTTTTAGTTTTAACAATTTCAGCACTTTAACTTATTTATTTTAGTCATTCAATTTGCCCCTTAACATTTTCAATTTTTATTAAAAACTTCAAAACATTGGACCCCCTTAACATTTTCACATTTCTTAATAAAATAAAAAAATATATAACTTATGTTCATTTATAATGCAGCATCTGTGGGGGTGACTGTAAATTTGACATTGTTCACTCTTCTGATTGCCGTTATCAGTCTCTCTCTGTTTTTTCCTCTTTTTGAAAGTGCTATTTGTACAAATGGAAACACAAAAAATATATAATTGATGTAGTCTCCGGTTCACCTCTATAGAAGTTACCCAACTATGACTACTTCCACTTCTGAGAAACTCGGAAATGTGAAAAGGGTCCAGTACAGAAAAAATATTTTTAATATATATAGTTTTAGGAAACAGTAACAACACTGCCACAAGGTGGTTTATTTTGATGGTGTAAATTTTAACGAACCATAAATACTGCTAATTCTGCTGCTACTACTGCTATTAATAATAATAATGTTTCTATTTAAAATGATTTTTTAAAATGTTTTGTGAAAATATATTGTTCAAAATTAGGTTTCTTGTGAAATTATGTAGAACATAAGTGCTTAGTATTATGGGAAATGTTGTGCATTGTGTAGCACTAATGGAAGTGAGTAAGGAGTGACGTTGTCATGGATACTGCTGTGTCTCAGTCAGATATGGTGGACCAGAACATTTTGAACTTCCTGCCAGAACGAGAGCACGGAGAGGTGTATAAACTTCTGTCATCACACATGCTCTTGACGGAGCCTTCTGCTTTGGACCTACTCAACAGCAGTAAGTATAAATATAGTATACATGAATGCACAGATCAGCACACAGTTTAGCACATACACATGCACACACACACACAGCTGTATGCAATGTGCTGTGAGTGTGTGCTGTCTGTAGTGGCTGTAGGGTGCTCTATGATTACACTCAAGGCTAATTATAGAGGCTCCTGTGTGTGCAGTGTAACACAGATTATCTGTTACAACACTCCCACATACATGATAATCCCACATACATCTCCTACCCTGACCCCAATCCCTAAAACACACATAAACACTCACCAGTACTAAGAGATGCGGTTACTGTTGACTTATTCATCTTATTAATCACCAGAACCACCTCTGTTTCACTGGTTACACTTGCTTGTTCACAAACACACACACACACACACACACACACACATACACACACATATAGACTGTTGTACGGTCAGTCAGGTCATTGTATTGTATTTTAGGATAATCATCAAAGTCACACAGGGGCCACAGCCATAATAGAACATTAGCCTTAACCTTGTGTGTTTGTCTGACAAACTGAATTGCTGTTATATCAGCTGCTAACAGTTTCTTTCCTCTGCCTGTGCACTCTCTTTCTTTTCTTTCTTTCAGATGAGACGCACGTTGAGTTCTGTTGTCATGTAGCAAGAGGGAACATTGACCCGAAAGAACCACCCACATACGAATATGTCAAATTTGTTGGAGATTTCAAGTTTCATAATAATGGTGGGTTTTTATTTGTCACTTTTATCACTTGTGCAACACAGAGACACTAATAATTGATGGATAGTTACATTTTTATATTACTTGATTCTAGAAGTAAACTTTAGCTATGATAACAAGCATTTGGAATGAAAATGCATTTGTTTTTCTTTCTGTGCATTTGGTTGAGGAAGCGATTTAACTAGGAGGAGGCATTTGCCTGTGTTGGAATCATTGGTCCATTTCTTTATTTGCATGTAGAATGTCATTGTGAGGTTACATCTTCACTAATAGGGAATGTGAAAACGAGAAGAATCTTGAAACTGAAATAGACATGGAAAAATTCAAGCCACGGCCAAAACTGTGCTAAGTTTTTTGTTGTTGTTGTTATATATATATATAATTTTTTTCATTATTATTTTTATTTTTAAATATAGAAATATTTTTACAGACATTTTTATTTTTTGTATATTTTTCTTACATTAAAATATAATAAAAACATCTTTGTATTTTCATTTATTTTTTATTTTATTTATTTCAAGATTTGTATTTGTTATATACACAGTTATATAAAAAAGAATACAACTTCAGCTTCTTAGATTGTGCAGATAAACATATAAAGATAATAATAAATCAAAATAGTGATTTAGTATAAACATAGAAAGAAAAAAATACATTTTAAATTCATTCAGTGCCACCCTTCCACTAGAATAGTGTGGAATATATGTAAAATATACGTTGTGCCAAGATTCATACTTGATTTCTAAAATCTGGTCCTTGCGAGATTTTTTTAAGATGGAACATGTTTTCTGTGTGTCGCAGTGCCTCTGTCCTCATGTAATGGTTATGAGCTGGCATTCCCACGCACACTGCAGTCCTCACTAGAGGAGCAGATCTGTCTCATAGCCACAGTGAGACTTGCGACCCCTCAGTTCCTGAAGGTAACAGTGGAACTACCCCCACAAGCACACAAAAACACTGATTTACATGCACTTAAACAATTGAGCACAAAATCAATATTGTGCAAATACTGCTTTCATTCATCCTTACATCAAAGGAAGGACAGACTCAGTGTGTGTGTGTGTGTGTGTGTGTTGAAGGATCTGTGCAACGTGGAGGATGTGTGTGATGAATTCACATCAAGACACAGTCTGGAATGGAAATTTCTCTTCTTAGATCACAGGTGAGTCAAATGCCGCTTTAACATGCAAACGACGACTCTGATGTTGTTGTGGTTCTGCGTGGTCTTTTATGATACACCCATTTTGGTCCATTTGAATCATGACTTTCTGATTATGTCAGTTGTTTGATACATTCATCAGTCACTGACCCACTTACACCTGCTAATTCAGACTTGTCATCGGGATCTTATCAGATGTGCATGTGCTTGAATCCGTTCTCACACTCGTATTTTAATTTGATGCTTTCATTCTGCTGTGATCATTCATAAATTTCAGCATAGAGATTGTTTACTCAGGAGGCGTTTGTGACCCCCAGAGAGTTACATAACTGTGTGTGTGTGTGTGTGTGTGTGTGTGTGTGTGTGTGTGTGTGTGTGTGTGTGTGTGTGAGTGAGTGAGAGAGAGAGAGTACTGGATGTTCCTGTTCCCTACAGAGCTATAATTGGACATTTGAGCTGTCTTGTCAGACTCTCTCTTTTAAAGTGGATGTGTGTAATTTATACGTCACTGAAAATATTGTGGTTTTCAAACAGGTTTCCCAAACACTCCCTGTGTATTCCAGTGGTCAGTCAAACAGATAGTCCCATCCCCAAACTCATGCAGTTGGTTGAACCAGTATTGCTGTGTCAAGCCAGTTGAGAACAAATACTGATTTGAGACACTCAACCGATAAAACGTAAAGATAGTTTACTCTCTCTGAACATTAAGCCATTAAAGGGTTAGTTCACCCAAAAATGAAAATTAGCCCATAAATTACTCACCCTCAAGTCATCCTAGGTCTATATGACTTTCGTCTTTCAGACTAATCCAGTCGGAGTTATATAAAAAATTGTCTTTGATCTTTCAAGCTGTTTAATGTCACTCAGTGGGTGTTGCATGCATCAGTCCTAAAGAAGTGAACTAAAAAGCGCCCATCCATAAAAAAAAAAGCGAGTCGATGCGTTAGGATGACTTGAGGGTGAGTAATTTATGGGCTAATTTTCATTTTTGGGATAACTAACCCTTTAATATTTAACATTTGTATTTAACACAAACACAAATGTATATACTGTATATATATATATATATATATATATATATATATATATATATATATATATATATATATATATATATATATATATATATATATATATATATATTAATTTATTTATATATATTTTTTATATACATATATACTGTATTTACACCCACCCACACACACCATTCTAAAGTTTTCTATACAGCAAGAATGCATTCAATTCACAATAAGTCACAATTAAGATTTATAATGTTATATATATTTTTTTTAGCTAAGTGCTGCTTTTGAACTTTATTCATCAAAGAGTTATGGTTTCCACAAAACTATTAAGCTGCACAGCAGTTTTCAACATTGATAATGATAAGAAGCACCTAATATTGAGCAGCGAAAAAGTGTGTTAGGATGATTTCTGAAAGATCATGTAATACTGAAGACTGGAGTAATGGCTGCTTAAAATTCAGTTTTGCATCACAGGAATAAATTACATTTTAGAATATATTATAATAGAAAACGTATTTTAAACCGACATAATATTTCACAATATTACTGTTGTACTGTATTTTGGATCAAATAATTGCAGGCTTGGGGACCATTAGAGACTCCTTAAAAAAAATATTTTTGCCACTACACTGTTAGGCTTACATGCCTCTCTATTTACACACGCAGACGCATACATGACTAAGGCAGGCTATGGATACCCATCTTGCTTAACTCAACGGTTCCTATGGTGATGAGTGTCTGCAGGTTCATCTGAGCCCTCATGATTCATTCCTTTAGTCTCGAGAGAAAGTGCACAGCCAGTTAAATGGTTGTTACAGATTGAGTTCTTGTTTAGTAAAATGGGCCAATGCTTGGAATTGTGCGTGTGCTGGTAGCAGCCCAATAGAAGTGGATTGTATGAAGTGTACTGAACATGTGTTTGTGTGTGTGTTCGCAGGGCCTCTCCTATCATTGGGTACCTACCGTTTGAGGTTTTGGGGACCTCGGGTTATGATTACTACCATGTGGACGACCTGGAGCTGATTGCTCAGTGTCATAAACAATGTGAGTGTTATCTCTCTCACACTCTCTTTCTCTTTTTAAACTAGGTCAGTGTACTGTCTTGGAAATTTTGTTCTGTTTGTGTGAATCACAGAGGAGCTGAAAATGCCCCTACCACGAAAGATGAAAGAGCCTGTAAGAAGCTTTCAAATCATTTTTAGAGACTACTGATCTTGTGTGTTTGTGTGCTTGCAGTGATGCAGTGTGGGAAAGGAAAATCCTGTTACTATCGGTTTCTGACTAAAGGGCAGCAGTGGATCTGGCTGCAGACACACTATTACATCACATACCACCAGTGGAACTCCAAACCAGAGTTTATCGTCTGCACACACAGTGTGGTCAGGTAAAACACACACAAGCATCATTTATACATGTATATGGAAAGAACATGCATGCCACACACACTGGTAAGTACATACGCTCATTAATATGCATATAAACAAAAATACTTGAAAAAATGCTCACACAAACACATTCAAACACTTTAAAATATTTTACGATTAATAATATTTTTAACTTACAGATATCTGTGTGCAAATGCCTGTTCATAACTACTTCAAAAGTAGTTAACATGCTTGAACTAGTCAGCTCAATTAATAGTTTATCTGTTGTTTTTAAGCTTCTGTTTCCATCTAGTGGTTAGTTTGTGTTACTACAAATAGTTTGGACTTCAAAATTCACACACATAGTTGAAAGAATTTGAAAAGTAAAAAAAACATATGTTTTTCTCTGTCTAAAGCTATGCTGAAGTCCGAGCAGAGAGAAGGAGAGAGTTTGGATTGGAGGAAAGCTCATCTGATATGGCAACATCTTCAATCAAGGTGCTACACGTGCCCAGGAAACACACATAATGCTTTACTGTTTGCATTCCTATTTATTTACTGAATAGTTTTTCATGTTAAAGGAATAGTTTATCTAAGATGTAGATCCAATAAAGAAATTTAGCAATACATCACTTGCTCACCAATGGATGCTCTGTATTGAATGGGTGCCATCAGATCCAAAACAGCTTATAAAAATATCACAGTAATCCACAAGTGATCCACACAACTCCATTACTCCATTACATCACATCTACTTGCGAAACAAAACTGTATGTTTGTAATAAACAAAGCCATCAAGATGTTTTTAACTTCTGTCTATAAAATTGCTTCTCCTTTAATCTTGTCTGAATCAGGTGAGAAATATGCACAGATCAAGCACAGTTTACAACCAAAAACAGTTTAAAACCGTTCTGAAAAAATATATCGCTTTTGATGTATTATTATTATGGACTAATATTTTTGCCAGAAGGGACGGTTTAAAGTTAAAATGCCTTAATGATAGATTTCTTTCTTACAAACACTCAACTTTTCATTTCACAAGACATTAATTGATCGTCTGGAGTCGTGTGGATCATTGTGATATTTTTACCACCTGTTTGGACTCTCATTCTGACGGCACCCATTCACTGCTAAAGAGCCACTAGTGAGTAACTGATGTAATGCTAAACTTCCCCAAATCTTTTCTGATGAAGAAACAAACTCATCTACATCTAGGATGGCCTGAGGATGAGTACATTTTCAGCAAATGTTCATTTTTGGGTGAACTATCTCTTTAATGTGTTTTGTGTGTGTAGGGGCAGGAAGTGTTCTTGGATATGTGTCCTCCTTTGGATGCTACACAGGAAAGAATCAGCAGCGCTCGATCAGTGTCGTCACAAAGCTCTAAAAAATCATCACACACAGCACTATCTGACTCTGCGTGTGAGTACAAACACATACCTCGGCTAACACTCTGCACTTGTGAAGTGCAATAGAGCATCAGGTGATCATGTGTATGTCTGATCACTGCGTGTGTCTGTGTCCATAGCGAACTCATCTGTGAGGTACACAGAAGCGTGCACGTCGTCACGGCAGTCTGTTTCCATTGGTCCTGAGAAGAGTACCAGCAGAATGCCACATAGTGGATCAAAGGTACAAACATGCTCATTATCATTTTCATCTTTATCCTTCATAAGTGCAGTCTTCAATATCACGTGCTGCTTAATATTTTGGTGGAAACTCTGATGATTTTTTTCAGGATTTCAGCATTTATTTGACATAGAGATCTTTAGTAACAAAATCAAAATCTTTACTTTACATTAGATCAATTTAATGCTTCCTTGCTGAATAAAATAATCAATTTCTTTCAACAACAACAAAATTGTACAGACCACAAACCTTTGTACGGTAGTGTGTGTGTGTGTGTGTGTGTGTGTGTTAGTATTATCAGTCTGTGTGTGTGTATCTGAATGTTTTGTCTCTCTGTTTTAGGCCCTGATTCAGAGGCAGAGCTCCTCTGAACCCACGTCACTCTCCCCCTCCTGCAGTCAGCATTCCACTATGGTCAGTCTCCCCCAGTTGCTCTCTTTATTCAAGGACTGCTAATATCAGAGGCCAGGGCAGTAATGGTGTCCTCAACATACATTAAAAAATGCGGCCACTTTATTTTCCTTGTGCCTCTAATATAAAATTATCTGAAGTTTGTGTATGTACTGTCAGTCGATTTCTATAAATTGTATTTATTTTAACGTCTGCCCATTGCAGCTTGCAGTGGCTTTAAAAACTCTGAACCAAACTGTTTTCTAAAATAGCTTTTCAAAATGTTATGGAATGATGTAGTCAGTCACGTCTTCATTCGGCTCAGTTTTGAGAGAAGTTCACAGTTTCCAAAAGGTAGGAAAGGGCTATGTGTGGTTGCTCTTGACTCCTTTTGTATATTTGAGTGTGTGTTCTCAATGTTCTGTGTGCATGTGGGTTGCAGACACAGTCTCTTTATGGATTCCAGCAGCCTCAGTTAGGCGTCATGCATCAGCTGAAAGAGCAGCTAGAGGAGCGGACACGCGTCCTACAGGCCGACATCAAAACACAACAACAAGAGCTGCACGACATTAAAGAGAAACTACAACTCGCTAACATACAGGTACTTGCACATATTCATAAACATGCAGTATTATCTTTATTTGTGCAAATTTGTGTCAGATTGAATACATCAAACATAGAAAATGTGATATAAAAAGAGGAAGAAATATATACATCGGTGTATGATTTATTTTATTGTTTTTGAAAGAAGCTCACATAGGCTGCATTTTTTTAATCAAAAACACAGTAGAAACAGTTATATTGTAAAATATCATTACAGTTTAAAATAACCGTTGTTAATTTTATTTTAATATATTTAACATTATTATTGGCAAAAAGCTGAAATTTCAGAAGCCATTACTCTGGTCTTCAGTGTCACATACTCCTTCAGAAATCATATGCTTTTCTAATCAATTTTAATATGCTAATTTAGTGCTCAAGAAACATTTGTTATAAGTATCAATGTTGAAAACTTTTGTGTTAATACTGAGGTAAATTTTGTTATATTTTTTGTTGTTGATGAGTTATTTGTTTTGTATTTATTTGATATATTTTTTTTTTGTTGTGTTATAAATTACATTGCTGTCACTTTTGATCAATTTAGTGTGTCATTTGCTAAATAAAAATATTTAAACAAAAATCTTACTTATCCCAAATTTTTGAACTGTAGTGTAATTATACAATATTTCTTTTCTGTGGAAAAAAAAGGCTATTGCATTCAGAGAGGAAGTTTGTTTTGGAGTCTGACTTTATTTTTAGAACTAAACTGTCTGGTTCTAAACAGTGTGTTTGGATCTCTGTGTTTGCAGATGTTACTCCAGCAGCCGATTCAGGGAGAGTTTGCCAATTCTGGTCTGCAGCAGCAGGGTCCAGGCAGGCCGTCCCAACACAGCACCCACCCCCAACCTCAACACTGTGTTTCACATTCATCACACACACTGCTCAGAGAACAGCCCAGTAGCTCATCCGCTCAGGTACACACATTACATCACATTACACACAACACACACATATACATATTACTCACTATTATGGATGTCTCGTTGTCAGTTATGGATGTCTTGTTTGTGTGTGTTTAGGGGCAGCAGAGATTGGTTCAGACTGGACACATGCAGACCATCAGTGTTCCAATGCAAACACACACCAGTCTCACAACACCCTTCTATAGCAACCCAATGATGTTCTCACCCAACCACGGACACCGAACCCAGCTCGACACAAACTGCCAAAGACACACACACACAGACTACAGCCAGGACGGACAGCTACGGTAACAACACACCTTAACAGACAGAAAAACTCAGTTTACTGTGGGAGAAGAACATTGTAAAGGCCTGTTCACACCAAGACAAATATTTAGTGTGTAATTTTGGTTCAATATTCCTGAAAAATCATGATCCAAACCCAGACAATGATTCATCTTTTATGAGTTATAATATTGGTATCCGGGATGCCGTGAGTCCAGAGAATGTTGTGTACAGTACACTCTGATTTATTTATTTTTTTAAACCATAGCTTAAATGTGTGATATGAATAAATAGTGCTTATAAACAGCTGTTGAGATATTATTCTCAGCTGAAAAGAGTCCAAAACAGTATTCCTTGAATCCCGACTTAACCTGAATTAACCTTAACTTGAAGCACCAACTACAGCTAGAGAGTGAATTTGCACTTTCATTCAGCCTGTCTCCCATATTTTTATGCGTTGGTCTGGACCAGGGGTAAACAGGTTCAGTCCTAGATAACCGCTGTCCTGCAGAGTTTAGCTCCAACCCTTATCAAACACACCTGAACAAGCTAACCAATGTCTTCAGGATTACTAAGGCTTCAGGCAGGTCAGGGTTTTTCCAGGGTTGGAGCTAAACTCTGCAGGACAGCGGCTCTCTAGGACCGAACTTGCCTACTCCTGGTCTGGACAGACAAATCCCAAAAAAAATCAGACAGAATTTCTGTGCCGATCATTTGTGTTGCTGCTTGTCTTTTTATAATATACCAACTGTAAAACCCTCTAAATTCAAATGGCTCAAATTAGATATATTCTAGAAATCTGAAGAAAACTATTTAGAGGCTAATACGAAATCTCTGATTGGAACAGAAGTGTATAATGATATTTGAACCATTTTAGCAAAAATTAACCATTATTTGGCTGTTACAGTAGATCCATTATACTAGTAGTAACAATCTAATTTAGTCATGACTCTACTGGGGACAACAGAATGAGAGGCATTTTCTGATTGGCAGAGCGAGGGAGCTTCCTGTTTGGCTTAATTTTTCGGTAATATTACAGAATGTGTAATTGTAACATACATGTTCCCTGATTTGATCAGTAAGATCATGCAGATTGTTTTTGAATTGGTAGGATGCTACTAAACCAACCAATGCAGATGCTTGTACCAGACAGCAATGGGGGCGGCCAGGCTTCCCAATGCAGCTCAACTATTCAACAAACCAAGTGAGTGTTTGTGAGCATGATGGGTACCATTCAAAATGAACGCAAAGTCATAGACCCGAATGGTAGGCTAAATTTGGAAGAGCATACTACTTTTACTATTTGTGTCAGAAATCGTATGAGTAGTATGCTAGCACACTATACAAAATTCACCAACAATGTTTGTGTGTTACAGATATCCTCTGGACCAGCAGATGATGGCTCCTTCCTTCCCTGTGCAGCAGGTGAATTGCAACGCTGTGCTTGTCCCTTCCCCCGTCTTTACCTCACCAATCATGATCCCCCATAATAGTTTCATCACCCATCAAGCCACGCCCACCTACACGCCTCACCCGTCGGCTGCCCCACACAGCTTACCACTACAACAACCTCAGCAGTTCTTTCAGGTAAACAAACACAACTTTGATTCCTTGTTATTCAGATTTATAGTTCTTTTTAGTCATCATCTGAATCATATTGTCTTGAATCATGTTGTCTGATTCATATGAAGGACTCCTTATTATGCCTCAAAAACATTCTGGAACCAAGTATCTTTTTCTCTCTTGAAGATGCAGCCTCAGGGTCTGATTCACAGTGCTCCCACTCAGGCCTTATTCCACACCCCAAGCATTCCGCAGCAAAGTACTGTGGGATACGTACAGCCACAACAACATCAGCAGCATCATCACTCACAGTCCGGAAGCCTGTCGGACTACAGAAACATGCTCCCACGGTAGCCCCACCACCAGGGAAAAGCCAAGAGGTTGCCGGGAAAGCACGGTGAGCATTTAGCTCAGAAAGGCATGATGGGAAGGGACTCTCTCGGCTCAGGGGAAGGCTCGCAAGCGAGCCAAACCAAAATCGAGAAAGCTAAAGTCCCTCAAAGTTTCCATGACAGCAAATGATGGTGATAACACCACAAGGCCCAAGGACTCTGCCTGGCCTGGACTGTACTGGATGTTGGGATACATAGGAGGAGCCGGCTGGGGCGTGATCCATCTGTTATTCATGGAGACAGAGGTCACAGAGCAGTCAAGCAGGCACTTTGATCGATACGTAAAGGACATAAAGCCATGGAGGGTTTTTGGTACTGTAATGTTACAGTTATCTGGATGTTTAAACACAAACATACACAAATAAGAAAAAAAATCAATGAATCAAGTAATGCCTTGACAGAGCGTAAACTCTGCTGCGTGTGTTCTGTCCTCAAATGGATACTAAAATACTAACTAAAAGAGAAATCATCCCAACAAAAAGAAAATTACATGGTCATGAACTATTTTTCATGCATAATATTTTATGTGTGTGTGCTGATGGGAGGAGCTGGGCATAATTCAGCAAAATATATATATAAAAAAAAAAATGGCTTCCTGTTATCATGTGCAGAGCAGGATCGCCCCCACGTTAAGAAACTTGAATCACAATGTATATTTCAAATATTTAAGAACACTTTAAAAGTTCGCACTAGCGCAAACTTTCCTACTGCTGAGTTCAACTCAATCGCTGTTACTCTTTGTTTTTCTATCCACTGTACTGTACATATAGTTTCTCCACATATTGGGATCCGGATCATCATATTTCAGTACTTTTATTCCATATTTAGGTTTAGGTAAACATAGCTGCTCAGGACAAGCACGTTGGCTTCCCTGATCAAACAGTTCTTTGAGTTTTCAGCCATGAATGTGGTCCTCATGTCCATACAGTAAATCTACATTGATTTGATGTCAGTATGAGCACAACAGATGTGCTTTTTATATTTAGTTTCAGTATTACACAGGCTCTGTCTAATTTTTGCTTTGTTAGAAGAGGGACTTTGTGATTGTTTTATGGTGGTGGGCGCAAGTGCTGCAGCAGTTAAACTGCAAAAATGAAGATATAAAATAATGACAGGTTGAATGATTGAAGACAATCATAATGTCAGGGCTGCAGAAATGGAAATGTTCTCATCTGCCTGTCACTTGGGCAAAGTGTTTCACAAATACAATGCAAATATTAGTAAACAAAACACTTTTCATTTTCTTTTTTTTTTTTTTCCATTACAATTTTTTATTATTATTTTTGGGGAGTTGATGTAGACACGCAAGTTGTGAACACTCAAAGACACACAAATAAGAAAAAAATCTGACTATTGGAAAATCATTTACATTTTTTTTTCTAGCTGGGACTTCAAGCTGCACTTTCTGCTGTCCTGTCACGCATTGCACATTTAAAGACTGGTTCTGATTATTTATTTTTTTTAAACTAAGAAAATTCTGTTTAAGACAGTCTAAAATCATGTGCCCTTCTGCATGTTGTGCAATGCAAATCGGAAAAAACAAGAATGTGTAATTTATTCTTATCGAAGAGATTTCTGTTTTTAGTCAGGTATGTTTTCTTGTATTAGCAAGAAAGCCAATGTGTTGTTTGGTTGACAACAAAGTATTTTTGTATAAAAAGTTCCTCGACATTCCTTCAGTCATGTATAGAAAGTGTGAAACTCCCGACTCTCTCAGGTGTGACATCTTTGCACAGATGTCTAGCTTGTTAATCTTTAGATCAAATCCGATGTTTCTGATCAAACTACACTCAAAAGAAGCACTCCAGAGATTATTTTTTTTACATAATATCAAATTTTCCATTCTCAAGAGCTCATTTATGTCCCCAGCCTGCCCATCTGAACCATTTCTAAATGTTTTCAAAGGTTTGTAGATAACATAACTGGTTATTCTCAGCATTTTGTTCTGCCTCCCTAGAGTCGCACTAGAGAAGACGAGGAAGATGTTTGGTGTATTTGTCTTTCAGATACTGTGTTTCAGAGTATGACACACCTGGTTGTTCTGCATCAGTGCCTCCTGTTCATCACCTTCTGCTGCTCTGAGATTATCTTTGGCTCTCACAAATGCTCTTTATGTCTCTAGACATAAGAGAAACTACACTTTGTCTCAAATATAACTCTAAATTTTAGGTTAGTCTACCTAAGAATCCATCTCAATATGGTAGATGTGTTTTAGAATACAATAGCTTATCTAAGCTGGTTACTAGGTGGACATTAGCTGGTCCAAGCAACAAAGACTAGCAACAAACCGGTTACCAGTTTATGGCGGTCAAGCTAGTTTTTGGAGGAGCTATAAAATGACTTCCATGTTCCAAAAGAAGTTTAATCTGGTTGTTTCCGTAGGGTAGTAAACATCTGCAAACATTTAATTTCTAAATGAGTAGGACAAATAAATCCAAAGGTTGCAACTTAAGCCAGATGCCATTGTGATTGCCAATTTTAGAGTGTGCATAGTCCTTTGAATAAAAATTAGCTGCTTGGCCCTTCATTTAATACCCATTTGTGGTGTTTTCATGAACTATTTTAGTCTCAAATGTTTTTTTGAGTTAAAGGTTTGATTGTTTTGCAGACATACAGATGTTTTTTTCTTTGTGTTTATTGATTGGGTTGTGAATGGTAGATGAAAACTGTACTGACTCTAATCTTCTTTCTCTCTTCATCCTGTAAAACTGTGCTCTGGTTGTGGAGACTGCACTTTATTATTTTCCCCTTCTTTATGACTTTTGCTTTGTGTCTCTCTCTCTCTCTCTCTCTCTAGCCGGAATCTCCCCAAAAGTGTCTGTTCTGATGAGGTTCTAGGCCTTATGGATGTGTGTTATGTGTGTGTTGTGAGTGTATGTATAATATGTGTTCCCTGAAGAGGTGACATCGTCAATGCCTTTATATTCAACCAGGTGAGGAGAAGAGACGGAAAATGACACCTGGTATAAACAGCCATCTCTGCTGATACTCTGCAGAAAATACATGGAAGATATTGTAATATAAGATATACAAAAATGTTTAGAAAAATATAGTTGTTTATTTTATATGTTGTAATATATTTTTATATATTTTTATATGGTGTGTGTTTTTTGAGTAAAAACAGGTATTTTGTAACAGATTAATTATTGAAGTGTCTTACTTTGGGGGGACGTAAAGCTTTCTGTTTGTCAGTTCAGCGAGTTGATGTTGCACAGTCAGTTATGTATGGCTTGTTTTCCTCCTTTTATTCTTCTGTGTACATATACCATCACAACAAGCTTTAACATATTGTTAATATTGTTTTCAAATAAATTAATAAAAAAAAGTTTTACATTCTGAAACAATTTGGATGTTATACCGACTCTTAATTACTTTTTAATCCACAATATTTTAAACAAAATTTTTATTGAACCAAATTAGTTATATACAATATATTTTCTATATAGATGTTACATAAAATAAAATAAAAATTAAATTAGATATATTTTACATCTCAAATCTGACCCATTTCTGAAGAAACAGCCATGGCCTCTCACCTTTTTTCTTTCAGCATGTTAAGCAGCTCTACATTTGAAAATATGTATATAAATCAAAAAAAAGGAAAAGACACATTTGGGTTCAAATTGTTTCCCAAATTTTCTTCTGAAATTGTGTTACTCCCACAATTTAGAACAAGATATTTTTCTAGCGTAATACACTTTGGGACCATAAACACACATTTTCAATTGTGCCCGCTGTTTTTAATGTGCGTCAAAATATGACCAAAGGTGGGTGCGATTGAACTAAGGTGTCGCTGTTGATTCCTCCGTGCCTGTAGGTGGTGGTGCGGCTTGTTTTTGATGTTTTGTTGCTGGGGAAGAAGAAACACGAACTCGGCGCGCGCTTGGAGTTTGTTTACATTCCATGAGGCTCGAGGTGACTTCATGAGCAATAAAATCGCATAAACGTATATGATTTCAAAATGTAAATAAATAATACCGTGTATATTTCATATAAGCAAACAAAGTGAGTAATCTCAGCCAGTCTATCTCCAATAAACAGTCACTCTCATAAACTTAAACGTCATTATCTCGGATCTGGTTCGTGTCATGTCCGGGTTTGAGTCTGGATCTGGACGTTCAAATCTCTGGTTTCAGTGATGGCAGGTCCAGCTGATCAGAGTGACAGCGGCTCCGGTTCTGCTCTTCGGGCGGTGTTTGAGCAGCTGCGGTCCGCGCACACTCTCTCGCTGACCCTCTCCAGCCCGCTGTGCCTGGCTGTCATCGCTCTGGACCGGTACTTGAGCGTACAGCATCCAGCCGCTGAGAGCTACAGCTACGACCTGACGGTCACGGACGGCCGATGGCGGATAAAGTGTCAGCTGGCGGACAATCTGAGCCAGTGGGTCCGGACGAGCTCGCTGCGCTGCGGTGCCGGGGTCCTGGTGTCCCAGCTGTCAATAGTCCACGATGAGACGAGGCTCAGTCACAGTTACGTTAGGATAGACAGCATCCACAGCGTCGTGGAGCTCCCGGAGAGGTTTCTGTCCATGAAAGACGTGGGGAGTATCCCGGAGTGGTGTCAGGACCATGTGACCCGTTCCGATGGACCTCTGCAGCTGAGCAGAAAGTATTATTTACCCCTGTGGATAAATGACGATCCTTATGGAAGCGTGTGGATTCCTTATAGCCCACCGCCAGACGTGGTTATTGATGGTATGAGATCATGTTCTTTTCAGAAAGTCTAAAAAACTTTAAGGTTCACAGTGCAGCCACCAAAACCGAATTCATTTGAATTCTTTACCTATCGTTGCCACTATCCTTCAAACCATTAGACTTTGCCCATTTGTCAGCAATCATTTTTTAATTTAATAAAATTTAGTATGATCACTTATTCTTTATTTATATTTTAATAAGTACAGGTCATAATAAGTTATTTCATTTTTACGTAAATATTTCTTTTAAATTGAATTCACAAAAACAAAAAAAAAAAGTACATTTTATTTTTACAATTTGAAACATTTTAAAGTAGACACTTATTTTTAATGTTAGTTAAGCACCAAAATGTTGACTTGTTGTTAATAATAAACTTATAATATTTATATATAAATACTTTTTTAAATATCAGGAACTATTTTTTTAAAGGGTTGAATAAGTAAGTTTTAGAAATGTAGTCAACAAAAATAATTTATGTGAAAGAAATGGGAACATGGAATGAGATCATTTACATTCATTTTTTATTTTAACACAGCTGCACATAATGTGCTGTGTAATAGGAGTGTTCTCTTCTTTTATACACTGTTAATGTTGTTGTGTTTCTGTGTATCAGTGTCTAGAATCACTCTTCTAGAGGATCTGGAAGCGTTCTTTCACAGCTCCAGACGGCCTCTCCCTCTGCTGGTCCGAATTCTGCACAGGTCCAGGATACGGTACTATGGGAAACCAGGACAAAACATTGACTTCCCATTTCAGGTGAGTCAACAAGAAAGAATCATTTTGTCTGCAGCAATTCATTATGTCAGTGCATGATTATTTCAGGACTATGATCTCTTTTTTCTTCTTCTTTCATCTCTCTTTCACTCTTTCAGGTGTACTGTGAGGTGGCTGATCAGAGTGGCGTCATGTCCATGGTTGTATGGAATGATCTTTGTCCTGAATGGTTCAACAGACTGACAGTTGGCTCGGTTCTATATCTGCAGCAGTACTCGCTGAAACACAGTTATCAGAACCGGTCTAGACCACATATCCGCACGCTCTCTCTTATGACTTTCCGCTCCATTGGTATGGACTCCAGAGCTTTTCCAATGCTAGATTTCTTATGCTGCAATTTCAGCTAGGTTTGTTTTGTACAGGTTCAATATTGGACCATTTCCCAAAAAAGTGGAATTATTTCAGCTCTTTGTTTATGGTTGTTCTGTGGGTTATAGAGATCAGCCTGAATCCTCGAAGTCCTGCTTCTGTAGTGACAGTGATTCCACCGAAAAGTGTTCAGCCTCAGTGGAGTCTGCCTGATGTCCCTTACAACTTTGCAACAAGGTACACAGATTTATTAAAAATTTCAGGGCATTCTGCTCTCACATTTTGAGTTATTATACTCAGGTGGCAGTATGGCCAAACACACGGAAGAATTACTTGCTACTGGTGTTCAAAAGTTCGGGTTCAGTCATTTTTTTTGTGTGCGTGTGAGAAAAAAAAAAAAAACTTTTTTCACCAAGCATACATTAATTTGTTCAAAATGTGATCGTAAAGACCAGATAATATAACAAAAGATTTGTATTGCATATAAATGCTGTTCTTTGGAACTTTCTATTCATCAAAGAATCCTGAAAAAAAATATTACAGTTTCCACTAAAATATTAAGCAGAGTGATTTTAGTATGATTTGTGAAAGATTATGTGACATTGAAAACTGGAGTAATAGCTGCGGAAAATTCAGCTTTGCCATCACAGGAGTTAATTACATTTAGGCATATTAAAATATGTTAAAAACAGAAAATAGTTAAATTGTTATAATATTCCACAATATTGTTTTTACTGGTTTTTTTTTGTTTGTTTGTTTGTTTGTTTGTTTTTGATCAAATAAATGCAGCCATGGTGAGCATAAGAGACTTCTTTCAAAAACTTTGCAAAAACAAAATCTTACTGATCCTGAACATTTGAATGGTATCGTAATTCAGTGTGTGTCAAATGCAAAAATGCAAAGCATAGCTAAAAACTAATGTCTTATTTTATTGCCTTTTTAATTGCATGGTTATATTTGTAATACCTTTATGTTAATGTATTTGTCTTGTTTACAATGCATGTTTGTTTGTCATGAAGCCAAACAACAATTTTCTAAACCGCTCCCTGTGATCAGGTCAGAGGTGGACTCGATGAATAATAACCAAGCCTGTGACATCATTGGTCTAGTGACATACGTAGGCCGGGTTGAGCGAATTAGGAGCAAGGAAAAGACAGGTATAGCCTTTTTTTAAACAGCAGGTTGTCAGTAATAAGCTGCATTATTACTATTTATACGTAGGGTTGGGAATTGGTCAAAGCCATATAACGTCTGCATGTGTGTGTGTGTGTGTGTGTGTGTGTGTGTGTGTGTGTGTGTGTGTGTGTGTGTGTGTGTGTGTGTGTGTGTGTGTGTGCGCGTGTGTATCAGGACCTGAAAAGTTCTGGGCATATCGTTGGGTACATGCAGTGGATGGGACAACTGACTCTCCCTTTATCCTGGAGATCTTCTCCTCATCCCAGCCAGAGATCTTCAACAACATCTGCCCAAGTAAACATCAGTCCATGTACACATTCACTGTATTCCTCTTATGCTATATGACCTTATTTGATTCTCTCTTCCTCTGCAGTGACGTATCTGGTGTGCACTCAGATGAGAGTATGTCAGACGGGCTGTTCTGTGTATCTGACCAGTAGCACAGAAACACAGCTCTTCATCACAGGTAGATTTCAGCCAGATCATTCAATCAGTCAGTGAGGTCATAAATAACCACAATCGACTCAGCTTTATTTATTTGTTTGTTTGTCTGTGTGCTTTCACAGGCTGTCATAAAAAGCAACCCTATGTCAATGAGCCAAAAGTTAAAGCATTCATTCAGTGGACGAAGACACTGAAAGACAGTGTTATGCTGCGGAGGACTGCGGTTGGAGGACATTACTGCTACCCTCCTGCGCCACCCACCTTCACACCAACCACCAACAGCAACAGTAAGATTAAGCCTCCATAAAGGGATACTCCACCCCAAAATGAAAATTTTGTCATTAATCACTTACCCCCATGTCGTTCCAAACCCATAAAAGCTTTGTTTATCTTCGGAACACAATTTAAGATATTTTGGATGAAAACCGGGAGACCTGTGACTGTCCCATAGACTGCCAAGTAAGTTACAATGTCAAGGTCCAGAAAAGTATGAAAGACATCATCAGATTTGTCCATCTGCCATCAGTGGTTCAACTGTAACATTATGAAGCGACGAAAATACTTTTGTACACGATGAAAACAAAAATAACGACTTTATTCACCAATTCCTTTGTCAGCAGTCTCCTCTGTGTCTCTCCATATCACTGTATGCTGTGTATGCTCTTCTGTATCAGCCGCGCCACAAGGATACACTTGTTTTCTTTCAAATCAAAGCTAAATACACGTAGAAACAGCGTATCCTAGTGGTGTGGCTGATACAGAAGAGCATACGCAGCAGAGACACAGAGGAGACTGTTGACAAAGGAATTGTTGAATAAAGTCGTTGTTTTTGTTTTCTTCGCTTACAAAAAGTATTCATGTCGCTTCATAATGTTACGGTTGACCCACTGATGGCAGATGGACTATTCTGATGATCTCTTTCA
This sequence comes from Cyprinus carpio, assembly GCF_018340385.1. Classification (NCBI taxonomy): domain Eukaryota; kingdom Metazoa; phylum Chordata; class Actinopteri; order Cypriniformes; family Cyprinidae; genus Cyprinus; species Cyprinus carpio. The sequence continues at coordinate 13,769,658 of NC_056576.1, forward strand.
TACTTTTCTGGACCTTGACAGTGTATTTTACTTAGTAAATGGTAAATGGACTGCATTCATATAGCGCTTTCAACAGACCCATGGCCATCCAAAGCGCTTTACAAGTTGCCTCACATTCACCCATTCACTCACTCATTCATACACAGACGGTGGTCTTTGAGACAGTCACAGGCCTCACGGTTTTCATCCAAAATATCTTAAATTGTGCTCCGAAGACGAACAAAGTTTTTATGGGTTTGGAACGACATGGGGGTAAGTGATTAATGACAACATTTTCATTTTGGGGTGGAGTATCCCTTTAATTTTAAACAGTATTGCGACTGAGATCATCACACACAGTCTTGATTTTTTTGATTTTCAGTGTTCAGAAGACTCCAGAATTTTTCTAAGATTATATTTAATGTTAAAGGGATAGTTCACCCAAAAATTCTGTCATCATTTACTCACCCTCAACTTGTTCTAAGCCTGTATGAATATCTTTCTTTAGTGGAATATAGAAGATATTTTGGTAACGAAACAGTTGGGTAGTCATTGACTTCCATAGTATGAAAAAATTACTATGGAATTCAATGGCTACCAGCAAGGTTCGGTTACCTACATTCTTCAAAATATCTTCTTTTGTAAAGACAAAAATTTATACAGGTTTGAAACAACATGAGGGTGAGTAAATCATGACAATCCTCTAAACACTAACCCAGGGTTCCTCAAATCCGGTCCTGGAGGGCCACTGCCTTGCAGAGTTTAGCTTAAACCTTGATCAAACTCACCTACCTCTGATATTCCAGGGATCCTGAAGACCTCGATGAGCTTGTTCAGGTGTGTTTGAATAGGGTTGCAGCTAAACTCTGCAGGGCATTGGCCCTCCAGGGCAAGATTTGTGGAGCCCTGCACTAAACACATGAATTCCTGTGTTGTAGATGAGCCAATTACAGCAGTGGCTGATCTGAAGGGGGAGCTGGAGAGTTTGCAGTACAGGGAGCACAGGAGAGTGGCTGTCCAGGGTTACGTGGCTGCGGTGCAGTACCACACATGGCCACCACGACCTGAAACACCTCTCAGTGAACTACAGGTCTGTACAACTCAGTCAAGTTGAAGCAGCCATCCTAAGCATAGTATTTTATTTCCCTGTACATTTCTGAAAATATACTCACAAAAATAGCAACAGTGTGATGTCATTACTGCAGGAGGGCGTCTCCGTACGAGTAGTCCGTGACACTGGAGCTGCCAATCCTCCCTCCACAGTAGAGGAGATGACTCTGACACAGAGAGAAATGGATTCAACCTCACCTGATTCTGACATTACAGTCTCACCCAAACGCAGGAGAGTGCAGACAGGCTCAAGGTAAGGCATTCTTCACCAGTGGCCATTGGATTTGTGTATCAAATCCATGATGATATTGTTCATTATAAATTACCTACCTATAATAAGCATATTTGGTGCTCAAGAAAACACTTTTTTTATTATCAGTGTTGAAACACTTGATACAACCATGATACATTTTTTTTTTCAGGATTCTTTGATGAATAGAAAGGTCAAATCTATTTGAAATAGGAATCTTTTAATTATAAATGACCTCAAAATTTTGAAAAGCGGTTTAATTATTTAAGGAAAATTCTAAAGCCAAATAATTCCAGTCAAAAGGGCAAAAATGTATGTGTCAATAAAAACAGGGCAAAAGAATGTTTCTTGGCAGGTAAGGCATTTATGGCTGATTTACTAACCATCGGCAGGTGTGTAAATGAGTTTAAATGAATATTGTGCATTTTATACTTAGTATAAAATGTTTTTGATTTCATTATTGTGTCACAAATATTTTCCCTCTTTATTCAGAGGAGTGCATCGGCAGTATTTCACCAGATCCAAAATGCAGTCCAACAGGTAATCACATTACACTTAGACTCACTTCAGACTATTCATGAATTAGACAAAATTTCAGATTTTTTGTATAATTCGGCATACTAGTAATAATAGAACATCTATATTTTTTCCTCTTAAATGTTGTGTATTTTAATTTGAAAACCTGCCTGTTTTATTTTTAAGTTCCATCGAGCTATTACTGAGATTCAAATAGGAGAGATTGACAGAAATATAATTTGATGTATATTCATTCTGCAGTTGAAAACTTAAAACTTGTATACTGTATTTCATATACATTTAAATTTCTAAAATAATGTACTTTTAATTTAAATTTCAGTGCCTTGCCCTATACACCGCTATAAGAAATGCATAATGTAATTTTTTTTTTTTTTTTTTTTTTTTTAAACTGAGGTACTAACATTTTATTCTGAACAAATTGACTGCTTGCCAGATTTCTTTAAATCTCCCTTCTGATTGGTCCCTCAGGCAGGCGGGCCTTACCTCTCATGAAGAGGAGGGAGAAGAGCGACGGGATGAAGGGGAGTTAGAGTCAGAGGAATCTGAGGTTGAAGGCGAACACACATCAGTTAGACAGTCACCTGTAGGAAAAGGTATTGTACCCTCTAAACATCACTGACGCATGTATTTATATAATAAAGTAACATGGGGACATAAAGACATAAATTATTTTTAAAATACTTTAAAATGAAGAGAGTTCTTTAAAATTGATATTAAAATGTTACTGTATGTTGATCAAATAACTGCAGTTATGGTGAGTATAATTATTATTTTTTCTCTAAAGAGATTGTCCAGACATTACAAGTCCCAGACGTCCAGCAAGCTGCCAGCCCCCCCACTGCATTATGGGAGAGCAGAGTCTGGCCGTCAGTGAAACAGCAAGTGACCGATCACTTTTGCTGTGGTAGACTCGATCAGGAAAGCGTTCCCGAAAAATTCCACTTTGATGACAGAGAAGTTCTACTACATCACCTGAACCTGAGCCCAGCCAGATGGACACCCGATCTCACCTCACACACACACACACCTGTGGCCTGCACCGGTTACTTCACACTCACAATTCTCGGTAAGAGCAGCACATGCAGCTCACCGTGTTGTGGAATGGAGCTATAGCTTCAGGTAATAACTGGCCTTCTCTTCTTCTCTCAGGGCTGAATCAAACGGCTGCAGTAGATGTTCTGTTTGTGCCTGTTGTCTCCCCTGATGACCCCAGAGCTGCTGGAGTGCCGCACACTCAGCATGACAACTCACTGCTGTCCTGCATATCAACAGGACGACTGTGTGTTCAGCCAGATGGTAGCTGCCCCACACCAGGTGTGTATGTGTGTGTGTTCTACTCTGTTCTGTTCACATTCTCCATCTCGGTAGCACTAAAGTGTGTGTGTTTTCTCCAGGGTCACTGATGAGTTCTGCCCCACAGCTCGAGTCAGAGCGTGTGGTGTGTATTGTTGATCTCTGTCTGCTTGGAGAACGCAGGGTAGAAATGATCTGCTCCAAACTCTACGGGACAACAGACATCTGCCAGCCTGATGGCACTCAATGAGACACCACACATCATGAAAATAATCATGCATAGAAAAAAGCCCTGTGCAAGTCAGATGACAAACATGCTGGGATTGATATCAGTGTGTTCTGATCCGAGTTCAGTTGTTTTAGGGGACTGGAAACCTGATTTTGTATGTGTAAATGGGCTAGAAAGTTGTTTTGTATTTGTATTAATAATATAAGTTTCTAACCTGTTGTTTGTAATTTCAGGAAACATTTTAGAAAAATAAACTCAAACCCAAAAACATTTTTAAATACCTTTATTTTCATCTCATGTTTTTCTATTCCACAGGCAACAAAGATTCATGTAAAGATTGCATAAATTAAACCTTTTAACAAAAACCCATTAGTACCTTTGAGAGATACTGTCCAAAATGGTGCTGGACAACCAGTCGCATTTGAAACATATCCAAACTAAAGATGCAGTGTGAACTAATATTTTAAAATGGGTCAAAAATGGTAACTACTGTGTAGATAAGGCTTGATATATTTACTCTTCACCCCTGTAAAATGTATTTTAGAAAATACATGTACAGTATACATCAAATATTTTTGATCATATAAAAAAGTTTTTTGTGTGGTCCAGTTTTTGATGTAATTTTTTTCAAAGTATAAAATAAGCACAAAATTCCTAATGCTACAGGAATTGAGGTCAGAAATAAATCTAGAGATTAAACTAAGGGACCACAGGCTTTTTATTAAAATACTGTTACCCTGGGTGTTTCTCCATAGCGTCAACAAAATGTAGATAATGTGTGTTAAAGAAATGTGGCCTTGTGTGTGTGTGTTTGATATCCCTGCTGAGGTAAGAAACTTCTCATAAGTTTGAGGCAGCACAAAAAGAAAAGCGTAACATTACCTTCTTCCACATCATTGGTAAAACATGAATATCCTAATCACAGAACAATCAAACTGCTGGAATCATGGCACATTAAACATCTCATCATATCCTCCATTTTTCTCATTCAGCTGCGTGTGCTGTACATGTCTGCGTCCTCTGGATTAGACTGGCCGTGGTCAAGCAGAGACGAGTCAGCAACAAAACGTGACTTCACTGGAATGGAAAGAGCCGGTGGGTTTTAGAATGTAGAGAAGAGACGTGCTCATGCTGCTAAGTCATGTAAGAATTATTGTTTTTACAACATAAACATGAAGATGCATATGAACGCCACCACATTGTCATAATTAAAGAAACATGGTGGAAGTAAACTTGTATTGATCATAACACATAACCGTTAAAAGGTTTGGAATCAGTAAGGTTTTTTTTTTTAAGAAATTAATGCTTTTATTTAGCAAGGACTGCATTACATTGACCAAAACTGGCAGTAAGTATTTACACTGCTGCAAAAGATTTCTGTTCAAAATAAATGCTGTTCTTTTAAAAATACTATTTATCAAAGAATCCTGAAAATTTTGACATAATAAGAAATGTTTCTTGAGCACCAAATTAGCATATTAAAATGATTTCTGAAGGAACATGTGACACTGAAGACTGGAGTAATGGCTGCTGAAATAGAAAACGGTTATTTTAAATTGTAATAGAATTTTTATATTTTAGACGGTTTTTGATCAAATAAATGCAGCCTTAGTGAGCGTATCATTCACACAGAAAGGCAGCTGGAGAATGATAGAATAAACATTAATATATAAAATTAAATATATACAGAATAAATGACACTTAATTTGCATATTTTTGTCCTAATTAAGCATTCCTGTCTTTGTCAGGTAGTTAGAAAAGAAAAAAAAAGCTGAAAAAAATTAAATTGATCCGAAGGAATTGGGATAGTTGCATTAGACTAGTTGGAGGCGAAAATGCTAAATAAAAACCAAACTTACTTCATAACTAAATATGTTTCCTCACCTGTGGCTGGCTCAGTGGCAGTAGGTTCAGATGAAGGTGGGGCCTCTTCAGCTGGGGGAGGTGTCAGAGGAATGGCTTCTTCAGCAGGGGGAGGGGCAACAGAAGCAGGTTCCTCATCTACTGTGGTTGGGTTGGCATCTTCAGGGGGTGTGGTTTCCTCTACTGTAGGCGTAGTTGAGGGCGTGGCCTCTGTAGGTGCAGGAACTTTTTCAGACTCCACAACAGAAGTAAAATCCGTTTCAGCTGAAGGTGTTGGCTCAGGAGCAGGGGTGGGTTCAGTGATGGATTCTGCATCTAGGACAGGCTCAGGGGTAGTTTCTGGAACTACAGCAGTTTCAAGCACAGTTGCAAGGCGAGATTCAGGTTTAGATGGTGGGGCAGTAATTCCAGATGCTACATCAACAACAGGAGGAGGTTTTACAGCATCTTCTAAAACAACATCAGCTACTGGGGCTAAATCCACTGATGGGACGACTTGTGGTATTGGTGTAACATCCTCATCTGGAACCGCAGTGGCCCGCCCAGACTCGGGTGGCAGTTCAGAAAGTAGTTTGGCGGGTGATTCTATATCTGAGCTTGTATCCGTGGCAGCAGACTGTATATATATTAAACATAAAAATATAAATAACATTGCAATATATAAAAATATTTTAAAAATAATTCTACAAGTGGACAAACGGAGTAAAATAAATGTCAAATTATTTTGACAGCTCATTGGCCACACTTATAAAGCATAAAACTGGTGTGTTATTTTTAAAGTTGCCATAAAATGCAAGCAGCAACAGATGTCTTCATCTGTGTTGTCATGTACATCAACATGACGTGAGCCAAACGAATTATTGAAAAAAGAAAAGATGTAGGGCAAGGACTTGGTTTTATGCATCAGATGTTGATTGGATGGCAGATCTGAATGAGAGTTTGGGTTAATGGTGAAAAAGGGGCAGGGTTTAAGCAGACTAAACGATTGGACAAATCTGTCATACATAACCAGAAGGAAATCTGCAGATTACACAAAGATCATGTTATAAAAAAAATGTACAAAAATAAACATGCATGGATTAATTGTTCACAATATTATCAATAACATGCATTTAGAAATTAGATCGGGTGAATTTTCATTTCAAGCTGACTTTAAGCTCCTTATATTTACATTTACACTTCCATTAAGCAGATGCTTAACCATAAAAACCAATATAACTTGGTTTTAATATGCAACTTTGTAGATTACCTTTACACTAACAGCAGGCATGATGACATCTTCCTTTGGTTTGGATTTAAATATTGAAGCAACAAATGAACTGACAGCATACACCTTTTTACCAGTAATCTATGGAGAAAAGAAAAAGAAAAAAAACAAATATATTTGAAAGAATGTAAGAAATGATTTCCTAGGTTTGGGAGAAATTAACATCAACTATATAGTTTATTTTTATTTTTTTGCTCGTTTGTTCGTTTTCGAGAGAGAGAGAGAGAGACAGAATATACCTTCAGGACTCCCACAGTCTGTGTGGGGTAACATACTGCAGTGCCAGCGGTAGCCAGACCAAGAGGAACGACAATCCTCTTTAAACGAGAGCCTGGGCAAAAGCACACATTCACACAGATGTAGCTTCCTAATCACTTTAAACAGTAAACAGCTCAAAGTAATCACATGCTCAGCTTACCCTTGCGTGCCAGAATCAGGCCACCCAATCCGGACACACCAATGACACCCACTTTAGGCAGGAAGCCTTGGGGTGGATCTCGAAGGAAGTGATATGTGTCTAAAACCAGAGAAAGTTAGGTTTACAATCATTTCCTCCCACTATTTCGCTCACTCACTTGCACACATCAGGCTTACCTTGCCCTGCATGGTAAACAGATATCACTCCAACTTTGACTGAATTGAAGGTGCTCTGTAAAAACAACAACAGATAATCTTTCATAAACAAACTTCTTCAACCATCTAACAATGACAAATTAATTCATTATCACAGTGTGACTGAACACACCTGCACGGCTCTGACGTACGGCTGCAAGCCCACCCTCACGGCCCCCAGCCCTGTCTGCACTACACCAGGCTGCTCCTCCACAAACTGCACAGCAGGTCCATCTGGGGAGTAGATAGACAACTAGACAGAGACAGAAAAGAGAGAGAGAGAGGTCATGGTGATATATTTAACATGTATTACTTCACATACACTACCATTCAAAAGTTTGGGCTCAGTAAGAATTTTCACAAGTACAGTAAAAACAGCAATACTGTGAAAAATTATTACAATTTACCATTTAAAATCACTTTTTTTTCAATTTGAACATATTTTTAAAATGTAATTTATTCCTGTTGAATGCAAAGTGTGAACACTTTTTTTTCAGCAGCCAATATTCCAGTCTTCTGTGTCACATAATTCTTCTGAAATTATTTCTAATATGTTGATCTGCTGCTCAAGTAACATTTCTTATTATTATCAATGATGAAAACAGTTGAGCCGCTTTATAATTTGTATAAACGGTGATGCATTTTTCAGGATTCTTTGATTAATATAAAATTCAAAAGAATGGCATTTATTAAGAAACTATTTTTTTGTAACAATGTCTTCACTGTCACTTTTGATCTATTTAATGCATCCCTGATAAATTACAGGCCCCACACTTTTGAATTGAAGTATAAATTGACTTGCACTTTCTATATCATTTCAAACAATGGTATGGTACACTGTTGTTCACATATTTTGGTAAATGTAAGTTAGGTCACTCAGGTATTCCATGCATACAGGAAATTAACATATTGCACACCACACACATACTACAAAAACAGAACTCACAGTATGGTATATATACCATTCCAAATATGATGTTCTTACCTCTCTTGGAGATATCAGCTCCTCATTTATTTTCTCATTTATGTAATCAATTCTGAATGAGCCCAGACCCACTGTTACAGCAGCAGCAGGAAGCGCTGCATACTTCAGAATCTGAGGATCAACACAACAGTTTAATAATACAGACTGACTTTTGTTGATCATAATACCATGGTGCTAGATAATTGCATATTCATATACCACAATATTTAAATGGTACTACCATGGTTCATATACAAAACATTTTTATAGGTGTTGTGTAGTTTTCAGTGACCCTCTGTAGTTTTGTTGGTTATTATACACATCAGCTACTAGAAGATTTAAATAACTACGTCATCAAGCTTCTGCAGAAACGGAACGTGCTAAAAATCGGTTATTAAAAATGGGCTTCACTTGCTGAGTTCCAAGCATACACCAAGTTTTTGCCCCTAACTATCATCTTTGGCCTGGCTGAGCTTTTTTGTGTTTGTTTTATTTGATTTATCATTAAGCGGATTATGTTTTTTAGTTCCCCTAACTATCAATTTTAGTCTTTCTAAGTTACAATCTCGAGTCTTCTGAGTGACAGACAGAATGTCGTCTCTCAAAACCGAGTCAGCTGCCTGTCACGAGACAGCTGTTTAGGCAGCAGATTATGTTTTAAGACACAGCAAGTGAGAGATCATTAGTGTGTGAGTTTAGGAGCAGCATGTTCTCCGCTCTGGTTTAACAAACACCGTGCTCACGCTCTGATTAACAGCTTCATCATGCAAATAATGAAAAATGATGATTGTCAAGACGTGTCAAACTAGTCTGCAGAATGCACATGTTATAAAATAATACACACGATCACTTGAACTAACTCAGTTGCAAGTGTAACTCACCTTGGCCGCCATGCCGGTCCCGCCCCCTTCAGTCTCACTACGGAAAGCAGGAGGAGTCCTGAAAGCCCTCAGAACGCGAGAGAAAATTCCTAATGGGGTTCTTCTTCTTCTTCTTCTTCTTCTTCTTCTTCTTTTTCTTCTTCTTCTTCTTCTTCTTCTTCTTCTTTTTGCAAATTCAGCCACGTTGTGTGTTTTATATACAGCAGCTTCGAAAAAGGCAAATTTTATTTTTTTTTCTGTGGTATTAAACTTCTCATTGGTGTGTTTGGCTCGGATTCTAACTGGCATTGTTATTAGTTATATAACTAAAATATGACAAATATGACACTTACAAATTAATACAATTTATGAACGCACATAGACAAGAGAGAAAGTAGGGGGGGTTTTTTTCATTGTTTTATTTTCTTTTTTATTTATTTTCTTTTTTACACTATTTAGTCGCGATAACCTCTTTAAAGGGGGTCATATAATGCGATTTCAATTTTTCCTTTCTCTTTGGAGTTTTACAAGCTCTTGGTACATAAAGAAGATCTGTAAAGATGCAAAGACTAAAGTCTCAAATCCAAAAAGATATTTTTTATAAAAGTTAAGAGTCAACCATGCCCTCATAAAATGCCTCGTTCAAAAACGCCCCCACATGTCTACGTCACTGTGTGGGAAGATTTGCATAACGCCGCCCAGATGTTCATGCATAGAAGGGAGGCTTAACTTTGATTCTGGCTGTTGTATTGTTGTTGCCGCCACCACCACGTCGTGGAGGTGCTGTTTCTTTGTGAAAGTGAAACTACTTTGTTTGGCCTTCCAAAAGATGACGATATCCGCTTCGTCATGCCTGGAGCTGATCCATGCTGGTCGCTGAGGAAATACATCAACTTCGGACTGTGGATTGCCGGTGTTTTGACGAATAATGCTACCTATCAGATTATGCTACCAACACTGTATTTATCCTACTGTAAGGGTAGGTTTAGGGTTGGGGTAGGTGTACATGTTAATAAAGCCTCACACCTTTTAATATCATGCTGGAAGCTAAATCTGATAGGTAGCACAAATAGTCAGAACACCTGTTCAGTTTTCACCATGGACGAAGTGGAGTCCAGCCCGGGGTCATCACATGTGGTTGCTGCAAGCTTGCCGCCCATGTCGTTCTCAAGTCCGCTGGCCGTCCTTATTTCTAGCCCACAGTGTGATGCATTTTATGGAGGACTGTTTCCTGAACCTGCAGAGTAGCCTACAATGGGTCTGTGCTCAAAGGCTGTTCTATAAAGTGGGACAGTTACAACTTTGCAAGGACAGTCTGGCGCTTCTGACTCAAGCCTGTAAGTACAGTTTTTATATTTAAAGAATTTGCCACTGATGATTCAAACACGACTTTTAAGTAGAGTAGCGCTTGTTGTTTGTCGTTTCTCCAATCACAAACATGACATGGTTTTATGTTTACATGGCGTGATGCAACGCAATGCGTAAAAACACAGTGTAAGTAATTTTAATCAGTAATTATGTCCCCACTGGATGCAACAAATGCCTCATTTGTAATGGGTTTTACTGGTTTTGTCTGGTCGTGGCTGGAGACAGCGTCACAGTATGTTAAGGGGCGTAACATTTTCGTCACACGCTTGATGTATTTGGATAGCTGGGAAATCAATGTACACCTCGCTTTTCAGAACGATGAGCTTTGTAAAAGTCAGTGCGTTTCAGAAAGGCGGGGCATAGAGGAGCAACAATCATGTACATTATGTGGAAAATAATGTGTTTTTTAACCTTAAACCACATAAACACATTGCATTACACCAAATACACAACATAATGTTCTTTTTAACAACGTCATATGACCCCTTAAAAAAAATGAGTTAAAGTAAATACACAATATATTTTTTTTTTTAAGTGGTTCATTTTAGATTGAAATTAGGTGGAGAAGTTAGTCGCAAGGACATTGTGGATGAATTTGATGAAAAGAAGGCCGGAGAGTGCAACCAAGTGAGTAAAGTGTATTTTACATTTTTATATCTGCTGAATATTTCTTTAGGCTGCCGTGCCACGATTGTTTGGCGTGTAGTAGTTTAGTATTAACATTGCATAGTGTAGGTGTATTATCTAAATGATGTTGGTTTGGTGGTAATGATCTTGCTATTGACAAGAAAGCCACCAAAACCCATTAAATCCTTGGTAAACCAAGCAAAATTGGTATTGCATGTCAGTGGATGTTGGCCTTTGGTGCCACATACAGCTACGTTTCAGCTTGAGATTTCACTGGAAATCAGAAACATCACAAAACACAAATGCAGAGAACTCAGTTTATTAGTTTAACATTTTACAATCTGTATTATATATATTTATATATGTATTTATATTTCTGAAAGCAAAGAAGGTTAGCTTTGAATAATACTGTGAATAAATATCAGGCTCTTTCCTGGTGTTTTAATATACAGAAGGGGAATTTTTGAAAGAAAACCTTGAAAAAAAGAGCAATATGTTCCGTCTCAATGTTGCAGTGCAACTTACACCTTATACAGCATAGCCGTGTGGGGGAGAGAGGGGGGGGCATGCCCTTAAAACCACAGTGAAACCCCGATGGCCTAGATAACACACACTCACTCACTCTCACACACACACCCATGGGATGAAACACAGTGAAGTGTAACATTCTAGATAGAAAGAATCATTAAAAAGGTAACTGCAATGAGCAGATGTGATTTTGAGAGTCGCTTTGGTAAGGAATCAACAACGGACGTAAACTATTGTCTGTGTGTGGGTAGTGTGTGTTTGTTACAATGAAATTTACAGATAACAAGCCATTGAATGAGTACATTCTATTCAATTAAAATACATCCCACAAGATTCTAAAAAGTGACAAACATAACTAACACTGAGCACATATGCAGGGCTGTTTTTAAAACCAATGTGTCTCAGTGACTTCTTAATGTGGACAAATGAGAGCACACACACACACACACACACAACATTTAGAAAGGGGACGTTTTGCACTCCACCGCCGGGAATGAACCAATTGATTTTTGTATTTTAACCTCAAATTCTCTCCCATGTGAATTTAACCAATTCTAGAATCCTGAGCCACTGACGTCTAGAATTGCGAAAGGGAATGAAACGTTCGCTTTAGGCTTGTGGAGTCTGTCTAAGGGACACGTACATTAGCAAACAGAAACGAACAACCTGAATGTAGCCCATAGCTCAGAGGTAATGACCAGCAAAGACCCGGAAACAAGCAAAAACAGTCATAACATCAGAGAAGCAAAGCTTTTCATCTTTTGTCATCTTTTTGTGTAGAAAAAAATATAGAGTAGAAAGGTTCTGCGTTCGCAGAGTCAAAAGATTGCATTCACGAGTACAATTCACAGTTTTAAACAGAGGATGCAGCTATGCAAATAATAGGTTCTTATATACAGACTGTTCTCTGGCCTGATAGCATATAGTAATACTTTTTTAAACCATGCATGAGTTTAGCTATAATATAAATATTCTAAAGAAGCCAAATTAAACATGTTACTACCTGCCAGAAGTTCATCTTTTCCCATATGCAAATGCAAATGTCATCAAACTGTCAAAAAGAGACTCTTCAGCATCCATCTGACTCGTTATCTGTCTTTCTCTCATTTCTCTAATACACACACACATACAGTACACACACACATATGCACATACACGCACACACTTTCCAACACTCTTGCTTGCTTTGAGAGTTGTATAGAGTAACACAGTAGGGCGGTGTTGCTTGGTAACAGAGTGAAGCCTGTTGCCCATGGCTACATGAGTGCTCTTCCTGCAGCATTCCGAGGGAAGGAAATCCAAAAAAAAAAATCATCAGAAGATATATATATATATATATATTAAAAAAAAAGATTTTTTTTACTCCAATCAAAGAGAAAAATAAAAGATTTCGTTTTTAAATATGGTCCTATTTTGTTCAACAGATACTCAATCTGAAAAGTTGATTCTTTAAGCATGCAGTGGGCACCTCACGGGGCCTTTCTTCCATCTGTCTCAAAATGTGGCTGTGATGAAATATATAGTACAGAGTTTGCAGTGAGCTGTAAATGTGCAGGTTACACTTTTGCTTCCATGAGGAGCAGTTTGAGTCACCTTTCGGTTTCAGTGCCTGCGTGTCTGTCTGCAGTAGTTCTGGAGGCTGGGTCAGTTCTTTGACATTGATCTTACAGTGTATTGGTTCAATCTGGTGTCACTCACGGTCGGAAGGAGGGCAGTATCAGGTCATCCGTCGAGGAAAAATTGAAGACAGTCTGAATCCACAGTGTTTTTCAAAGTGTTTGTGTGTGTGTGTGTGTGTGTGTATATGTGGGTTTGAAATGCACAACTCACGTTATTCATATACCTTTATGTCTGCATTTTAGTATGTGACTTTTTTTAGTCATGTGGGTGCGTGTCTGTGTTTCACACATGCGTTTCTATGAAAGAGTGAGTGTGCATCATTAACGTTGGCGAGAGAGGTGAAAGGTCGTTGGACTCGCTGGGTGGTTCCAATGGAGCGGAGCTGAACTCACAGATATCCAGGAAGAGCTCGTGGTTACGTTGCTTCCATTCACGAAACTTCCTCGAGGTCAAACAAGGGTCGTCCAGCAACTGACTGATTATCGTCAAGTCGCCCTCCTTTGCCTGTTGGTGAAGGTGAAGAGAGAGGTTGAAAATGTACTCTTAGAACTCTAGATTAATCTAAATTAATCTTTGGATAAAAAAAGCATTTGATTTGCTAAAGCTATTGAAATTCATCAAGACAGTTTTTACTGAAACTTCAAAAATCTGCTTTATGAAGCATAACAAGTTTTAACAAATATCAGCTGCCAGGGAAGTAACAACTAGTGTAATTTGTTCAGCATTTAAAAATAATCATTATATTTTAGGAGTTTCCCTTTGGCTTGGAAATTATAGCCAGGTGCATAAAACAGTGGCTTAAGACCAAGCAGATGCTTCTGTCAACCGCTAGTGCATGGAAAGAATGTGAAAGCTAAGCCTTTCAGAAAATTCAGTTAACATTACTAAACAAGCATTAAGCCACCTAATTAATATTCATGAGGTAAGCTAATACGGTTTAAAATAGGGATGTCAAACTCAGTTCCTGGAGGGCTGGAGCCCTGCAGAGTTAAGATTCAACCCTAATTAAACACACCTGATCCAACTAATCAAGTCCTTCAGGCTTATTTGAAAACTACATGGTATGTGTGTTGGAGCAGGGTTGGAACAAAACTCTGCAGGGCTCCGGACCACCTGGTTTAAAACATCTTTTTTACTTTTCAGATAGCTCTTACACCCTTGATGGCAGCTGACAGTCTTGCAAAATTTTTATGGCGATCCTCTAGAATAGTCCATTAGATTCCTCTAGATGTGTTTACAGCGAATAATTCTAAGTTCATTTTACAGATTTGAACTTTGACCTATTCAGACTGTGATGGCATTTCTGCAATATTATTATTTTTTTTCTATTTCCTTTTTTGGAAAATGGTATTGGATACTACTATTCAAACACTTTGTTTTTTTTTAATATATATATATATATATATATATATATATATATATATATATTAAATAGTTTTATTAACCAAGCATGCGTTAATTTGATCAAAACGTTGTTCTTTTTTACTGTCACTACCACAGGAATAAATTACATTTTAAAAATCAATTAAGACAGAAAAAATGCATTTTAAATGGAATAATATTTTACAGTATATTTATTTTAGCGCATTTTGATCAAATAAATGCAGCCTTGGTGAGCATTTAAAAAATTGGAACTTTTTAAAAATTTACAGATATCAAACTTTCACCACAGTAGTATACTAACACTATTTTTTGTGTTAAATTACATTCATCTACAAAAAAAAAACATTACTGCAGTTGGGTTCATAATAAAAGTCTAACCTGTTATAGTTTGCTTCCAAGTTCTGAACCCGAAGTATAAAAAAAGTCAAGTGCTTTCTGTGTTTGCATACCTTTAGCGTGGAGCGGAGAACCCGTATGCGGTGCAGTCGTTCATTTGTGGCGGGGTCATTGCTGCGTTTGTTGAAGGAGCGTCTGAACTCTTGTTTGGTGGAAGGCCTTTGTTGGCCAAAAGCCGAGAGACTGGCCTGCTCCAGTGATCGGTAGAGCTCCTGCAGGCCATCCGTGCCATCGTACACTTTCTCTTCGCTCTCAGGTTTCCTGCTGCTAGATTTCCGAACATGTTTTTCCTCCTCTTCTTCCTCCTCCTCTTCCTCATGGAGATGAGTTCTTGGCCTCAGAGTGCCGTGTGTGTGAGTGTGCGTACGAGTGCTGCGGTGCGAGTGTCCGTGTGTGTCGCGGTGGCGTGGGAGGCTCTGACTACGCTGCTTGTGAGTGTGATGGCGAGGCCGGGACTCTTCGCTGTCCGTCAACGGAAACGGCCCGTCACGTTCCAGAGGATGCCGGTGCTGGGCGGGGAGTGTAGCCTGCCGGTGCTGATCAGGTGGCAGCAGGGCTGACTCCTCCTCTTCTGCGGTCTGTAGGTAGTGTAGACCTGTGCTGGTCAAAGGGGTTTCAATCAGGTCCTGCCATGAGCGGCGTTCTCGATGGGAGGATCGGCAGGAAGAATGGGACTCCTCAGCGGAGGAATGCGAGAATGTGGAGCCACTGGAAAAATGGCGCTCAGGAAATGGACTGGACGAAGTTCCCTGAGGACGAAAGAAACACTGGTCATTATCATTGTCAACTGTCAGAGAGAGCGACAGAGTCAGTTCGCTATTCGTTTACAACCAATATGGTGCTGGTGTGGGACCCGGTGCTCAGCAAACCTCTCTGTGAGCCAAAAATTGACAAAACTGACCATGTTACGTCATATATTGCCAAAAAACAAACCATAGTCTTTGTTTGCAACTTTTCTTATCTGAAGTAATGTAATTTAACATCTATATGCCATCGTTATGAGCTGGCTTCAATGTAATGTACACTACTGTTGAAATGGGTTTGGTAAATTTTTTAAATAAAATCATTAATGATACATTTTAAAAAACGAAATACTTCATAAAATATAAAATAAAGTTTTACTATGAAGTATATATTCTATGTAATAAATAAATGAAAAGAAATCAATTTGCAGTTGCAAATAAAAATCATTTCAGACAGAAGGTGGTTGGAATGAATAAGAATAGAAATGAGGTGTTTCACTGGGTGAGTAGATTTGTTCGGTCTCAGAGAAGGAGCCTAGAATTGTGACATGCAGTTTTGTATTGCACATTGGAAAAAAAAGAACATGGTTAAGACATTATCCTGACACAGGACTTCTGATTTTACTGGTTCCTGTTTTGAGGTTTAAGTGGAAATTGTTAACAGGCTCCAGAACCAGTATCGTGACAGTGTGGCGGTAGAAAATGGGTATGTGTGTGTTTGTGTTAAAGACAATGAAAGCGAGTGTTTTGGACTGAATATATGCATACGTGTACTTAGATGTGAATATATACTCACAGAGGGGTTGTGGTGGTATGTGGCTTCCTGTTTGAGTGTCATAGACCCATCAACTTCATCCTGGTCACTCTCACTCCAGTAATCTATACCAAAAAATTATAATCAGAATCACGTATACATGACATCATAGTTTATGATAATCAGACTATGCTTTTCAACAGCTCATAGTACAATGAAGTGGTGTAAAAATAGTGTCAGTGAGATCACAGCACAATGGGCTTATGATATCATCACAGGATGTGATCTCACCTTCATCAGGACGCGGTACCGGATCATCAGGCGTGTAGCCAATCGCAGCCAAGCCTAAACGATTCATCCACCTGAAACAGGAAACATAGGTGTGAGAGGAAATTGCAGGGTGGGGAGCTGCTGTCTGAAGGGGCTCTGAAACGGCTTACCTGTTCATCTCCTCTAAATGATCTGTAGCAAAAAAGAAACTCTTAATTTTAGGATGACATGCTTTGAAGGCACTGAAACAAAAAAAGACAAAAAAAAGAGATGTTCAGACACAAATATCTCAGTTTCCACTCTCTCTCTATCTCTCTCTGTGTGTGTGTGTGTGTGTGTGTGTGTGTTTGTTTGTAAAAGAAAGATCAGCAGTTTTGCAGTGACCCAATTTCCACTAGCCGATAGGTTTCAAACACAGACTCACCCAAAAACCAGCAAACCCAACACAACAGAGAGAAAGTTATAATTGTTGTCTTATAAACACTCACTGTTTCCTCCTGCACTCAATCGCTCTGTCTATCCGAAACTCTGGCAAACTGATGAAGCCCTCTGCTTTCTCATCCTGAGCAAAGAAATAAAGAACAAGAGAAATCATGTCCACATCATAACTACGGCAGTTACATGATACATGCACAGTTGTGCTTTTCACCATCTCTAAAACTAAGAGGTGAACATGTGATGGACATTTTAATGTGGAAAAACTAGAAAACTAAACATCACTTTCAGGTTTGTGAGCTTGTGAGCAGGCCATTAAGGAAGGCATCAGGTAATGAAAGTGCTAATAATTGTGTAATTAGTAATAATAGTAGAGATTAACTAGCTGGATGTGGAACTGTTGAGCTGTTTTAGATCACAGAAATATTTCAAGTGGAAATGGATAAAAGATGGACTCTACATGCTTTCTTATAGCTGTACATACAAACCAAGAGAAGAGAATTGTGTTTGTTTGCTTACGTTCTGATTGGTGTACCAGTACAGGTTGGAGTCTTTGAGAACGAACCAGTACTTTTTCCATTTCTGCGTGAAGTAGCCGGTGGCGTCTTTCTTTTTCCAAAGCCAGCCTTCACAGTCGCCATGACCCAGATCTTTGCAGGCAATACGCCTCCTGCTGGCACTACTGAGGGACCCTACACACACACACACACACACACACACACACACACACACACACACACACACACACACACACACACACACACACATAGCATATTAAATGACAGAACATTATGATAAATGATCACAGTTTATATTCTTCTTGACAATTACAACACACTGCAACACAACACACAACCCATGCACTCAAGGTAAACCCAGGCGCTTGTATGCATCTTATCATTGTACCTTTGCTCTTTTTCTTGGGCTTGGTCCTCAGAGAGGCATAATGTACAGACTAGAGAGAGAAGAAGAAGGACACATAAGGACGAAAGAATTGCTTGCATCATTCTCATAAACCAAATCTGTGAGGATTTCTATAAAAAAAAAAAAAAAAATTATTTTCTCCAGCAAAATAAAATGATAATAATAATAATAAATAAAATCTACTGAAAATGGTATCTGTATTACTTGTTCCCAACACTATGTATTCTCATTACTGCTACTGATGCTGTAACTGTGCTTGTGGTTTACCTTCCTCATTGATGCCCCTGCTTGTCGATCAAGTCCTGAACTGGCATATCTGTAGAGAGAGAATGAGAGAGAGAGAAAGAAACAGGAGGAGAAAGACAATGAGACAGTCAGACAAGAAGAGAGTAAGTTCCATCTCCAATAACATTTTAATTATGTGGTTATTAGAACTGCCTGAGCATAGCAGTGTAATTTATGATTCCATCTGCAGCAAGAATAAAGAAATATTAATAATTAAATAAAAAATGTCTTGCCTGTTTAACTCAAACAAAGGCACAGGTAGTGGACAGGATGCTGATGTTTGAGGTTAACTTCGTAACTTATTCTAACTGAAACTGCCCTAGCACAGCTGCTCATGCTCATACACACACTCAAACAAACACCCCCCTCACACACACACACAATATTTTTTAAATAGTACTAAGGACTATAACTAAACCTCAGCCACCCAGACAATGCTCTTTTATCTAATTCTCAATATGCATCGTAACGGCAGAGAAATAGAGATCGTTCCACGTTCAAACAGACTCGTTCCACAGCATCAGACTCCACAGACACTTACAGCTCAGTCACAGAGGAAATAAAAACCTGCTTAAAACTGCAGTCAAGGAATTTCTGTTCCTCATTTTTAAAGAAACAGCAGTTGATTAAGATTGTCACTGTGGTGGTGACTGTTCAAAAGTGACTGAAACAAAAGTGTGAGCAGCATCTTGTTCGTCTGTGAATCAACAAACATAAAACTCTTTGAATGCTGATTTTGAACCTGGAAAGACCAGTTCAAAGCCTTTATGTTTAAAGAGGTCATATCATAAGGAATCAAACTCTCCTTCATATTTTGGCATTGATTGTAGTACTAAGACGTCATGCTGTCACTTCAAGAACTCAAAGCTTGCTCACCAGTCCAAAGAAAAAAAAAAGAAAAGAAAAGAGAAGTAAACAGTAACTGATTATTAGTCTCCAAAACATCTAATTCTTAGATGCTTGTGTTTATGATGTAAAAAAAAACTTACATAACCAGCCACACAGATGTTGTACTTCCTTTGTCAACTGAAAAAGTTCAACCTTCCACAGGCGCAGGTGACAGTTTTACTTTTCTGTGTACTTCTATAACAGTCTGATTTTGGTCAGCCAGCAAATCAGATATAAGAAGACTGCAACGGACTGTTAGGACAGCTTGAAAGGATCATTGGTGTGCACCCGCCCAACCTTCAGGACTTGTACAACTCCAGAGTGAAGAAACGGCAGGTTACATCATCATAGACCCCATTCACCCGGCCACAGCCTGTTTGCACTTCTCCCCTCAGGCAGATGCTACAGATCTCTGTGCACTAGAACATCTAGGCCAAAAAAATCTCCAGCTTAAAAAGCTAACACCATGAGCGTCGCTAGGCCATTTTTAGGGGGGGCTATAGCAAAGAGGTTTGCATACTTGAGCTAAAAAGAGTGTTGTACTTTACAAACAGTAAAATTTTGTGTGTGTACAGTAAACAGGAGTGTGTATGTGTGTGTGTGTGTGTGTGTGTGTGTGTGTGTATATATGTATATATATATTATATATTTTTTGGACTGGTTTGAGTCTGGGTTGTGTTAGAATGTGTGTTTGTGTGATTGCCCATGGCTAACAAAGAAATTATCACCTATCTTCTGTAATTCATTTCATAATAACTAATTATTGCCTTTCTCTCAAGTATTATTTAAAGACATATACATATTTTTATTCATACATCTGTATTTACAGTAATGTACAAATCTGTACATACATCTTATATTCCAGATGTATAATACATTATTATAATTAGCGCCTAAAAATAAATTATTATTATTATTATTAGCTCCCAAAAAACCACAACAAATTCCTTGTGTGTTTGCACACACTTGGCGAATAAAGCTCATTCTTATTCTGATTTACACATCAATAACATCAGCTCTATGCTCAGAATCTTGGCCAGTCCAGTCACAGTGAGGTGGAAGCAGCAATGATACTGTTAATCCTAACACCAGAAGCTCTAATGATAAAAATAAATGATGGGGAAATCCACCAAACCTTGTGCTTTGTAGAGCACCTACACATCTACCCATTGTAGCACCTGCCGCCATGGAAACCTTTCTTAATAAGCTCAGTGATGGGAATCAGAGGCTGAAAGTTATTCAGTTTGATTTAAACCATTTGAGTGACATATGGCAGAGCAGATTATGATATATTATTGAGGACAAAGCCGAAAATAACAGCCCAAAGTACAAATGGACTTTTTAGCCGTAATCTTTACTCTTTGTGCTAACAAATCAACCCCAGGGATAATAATTAAATAATACAAACAAATATGATCAATTAAGGAAGGTATGAATTTTACTTACCTGTCAGCATCTGCTCGAAGTGTGTCTGCAGCTCTCTGGGGCAGAGAACAGAATGACAAAGAGAAAAAGAGAGACAGAGAGGAAGACAGATTTGAATTTCCTGTTCTGTGTTATGAAAAGAAACTACTGTTCCAGAGACGTGTGAGAATGTGTGTGTGTGCGCGCGTGTACAATCACGTGATCAAATTTTGGATGAATAATTTAATTAGTCACTAGATGAGGCAGTTTTTAAATTTTTTATTAAAAAAAAATGTAAATGTCAGAATGTTTGATATGCTTCTAAGTTAAAGCACTAATATTTAAAGACCAAACCAATGTTGACCGTCATCAAACCATCCAATTATACAATAGTGTGAGAACAGCCATAGCTCAGATCAGATTCAACATTTCACTTACATGGTAGTGTGGCATTGTGTTAGAGTCGTGCACGGGGAAAGGCAGCCCCTCGGGGGGACCTGTGTCCAGACGCACAGGCGGGGCAAGCATAGAGGGACTAATGGGAAAACTGGGACTGCTGGGATTTCGGCTCTTCTTCCTGGATCGCCTGCTCGTGTCACGCTGGGAAAACTCTGCATCTTCCTGGATCAACAAAATCCTGTCATCACCGAGGAACCGCAAGAGGGAGGAATCAGAATCTGATGGGCAAAGACAGAAACCAAGCAGTGAGTCACATTCTGAATGAAAAACATTATAATGGGAACAAGTAGCAGAAAATGAGGGTATTGCCAAATATTCAACTCTTCATGACTCCAGCTGCCACAGCATAAATCTGCTCTGACACCTTCCTGTGTGTGTGTGTGGTTTTAGAGGTTTATTTCCCCTCAAGGAGGTTTGCTTTCTATTTATATCTGTGCCAAAGTCACCTACGCATTCTCTGTTCTATTCTTAAAATTGTGTTCCAGAAAAAAGAAAGGAAGTAATAAATTAGTCATTTTACAGGGTTACGTATCACCTTTCACATCCCAAAAATCAGAAAGTAAAGTTGGTTACTGTCATTGACAACGTTCTGTTTTTCACACATTGAGTTAAGATCAACTAGATTAGCACTCACACATTGAAACTGTCAGTAAAGATGACAAATATCAGCTAAAATTAGATTTCAGTTGAAAGTTACTAATTAGAAATTAGTTAATAATTAAATATAGAGTTTACATATAATTTTTGGTGTAAAACCTTTTTTTTTTATTATGTGAAGGTGCTAATCTTCAATAATGGACTGTAGTAAGTTTCAAGCAGCAGCATAAAAAATGAATTTCAAACAGAAAGAACCCTCTAATGTGGTCAAACTGTTCTGTTGTTGTTTTTTTTAATTCAAAATATTTTTCTTATTAAAATACATTCAGAAATAAGTTGCACTGTACTGAACAACCAAAGGCAGTGGTTATGTCTGTTTGCAGTTCCTCCAGCTTTCTGAATCTTAGGTGGCTTCTTCAAAGAAATTCCCTCAACTTTGACAGATAAGCCTATGTAACAGTATTTCCTGCTTTTGGTTGCAGAGTTCACTAGAACAAAGTCACCACCATTGTATTCTCTGTTCTGATGCTCTGAAATGTCAGTTCTATAGTTCTGTGACATTTACACTACAGTATTTCACACTAATGTCACTAATGCCAGGATATGCAACTATGCCAGATTAACTTGTTGTAGTTAACAAGAAGCAGCTCCTAACACATTCATGTATTAACAAGCATGTTTGTTATGTTACAATACACATTAGAGATGGAGCATTTATGTTAGCCTCACATTACTGACACTGAGCTCTGACCTAAAATCAAGTCAACATCATCATTTAAAAAAAATCAGAACTTTTAATTTCCTTGCTAAAACTAGCATTCTCTGTTCTTTTTCTATTCTATCTTCTTGCTTTCTTTTTATTTATTATTTAAAAAAAACTTGCAACATGTACTGCATTAGGCTAACCAAGACTTGTTACAGCACTTACATATTATTGCCTTTTTGTTGGTTTTGATTGCTTCTATTGTCCTCATTTGTAAGTTGCTTTGGATAAAAGCGTCTGCTAAATGAATAAATGTAAATGAAAATAATGAAAAAAGTCACATTAATGAAAATCTATAATGTGACGATTAAAAGTTGCAAAGTTTTAAATTAAAGTACAATTTGGTGCCAGTGGAGTAAAATAGTAGTAAAATCATCACCTCTGCTACCTCTTTTGTAAACTCCAGATTCTTGAGGCTCTGCCAGCCATTCAGTTCCCATGGAAACCTGTCGGATGTCACCTACAGGCAGAGACATACAACATTTAAATGTGTATCTGTGTGTGTACTGGTGAATTTCAGAGCATCTTTCATCTATTCTCTCGGTGTGTATTAGTGCATGTAGTAGTGCAACTGCAACATACTAAATGGCTGAGATTTGCAGTTTAAAGCCGGAGCTCCCTAGTGGCTCAATCTCCTGTAATGCACTGCGTCTATGTCCAGCTTTAAAAATGGCCATCCAGAAATGATGTAAGATGTATGCTTTGTAACTTCGCATAAGCATACAATGGTTTATTTAATAATATATGAAACAGTGCACAGTTTCCAACAATACATTTTATGGTTAGAAACTTTTTCATATATTATTTAAAAGAGAGAATGGAGTATTCTGTATGTAGTGTATAGAGACAGTATGTACCATAATAGTATGTTGTTATGAATTGAAAGTATTTATGTATATGAATTAGGACAGTAACAAGTTAATTTAGAAACAGATAATAATATTTACTGACCAATCATTTAAATTCAAACTGTAATACAGCAATCAAAATCATCAAGTCCAGACACATTTTTAATTAAAACCAGCATAAATTCATTCAGTACAAACAAATAAACATACCTTTCACTTGCATTGTGGACTTTTTTAACTATGTTTTTGATATAATATAATAGTTCTCTATATATATAATCACATTTAGTTGCTTTGTAGCCTGAAATGATGGACACAGTTTTTGTTTTATCCAGCTGTATTTACAGCTATGAAATTTATAACATCTTAGTGAAACATAAAGCACCAACATGTCAGAAAAATAACAACAAATTTAAAAACCAAAAGAGCTGGGTAAAGGATCACCCCCTTGTGTCAGTATTTTGTTGAACCACCTTTTGCTTTAATTACATCATTTATTCTGTTGGGATATGTCTCTACTAACTTTGCACATCTAGACTTTGTTATATTTGCCCACTCTTCTTTGCAGAACGACTGAAGTTCAGTTCAATTTGATAGTGACGGTTCGTGGACTGCAGTCTTCAAGTCATTTTTACAGATTTTCAGTGGGGTTTAG
This sequence comes from Cyprinus carpio, assembly GCF_018340385.1. Classification (NCBI taxonomy): domain Eukaryota; kingdom Metazoa; phylum Chordata; class Actinopteri; order Cypriniformes; family Cyprinidae; genus Cyprinus; species Cyprinus carpio. The sequence continues at coordinate 13,793,569 of NC_056576.1, forward strand.
TCTGTGCTCTGACAGGCCTTGCAAGGAAAATCACCTTTTTCTCCTTCAACCACTGTGTGCTCAGTTTTGCTGTATGCTTTGGGTCAAGAAGGTAAACCTTCTTCCCATTGACAACTTTCTGGCAGAGGGCAGCAGATTTTCCTCAAGAATTTGATGGTATTTTTCCACATCCAAGTTTCCTTCTCTTCTGACAAGTGCTCCAGTCTCAGCTGCAGAGAAACACCCCATAACAGGATATTACCACCTCCATGCTTTACTGTAGGAATGCTGTTATTTGGATGTATCTGTATTGGATTTCTGCCAGACATGTCATTTGGTGTTGAGGCCAAATAATTCAATTTTAGTCTCATCTGCTTCAGAATCTTCAAGGTGCGTTTTGGCAAAGCTCTGTCTGACTGCATGTGGCCTTTCTTGAGGAGTGGCTTTTTTCTTGCAACATTCCCATATAAGCCACATTTGTGGAGAATATGTGATATTGTTGTCACATGCACACACACACAATGACCACTCTTTGTAATAAATTCCTCCATCTGCTTCAGAGTTGCTGTAGGCCTCTTTGTCGCCTCTCTGATCAGTTTCCTCCTGCTCTTTCATCCAGTTTGGAGCGACGTCCTGATTCAGGGAAGGTCTGTGTTCTACCAAATACCTTCCACTTCTTAATAATAGACTTCACTGTGCTTCTAGGCATTGATAAAGGAGCCTTTGAATTTTTTTTTGTATCCATCATCTCCTGTCCACAACTTCATCCTGGAAATCTTTCGACAGTGCCTAGCCACCCATAGTTTATTGTTTGCTTCAGTTGCACTACCAAGGACTGAAATGCTCCAGGAAAGCTCTTTTCGTGCTGAGCTAGGAGGGGGGTGATCCTTTTTCCAACTCAGTGATTCTGTTTGTTTATTTATTTATTTATTATTTTTTCTGACATTTTGGTGTTTTATATTTCAATGGACTGGTCATAAGTTGCACCGAGTAAATACAGCTGAATTAAACAAAAATTGTGTCCATCTTCATTTCAAGCTGCAAAGGAACAAAATGTGATTATTTTAAAGGGGGGTGATTCTTTCCTATACCCACTCTGTGTGTGTGTGTGTGTATATATATACATTATTATAACTACAAATTAAAACAACCACTCTCTTTAAATCTGGTGCATTTTACATTAATTTTATGTATTATTAATGTGTACTGTACATGTACAAATAAATGGAAAATAAATGGAAATTTACAGTAAAGAGAACTGGGGGTTGGGTGTGTGCTTAATTTTTTTTACAACAATATACATTTTTAAGCAAGTTAAAGTTTAAATGAACCATAATCAAAATTTGAAAATCTGTTTACACATCAATATTATTTATTAGAATTTTCATTTATCTATTTGCATATTTGTATATCCAGTTGGATCTTCTTACTGTGAGTTGGGGTCCGGTCTCTCCGTCGCAGTCCGGTATTTCTCCCAGAATCCTCTTCAAGGAGGGGGAAGTATTGACCCCCCATTATCTCCTGTTCTACATAATACCCCGGAGAATCTGAGCCAAACACACCAAATCCACCCCGATCCAGATCTTCCTCTCTAAATGAACAAGAGTCAAAGAAAGAAAATACAATTACACCAACATGCTAACAGAAACTAACCGTTTTGAGTGCATCCTGTATTTCATTTGTGAATACCTGTGTCCGTAGACAGGGGAAAGAATAAAAACATCATGTCCCCCAGGTGTGTCCACTCCAGGTGAGAGGCCCACTGACCCGAGCGTGCTGGGTGGGGTGGGAGAACCACTGCATGGACTGGTGGACAGCGGCTGTCAATCAAAAACATGCACAAAATTGCCTCAGAATGAAGCTAATGACACTTTTTTGTTAGTACTGTATATTAATGTAAGGGAAAAGAGTCACACGAAAATCCACTATTAAAACATACAAACATGAGACAGAACATCCAATATTTCTCATGATGGCTTATGTAAGTATTCAGCCAAAAATATATTTTCAAATGTAGTCATACATACAGTATGTTAGTATGTCCAGTTAGTTTCACTAGGGGGCAGGGCAGTGATCGGTCACACGCACGTCTAAAGATCTTTAACTAATAGAGGACCAAGAGTGTGTTTCAAAAACAACAATAGTGTTGCCCTTAGCAACCATGAGTGCTGCATCAATCAGTTAGCAATGAGGAAAAGCATAGCAACAAGCAGCAGACAGCAACCCGGCAACAAGAGTAAGGAGAAACATACATAAAAACGCTGATCAATTTATCATTATCAGTTATTATTGGGCATTGTTTTATTGCATGTAAACATATAAGTACAAATATGTCCTTTTATTCTTTAGTAATTTTATCCAGTTGCTCATTTGCCAGTCCTTTATAGTGCCGTCTCCATTCAGTAATTCACAAGTGTATATCCACTCTTTAACTCTTTATTTGTTCATTCAGAAAGGATTTAAAATCCTGTTTCACCGTAAGTTTATCTGTAATTATGTCAATAAGCATTATGTCCTTTAAATCACCAAAGTGTATTCATTCAGGAGAGAAGGTCCACTCCGCTCCAGTGTGTCGTGACTGTGAGGAAAGGACACATGTGCAAGCTTTAACTGCATCTGTCTGATACATGTATCCAGAGGAACCACAGAACTCTGGCTGCCATGGCAACAAGCCGTACGGAACTCATTCACTGCTCTGAGATGTACTCATACACACACACACTTGCACACACTACATATTAAATGGATACACTTGAACAAACACACTGAAGTATTCTGACACACACAAACACACACACACACCTGCAGGGCAAGTGGTTTCCAGCGGGCGTTCTTCAGCAGTGCAGGGGTGGAGCCCAGAGTGTTCTGTGGCCTCTTCTTCAGCGTGAGGATGACTCCACTTGGATCCTCACGGAGACAGTTAACCAGATTCTTCAACTGCCAGCCCACCTGATAGAGATCATTCCAAAATATAAATACTTAATATCAATAAATAAATAAACAATGTTAAATGTTAACATTTACATTTAGAGTAAAGACAAATGCTGGATGTGGATGTGATTAGTAAAAAAAAATGGAGCCCCGCACACACAAGATTAAGAATTTGTTCCCTCGTTTTATTAATTTGTTCCCTCATTTTAGTTAATCTTGGTCATGTTGTACTCATTTGTTCCCAAAACTAGGGCCACATTTTACTAAAATGAAGGAACCAATAATTCTTAATTCATAGCAATAAATTCTTAACTTTTGACTACAATGATTATATTTATGTCCGCATGTCATGTGCAGGGCTCTGTAGAAAACATTATTAGAAAGCAAAAAATATTTATGGCCATAAGTACAATTGCTTATAAAGAAATTAGAAATTACAGTCATGTCCTTGACCGGCTTCATGAGATCCACCTGAAAATCTTTGAGCATCAAATGATAATCAGTATTACCTGTTCAAACATTACTGTACATTTTCTAGGATGCAAGCCCAAAACAGATGTCAACCTAACCCACGCAATGATACACACCACTGTTTGGTGATTGACCTGAATGACCTCATCCCCGGCGTGGATCTTCTTACACTGATCTGCAGGAGACTGCAAGAGAGAGATTGAGATATTAATAACCCCTGTTCATTATAGAGACAAATCTGACACCAGGCATTTCTGTGTTGCATTATATTATCATATATACCTAAATCTTGACCTTTCCTATGAAGAATGTTTCATCAAAATCTGCGTTTTCCCAAAAGTACTGTAAGCCTAAGTAAATCATAGAGAACAATCTACTCAAGCTTACAATGCTTTTGGGAGATGCAGCTCTGTTCATTTTGTTTTTCTCTAAGTACACTCAGGCATAAATAGCTTAAAGTTTATTTTTAAAAAAAAATTCATAACCTGTTCAAACTTAGTAAGCAGTCCTCTAGATGATGCTTCTATGCATTAGTGACTTGCAGTCAATTCTTGCAGTGACAGTCTGCCTGGAGCGACCTTAGATTAAATGTCTTTCTCAAGGGTACAACAGCTGACATTTTTTTAAACCTTTTGGGGTTGGGACATTTTTTCCAAAATGTAACCACTAAACCATGCCACACCAGTTCAGAATTCAAAAGATCATCCATTAGCTGAACAGTAAATGTGCTTTAAGAGTTATAAATCAATGAATTCTGTTCTTTCAGCAACTAAAAAAGGCATGTAGCTTGAGTCCAACCTAACTCTACACGTACATAAATGATTTAACAACAGCACTGGAACAATCCACCATTCAAAGCCTCACTCTACCCATCTCTGAAATCAAGTGCCTGCTCTATGTGGATGACCTGGTTCTGCTGTCCCCACAGAAGAGCTGCAGCACAGCGTGTGCTTTATAGAGCAGCACTGCCTGAAATGGGCACTGACAATCTGAAGGAAACCAGAGCTGGTTTTCCTATATGGATAAGAAGTCCTATCGCACAGCATCACAAATGATCATCTTAAAATTGACATGAACACTTACAGGAGGTTTAATCTAGATGAAGAAGAACTCAGACGGTGCTTTACATTATAAAATTATGATTGGAGACATCACTTTTCTATATGATGTGCAGTATATCAACTGTAAATGTCACACACTGGCATAAAGCATAAAAACTTAGTGGGAAACTAGTGTTGTTACTGTTAACTGAAACTATCAGTATCATTTTTGGTAACTGAAATAAAGCTGAAATTAAATAAATTGTAAGTATAAGAGGGAAAACTTCAACTTTATGAAACATTTTAAATGTTGTCTTGACAGAGAACTGAAATATGTTTAAGTACTACAATTGCTAAAATTGAAATAAAAAAAGCTAAATAGAAATAATAATAAAAAACTAAAAAAATGGCTAATACTCAGTTCATAATAACAAGATTGAAACCTAAATATAAACTAAAAATATTGAAATAAAAGCTATTTCAAAATATTAATAAATACTATAACACTATATAAATTATACTAAAATAGTGTGATGAAATGGCTGAATAAGTGTAACCAAATAACAAGTTCAAATGACCATCCTGGCATTCCCAGGTGGGGCTCTCTTAAAATTATGGGAAGAAATGAGGTGAGCAGCTGTTAATAATTTTGTTTGGATTGGTGGAATTAAAACACGCTCCTCTCAAACATTTATTAGGGCCCTCACTATAAGACAGCTCTGAACTCACATTCTCTGTGGTTCCAGTGATCACATGAAGACCATCATATGTAGACTTGATGTACATGCCCTAAAAAGAGGAAAGAGGCTGTCAATCATAACATCAATCAATCATATAGTAGATCACAACAGATTAATACAGATTTTTCAAATGATGTTGACGTGTATAATATCTGTTAATAAATGGAACGGCAAAAACAGTGATTGTTTTCAAATAGGCTTCCCTGTCTGCCATTAGTCACACGAAAAGATAGTCCCATCCCAAACTCACACCATTGGTTGAGTCAGTGTTGCTAATGTGTGCATTCGGAAATATCATAATTACTAGTTCCAAGCACATGAGTGACCACGTCACCAAATTTATAATTGGGAAATTGTGAATTCTAGATGAACATGAAAACATGGTGAAAAAACTAATCTATCATATATAATATGTCTATAGAGATCAGTGAGTGGAAAGCAAAACTGTGGTAAATAGAAAAGAATGATTTTGCACATTAATTTTACATGTTGGAGTTTAATCATTTTGAAGGCACAATGTACAGAACAGCTTATAGACAACAAGTGTAAAGTTAATCAAGCAACTTTTGGAATTAGCTTTTTTGAAAACTTTTTTAAGTTCCAAATATACTTATGCACCACATATTTTCATCATTTTGAATTCAGATGGAATTATTTGGGTACTTGGATATTTAGGCTACTTTCATGTTATTCTTCCAGCTTAAATGCATGACATGCTGTAATAAGGAATGCTTGAGGTACAAGCTTCATAGGTGCACTTTAAGGCATTTGTCTACCATTAGTAGCCTTATAGTTGTCTCTGCATATTACACATTACAATATGCAGAGACAACTATAATGCATACTCTGCATGCACATTCTCATAATTCTGTTGATTATGAAAGTGATATTGCTGTTGTTTACTCACCAGGCCCTCGCTAGGCATAACGTTCGTCAGATGGACAACCTCTAGGTGGGCAGACTGCGACACCAACGAATCAGACGACAATGAAATAATGTGCTCGCAGATACCTGATAGAGTCTTACACTGCAATGAGAGATAAAGACAGAAAGACAATAAGAAACAGACAGTGTTGTCAGTAAATGTTTGCGGTTTCATAGTAAATCTCTCAGTCTAATTTTAGCCGTTGAACTGGAAAGGAACAGTGAACACAGGCAACACTGCAACAGTCCAAAAGGCGTTCAGCATCATCAAATATACCAATAATGTATAAGCCATTAATAAGTCATATGCTAGGCTATATATAGATTTATTCATGCTATATTTTTTCTTTCATCTTTTTCTCTCTATTTGTCTCCATCCTTCCCTCTCTCTTTCTGTTCTACAGGCAGTGATCCTAAAGGGAGAAAACTTTACAATCTGCATTATTCAAGATATCCAACCTTAGGCTAAACACACATGCGCGCACACACACATAACAGATTTTTGCTTCTGAGCAAGCTCTATACATGTGACTCCACAATCACGTTTTTACTTGAAATATACTTTTAAAGGCTGTGTGTGTGAGTGAGAAAAGTGTGAGTATTTGTTTGTTTGCTTGAAAGACTTCACCACTATAGTAAAATATCTTATAACCAGCCTTTAGTGATGGAGGATGTTCCTCGCTTGTAAAAAACTTTTATAAAGTGGCCAAGTAATGCCTTTGTTAATATCTTAAAGGACATTTTCTTTACCTTGAAAGGTGGTTGCACCTTAAAAGCAGGATCTTCACCAATCAAATAATACACAACTGAAAAATTCATGTAAAAGGTTTAAAAAAAAAATTAATTTCACATTTCTGCTTCTAAAGCCTTCGGTTTTCCATGGCTTTTATTTTTAATGCATTACTGAGTCAGAGTAATTGCCTGCGGTAATCAAAATTAGATGCTCTCAATACAGTTCAGAGGGGTTCATCACAAGTACAGATGTACAAGTTTGTGTGTGTGAAAAGAAAGTGTGTGTTTGGCTTGAGAAACACTCACCACATGTAAAATCTTATTCTCAGTTTCATACACTGTGCAGTCCTGAGAGGAAAAGAGAAACACGTACATTAAAATAATAATAAAGGACTGTGCTATTTGTGTGTGTTGAATACCAAAACACTCACACACACACACACCTGCTGTACTATGGTGGTTAGCTCTAGACAGAGCTGAACAATATTGTTCTTCAGCACTGAGTACTCAGAAACACTGACAAATGGAGACCTGCAAACAAAGCAAAACACATACACGAAGAGATGAGGCCATTACAGTGGACAAACAACTAGCCCTATTCCATGTAATCAACAAGAGCAACATTTTTCTCTTTTTTCACATTTCAAACATGACATGACCTGGGCTGGACTCGGTTTCTGGATAGTTTCCACTATACAAGCAACAAAACAACTTATCAAGGCTATTTGATTCACTTTTGATTCATTCCAATCAAGTGTGATTTCAGTCCCATTTATTTCTATGATAGGTTTGTTCTGTTCAGTCCAGGTGAGTTCATGTCCTGTTTACATCTGTTTGAGTACCTGTCCAGCCAGGCTAGTAGATTTTTTGCTGCTCCGATGAGGTCAACGACTGAAGTCAGGAAGTCGTTCGGAAGGCGGCGTGACACCCGTCCATCATAATGCCCCCCGCGGCGGCGGCCCGTAATGAAGTTCTGCAGATTCTTAGCGGATGCATTGAGTTTGTGCGACAAAGTCCGCAAATTCTCTGTCTCTAGACCATAGTTCTGCAACAGGAGGAAAAAATTTTGAAGTGTTTACACTACCATGCAAAAGTTTGAGGTCTGTAAGATTCTTTTTTTGTTTGTTTGTTTGTTTTTTCATTTTCATTTTCTTAAGCAAGCATGCATTAAATTGAGCAAAAGTGACAGTAAAGACTTTTGCATTGTAACAAAAGATTTACATTTCAAATAAATGCTGTTCTTTCTATTTATCAAAGAATGCTGGAAAATGTTTCCCCAAAAATTTCCACAAAGCAGCACAACTGCTTTTTAACCGTGATAATAATAAAGCAATGTTTCTTTGAGCACCAAATCAGCATACTAGAATGATTTCTGAAGGATCATGTGATACTGAAGGAGTAATTGCTGCTGAAAATTCACCTTTGCCATCACAGGAATAAATTACATTTCAAAATATACAGTATAAAAATAGAAAACTGTTTTTTGAAATTGTAATAATATTTCACAGTTTTTACTGTAATTTGATCTAATGAATGCAGCCTTGGTGAGCATAAGTAACTTCTTACATAACATTAAAACAAATCTTACAGAACCCAAACTTTAGTGTATGTCTGACAAAGCATGATAGATTTATTAGTTTACACTGTTCTTTTCACTACAAAGTCTAATATCAGTTTTGCCTAATAAGGTCCAAGTTAGTAAACCGAAGCACAGCAGTCAATCTTATGGCTGATTTTCTCATTCTGAGACATAAAAGCAAAACTGTGTAAGTGTAAGCAGAAGAAAAACCTATCAAGCTGCATTCGCACATCATGTACTGAGGGTCATCATACACACTAACAAAGTTACTCAGAAATAAAACACTGCCTACACTGTGAAATGAAATAAAGCACACAATCAAGTCTCCATTCATATCTGGCAAAGGCATTACTCAGAATAACTGTCAATTTCTCAGAACTGCTGCTTGGAGGCTGTGGAACTGCAAAACCCATCATTTCTGTGAATCGATTGGCTGAATAGTTCAATCACCAGACCATTCTGATTCACAATTGACTGTTTCAAAGCTTTTAGTAACAAACAGAATTTTTTCTCACATTTCTTCTTTTGGATTTGTTTACAGTATTAATCAGCTGGCCCCAACATCTGTCATTTATAGAAATAAGGGGTTTTTGGACTTCCTCTCAATTTTTTTTTCTTTATATGGTGTTTGTTGGTACCTGCAGTACTGACGTGTCATTTTCTACAGTCGTGACTGTTGTTCTCTTATCTAAGCACCACAATCGCTGCATAAATTAGAGCCTCAATGCATATTAATATGCAGACACCCATTCACTGTTCCAACCATTATTATAAATAGATCCTTATATAAATAGGTTCAGCAGTAAGGTCTTGGTTGTTGTTCATGGCACCTTTCTAAAAGCTCTCCGAGGTGTCTTTAGAATCTAAATAAGTTTTCAGATAGCTATTTATGTTAGGAAAAATAGCAGAGACCCAAAGCAAAGAAAAAGATTTTAAAAGAACAAACCCTGGAAGGTCAGCAGAATCCTGTGAGGATTTAGGAATGATCTGGTATTTTTTGTGTGTGTGTGTGTGTGTGTGTTGTGTAGACTGCTGAAAAATTAAGGAAAAGTTTCAAGCTGAGTTTTTAGTTACCTGCATTTAATAAACATTGGATGTGCTTTACATGGTCGGTCACTGCATGTTAATATCAGGCATGCTGAAATATTTCTGTTAGGTCTTGTGAGGTATGCACTTATTCCAAATGTTATTTTCTTTTAGAGTCAGAAATTAAAACCCTCATTTTAGCCAAGTGGTTGCCTGACTGGTGACTGCAATGTATAAGATTTTAAATTGATGTTATATATTTTTTTTTTCAAATGAATCATATTTGTTATAATTATATTATTATTATCATTTTATATTTATATATTTAATATGATTAGCTAAAATGGAAGCTTGTAGAAACATGCATTTCATTGTCAAGCGGTGTTGTTATTATTAACTGTATTGTATTTGTTAATTACATTTTTTAAATTAAAAAAATATATAAAAATAAAACACAAAAACTTCAGCTAAAAAATATACAAGACAAAAATGCCCAAATTATAATTACTAAGACTAAAATTAAATAAAAAATTCAAATGAACTAAAAGCAAAATGAAAACTTGAAATAAAATAATTTGTTTTGGACCCTATTTACATTAGTATTTATTGCTGTCCACTTCTGGGACAAGACCACAGGAAACAGATGATTCTTCTGCACAATCTGACTTTGCTGCAGCCTGGAATTGAACTGCTGGTTTCGTCTGGTCAGAGGAGAACTGGCCCCCCGACTGAGCCTGGTTTCTCCCAAGGTTTTTTTCTCCATTCTGTCACCGATGGAGTTTTGGTTCCTTGCCGCTGTCGCATCTGGCTTGCTTAGTTGGGGACACTTCATTTACAGCGATATCGTTGACTTGATTGCAAATTATTACACAGATACGATTTAAACTGAACTGAGCTGCATGATGACATCACTGAATTCAATGATGAACTGCCTTTAACTGTCATTTTGCATTATTGACACACTGTTTTCCTAATTATTGTTGTTCAGTTGCTTTGACACAATCTTTTTTGTTTAAAGCGCTATATAAATAAAGGTGACTTGACTTGACTTGACTTCTTGTTTTACCCAAAACAGCTCTTTACTAATAAACCTGAATTCTGCTTCTGAGATGAATTTGCATGAACATCTGTGAGGATGTTAACTAGCTAGATTTACAGTAACTCCTCCTCCTCCTCTCTCTCTCTCTCTCTATGATGCATGAATTCCTCTAGCAGCCAATCAAAACCAAAAACGCATCTTCCCTTCCCTCCACACACTCCCCCCTCTATTTTTGTACTGGTTGGGAGATTCCCGCTGGGTGCTAATCATTCAGTTTTAAGCGGAGTTTGATTAAAATGTCTGTTGTGTCATTAATACAAAACAAACACATCATTATCACAGCCAGTCTCTTTTACACTCATACACACACTCACACACGCACCAGTGCACAGAGTAAGTCCACAGCCTCCAGAATGAGCTCCTGGTGTCCGATCCGGGTCACGCCAAGCTCTTCCAGCTCCTGATGGGTGATGTGAAGCAGCTGCTCTCCGGTTATCTGCTCTCTCTCAAACGTCCTCATATACTGCAGCAAACAGTCATCCAAACCTGAGAGAGGAAAGTGCAACACGACCATGTGATCGTAATTATGTCATTTAATAAACTTAAAATGTGACCCAGTGTAATGGGGCTTCTCTCCATACAGGGAGCTGTCATGAAGATGATTAATACACAAAACTTATACACACATACACCGAACGTGATGCATAAAGGCACCATAAACGTGCAAATGATGTCAAGTGGCTAATTCCTGTAACAGTTTGTGCTTTATTCTAAAAAAAGATGATAAACCACTTAGTGATTACAAACACGTCTCTCAAAATGAGACACACACCTGCATTTCTCTCTCTCTCTCTCTTTCTCTCTCTCTCTCTCTCACACACACACACACACACACACATTCTCTCAGAGGATGATGTTGGCTAAGAGACTCTTCAGATGGAACACTGTGAACTTGCAGATACACACATTCAGTGTCCCTCATAACCAGCTCAGTGGTCTCATATACACACACGAGATAACCTGCGTGTTGGTTTACCAACGTATGTGTCTATATGTGTGTGTGTGTGTGTGTGTATGTGTGTACGATGTCCTTCAGCTAAACAGACTCTCTCTCGTGCTCATTTTCTTCATTCTCTCGTTCTGCTCCAGCTATATGGGCTGCTTGGCAACCGTTGCTTAGAGACGGGGAGGTAAGCCTGCACAGGGAATGATAAAGGCCTCCATTTCCTACAGTCCTACACACACATACACACATCCATACTGGAAAGGCGCACACGTACATACATTGCAAACCTAGATGCACATTTCACACATTAGATTTCTTAACAGCTAAAAGAGAAGTGTAATGCACCACGTGCATCACCAAATGGACTTGCAAAAATTATGAATCTTTGCAACGGTTTCTTGGACACTCCCTCTCTTTGCCATTGGATGGATGAACAAATAGTCTCGTCCCATACTAACACCATTAGGTGAGAGTAGCTTACTTTTAGACTAGGTTTACACGAGTAAAAAAAATATATAAATAAATAGGTATGAAACAATAAAATCAACCTGACTACATCAGATTTCATCAGCCAAATGTACTCTGAAAATAAATGTAGAAATTATTTTCACTCAGAATTTGCTGGTAAATTTCACAAATAATTAAAAAGAAACAGCAAGTAACATTGAATTAAACATGAAATTCTGAAGTAGAAAGACTGAAACAGTATTTTCTTGTAAAACATACTTAATAGTTATGTTTTATTTACAACTTTAGAAAATAATTTGTTACAGTGTAATTTTAGATCAGGTAGAAATAGCTTATCAATGTATAAACTGCCCATTTTCATTTTTGCAGTGAAGTTGTCTCTGCATATAAATCTAGAACAGGAGAGAGTACTTCATCATAGAAAAAATGGTAATTACCATGCATAATTACATTCAATTCTCTGTGAGTATAGCCTCCTTTAAGAAACACACACACACACACACACACAAAATCTCTTCAAGTCCACTTTTCTGGTTTCCAGCCCACCATCTCACATCTGCGCTAACACATTACTCTACGCTGATCTAAGAACAGCTGACAAAGGAAAAACGTATCAGGTCCCTCCCACTGAGAAAGGTGAGTCATTGTGAGGAAACCCCTTAGAAAATTATCAAAAGCTCACTCAAACACACATGCTCACAAACATCCTACCAATCCAAGGCCAGCTGCTGCTAATTCAGCTTCTGATACACCCCACTGTGGACACTGACACCATGGTGATCTTTTTTTTTTAAATCTGTTCATCACCTGTGTTTAGACTTCCTTGAAGCCCTTTGATCATCCCAGTGAGCGCACATGACCAAACATGTCTCTTTGCTATCTAGGGCCAGATTTACTAAAAAGGGCAAATTAGCGTAAGAGCGCAATTCCAAAAAAAGTGCTAAGGGTAGTGGAAATTTCTGTGGGTGATTTACTGGCAATGCACAAATTAAAGAACATTTCCATAATGACCAACACAATCTACCAAGAGCAGCACAAATTAGCATCTGCTTTAAGACATGCTTTTCAGGAGTGTTAAATAATGGTGCAAATACCAGTAATTTGACGAGCACAAATGTTAGTAAATCACGCTGCATGACTCTCCTCCCATAAATTTTTCGTCTGAAAGGGATACTCAAATGCATATTCAATTAGGTCAGATGCAAAAATAACTGTGTAATACTGCAGTAACAGCTGCTTAAAAAAATCCTTCTTTGCCATTACAAGAATAAATTACATTCTGAAAATATATTAAAAATAGTTCTCATAATTTTTTAGAATATTTCACTGTTTTAACTGTATGATTAATCAAATAAATGCAGCCTCAGTGAGCATAAGAGACTGCTTTCAAAAACATAAAAATTTTTGAATAGTAGTTTGTGTGTATATGTGTGTATATGTGCGTGTATATGTATGTATATTGTGTGTATATGTATGTGTGTGTGTGTGTGTGTGTTTGTTTGTGTTTGTGTGTGTGTGTGTGTTTTTTTTTTTTTTTTTTGTGTTTTACGTTAAAGTAGGTGGAGACAAATCACCATCTCTGCGAGTAAGTCAGTGAATCATTCAACTGATTTGTTCAAATACAATGGTTCAAAAAAACTGAATCATTCACTTAAGCAATTCTGTCAAAAAAAAAAGATTAATTTAGAAACAGCAGGTTTATTGTGGAGATAATTAATTTTAGTGTATTTTTTAAGTATTTTAGTTATGTGCACTGTGAAACAAGCCTGTATGTAGTGTGTGAGTTTAGAAGGCTTTTTCAACATAAAATAATATGTGAGAACTATTACTAAATTTACTGCTTGCCAAAAAAATTAAATTAATAAAATGTCTGCCAACCATCATGGAAATTACACACACAGTGACAATAAGACAAACACCAGCACATGTAAATCAATCCAGAAATTTTCTGCTGTAGTTTGGGGTTTGTGTTTAACTTAGTATGGATTTGTTGGCATTTAAAATTTTCATAATTTTATTTTTTATTTCTTAAAATACTTAGTTTTTAAAATAATTTAACAACCCAGAAATAACTTTATTTTCTGTGTCAAACCAAAACTCAGTACAAACACTGTCAGAAAGCAAGCCTGTGTTGTGTGACAGGTTAAAATCCAATAAATCTTCCTTAGCCAAAAGCTGAAAAACTACAGTTGCTACAAGTGCTCGGTGGTGAGGAATATGTATGTGTGGTGAAGAATAATTTTAGATAAACTTTGTTTTGGTTCATGAAAGGTGATCCAGCATTTGAAGTAATTTTAAATGAGCTCCCGGAGCATTCAGTATTAGTGAGAGAACCTGACCTTGAGAGCTTCAGGAAGAGCAGGTAATGAGTGATAAAACACTCGGTTCAGATAAGGTTAGGAAGAGCAGAGCACTTTCCCCACCAATGCAGTCAGTTTATTTTGGGTTTATTAAATTGAAGGCATTCATCAAAAAAGTTCTTTTGCAGTGCTTTAATCAGCACAGAAGAGAATGTTTGAATTGAGTTCATCTTCTAAACTGGCATGACCTCTGTGGTTTTGAGTTCACTTTTATTCCCATGTCCCCTTCAGACAGCCAGTCTTGTCTATTTAAAAAGAAGTTTCTGGAAATCCAGTCTGTATATACAACCACTGTGTTCTTAAAATCCCATGAAAAGGCTTGACGAGTACAGTTTTATTTCATATTCAGCCTTCCTGTAGCTCATTCAGTGGAACCCAGTGGTAGCACGCCAAGGTCATGGGTTTGATTTCCACAAAAAGCAAGAAATGATAAAACGTGTACCTTGAATGCAATGTAAGCCACTTTGGATGAATGCATCTGCCAAATACATAAATGTGAATATTTCCTAGTGAAACAGTATGTTCTAATGGGATATTTCAAAGAGTGCATATATAAGGTAAATGCATGGCCTCAAAGCTAACATGAACTAAATACTACGAAATTCCAGATGTTTATTTCTGCTTTAACTGTGCCCTATATGATTTAAGGATTGCTTGATGAATACATTTGCCAAATTTCAATGAGACTGTGAAACCCAACTGCAGGTGCTAAAGTATTATCTATTGGAAAAGAAAAATTCAGTGTTCAAATAGAATACTAGTATACTGAAAATGGAACTGTCAGCTATTTGTAAAAGCATGTGAAGCGGTATGTATTAGGCATAGCGAAACATTTCAAACAGAAATATGCTATATTTTTCACACATGACCACATTGCAGTGTCAAAATTGTTTTAATATATATATATTTTTTGTAATGTCTCATAGTGTCTTATTAATTCTTGGCAGTCTGATTAAATACTAAGTCGAAAAAAAAATCATCCAATATTTCTTCTGATGTATTTATCACACTGAAAATTAAAGGTCAAGTTGAACACTTTCCATTACAGGATACAGTATTCAGGTCAGGGCAGTAAGCTCGGTAGTATAATGCACATTTTGGCAAATGTATTACAGTTCATCTGTCCACAATCCAAATTTGCATGCTATATAATGCCAAAACAGTGAAAGTAGTGTGATAGCAGGTTATTCTGAAGAGCTAAAGTTTAAAGGGGTAATTCACCGCTGACAAGATGGGCTTTTATAAAACTAAAAACTTAAATTGGTGCTATATGCTTAGAGAAAACAGAGAAAAGGGGCTATGGAATGCCCTTTTGCCAAAAAGGGAGGAAAACGTCAACACCCATTAAGCACTGGGCTCAATCCTACTGTCTGTAAGCGATGATACAAAAATACAGAAGTACAATCTGCAGTTTTACGTCATCCGGAAAACTTTTGCTGGCAAATAAATGGATGTTTCTGTGCAGGTAACACAGAGAAAAATATACATTATTCGTTTACATATACAGGTGCATCTCAGTAAATTAGAATGTCGTGGAAAAGTTCAAAAAATTGTGAAACTCGTGTATTAAATAAATTCAGTGCACACAGACTAAAGTAGTATAAGTCTTTGGTTCTTTTAATTGTGATGATTTTGGCTCAAATTTAACAAAAACCCACCAATTCACTATTTCAACAAATTAGAATATGGTGACATGCCAATCAGCTAATCGACTCAAAACACCTGCAAAGGTTTCCTGAGCCTTCAAAATGGTCTCTCAGTTTGGTTCACTAGGCTACAAAATCATGGGGAAGACTGCTGATCTGACAGTTGTCCAGAAGACAATCATTGACACCCTTCACGAGGAGGGTAAGCCACAAACATTTATTGCCAAAGAAGCTGGCTGTTCACAGAGTGCTGTATCCAAGCATGTTAACAAAACGTTGAGTGGAAGGAAAAAGTGTGGAAGAAAAAGATGCACAACCAACCGAGAGAACCGCAGCCTTATGAGGATTGTCAATGATGACAAGAATTTGAGTGAACTTCAGAAGGAATGGACTGAGGCTGGGGTCAAGGCATCAAGAGTCACCACACACAGACATGTCAAGGCATTTGGCTACAGTTGTTGTATTCCTCGTTTTAAGCCACTCCTGAACCACAGACAACATCAGAGGCGTTTTACCTGGGCTAAGGAGAAGAAGAACTGGACTGTTGCCCAGTGGTCCAAATTCCTCTTTTCAGACGAGAGCAAGTTTTGTATTTCATTTAGAAACCAAGGTCCTAGAGTCTGGAGGAACGGTGGAGAAGCTCAAAGCCCAAGTTGCTTGAAGTCCAGTGTTAATTTTCCACAGTCTGTGATGATTTGGGGTGCTGTGTCATCTGCTGGTGTTGGTCCAATGTGTTTTATGAAAACCAAAGTCACTGCACCCGTTTACCAAGAAATTTTGGAGCACTTCATGCTTCGTTATGCTGACCAGATTTTTAAAGATGCTGATTTCATTTTCCAGCAGGATTTGGCACCTGCCCACACTGCCAAAAGCACCAAAAGTTGGTTAAATGACCATGGTGTTGGTGTGCTTGACTGGCCAGCAAACTCACCAGACCTGAACCCCATTGAGAATCTATGGGGTATTGTCAAGAGGAAAATGAGAAACAAGAGTCCAAAAAATGCAGATGAGCTGAAGGCCACTGTCAAAAAAACCTGGGCTTCCATACCACCTCAGCAGTGCCACAAACTGATCAGCTTCATGCCACGCTGAATTGAGGGAGTAATTAAAGCAAAAGGAGCCCCTTCCAAGTACTGAGTACATGTACAGTAAATTAACATACTTTTCAGAAGGCCAACAATTCACTAAGATTGTTTTTTTTTATTGGTCTTATGAAGTATTCTAATTTGTTGAGATAGTGAATTGGTGGATATTTGTTAAATGTGAGCCAAAATCATCAAAATTAAAAGAACCAAACTACTTCAGTCTGTGTGCATTGAATTTATTTAATACACGAGTTTCCCAATTTGAGTTGAATTACTGAAATAAATGAAATTTTCCACAACATTCTAATTTATTGAGATGCACCTGTACTGCTGACATGTAACAACTAGGGCTGTCAGTTTATTGCAGTAACTTAATTAATAAGTTATGAAAAAATAACGCAATTAGAATATTTTAATGCAGTTAACGCACTGGCCCCAACCCCAACCTGTACGTCATCTTGCATTTCATATAGTTGACTGTTGACAATATGATGCAGGGCAACAACTCCACAAATGCAGATATGCCCTAAAATTCAAGATATTGGGGTAAAAATGCACCGGTATGTATTTCTGTCTCATATTTATATGACACGATAAGCACACATCCAGAGCAATATCACATGAGTGCTGTTTGTCCCGAATATAACGAGTGCAAATGTGTTTTTTTACAACAGTTCATCAAATAAGAAGTTAATATTGTGTTATATTTTGAACACAAGTGTGTCTATTTTGCTCAGTTTTGCAAGTGAAAATATTACCTTTAAAGCCACAGCAGATTTGTTGTGCTCCTCCGAGCAACACAGCGGTGTTTAGTTTCTGAATGAATCCATGTTTTGAACGAATCTTGTGAATCAATAATTCAAAGGCCGATTAATAAAGTGAACCGTTTACATCACAGATTTATTTTCTTATTTAGAGTATTATTTCATTAAAAAAAGTGGGAAGAAAACTAGGGATAGTTCAACCCTGAGGCTACTCAAACCTGAATGACTTACTTTTTTTGTGGAACAAACACAGCTGTTTTGGTTACCAATGTCTTCCATTGATGAATGAAAAAATATTGAGATGTTTTTCGAATTATCTTCTTTTATGTTAGTTTATGTTAGGCTATTGTAGCCTAAACCTTTAATGTGTAATACATTTTATGTTGAATCAAATCAAATATTTCTTTCTGAAGATACTATTTGTAATGTCTATACTTAATACTTTCTCATTTAACACAAACATTGCATTAAATAATTTTTTGGGGGGGTATTTTAATTAGATTAATTAATAGACACATCACATAATTAATTAGATTAAAAATCTGAATCGACTGACAGCCCTAGTAACAACACAATGTGGGTTAAAAATCTGCAAAGTTGCCCTTTAAACACCTGACCAAGGCACTGGTGTATTGTCATGTAACCCTATGCAGAGATAGCAACAAGCTGAATAGGTTTGCAAATGAAATGCTTAGGTCTCTGGAAAGGTTTTATTAGATGAAACAAGTGCGCCACTAGGGCTTATGGAGTGTGCACTTATTTTGTTAAAAGAACAGTGGAGATAAATGATCTGATAAGCGACGGGAGGGTAGCAGTAACAATGAACACTTGAAAGAACCGCTGCAGACAGAAAAACTCCAAATAGTACACGTGTTGACATTGTTTCTTCCGCCTGCCGTATCTTAACTACAACTAATATTTAATGCAACCATAAGGAATTAACCCAAAAAAACAAAAAACAAAACTGCTGAACCAAATGATGAGACACAATCCTAACTGTCATCTTGGGCTTAAGACCCTATCACATGTCAACCTGCATGATGATTTCTCAAATGTAAACTGTAAAGGTCAAAACTGGGCACTCAGCAGAGTTTTATATTACAAGATGTCTGTAATGTTAGAGGAGGCAGATTATCCCTACAGACATCATCAGCACATGCCACATCTCTGCACCAATGCAAGTTTTTTTTATTGTCATTCTGCCGAGGGTAAAAAAAGAAAAAGGAAATATACACATAACAGAAATATGGCAAAAAAAGAAAAAGGAAATATACACAT
Source organism: Cyprinus carpio (assembly GCF_018340385.1). Classification (NCBI taxonomy): domain Eukaryota; kingdom Metazoa; phylum Chordata; class Actinopteri; order Cypriniformes; family Cyprinidae; genus Cyprinus; species Cyprinus carpio. The sequence goes on from NC_056576.1 coordinate 13,812,637, forward strand.
AACAGAAATATGGCAATATTATAAACAATAGACAGAAAACAGCAAACCAATCACGCTGACAGATGTTTGCTTGTGCAGAATCTCAAACAAAATCTGACGCAAAGTTTGAAAATAGCAAGCATCAAATACCAGCAAACTGATCCTGGACCAGCTGCTCTGAGGTCTGACAAACTCTTTGTCAGCAGTAAATGTGAAAATTATGCACAAGCTGCTAGTTTACAGTTGCACCTCAGACAGTGAACTGAGTTCCTGAAAATGGAAACGGTCCTGCACAACTGGCCGTGAAACCTAGTTCTCTAAAAAAAAAGAACTAATCAGTGATCCTGCACCGCTTTTCAGCTTTATCCTATACATAGTTAATCTATTTTATTTTAGTTGTGAATGTGAGTTTGAAGTCTGTCAAGAAGCATCTTTCTGTTGAGATATCCTCACAGGCTTGCATGCAAAAACAAACAGTTCAGATAGATTCAGATTCTTATGAGCCGGTTCTTTTCTATGTATCAAAAACATACAGCATGATCAGGGTAGTCTGATTCATGAATAATTGCCTCTTATCAACCGTCTCTTTTCAGTGAATCAAAATCATACAGTGTGACCAGGGTAATCCGATTCACAAACAAATGATTCTTAATGAGCTGATGCTCTTTTCTGAATCAAAAACAAACAAATGATTCTTAATGAGCTGATGCTCTTTTCTGAATCAAAAACAAACAAATGATTCTTAATGAGCTGATGCTCTTTTCTGAATCAAAAACAAACAAATGATTCTTAATGAGCTGATACTCTTTTATCAATCAATAACAAACAGCATAATCAGGGTAATCTGATTTCCAAATATGTGGGTCTTTTCAGCTGCTTCTTTTAATAAATTGTTAAAAAAAAAAAAAAGTTAGGTTTGAATGAATCTTGATGAATCCTTTGTTGAACTTCGACACTGAATATGTAAGATTCTGTGAGAAACACTATTTCATTGATTATATGAACTTACATGGCAATACCAGTGATAGCAAAGAAAGAGAAAAACTGATCAACTATCTATGAGGGCCCTTTTGCCTGTTTTCAGAGGCCTGAGAGGCATATAATGGGCTTTGGTCTATATGAATTTCATTACAGTATGGCTGTTTTGGACATAAAGATCACAACCATTATTGATTCTCCTATGTACAATTGTCCATTATTAGATTGGTGGCAAAGGCTATCTGACCTTTGCAATGCTCACTGGGTGGAGATTATGAGCAGCTGAATGTCATGTGCACTAATGCCCTTAAACTTCACTTCAAATTAAGTCGGATCTCTGTCTCTCCAACACAGCTGCTCCATTATGTTCTACTTATAGCATCTGTGTTTCATCCATCAGTGTGTCTTTACATGTCATCAGAAGAAGAGCATGTATGTGATGGAAAAGGATTTCCAATCAGATACCAATTATTATGACTGTGTAGCTTTTTAAAAATGTTGCCAGTGTTTCCCAAAAAACAAGACCACATCCCTGAGCTATAAGTGCATGATGAAACCCGCACAGTTTGCCTTCAATTATCTGCAAACAGTATTCAGATACTCTCTCTTGCTTTCTTCTGTTGTGTGTGTATGGGGTAAAGGGGGTTTTGTAAAGTTGTCTTAATATGTTTTCCTTAAAACTACATCTATTTTTATGTTCATAGTATATAATTTTTTAATTATTAATAAGTACAACTGTGACTTTTCAATTCCTCAATTATTAGACGATATTATTTATTCTTTAGTTAATTGTATTTGTTTAAATAGTTAATAGTATATATTCCAGTTTTCCTAGTACTAACAAAACAGGACAGTAGTGCATTTTTTTATTCCAATTAATACTCTTAATATTTTACTGCTATAAAGTATAAAAATATAAAGTAGCCATTACTATAATGTAGCCATTTCGACAAGTCATTGCATACGACAAGTTAAATAAGCATAAGCAGCTGTAACTAGAAGATGAGAAATGTTACAATTAGGATAGACACAATAGTCTCAAAAATAAGTACAGGTAACGCTGAAATAGAACTAATAAAAACTATTAGAATTATTTTATTTTTGGAGAAATAAGTAGGTCAACTAGTACATAAAATATTTTTTAAGATTATCGGAGTACGTTTTCTACCTTCTACTTCATATTTTCAGTTTGAATTCATTGTGTTACTTGTTTCTATGTAACTGTTTGTGACGTTTACCAGCAATTTCTGAGTTAAAACTGTCTCTACACCATTTTTTAGCGTAATGAATAAAACATAAATAGGTAGCAGTAACAGAATTCAAGCAAGAAATTTGCAATCTGTTCCTGGTAATAATGGAACAGTAACTTGTGCAAGTAAATACACACTAGTATGTACTGAGACAAAGTTAATAGATAGTCACTGTAGGAAGCACAGCTATTTAAACAATTGCTAAAACTCACAGAGATACTATTGGATTACTTACAGTAAATAAACCCAAGTACTAGCATAAATACTGATACTAGTTATATTAAAGGGGGGGGGGGGGGGGATTGTCAACGCTCAGCTGTATTCCACAGATACCGTCATCCCTCTTCTAGTCCCTAGATTACGCGCATCCGCAGCGCAGCACATCGCGACGGCCTGGTTCTGTCCATGGTGCTAGTTATCATTGCGCGAGAGGGAGATTTATTCACTGAGGCTAGAAGCAGCCTCTCTGTTTCTCTCTCACTGTTTCTATCTGTGTGTGCAGACATGCACGTAAGTGTTAGTTTAGGCACTGTATGAAAACGCCATGTCGTTCTTTGTGTCATAACAACCGTTTTTGCTCATCTATTTGCAAAACATGCGAGCGAGCGCGCGCACACAGACACACATACACATCACATCACATCACGCATCCCCAGACCACACGCACACCTCCTCTTGCGCGACGCGTGTAGCGCTGTGCGGATCACACACACCATGGTGCGCCGAGCAGAGGCGCAAAATGGCACACAAGCGCGATCAATACCTCACTGCACGGCACAGGCAGAGCCGCGCGCAGCCCGCGTGCATTCCAGGCGCTCTTCCCGCTCCCCTATTCCTATCCCACAGGCTATAGGTCATGCAGAGACACTGCGGGGGAACATTTTTTTTTACCTTTCATCCAGTCCAGCACTTGCTTTGGAGACCATTTGCTGATGGGTTCCATGACCAGCGCCATGGCTGGTGTGCGTTGATTTCCCGGTTGAATTTTGTATAGAGCGCGCGGACCATCCGAGCCCAGAGAAACAGAACAGTACCGCCGTTAGATCACAGGGGCACATGTGATTCCGTTACATTGACGGCAGCGCGCGCGCGGCAGACGCCTAGCTGTTGGATACATCCTCGCGGACAACTGCGACGGTGAGAGATCCACGCGCGCGACTGTACCCCGCCCCCCCTCCAGCGCTCTCTCTCTCTCTCTCTCTCTCTCTCTCTCTCTCTCTCTTTCTCTCTCCAAAGTGTGCACCTGCTTCTCCAGTCAGTACTGAGTGGAGATGCAGGGAAAAAAATGTGTCTCTCTCGGTCTCTCTCCCCCTCCCTTCCGCGCTCGCAACGCTGCAGTATCACATGGGTCAGCGGTTCCGTGAGCGTGGGGACTGTTCGGTGACACTACCGATAAACGCTGAACAGCTCCACTGGGTCCGATACTGAGCGCGAGAACCAACCGAGTGCCATGCAAACCACTATTTGAAATGCATTCTCTCTCTCTCTCTCTCTCTCTCTCTCTCTCTCTCTCTCTCTCTCTCTCTCACTCTCTCTTTGGGTTGGACCGTTTCGGGTCTACACGAGCTCGCTCCTCTGACCGCGTCTGGAAAATTTCTGCGCGCCCGTTCGCTTACGTCACCGCAGCCCAATATGACTCGAATCGCAAAAGTCGGAGTGTGCGCCGCTGAGCCAATAGCTGCACAGCAGAGTGAGGTAACCGCAACCGACCGAGCCAGGGAAACCGGGTCACCCGATAAAAAATGGACAGAGAACACAAGTTTGTGCTGCTGATCGGAAAGGCACAGAAAGAGAAAGCAGATTGAGGGTTCTGGGGTTCTGGTTATGTGGCAGTAACAAATAAGGACGTCCGAGATTATAGAATAATGAAAATAATGGATTGTTTTAAGAAAACATTTTATTCAATAAACAGCTAGATAGATAGATAGATAGATAGATAGATAGATAGATAGATAGATAGATAGATAGATAGATAGATATAAATATAATTCCAAAAGCTTATGCCCTGTTTATTTCAAAATGTAATTTTCTCTATTATTTGTTTTTATTTTATTTTAAGAATTGCACCCTTTTAATTCAGTCTTCAGTTAAATTTTATTTTAATTCAGAATTAATTTTAATTGAATTAATTTTAATTCAGAATTTAAAAAAAACTTGTCACAAAAATCTCAAAAGAATGTGAGTTTTGCTATTTTCAATTTATTTTGTTTAATTTTTAAAAAAAACGTAGCAGAAATGGCCATCACATCATTAACCCATGCATTTACATTCCTGTTCCATACCACAGCACACCAAAATATGGCAAGGAACTAGATTAAATGTTATTCTAGCCTGGGCAGTTTCCAGGACTAGTGGAGAGAGAGAAAGAGAGAGAGCAGTCCATCTGGTATTATGGTTTGCCACATGGTGCCAGGCTAAAGAGCCCGTTTAGATGCCCACAGAGCAGCTACAAGAGTGTGAAGTAGCCATGTTGGCACAGAACAGATTAACACACACACACACATACAAACACATTTAAAGATCACAGTTAACAGTTAAACCTGTTGATGATGCTGTGAGTTTGTGCCAGGATATCAGCATGCACTCTGCACGCACACAAACACACATTATTTCTCATTAACTGTTATGTTGGTACCTCCCTAAATGTGATGCCAGAGTGACGTCAAATCAGTATGTCAGCACATTAATGGCAGTAAAGGCATTTAGGTTTTTTTTTTTTTTTCCTATCCATTACTAAATTAAAATGGAAAGTTTAATATAGTATATTGGAGGCAATGCACGCATTTTAGCTGTAAACATCGATGTAATATATAAAAAATGAGTTCTCACACAGCTCTGGGTGAAGGACAATGTCATGGACCAGGGGTTCTAGGAGGGCCGCAGATATAAGTTCCAACACTACTCCAACATACAAACCATGTATTTTTCAAAAAAGCCTGAAGGGCGTGATTAGCTGGATCAGTTGTGTGTTTCATTAGGGTTGGAGCTAAACTCTGCAGGGCTGTGCCCCTTCAGGAATCGAGTTTGACACCCCTGTCATGGACTGTCTGGCACAACCTTTCGCCGCGACATTGGCCGCTGTTCCGGAAGCTCCCAGTAGAGGGCGCGAGCATGATATCAGCGTTTGTTCAGCGCCTCGGTGTTTTTTCACAGTATGACCAGCAGGTGGCATATTATTCATTAACAATTAACAGTTTCACTAGAAATATTATAAATAAATTATAGAAACATTACCACAAACGTCTAATGAAAAAAAAAGATGCACATATCTGAATTATTGCAACATATATATATAGAACCGAGGACATAAGCTAATAAAGTTTCAATTTCATTTCAAACACTTCTTTAGAAAAGTGAAAGTATCAGTCAGCAGCAGGACTGAAGGAGATAGACATTTGATTGGCTGTTTAGGAGGAAGTGGTAACATTTATAAAGGTCTTTACAAAGTAACATACACATGACAGCGTGACTTTGGTTCCTCTTCTTCAAAAGTACCTTGTGCTATTATTGTTGATGGATGAGTAAAGAGAAAAAAGATTAGGAGAAATCTTTATTTAGATATGTTTGAGGGTTTCTGAGTTGTTTGCAATTGGTTTGTCAGCACAATTTGTCATTCTATGAGGTTTAGAAAGGATGAATTTAGATAATTGTTAATTAAACTCTGTCAACAAAATCTGTAGCATAATGTGGCATTATTTGTGGCAGAATTGTCCCTCATTTCATTTTTTAAACACTTGCGTGAATTCTTCAGTAAAAACTAATTATTTGATCTGTAACATTGCTAAAATTATAATTTTTGAGGTGTGGCAGTTTTTATAGGTGGCTGTATGAATTTGTAGTTATACTAACATAATTCCTGTGGTTTACCGTTGTTGTTTTTTTTTTAAGCAAGGATTCAAAAAAGTGACAGTAGGCTAAAGACATTTAAAATGTTACAAAATATTTCTATTTAAAATAAATTCTGTTCTTTTGAGCTTTCCTTTCATCAAAGAACCCTGAAAAATCCACAAAAAGCATCACAACGGTTTTCAGAATTGATCATAAATATTTGTGACCCTGGACTGCAAAACCAGTCATAAGGGTCAATATAAGCTTTCCATTGATGTATGGTTTGTTGGGATCAGACAATATTTATCTTTATATATATATTAGATATATATATCATTTTATATTGTCTTTATAATTTATTATAAAATGGAAAACAGTTATTTGAAACTGTAATTATATTTAACAATATTACAGTTTTATTTTATGTTTGATCACATAAATGCAGCCTTCATGGTGAGCATAAGAGACTAAATTAAAAACAAGAAAAATCTTATTGACCTTACTGATGGACGTGTTAATTTACATAGACAACACCAGTAAGTTATCACATGTATAAAATAATAATAAAGGTGACATGTCTCATGCTAACACATATATTTATTTTAATCATATGGCTATACTTTGAAACATTGTGTATGTTAATGTTCATTGCCTTGCCTTTTGTACTTTTTGGAATTATTTACTGAAATTAATTTTTTTGCTTTAAAAGTGTTTTTTTTTTTCAACATGCCACAAATGCAATCAGTATTGCATACAAAAAATTCTAAAAAACACAGATAACTTTAAATATTTGTGTATTGGTCAAAAGACTCCTGTCTCCTGCCCAAAAAAAAAAAGGTTATGAGGGCAGGAGCTGTGTGTGTTGATGAGGTTGGTTACTCAGCTTCTGAGATACGCAGCACAGGTGAGCTGAAATGGGAGGTTGCTGGAGCTGAACAAGTGCTTAAATATTGCACAACGTTTTTGGATGAAGAATCCAGCTCTTCTACATGACTGAGTGTCTGTTCTTTGGCTACAGTCAGGATGGTGGGCACCAGTGCCGGCATAACGTCAGTGCCCAGCAATGATGATCCGTAGCATGCCATGTTTTGCATGTGCTGACAAAACACCTCCAGCATTTGGACTTCCAGATAGCCGTTCAACATGGAGTTAGTGAGCCTTTTCTCCCAGCCAAGCCCCTGAACGCTCTCCATGACAAGATACTCCTCATCCTGCTGGGTCGCAGCCTCTGCCTGTTGACCTGGTTCCAGAGAGGGTTCCAGAGAGCTCAGGTCCTGAGATTGCAGCAGTGGCCCGTCATCCAGTGGGTTGAGCAGGTCTGGGTTATGAGGACTGCAGTGCTCAAGCCGATCACCTGCAAGCCGGAGGTCCGGATAGTTCTTGCAGAAGCTGGGACAGCACCAGGAGCAATACAGATTCATGCCCAAGTGATCCTCCCCGCTACAGCTGAGAATGGGCATAGCATTGCTGGGTGCAGAAGCTCGGCACTGTCCTGGCTTTTCCAGGCCTTCAGGCATGCCAACTGACAGGGAGAGAAAATGTGTCAGGCACCACTATAACCAGCCTCATCTTAACAAAATAGCCACAAAACAGTGAGGAAACTTGAGGGAAAGCTCAGAGTCCAAAGCAAAGTCCCACTTTGCAGCTCACTTAATTCACTGAATGACTGTTTCAGTGTCTCCATACAAATGCCAATTTTGAGCAGTTCACACTCACCTAAATGATTTTTATTTAATTTGGATTTCTGATGCAGTGAGCTTGAAGCATTTTGCATTGTCATAGCTGTAAGCTGAATTGGACTATTATCAACGGTGCTAAAATGGACATTGTGAAGAATAGTACATTATTTTGTTATACACTGTTGCACAATATTATCACTTAAAGTCAACATGAAAATAAAATTTGATTGTGTTTTCTCCACAATGTGTACCTGCATAAAAAGGCTTCTCAAATGAGAAAAAAGAGGGTATGATTTTGTTAATTTGGAATTCATTGTTGTCTTGCCAATTGCTGTGATCTCTCGTGAGTCACAGGTTGTTTAAAGTTATGGTTGTTGGGAGGGGAAGTTAATGGTTTTTATTAAACATTACAGGGGCACATGAATCTTTAAAAATATGTACATGGATAAATCATTTGTAATATACACTGCAATATTTCATAAAATATAAGAATTCTCGATTTTGATTTCACAGTGACTTTAAATGCACAGTTCACCCCAAAATAAACATTTGTCATAATTAACTCACCTTCATATAATTAAAAAATCTGTATACATATTTTTATATGTTTTGAATGTGTTTTTTTGTCCATACAATGAAAGTTATTTTGGACCATATTCATTTACACTGTATGGGTATATAGCTGACATATTCTTAGAAACTCTTTAAAACATTCTTAAAATGATGACAATTTAAATTTTTCGGTAAACTAACTATTTAACTTTGTACAACCATTCATATTATAACTGTTCGATATATTACTCAGTTTAACACATACATTTATGTTGCTTTTCAGTCTGGGCTAAAATTCTCAGCAGCATCACACTTCCTTCCTAAAATTTATTTTTACCTACACTGACTGTTCCCAGGACCTGGGCCACATTCATAGTCTATAATTAATATTCCTCCATTGTCTAAATAAAATAGCTAGTTTTCTTTACCAAGCATAAAAACAAACATCTCCCAATGCCATCATTCAGATCGTGAGATTGTTATTTTTGACACAACCTCGTTCTAATTCTCTTCTCACCTCTCACAGTTCGTGGTGTCAGTGGTGATCTGGCAGTGGCGTTTGTCGTGCAGGGGTCAGGACGGACCGTGGGGGTGGGTAAGTGTGTGCGAACGTGTCCATCATGATCTGTGGTGTCTTCTGTGCAGTTCAGAACATGAAGGAAAGCTTCTCCAAGCATGATAGCCACTTACACAGAGAAACACAGCTCAAGCTTTAAATGAATGAACATTTTAATACTTACTCAGTACAAAAACAAAGCATAATCAAACAAAAAATTAAATCAAACTGAAATGAGGAATTAACTAGAACTGAATGACAGTTACAGAGACTTCACACACACACACACACACACACACACACACACACACACACACACACACACACACACACACACACACACACAAACACACTGCACATACTGACTGCACTTCCTGGTACATTTGGTATGGTACTTTTGGATCTCCAAAAAGCTTTTGACACAGTAAAGCATTCAATAATCTTAGATAAATGAAGCGTCATGGGTTTTTTTAAAGTACATTGATAGCCTGGTTAAACTCTTATTTAAATGGGAGCGTTCAGAGGGTAGAATTCGATGGGATTCTTTCTGAGGAAACGATTGTTAAAAATGGAGTCACTCAGGGAAGTGTTTTAGGCCCTCTTTTTTTCTTTTATACATAAATGACATGCAAGCAGTTTGTGATTGTAATTTTTTTTTATATGCTGATGATTCTGCTTTATTGGTATTAGACAAGGATGTTAGTAGGATACAAGTGAATTTAGGTGAGGAGCTTTGTATGGTAAGAGACTGGCTTTCTGAAATCAAACTCTTGTTGCATTTAGGTAAAATGGAATCCATATTATCTGGGTCTAAAAATCATCTGAAAAAGTTTCTAAGATGTCTATTAAGGCAGGGATTGTTTAATATCGAACAGAACTACCGTTAATTATCTCAAATGTGTTCTTTATAATGATTTAAGTGGTGTAAATATGGCTATGAAAGTTCTGGGTAAGGTTAATTCTAGAACAAAATTTCTTGCCAGATATGTTGGTTTTCCTGATAAACAGATATAAAATTACTTGCATCATGTTTAATTCTGTGTCATTTTGAATATGCATGCATTTCTTGGATGTTTGATTCCTCTCGTTGTTTGTTTGGATAAGTTACAAAAATCTCAAAACAAATTGATAAGGTTAGTTTTAGGGTTTAGTCGTTTTATGTTGATGTTTCCCAATTTAAGCATCTTGATTGTTTACATAGAAAGTAGAACAAAATACATTAAAAATGGTCTTCTTTTGATTACTCTGGGGCACAAGTGTTGCTACCTCTGGATATTTAAAGGATTTCAAATATGGGTAGTTTTAGTTTAAAAGTTAAAAGTTGGCTCTTAATTAGGATGTTTTATTGATGAACCTGTATAAGTATACAATATGTTGTGTATGTGTTTAATAGTGATTGTAAATTTTGTAAATGTGGAATCCTATTGTAATCTTTGTATATATAATGCAATACCAGTGTACCTGTTACCAGGATTGAAGTTTGTGCTTAACATCAAGGACCACAATGGAAACAAGTTTTTAACTTTATTATATTATCCTTGACAAATTGAGTTTGTTTCACTACTTTTGTTTCTAATAAATCAAATCAAACCAAATCAGATCCCTTTATAAATTAATTATATAGGATTGACAGAATCTATAAATTAGATGACAAAACTTAAAGGGATGGTTAAACCAAAAATTAAAATTCTGTCATCATTTACTCACCCTCAAGTTGTTGTCTGATTGTTTTGGTTTCATTTTTTATGTTGGGTAAAATACAAGATATTCTGAAGAATGTTGGTGACCAAACAGTTGACGGTAGCCACTGACTTCCATAGTATGGAAGAAAATACTAAGGAAGTCAATGGCTACCATCAACTGCTTGGTTACCAGCATTCTTTAAAATATCTTCTTTTGTGTTCAACAGAGGAAGGATCATACAGGTTTGGAACAAGTGGTGGGCGATTAAACGATGACATAATTTCCATTTTTGGGTAAAATTTCTCTTTAAGATTTTCAGAATTTAGAAGATTACTACAGTTTTATTGTTGTAATCAGATCAATCAAATACCCCAAATAAACTTCAAATTCTAGTTAACAAAACACCAGCAGATAATTCTATAGTCACAGCTTTCTATTTATATATAAGAAAGAAACTTACCAAATGTTTTAGAATGGGATTCCTTTTTGTAGGCCTATGGCTGCAGAAACGGAAATTTCAAGAGTGATACCCAGCAATGTCTAATGTATAGTGACACTTTCATGTAGTTCTTTCATCTGTCTATGTCTATTTGTCTGTCTATCTATGTATCTATGTATGTATGTATGTATGTATCTATCTGTCTATCTATATCTGTCGATAGCTGATATGTTTTCTCTGGTCTGGCGTCTCTGGTCTGGGTAGCAACAGAGGAAGTAAGCTGTATATCTCTCTCTCTCGCTCTCTCTCACACACACACACACACATACACCCAAACCCTTACACAGATTAGGTCTCTGTTTGAATAAAGCAGAAGTGAGAAAAGCCTTGTGGTTCTCTTCTCTATTACTGATTGCTGCATGCGTGTAAACTTACAGCAAATGATGTTTCATTTTATTTGCACTTAAGCATGTTTTCATAGAAAGAGCACATAACTAGAGCAAGCAGATACATCTGCTCACCTGTTTAAAAAATACAGTCAGCAATTAGTGAACTTCACTGAGGCAGATATGCTGTGGCCATACAGCGCATTCAGACATAGTTATGAAGGAGGGTCTGACTTTATTAATGGGATTAAACGCGAGCTGTTCCTCATCACATCAGTGCTATATGGCAGTGCTTTATTTGGTGCAGAACGCGCTCACATCAGTCTACAGCTTTTTAACATGTTAGAAGGGAAATTTTACAGGAAGGTGCGCCGTTGGATTTACACCTCAGGATTTCGCGCGTAAAAGCACAGCGGAGGTAAGAAGCTGCCTCTTCTGTGGCAGACCCAGACGCCCGCTGATTGGACAAGCGGAATATCAGTCACAGCATGGCCCCGCCCCCACCCTCCCATTCAACCACTGGCTCTAATGTAGCCCTGTGTTTACTACAGAATTAGTGCATAGCGGACGACAGTCTCCTGAACTGTGAACTCCGAATCACAATAGATAACCTGTTAGTTTTGCATAAAAGAAGAAAAATATCCCAAACTCAACATGCCCAAGAGAAAGGTATGTAGAAAAGCCGAGCGCGCCGTACGGCTACACTTTTGCCCTTACTAATCAGTCGTGAAATTAGGAAGCCCTCGAGACAATGTTTTTTAATAAAAATCCCGGCGACTTCTTTAGAATCAGTGGGCAGGTAAAAAATCGTTGTTAATTTTGCGATTTTTTTCTGCCCGATCGCGGTGTTTTTGTCGATGGTGGTACGTTAAGCAGAAGGTTTTTAGTGGAGCAGCGCTGTGCTGAAGCTCGGCTTGATCTCATGCCCGTGGAACCGCAGCCATGCTGCCCTCTCTCTCTCTCCATCTCCAGCACAGCGCGACGCGAAAACCGACGATTATAAGCGCAATCGTGGCTCAGTCGCCGTTGAATGGTGATTAAAAAATAGCTAGATAACTCTAATTTTCTGAATAGTGGCAATTTTGCGAAAAGACGGTCGCGTTTTTAAACAATTTTAATGCATTTTCTTTGTTCGCCGTGGAAGAGGGCTGTCATGACGCCTGCTTGCCGCCAGGTGGCAGCGCTGAGGTGGGATCATCGCGCCCCTCCTCCTTATTCAAATGTTTGGAGCCCGGTGCCTTAGTGAAAAATAATAAGTAAAAGGGCTGTCATGACGCCTGCTTGCCGTGACCCCGAAATTGGTGTCTGCTAACCCATAGTGAAAGCAGTGAGAAATAAACGTGAACAAACGGAGCAAGCTATAGATCCAGCGCACCAATTTTGCGCACTTGATGTCGCGCTGCCATGTAATAATATTGTTTAATCTTTTCTCAGATTTAGTTTGATTTATTTTTTAATAAAAGGGATTATTTTTTTTAAAATTTCTTCGGTTAAGTTCATTTATGCTTTAATAAACGAAAAAAACACTTGTTTTTGGCAACCCAGCATGTTGCTCACATATACAAAAGTGCAGAACAGCACATCCTAATGTTTCTGCAAGTAGCCTTTTTGTTTTTCCCGCCTTTTATGTTATGTTATTTCATGTTCTAACTTGTGATATTTGTTTTGCTGATTTGCAGGGAACTGATGGAGAAGTCAAGGAGGAGGTGAGAAAGGAAAATGATAAAATATCTAAAGCAATTTTGGGTTGCATATTCAAGTAGTCAAAACCAGTACATATGCATTACTTTATATATACATTTACATTACTTTATATATACATTTACATTTATTTATTCAGCAGGAGCTTTTATCCAAAATTGAATTACAAACAAGAAACACCACAAGTAATTTGTCATGAGCCAATAATATTTGTAGTACACTGTGCCAAGTTTACTGAGTGTGCTGCTAAATACACAAACTAGAAGTGAAATGAAGAAAAGGAACATGATATTTTTTTTTAATAATTAGGATTTACAATATATAACTGTTCTCTCCTACTCAAATATTTTTTCTTTCTTCCTCATGTAGCCTCAGAGAAGGTCTGCTAGATTATCAGCGGTAAGTCCTTTTCTTTTTAAAGAGATTTTTAATGTTAACATTATATCATTATTTTATTTTTAAAAATTCTTTGACCTCAAAAGACTTGAGGAACTTTAAATATAGTCTTGGAATTTTTTTTTTTAGCACTTTTTGTAATAATTGACAGTTTATTTCCTACAAACAACACTTTCAACCTACCACTGATCTCAGAGCAGCAAGATCAGAAACATCATTTCTGCACAAGGTTTTTGTTTGTTTGTTCGTTTTTTAATTTCAGCATAATTGCTGTTAAATATCTTTTTACTTCAGCATAATTTTGCCAGTCATTTAAGGTTATATGTAGAATTCAGGATAGGGCAGAACAACATAGACCATTCTATGTATTATTTTAACTATTTACTTGAACATGTTTATTGTTCAGATGTCCTTGTATATATCAAAAAGTAAGTTTGTGAATAAATCATTCTTTCATTTCCCTTCAGAAACCAACGCCTCAAAAACCTGAACCCAAACCGAAAAAAACTCCCAAGGTATGTACACTTTTTAAAAACACATTTTTGCACTGATGCTCATGTCACTTGTCTCCATGGGTTGCTGTGTAATCTCATACGTATTGCTCTATATTCATTCTTTTGCTCTGACAGAAAGAGAAGGAAGTGAATGATAAAAAGGAAGAAAAGAAAGCAAAGGCTGAGGAATCCAAGGAGGAAAACCAATCAGAAAATGGGGAGACTAAGACCAATGAGGTATATATGTACATACACAACAGTCTACCTCAAATCAGTGTCTATCATTAATAAACACACTTTATTGGTCCCACAGTGGACACAAAAAATCACGTCAGGTCATAATGCTTGTTTATTGTATATTGAGTTTCCTTTCCAAACATGAGCAATAAACACATTTCTGTCTGCTTTTTAATATTTTCGAATAACATTGCAAAACTACCTTGTAACATAGTTCAATTAATTCCCCAGATCTCTCAAAACAAAGACATAAAAAAAGATTCTAATTAGTGCCGAAGCAGTCCTGCTTGATTCTTGTTGTTGTTTTTTTTAAACAGGTTGAAAAAACTCCAGACGAGGCGGCGGAGCCCGAGAAGGAGGACCCGAAGACAGAGTAGCACCACACTTGTCCATCCATCTGTCCATCCGTCCATCCTTTCCCTTTCCCCCTTTCCTTTCTTTTATCTTCCTCTCTCTTTCCCAGTTTTATCTCTCCCTTTCCAGTTCTCTCAGCAACCTCCTCTCTGCCCATCACAACCAGAGGAATATTTTTATCAGCGAATTTGTAAATACTGGTTCAGGTTTTTAGCACAAAAACAAAGCTGACTAAATCGAGTCTTGTGTTCGGCCGCAGCTGTATCAGGTGTCTACAACACGAGAGGTGTGAAAAAGGCGGCATCTTTCTTTAATTTTGTTGATTTTCTATTTTTATTTCTTCTTTTTTTTTTTTTTTTTTTTTAAGCGGATGGTCTGTAGCTTGGTTTTGGAGTGGGAGGAGGCTCTCAGTCTGTATGTCCGTTAGTGCTCGTGATGTTTCTGTATGGGGTTTGTTTTATTTTTTCTTTTAAACGTAATTGATTGTCTTTAAGAAAGAGAAATGAGTTCAACAAATGTAGAAGAAAAGAGAGAAAACAATAAAAGACAAACTGCGTACATTCCAGGTTCAGCGTTAGATGGTGACTCCTGGCTTTTTAAGAATCATACCACCTTTGCAGTTTGTTGAAACAGATAACTGGGCTTTGTTAGGAGGCCAGAAAAAACCCTTCTGTTGTTATAGAGGACTTTTTTGAAATCACAGGATTCAAAGAAAAAGAATTTAAAGCGTTTTTTGGAATATTTTAACACAGAAAATTCATCTGTGAAAAAGTACTTGGTGTCCCCTATAATGCTCTCGGTCTCACTCAATAAAAATCCATCATTGGAGTTTTCCTCAAAATGTCTGCTGTGGTCTTTTACAATGACTAGGCTTATATATTATACATTGGGTATACTTGTTTCTATGCATATATTGTTCTATAGTCAGTTATATTTTAATAAGTGGTTGGTGCAATAATGTAACTCATAGCGGATTTCGCCATTGGTTCAGACTGCATTTCAAATATAAGTTATGGCTCGACTGATATTCATAAGACAAAATAGCTTTGTACTCTTAAAGTGATTGTATATAGTATGAAAAATCAAAATGCCACATTCTTCTGATAATGGGCATTTTCCTGAGCTGAGATGTCCTTTGCAATCATTTATACTCTTGCTGTAATCAAATAAAGATGAAACCTTACTTCTCAGATTTTAAATGATTGATTTTGTAACTATTTTCCATCAGTGAAGTTTATTCAAACTAAATAGGCCTGCAAATTTGCTGGGATGATAAGGGACTTTCAGTTATTGGAACATAAATTAAATCACCATCCTTGGTTAATTTCTATATTTTCCCCTCTGCAATTTTATTGATTTGCCTTTCTTTTTTTATTTATTTGCACTTATGACTGCCATTGTAAATGCATATTTTATCACGTTCAGTTTAAAAAGGTTCTGAGATAAACTGCATAGAAAGCACAAAAGGATTCCGAGAAAACAACAGTCATCAGGTAAACACTTTGTGACTTCAGAAAAAGCTTTTTGGAATTTAGAGTGTTAGACGTGAGAGAGTCTCTGTCATTAAAACTGCACATAAATGCATTAAGATAGCTTTGGAAGCTACGATTCCGACCCTTGCTGTGTCTGTAGTTGATGAATGAATGAAAGCATCCATGACCTATTAAGTTTGAATCATCTGAGAGGCAACAGACTGACAGCCGTTAAATATTCTGAGCCCTGCTGTTCATAGCCATGCAGAAAACATCATATCAGGACAAAGAAACTATGTATTTAAATTTTAATAACTTTATTGTAATCAATCAAAGGTTTAATGCACATTACATTATGAAATGAATCATACAATAAAGAAAATATTGAAAAAAAAAATGATATTCAACAACACAGGATAAATTATTTCTGTACATATCCAACATTTTGTTAAAGAACTACAAGACATGATGGTGGTATTTTAACATTTATTAGATATATGCACATTACATAATTGTATTACGTAATACTTGTGAAACCATACCTTACATAACACATGTATATGGCACAGTGATTGTAGTATGGAACATTTCATTGGTAAGGTTTAATGTTTCTCCCACACACGCGACCTGTGATCCTCAAGACGAAGCTAAACAAGAGACAAGACCTTTTTTATTGCAATACAGCTCTGCTATCGGGTTCAATAAATGATCCAACTGCACACCATGTAAAATGTCCGCCCGTGGAAATGGTGAGCTCACCTGTGCGCTCTCGGTGCGCCACTGGCGGAAGCGTGCGGTACTGCGGGCCACTGGCGCGCGACCGTCGCGCGGGGGCGCTCAAACAAAGCAGCACGAGCGGCGGCTGCAGGCCGAAACGCTGAGAGCAAATACAGCACAGGCCGCTCTTAGCAAGCAGAGACCCACGAACCTCCACCCACCGCATGGACCGGGCCATGGCGGCGGAACCATGCTCGCAAATTGAAGCCGGTGGGCAGCACTCGTTTTTTCCTGCGTCTTTATCGTTCGGAAGATTTTAAGCACTATTTTAGCATTAGCCTCCGAGGCTATGCTAGGCTAAGCTAAAGCTAACGACTGGTGTTGTTGTGTTTCTCTCTCTGCAGAATTGTATTACCTGATCGCCAGATTCCTGCAGTCTGGACCATGTCAGAAATCCGCTCAGGTGAGGCCGAAAGTGGCGTGTTGGTTTCGGTGTGTAGCAGTGAGTGTGTGTTACGGAGTGTGTAACCCTCTGTGTGTTTCTGCAGATGCTGCTGCAGGAGCTGCACGAATACGAGGTGAGTTTCATCCCTCTTCTCCCACTCAAACCTGTTATTTCTCTCTAATATCCCAACATCAGCATCTCCTCTTCATGCCAACGCGGCTGCGTGTCTAAATCCGGCATGTGATGTGTTTTTCCCCGCTGTGTCTCTGTGTGTAGATCATCCCGAAGCGCTGGAGCTGGGATGGAAAGCAGTTTAAGCGAAGCTTTGAAGACTGGGTGAGATTAAATAAACTCTGTCGCACACGTACACGCGCGTGAAATTCAGCACTAAACTCACACAGGTGCTTGGCTCATTTATATTACAGCGAATAAAATTGAAAAAGCGCTGATTTGAGGCCATGGTGCTGGCAGTAAGAATATTGTCTGTAATATACACGGGGCTTTATTGTGTAGTAAAGTTTGTTTTTAAATAAATTGAAATAAAAAGTATTTGTTTTGAAATGAAAGGCTTTGCGTGCCCGGCCGGAGGCGTTACGGCAGTGCAAATTTATCGAGAGGGGATTGGTGGGTTGCTGCGTCACTTAAAGGCGGCAGCCAATCAAACATCAGTTGCTACTTAAGAGACTAGGAAGATGGGTGGAAAAGGCTTCTGATTGGCTGAGACGAGGCGGATGCTTGTTTGGGGAGTGAAAAAGGGGAAAAAGGGTGGTCTTTCAGGAATGAGCGTTAATAAATATGGATTATGTTTGTGAAATAAAGCAGAATTCACGCTAGTTTAAAGATTAATAATATAATGTAACACGTTGTTGCAACACAGTTATTTCTGTGCAGTTTTTTTTTATCATGATGCAAATAAGCTTTGCTGTGCCTCTTACACTTTATTTATGCAGTTTCTCTGTGTGTATGTTTTAGGTCTTGTTAAATCAGCACATACCTGCGGATTACCTGTTGCATGTGTGTGAGCAGATCGGCCCACTGATAGATAGACACATTCCTCCCAGTGTTCCTGGAGTCCACAGTTTACTGGGCACAGGGCAACAGTCATTACTACGGACAGCAAAAAGTGAGATGCACACTATATACAGTGAACAATAAGAAACAACAAAAACTAGAGAACAGTGCACGTGATCACGTTAACACTTTCCCTTACATTAATTTTCTTCCTCTAATACAGTTGAATATTTGACACACTGTTGTTCTCTCTCTCTCAGGTTCTTCTCATGCAGTATGGAGTGGTTCTGCTGTAGTTGCCTTGCACAGGGGGCGGCCCCCAGAACCACCTCTCAGCTGTGCCAAACCACCAACTATAGGTGAGTCTTGCCCTACCAGTTGGTGTATTATGTTGTTTTTGGGTTGAGTTTCAGGAGTCACTGGTGGGTGTGTGAACACAGAGTTGAGTCCACTCTTTCCAGTCGAAAATGGTGCTTCATGATAGCTGATTGAAGCCAGCATGAAATGAAAATTCACCCAATCAAGTTTTAATATTTATTTATTTATTTAGACCTTGCAGTATTCAATCAAAACTTGATATCATAACTTGATCTTCTGGTGAAAATGTCAGACATCTCTTTGGTGATGTATGCAAAACTTGTCCAGTCATTTAAGTCCGCTTAAACCTTCCACAATCAACTGCAAGCTCACATTCAATTTCCTTTATTTGATAATACTTTACACTCGGATGTATGTCAAAATATAAACTAAAACATCTATTAGCTATTTTGTTTCATTGC
This sequence comes from Cyprinus carpio, assembly GCF_018340385.1. NCBI lineage: Eukaryota > Metazoa > Chordata > Actinopteri > Cypriniformes > Cyprinidae > Cyprinus > Cyprinus carpio. The sequence continues at coordinate 13,831,573 of NC_056576.1, forward strand.
GACTTTAAAGGCCAGTCACACTTTTTAGTGTATTGACTTCTACTCATGTGCATGCAAATGCAGGAGACCAGAAAAGCAATATCATGCCATTTTTGCTGGGTTCCAGAATCCAAGTTTGGTGAACTTTGGCCTGTGAATTTGTATTATTTGAAGACACGTGATCAACAGAAAATTGACATGTCATTGTCTTACTTGAACTCAGTTAAATGAATGCAAACTTTAAATTTGCAGGATTGTAGTGTTACAGTAAATTGGAGTTGATTGCATATTTTTACTTTTTTTAACATATATATATGTGTGTGTGTGTGTGTAAATATATTATTATTATTATTTTTTTTTTTTTTTTTTTTTTTTTTTTTTAAAGAGCGCCACTGAGTATAAAGTCATATTACGATTATGTAGTGTCCGTAGAAGTTGTGTGCTCTAGTTTGTCTAGTGTGACTGTAACTTAATGCTGGATGTTAGCATGCTATTTAGTGACCAAATAATGTCCTTTAGACCAACTACCATTTCTTATATTTTGTGGTGAGAGTTGATTGTAATCTCTCTGCTCAGTGTCAATCATGGGTGCTCGCCAAAAAACAGGAGTGGCTCGATTTGGCCATGCCCTTCCCTCCTGTACCTATCAGCACATGAAGATGCATCGAAGGATTCTGGGCCATCTCTCATCAGTATACTGTGTGGCGTTTGACCGCACTGGACGTCGCATTTTCACGGTAAATGCAAATGATTTTAATATTGTATCTGTTAAGTAACAAACTGTGCCTGATTTAGACATAGAAGTTTTGGGTGTAAAATTGTTGATGCTAAAGTAATTTCTGAATTCAGTAAGTGGTGACGCTTATACGCTATGCATCGTTTGATTTCTTCAAAAAATGTCAATGCTCAGTTTTGCAATATATTTTTTATGTGTGCTTGTAAACAAGGCTTATTCATTTATGTTTCTGTCAGGGTTCTGATGACTGTCTAGTGAAGATCTGGGCTACGGATGATGGCCGTCTCCTAGCCACTCTGCGTGGACATGCGGCAGAGATTTCAGACATGACAGTGAATTTCGAGAACACGCTCCTTGCTTCTGCCAGCTGTGACAAGGTCATCCGCGTGTGGTGCCTGCGTACTTGTGCACCTGTGGCAGTGTTGCAGGGGCATACAGCCTCTATCACTTCCATACAGGTGTGTGAATACAAGTTTTCTTTATAAAGCCATTGTGAGAGTAAAGCGTAGTATTATGTTCTTGTACACTTGAGCAGCTCATGATGATTTGGTGATTTCAGCGAGTGATCAGCTCAGTTCACAGTAAATGCTGCTTCAACTCTGCATCTTCTCTAAGTTTGAGTCACTTATAACATGCATTTGGGAAGACAACGCACAGCAACCATATTCCCAATCTTGTAGTGAAGTGCTTAGAAATCGGCTGTTGTCAACAAAAGAGAAGCTTTAAAGGGTTAGTTTACCCAAAATGAAAATTATGTCATTAATTACTCACCCCCATTTCATTCCAAACCCGTAAGACCTTTGTTCATCTTCAAAACACAAATTAAGATATTTCTGATGAAATCGGAGAGCTATCTGACTCTCCATAGACAGCAACGCAACTGAAATGTTCCCAGGTCCAGAAACGTAGTAAATACATCGGTAAAACAGTCCATGTGACATCAGTGACTCAACTTCAGTTTTGCGATGCTATGAGAATACTTTTTTTTTTTTTTTTTTTTTTTTTTTTTTTTTTGCACAAAGAAAACAAAAATAACATAATTTACTTAACCATTCTTCTCCCCCGAGTTACGCCTTCCACCATATTAGAGAGTATTACAATTTATACGCATGCTTTCCCTTAAGTGTAAACAACACTTAATACGCAAATTACGTACATGTGCGTGAACATGAACGTAAACAACGCTGATTATGTCCAATACGTTCTTGGGTACTCTCCAACCTTAATTTGTGTTCTGAAGATGATCGAAGGTCTTACGGGGTTGGAACGACATGAGGGTGAGTAATTAATGACACAATTTTCATTTTGGGGTGAATTTATTTATTTTTTACCCTGTTAAAGTTAATGTTAAACGGTTTAACATGTGAAAATTAAAAAATGAAGATGGCCTTAAATATCGGTATTGTACTTTTACAGTTGTGTTGTACAGTATAATTGTTATATCTATTTTTCTTCTTACAATTTTTCTTGCAATTAAATATTTCAGTATGTTACTATAGTTGTAATTCACTGTAAATCTACTAGTTAATAACACTTTTTATTTAATTTATTTTATATTGATATAGTATATAGGGTTACAGCTAATCGATAATAATCGATAATGAAAATAATCAACAACGAATTAAACTGTCCTTTGTCAGTTTGTCTGTTTAAGCTGTCTGTTTAAGCTGTGCTTTATAACTCTTACTCATAGAGATATATTCACCATACAGTATGTTTTCATAGTATTCAGTTGGCACGTTTGTTTGAAGGACAGCATTGGGCAGGATGTGGAACAGTGTGTTTTGTCAATAAAATTAGGCTTTTTATCCGATTAATCGAAGAAAAAATAAATAAATAAAAACAATCAGCCAACTAATCGATCATTAAAATAATCGTTAGTTGCAGCTCCAATAGTATACAATTTAGCCAAAATGGGCAGCCCTACAAATAAGCTCAGCAAACTTGTTTTTTAATCTAGCAATTTATATCGGTTTTTCCCCCCCTAAAATTTTTTTTCCTCAAATTCAGCAGGTAATATCAATTCAGATTTTTTTTGTTTATGTGCCTCTGCAGTTTTCTCCATCAGCATTAGGTTCCTCTCGGTATCTGGCCACCACTGGAGCTGATGGCATGGTGTGTTTCTGGCAGTGGAACTCACTCAGCATGAAGTTTGAGTAAGTGTCATTTGTCAATTGTAAATTACACATTTTGTCAAATGCCAGTGATTCACATTTTTACATAGTGTAAATTTGCAATGAGTCGTGTTTATGTTTGCAGTGATCTGCCCGTGAAGTTTATGGAACGTTCCCGTCCTGGAGTTCAGATATCCTGCAGCTCATTCAGCTCTGGTGTGTTTACCCTCACTCACACTCTAACTCTCTGATCAAGTTTCAAACACTGTTTTTTCTCATGTTTCTTCATTATAGTCTCATGATTAGTCTATAATTATAATATTGTGTTCTCTGATTCCAGGGGGATTGTTTCTGGCCACTGGAGGGACAGATCACATGATCAGAGTTTACTACCTCGGCACAGGGAAGCCTGTGAAGTTTTCTGACCTGGACTCCCACACGGTGAGAGCGAGAGACATAGAAAAGAAAGCCAGTAGAGTGGACAGACTAGAAGGCAAGACAGATGGAGTAATGGAAAGGAGAATAATGGCCAGAAAAAGCAGAACTTGTAACTGGAAAAGGAGGAACATGTTAAAAATTAAAGTTTGAATGTCATGACTGTATATTGTGCGGATTTAAAAGTTTTATATTTTAATTAAGTACAACAATGTTTTTGTTTTACAGGATAAAGTTGTAGCTATTCAATTCTGCAATAACACCGACGGGTGAGTTTTATTATCAGCGTTTACTGTGTGTTATGCTTCCCTTTGTGTTTGTTAATTGGGATGTACATTTTGTCTTTATTGCTGATTGGGTGTTTTTAACTCTGTTTGTGTTTTGGCTTTCTTTGTATCTCCAGTCTCAGGTTTGTGAGTGGTAGTCGGGATGGTACAGCACGTATTTGGCATTACCAACAGCAGGAATGGAAGAGTACCGTCCTGGACATGACCACCAGATTACCAGGGTCAGTATGTGTACATATGTTAATTGTGGGATCAGGCAGGTTTCTCAATTGAAAAATAAAATCGATTTGGTTCTTCAATTACGTGTATTTTTTACGTCTGTGTTGACATATGTGTTCACAGGAGTGCTGTGATATCAGGCGATGACAAATCGACCAAGTTGGTGGTGACCATGGTCGCGTGGGATCGTTGTGATCGTTCCATCATCACAGCTGTTTCAAACTGCCTCCTCAAAGTCTGGAACTCAGCAAATGGCCAATTACTACATGTGCTGTCGGTATGTGTGTGTGCATGTGAGGCAGAATTCAGTCTGTTCCTTTGGGCTCTTGTTTTGTAATTCTAAGGTTGAGCTTCCTGTGATTATTGCCTGTTATGTACGGGTCATGTATGCAGATGTTTCTCTGTCTGTAGGGTCATGATGATGAGGTGTTTGTTTTGGAAGCACACCCCTTTGACTCACGAATCTTGTTATCAGCTGGTCATGATGGTAACATCTACATCTGGGACCTCAGTAAAGGCCTCAAGATAAGAAACTTCTTCAATATGGTGAGATGACATAACAGATCTTCAGTTTCAATTCAAAAAACGTTCAATTTTAAAAGTAGTTGACAGAAAAGATAAGAAACATATACACTAATGTTCAAAAGCTTAGGTTAACAAGTGGGGAAGAATTTTAAAATTATTTTAAAGAGATTATGTTAAAAATATACACTAATGTTCAAAAGCTTAGGTTAACAAGTGTTATAGTGTTCAAAAATGTTCAAAAGCTTAGGTTAACAAGTGGGGAAGAAAGACTTATATTTCAAATTAATGCTGTTTTTAAACTTTATTAATCAGTGTGGTACTGTATGGTTGTTAGATGTTGATAGAAATACTGCTCATCACAGATATGTAATTATTTTCTCTCTCTATTTTTCTGTGTTAGATTGAGGGCCAGGGTCATGGTGCGGTGTTTGACTGTAAATTTTCGGTGGATGGGCAGCACTTTGCTTGCACAGACTCTCATGGTCACCTGCTCATCTTCGGATTTGGGTGCAGTCAGCCTTATGAAAAGGTACGTTTGTGTCTCAGATATGTGGTATTCTGAGCCTTTTGTGCTTTTGATGTAGTCCACTCACATTTCAATGCTTCACTTTCAGATTCCAGACCAAATGTTCTTCCATACGGACTTCCGGCCGCTGATACGGGACTCCAATAACTTTGTTCTAGATGAGCAGACGCAGCAGGCACCCCATCTTATGCCTCCACCTTTTCTGGTGGATGTAGATGGGAACCCCCACCCACCACGTTGCCAGCGCCTGGTGCCAGGCAGAGAAAACTGCAAAGAGGAGCAGCTTGTGCCACAGCTCGGCTACATGGCTAATGGTAAATTTATCAAGTTTAACATTGCAGTATTTATTCATCGATGTAGTAATAGTAATTATTTTAAAGATTGGCTCTTTTGTTTGTTATGATCATATGGGTTTACACATATAATTAAAATCAAATTAATAAATCATTTCTGTAGTAGAATTTTTGAAAATATCTTGCTTTGTTCAATCTGTAGCTCAGGGCTCCAGACAAAATTTAAAAAATCACTTAAAAGAGTTGTTGGCTCCTATAAGAAACAAAAATAGATGCAATATACTTTTTTTTAAGTGCCACAAAATAAACATGTTTTCTTTCTTTCTTTTTTTAAACACCTTAACATTTCATACTGTCATGTTTATGTCTGCCCTGCTTTTAGAATATCAGCATTTTAATCCATCTTGTAGATGTCCTGGGAACTAAACATATTTTCCAACTTGAGAACTATATACAGTCACAAAGAACTGTTGTATTACACAGAATCTGTGCCAATATCACAGACCATAACTATGTCAGCTTCACTTGGCCATTCAGTGTAGTTTGGGCTCCTCCTCAATGCATCCTGTAAATGTCATATATCTTGCACACATCCAGTCTGTTTCTCTTCATAAATATCATGCTTTTATATAGACCCCTTAAAAGTTTGTAAACATTGCAACGTCTCGGGTGGGCGGGGCTTAGCTGGAGGCAAAAAGAGGCGCGGACGCAATGTTGACAGCGTAAACTAGCACGATTTAGGAGGGATTTATTAAACATAGATGCAGAAAAAGGTTCGGGAACTGTCCGAATATGTACAGTCACTGACTCTGCGGGACCGTGAAAAAAAAAAAAAAATAATAAAAAAAAGTGGGAGTTAGCATACATTTATCAATTAATTCAGTTGATCACTCAGTTCACTGACCAAAACTGGTTATCTGACCAAAAATATAATGACGAGTGGATAACATTACAGTAGCCTAATTTATTTATTTATTTATTTATTTTTTTTTTATTTATTTTTAGCTAAGCCTGGGGTAGTTCTTGTATCTTGTATCTTGTATCTTGTATCTTGTATCTTTGGAAACATTTTAACCAGGTTTTGGATATTTCCTAGACAACATATGAAATTACTTTCGGGTGGTTTGGGGAATTTTGTCAAGGCTTATTGTCTAATGTAACCTATCGCTGGGCTAACTATGATTAGCAATGTGGATTATTTTAAGAGACCATTCAAAGGATGGCACACACATCTATCGCTGTATGTTTGTTTAACATTTAAGATAGCTAGTGCGCTGAAGGTTGGCGACTTTTCACCTATAAAAACATAAACTTGCTGATTTGTACTAGATAAAACCAACACCAGTACATATGCATAGATTATTTTACTTAATATGAAGTGTGCACTGCAAACACGAGCATTATTTATGATCGTCTCTGTCTAGTCTGTACGCCGTATTGCATTCAACCACAATTGTCTTCTTGATTTCTGTGAAGGAATGTTGGCTGGGATCCGTTGAAACTTCTATTCTGGCAGCCAAAAACACAACAAGACGACATTTTAAAGTCAAAACCTCAAAACTTTTAGCGCGCCTGCTATGAGTTCTTCCTTATGTTTTGCCTCCAGCTAGAGCAAAAAAAAAAGGTGACGTCACAGTGACGTAGGCGATTAAGGGGTCGCTTTTATATAGGAGTTGTTGAAATTTATCTTTAGCTCCTTGTATTCTTTCTTATCATGTAGACAACCAGTAAAACCACGAATATGCAATATAGTGCATATATTTAGCAAAATGATCTTTTTAGTTATTTTTTCCAGAGGACTAATGAGCTTAAAGACGCTGAATGGTTATTCTGAGGTTACATGGCATTGATTATAAGCTTTACACGTTTTCCGCAGTTTGAAGCACTGAATGAGCGAGTACATGAGACTTTTCAGTAAGTTGTATTGTATCTTAAAATATACCTTTTGATGTCTGTTCATGTTAATTTCGTACTATAGTAGTAAAGGGAAGGATATGATGGATTCACATGTCGTTTGAACTGAGGCGCTAAAGCGATAGCTCATGCCGCATTTGTGAGCGCCAAAACAGTACTTTTTGTTTATATTTTGTTAAGAATTTGGCAGAATTTTAAAGCTGATACTTTATTATAAGGTACCAGAGCACAAAGCTTATTGTGATTATTGGACTGCAAGTGTGCTACAAGAACACAGAACAGAGCATTTAGACTAGAGGTCGACCGATAGTGGAATTTACCGATAGCTAGGTTGGACCACACTGGCCGATACCGATTAATCAACCAATAGTTTTTAAAATGGATACTAAATTAAAACTAAAACAGTGCTTTAATATTTAAAAAAAAAGCAGTAGCAGTACTGAACCATACTTTGTAAATGAATAAACATGTTAATATTAATTATTATATTGATCATTAAAGTTATTTCATAGTTTACTAATGTTAAAAAAAGAAACTAAAAAATTTAAAAATGTAGCCTATTAGTATTAGTAAATATTGAAATGAACACACTAGGAACAATATTCTACAGCTTTCATTAATATTACAAATAGACTCTTACTGTAAAGTATTACTATTTAATTTCAACAGTCATGCTTAAAGATGGCCATCTTTAAATATCTACATTACACAAGGCCATAGCATTAAAATTACATACATAGATTATTGATATTGTATGTGTACTCTCACACTCTATTTGCTTCTATTTTAGAACACTGCATGATTATCTAATCAAAAAAAAAATATATATATGTAAGTTGCACACTGGGCAAAAGTGTAGCGCTTTGTCTAGGAGAAGTCACATACCCGACGCGTCACATTCAATTCAAGTAGCGGTCTAAAACTGTTTATTTAATCACCAAACGGAGTTTGCTTCAAGAATGAACAATGTGGCATAAATGAGTTTGAAGTTTGGTGTTTAGAAAAACAGAGCAAAGGGAAAGAGAAAGTGCGATCTGTATTACAGCTCTCTATGTGAAGCATACAGACTGTATTAGAGCCACAGAAAGAGCACAATACATATTTTATAGCCTAGGGTGAAGTCATTATGTACATTATCAATGATTTGGGACAAATATAATGTAATTTAATGGAAAACTGTGAAAGGCGCTCTGTTCCGCAGCAGGATTTTCTGTCGGCTGCATTTAAATGCACGTTTGAAGTTTCCCGCTCTGTGCAGCGCAGTGTCACGTGTCAAAACAAACAACATGTGCTGTTAGTGATTTCCGGCTCTAGAGGCCACTCTTGTACTGTATAATGGCAGCGGACCCTTCTCAGCCACTCCAGCAATGGACGCAACCTGGAAAACTATCGGCATGGATTTTTGCCATTAACCGATTGTTCCGCCAATCAACTATCTGTACCGATTAATCGGCAAAACCGATGAATCGGTCGACCTCTAATATAGACTAAAGATCTTGATGACAAGAACCCATATTAGTATTGATTCTAAATGAGTACTCTTAACAATATTGCTAATGTCCACACAGCTGACAGCTTTACCTGTTGTAGTTTGCTCAAGTTGTGCACGAAATAGATACTGCTTTTCTGCACTTTTCCCAGATAGCACACATACGTCTGCAAGATGTGTTAAAGATCACTTCATCTGGAAAGCATCAGCTGTGTACAAACATCTGAAAGACATCTTTCAGACATCAGTTTTACATACATTCTAAATCATAAACCGTCAATGTACCATCAATGCTGATGTTTGGCAGAGATAAGGACCGTTTAAAAGTCTTTATTCCACTAAAACTTTGATGTGCATCATCTCATCAACATAAAAAAACATGTCATCGGAAAAAAGGCATTACATGCACATTTTTCGCCAGTGGTGATTAATATTTTTGGTTGCAAATACGACTGTTTTAAAGTCGCAGTCTGGAGCCCAGTAGCTGCTGTGATTGTTGTGGTAACACAATTTCAGCAGGTGGTAGTATACCAATGAAATGTCATTCTTGATATCAATGTCAATGCTAGAGCTAAAACACATTTTAATTTCAAAAACTTGATATAAATTTATAGTTAAATAAAAGTTACATGTAGTCTTTAAGCCAAAATACTTGTTTACTAGCAACAGCACTAGAAATGTTACTGCTTTTCATTGCTCAACAGGACAAGCTTTTGGGCATAAATTTATTCCCTGTGAAATACTAACGTGACAACCTCAGTGTGTCCTGTGCATATCTCGTGGCTTACGTTAAATATATTAAATGAAAAGTTCCCTGTGTTTACAGTCATGTCATGTGTAGTAATCCTTTTATTAGAGAACTAGTCTAGGCTTCAGTCTAAATTAGCTTGTTGAGAGAGACTTTTGATGTTTTTAGGTGATGGCGAAATGGTTGAGCAGGTGGTGGGCCAGCAGACTGCAGACGAGTCTCAGGAAGAAAGCCCATTGGATGACCTGATTAGGCAGCTCCAGCACCAGCAAGATGAGGGACTCAACTCAGGAAATCCTACAGGTGAGAACAACCTTCAGAATACGAATGTATAATATATTGTTTCTCTTTATTATATTAAAATTATTTTGCATTTAAGACATCTGTTGGCTTAAAGGTCACTTATATAAAAGTTGAGAGGTTGTGACATTTAGAGCTGTTGATCAGTAGGTGCTGAGGTGGTAGGTGGTCCTCTGTCACCCCCTAACGTTGGGCTGCGACGTAGTGGACAAGTTGAGGGTGTACGGCAGATGCACAACAATGCCCCCCGCAGTCAGATCGCCACGGAGAGAGACCTGCTGGCATGGAGCCGCCGCGTGGTGGTTAATGAAGTCCAGTCTGGCATATTCAGGTACTGGTATATGCAAGAATGGCAATTGAACAGTTTGCAAAGAAAAAAAAAGTAAGAACTGGTAGAGCAACATTGCTCCCAAAAACCAGAAATGTATTCTTAAATGCCTTTAGTGACAAAATAGTTTATTGTGGTCTTAAACAGTGGATCACAATCTTTCTGACTCTGAGGCCCCCCATTGTCCACAACAATATTCTCCATAAACAATACTTCTCCTGGTTTTTTTTGTGATGTACTGGAGAAAAATATTTTTTTTTACTCCCATTTTCTAACCAATTATTATAATTTCTTTTTAAAATGTTGGCATAGCTATAAATGTACATTCATTATCAAACTGCCCATGGAGTTATAAGATTGTATTACTTAACATGACTTTTACAGGCCTAGAAATTAGACTACTTTATATGTATCCAGGTTTTGGTTTTATATCTGGTCCCTGGTTGAGGAAGGCTTGTCTAAATTATTTAAGCTTGTGTTTTTATAAAAAAAAAAAATATATATATATATATATATATATATATATATATATATATATATATATATATATATATATATATATATATATATATATATATATATATATATATATATGACCAATGGGGAGTGCAGTGGCAGTGCTTTAACCTTTTGTGTACTAGCCAGAAATTTAACCACCAAATATTTAGACTAGAAATCCCCTTTTAAGTGTCCATTGTTTCCTTTAACTACAGTAAACTGTCTGTGTTGATGTATTTGTGCATGTTTAGAGTGATGGAGGACAGTAGGCGTGCTAAAGGAGAGTCGGAGCGGTCTTTCTACAACATTGAGAAGAAGAAAAAATCAGCACCCACAACAGGAGTGAGTTTTTTTTTTTTTACACACATTTGCCGACGCACAAAGATAAAGTGAGAATCAGACCACAGTATAAAACCTGAACCTAACTTTCTCCCTCTTTATCTGCAGAGTGAGCCAGTGGGTGACAGTGTTCGCATGTTACGGAGGCCTCAGCGAAAACCTCAGCAGAGGAGACACACTTATCAGACGCGCTCAACTCAAGAAAGGAGACGCAGCACAAATGTGCTCAACTACACTCATAACGAGGAAAGTGTGGCAGACTCCGACAGTGAAGCAGAGGTAAGAATGCAGTGTGTGTTCAACTTCAAACCCTGCACATTTCTTTCAGGCTGTAAAGATATGCATGTAGTGAATTTTTATTATTAACTATATATTTTTGCTAGTTTTGAAATGCTTAATAAAATATTAAATAATGTTTCTGAATGTGTGCACCTAGCAGGAGGAGGAACAGAATGAGAACAGTGATGTGTCGTCTGATGGTGAAGCTCAGTGGGAAAACGACAGTAGCTCCAGGTTCAGTCTCCAATCACAATATTTCACAACATAAAAAATATCAATAATGCAGGTAAAGCGTTCTGATTTTGGTCTGCAACTAGCTTAAAGTTCAAAATAAGCTTTAATTGTTTTGCAGCTTAAATTAAAGGGATACTCCACCCCAAAATTAAAATGTTGTTATTAATCACTTACCCCCATGTCATTCCTAACCCATAAAAGCCTCCCATAGACTGCCAAATAAATAAGTGTCAGGGTGTACCAATCCTGGAAGCACCAATTAAACCACACATGTATGGGGTGTGTGATGTGACGATTGTGTGACCTTGATTGTGGATGGTTAAAATGTCTCTAAGATCTGCTTTTGAAGAAATACCGTAGTATCGTGCTACATCACACATTCTATCAGTTGTAGTTCTGGTGCCTCCATCTTAATATACTGTACAACGTGGCATACATTCACATCAAATGTTAACTCAACAGTACAGTTACACTCATGGCACACTGCACTTATTCGCAATCAAAAAAGTACATTATTTGCATGTGGTTAAAAGACTTGCCCGTTAAACATTTAATTCGCGTGCTGTTCTGTCATGCGCCTTTCCTGAATGTGTTCACCTGAAGCATGCTCACACTAAAAAGACAAACAGCGCCTGATTACTCGACTAAGTTATCTTTTGCGTCTGATTGCACTAAGACTGTCAAAAACCACTGATCTATATATGACTGGATCGCTCATCGCGTTCTAAACTGCCAGCAGACAGTGAAGCCACCGGAAGTGTTCGATCCGCCATTTTACTAATCCCTACCGGCAGAGAGAAAAATTGAGTCACATTCAAACCGCTGTCCTAAAATCACCCGATTTGAAGCAAATCAGTCAAGCGGGACTAGTTTTTATGTTTTGTGTATGTAAATTAATGTTTACTTCAGATGTTATCTGCAGTGTTTACGGTCTTTTGGGGTAGTATAAGCGATATATTTAAACCGTTTAGGTGGGTGTGTCTGCTGTGCACTGAGACACAGGTAACGATCTAACACAAAATATATCCTATTTCTTTATGAACATAATTATTCAGGAATTATTAAACATGAACGTATTAGTATCAGAAATGGATTTGAATATATTACAATGAATAATACAATTATGTTGTTAATGTTGCTCTATAATGAAATGAAAAGCTTACTATTTACTATCTTGGAAATAAAGCTTTATGTCTTTAAATCCGTACTGTATATAGTCAGTTATTTCTCTGAATAAATTCAGATTTCAGAATGAGCACGTTGTCGTTTGTTTTATATGTTGAGGTCATGTCCGTCTGATGTTTATCATGTTCATGATGTTCGCTACTGTAATGAAAGTAGCTTTTTAATAAGTAGGGGAAATTCCCGACATTTAAAAAATAAACGTTTACATGCCTAGGGTGTTTGCATTGTAATAATGTACAGAAATACTTCGGATTTATAAACGCTGACTTGTTAGGTGATGTTTTCTCATTAAAATCATACAATTTCCTGTTAATTCAATAGAACGTTTACGCACACCAGGGATTACCAATATGGCGGCGCGGAGGCTTCACTTTAATGACGTCATGAGCAATCCAGTTCTATATTATAGATCAGTGTCAAAAACACACAGGGTTTACATATAACACAGTTGGTTATGTTTTAAGTGAAAGTAAACAGTTAAGAGAAACAGATGTGCAGTATATTAGATGATATGCTGCCACTTGTCATTAAAGGGATAGTTCATCCAAAAATTTAAATTGTCATTATTTACTCACTCTCATGTTGCCCCAAACCTGTGTTAAATTCTATCTTGTGCTGAACACAAAATAATACATTATGAAGAATGTGGGTAACTAAACAGTTACAGGTCCCCATTGACTTTGATAGTAGGGAAAAAAACACTGTGAAAGTCACTGGGGACCAGCAACTGATTGGTTACCCACATTCTTCAAAGTAACTTTTATGTTCAACAGAAGAAAGAAACTAAAAGAGGGGAGGGGGTTCAGAGTTCAGTGGTGCCTGGGGGAAAGAGGGGAGGCAGAGCAAGGTCAGGAGGGAGCTTCCTGACAGCCTGATGGATGAAGCTGTCCTTCAGTCTGCTGGTCCTGGCCTGGAGACTCCACAGTCTCCTCCCTGATGGCAGCAGACTGAAGAAGCTGTGTGACAGGTGTGTGGGATCACCTGCGATGCAGAGGGCTTTGCGGGTGAGACGGGTTCCATAAATGTCCTGGAGGGAGAGGAGGGAGACACCAACGATCTTCTCAGCTGCTCTCACTATGCTTTGAAGGGTCTTCCGGCAGGACGTGTTGCAGGCGCCATACCACACAGTGATGCAGCTCGAAAATAACCTAAAGCTCTTCAAAAACATTTAATACCACTTGGAAGTAGAATTTTCAGCAAATCCCAAAATATATATCCATTCATAAGACAAAGTAGTAAAATTACTAAATTAAAAAAGTACAATTATAATTATTTATTTTTTCCATTTTTAATTAATCATATTTATTTATTTTTAGTAGTCGTTCAGAATGAGTTGTGAAATTGGACTTCATCAGCTATATCTTTAAATTATGAATTTTCTGTTTATTCTTTTTCCTGTTTAAATATATTTTACAGTGACTCTTCTAGCGAGTATTCTGATTGGACGGCGGATGCAGGAATCAACCTGCAGCCTCCGAAGCGACCAACTAGAAGGCCGGCCCGTGTTGCTGGAAGCAGTAGCTCTGAAGATGAGGAGGGGACGAGGCAGGGAGAAGGAGAGGCTGAGAGAATTAGTAAACGGACTAAAAAGAAAAAGAAACCTAAACAGAATAAACAGCGGGTGAGCATCCATGTATCATCCATCCATCTATCCATCCATATTTTTTCTTCTATGCTAATGTGTGTATGTATTTAGTCTGTGCCTGCTGGAGATTTAGAGGAATGGTTGCCCCCATCTTGGATCATGGAGACAATTCCAAGACGATCACCCTTTGTACCTCAAATGGGAGATGAGGTGAGTCCTTTCATTAAATGTAGACACGCACACTAAATGACCAAAAGTAAGAACAAGGATTTGCATCATACATAGACAACTTTCTTTAGTCATTTCTCTTTCTTTGTCCTTCTGTAGTTGATATATTTCCGTCAGGGTCATCAAGCATATGTCCGAGCCGTGTGTCGTGCCAAAACCTACAGCATCAACCCTCAGAAACAGCCCTGGAACCGCCTAAACCTCAGGGTAATGGGATTATTTCCTGTCTCATCACCATTCCCACTTGTTATTAGGCATAATTCAGTCTGCATCATAATGGATGACCCATTCTGCATCCAGACCAACAGGAACATGAAAGTATGTTGTCTGTGTTCTCTTAGGATCAGGAGTCTGTAAAGGTTGTGGGTATTAAATATGAAGTCGGTCCACCCACTCTGTGCTGCCTCAAACTGGCCCTCCTGGACCCCACCTCAGGGAAAATGACCAACGAATCCTTCAGCTTGAAGTATGTATGCTTATACTCACAAAAACACAAGCATGCTGTGTTAGATTTTTATTTATTTGTTTATTTCCTATTGGTATTGGAATAGCATAATAAATTATGATAAATACTGATAAATACATTTAAAATACATATTAGGATAGTTTTTGTTCAACACTATGAGTTTGTTAATGATAGCTGTCTCTGTGTCTCTCTTTAGGTATCATGATATGCCTGATGTCATTGACTTTCTGGTGCTACAACAGTTTTATAATGAGGCCAAAGAACGCAACTGGCAGCCTGGTGTGTTTGTGCATTTAAATTGTGGTATATAAATTTTGGTCACTGATAACTTTGAACAAACCTCTACCCAAGTTTGTTTGCACTAAGGCTATAAATGATGCCTCAAATTATGTGGCCTGTTGAGGAAAGGTGTGTTGTCACTTTTCTAGGTGATTGAGCATCAATACTCAGTGGTTAATGTAGTGAGTGAAAAATCCCATAGATTTACATTGAAAGAGGGGCCTGAGCTATAACACATTATTAATAATAATAATATACACATTATTATCTGCATAGCAATGTGCTATAAAACATGTTATTAGTCTATTAACGCTGTGGTGGTAAAGGCGAATGAGTGTATGTTATATGATGATCATAAATTAGCATATAGGAGTGAATAATAGCTGTGGATGTCTTTATTTAGGTCAGCATTTTAGGAGCATCATTGATGATGCTTGGTGGTTTGGTTCGGTGGAGTGTCAAGAGCCGTTTGAATCTGAATATCCAGACAGTCTCTTTCAGTGCTACATTGTCAGGTACATCATCGATCACTGCTTAACCAGAGTACAGTGTTTACTTTTGGCTGATTATTGCCGTAAATCTTTCAATAATTGGTGTATGTTATTTTGCAGGTGGGACAATGGAGAGAGAGAGAAGATGAGTCCATGGGATATAGAGCCCATACCTGAAGAAGGTACTGACACACTGAATCACTGACACACTGACACTAAATCAGCCAACCACATTCTGGCATGTCTAATGGTGTGATTGACCGTCTACAGCTCCACTTCCAGAGGATGAGGGGGGCAGTGTCCCAGTCACAGAGGACGAGCTTCAGTCCCTGCTGTACACCCCTCAAGAGGGAGAATGGGGCCTGCACACACGAGATGACGAGTGTGAGAGAGTCATTACAGCCATGGATCAGCTGCTAACGCTCGGTATGACAAATGCACACAAACCACCTAAAACCATACGTTTCTATTCTAGGTGTCAGTTGCTGAGCAGTGTTGTCAAGATACCAGTACAATGAAATTTCATTACTCTTAAACCAATTTTAATACCACAGCAAAACTAGTTCATTGCTGAAATCCTTTATTGAAAATGTTATGAATAATAATGAATAATAATTAATGAATTTAAGGAGTTGAGAATAGTTTTCAGGGATAGACGAAAGTTAGAAATAATGAAATAATTTGCAAGCAATGAACTGAACAAACATGCAAGTTAGGTGAATTGTGCTTCAGGTGTCTAATTGCATACCATTCAGAAAATTAAAAACATAAGTATAAAATAAACTTTTTAAATGATTGGAATACACCATTGTTGCATTCTTTTCATAAAAAAAGTCAGAACAATATTGTAAACCATTACAATTTAAAATACATTTGTTTTCTATTTTAATAGATTTTAAAATGTAATTTATTCCTGTAAAGGCTGAATTTTGTCACGTGTCACATGGTTCTGAATTTGTGCTTCTTAATATTATTGTTGAAAAGAATTGTTTTGTTTTTGTGGAAACCCCGATATATAAGGATTCTTTGATGAACAGAAAGGACAAAAGAACAGCATTTATTTAAAATATAAATCTTTTACACATTAAAAATGCCTTTACTGTCACTTTTGAGCAGTTTAAGCAATTTAATGCACCCTTGCTAAATAAAGGTATTAATTTCTTTAAAAAATAAAATCTAACTTACCCCAGAATTTAAAAAGTAGCGTATATTACTACTGATTTGATGCTTTAGTGATTTGATATTTTACTGATTTAACCTTGCTATGGGCAAATAAGTGCCTTGTTTAGCTATGACTAATTTTTTGTTTTAAATAATAAATCATGTTCCTTCCTTAATTTTACTCTTGTGCATTTTACAGATGTGGCAAAGGCATTCTCCTGCCCTGTAGATTTGAGGGAATATCCGCTGTACTGCACTGTTGTGGCTTATCTCACTGACCTCAACACCATCAGAACAAGATTAGTGCACCGTTTCTACAGGTACACACAGTCCTTTAGCCCACTGACCCCAGCAGCATCAGACAAAAATGAGTGCCCCATTTCTCTAGGTATTCACAAATACAAGTGTTGGAGTTCTCTCACGTGTCTCTGTATGTGTAGGCGGATCTCAGCCCTTATGTGGGAGGTGCGTTACATTGAACACAATGCTCGAACGTTTAACGAACCCCAGAGCCCCATCGTCAAGGCAGCCAAAACGGTCAGCAGCGTCCTGCTGCGTTTCATCAGGTCAGAGAAAATGCAGTCACTTACAAATTCATATCAGTTATGATCCCTCCGGTTTACCTGCTGGGCTCAGTGGATATTCTGAACATTTTCATTGTTAATGTGTGTGTGTCTACAGGGACCAGACCTGTACTGATATCTTGGATCTGTACAATAAGATGAAGAGCGAATTTAGCAGCGCAGAAGAAGAAGAGGTGAGTCTGTATTTGTGAATTATCTCAGAAGTGAGTGTGTACAGAGCAAGTATGATCTGCTGACCCAGGATCACTGTGACAAAGCTTTGGGCCAGCTACAGCCTGCTGTATATATTTTAGTATTAGTCTAGGGGTTCCAGACCTGTTACTGAAAGCCAACTTTCGTGCAGACTTTAGCTCCAACCCTAATTAAACCTACTCGAATCAACTAATCAAGGTATTCAGACTCACTAGACTTCCAGGCAGCTGTTTTGGAGCTGGTTGGTGCTAAACTCTGCAGGACGTTGGCCCTCCAGGAGCAGGATTGGACACCCCATGAATGAAGCAGATGAACTATTAATTTTCTCTTGTTTGCGCTGTAGGAGACTGTGGATGTGGACTCAGACACTCCTGGCACCTCCACTGGTCAGAAGGTGAGATAATTCAACTTATTATGTACTTACTATAAGTTTACTTAAAGTGTTACAGTACCAGGTGTGTTTTCCCTAACGCCTTTCACCATTTTCAGAGGTCTAATCATGTGAAGCGTGGTGTGGTCCTGGATGTAAATGCATGGCACGGACAGTGCAAAGAGCTTCTGAGGAGAATGATGGCAAGCTCAGATTCAGAGCCTTTCCGCCAGCCCGTCGACCTCTTCACATACCCGGTACCTCATTCTTCCCTCTATATTCTTTCTTCACAAATACCATCATTTTCTATTTTCTCCCTTTAACATTGTCACTTCCTGTTTTCCATGCTGGAAATCGTCTAATCAATCTTATTTCTCTTTCCATCTCAGGATTATCGTGATATTATAGACACTCCTATGGATTTAGGCACAGTCTCTGAGACCCTGATGGGTGGGAACTATGAGAATCCCATTGAGTTTGCCAAAGATGTGCGGCTTATCTTCAGTAATTCAAAGGCTTACACGCCAAACAAGAAGTCTCGAGTAAGATCAAAACCCATTTTTCTAGCTCTCTAACAAACACACTCAGCACTTTGATAGACAGATATTACAATGGATTAATTGAGTATGTGCACGGAGCTTTCTATAGATCTTATCGTAAACTTTATGTGATTCATGTTTTGATTTTTTGGTATATGTTGTTGTGGTATATATAGGTATAGAGTCTCTAGAAGATAACTGTAATGTCTCATTGTTGTTTGTTGTTGGGAAATTAGTTGCAACACCTTAAATAATGATAATGACTGCATTAACATACAGTTTCATGTTATTTAACATTTAACATAATTTTATATGCTGAACCTGGTCATTCCAGAAGAGTACCTAGACATATATAATTGTACATTTAAATGCTGATAACTAAACACTATCGTAACTAAGTTAATGTTTGCTAGCTAGCAATGCTGTCTCTGTTCATCAACAGCCTAGAAGCATTATTTAAAAACATAACTATATTTTTAAATATATTTAGATTAAACAAAAATAATTAAAGTTTTATCTTTAACTGTAGAAGCTGCTAAATATATTCAGCCAGCACAGTCTTGTTGCTGCTGTAGTTTTGTTGGTCTGAATTTACCCTGAATCACTTAATGCACAGCTCAGTTTTGTCATAGGCTTGTCAGATTGTTGACCATAGCTACAGTTATCACTGTCAATCATAGCAATGACTCGTGGCATAATTTAGTGGATTCACTCATGTAATTTTTTTTACTCTTGCTTTTGTCATTCCTGAAACTGTATATGTGAATGTTTGGTCCTTTTAGACAAAAACAAAAACTTTTCTTCAAATTGTGAATGGATTGTGTAGAAGAACCGAGCAAAGGGCGCTCCCCTTATAGCACAGCTGATTTTGACAGTTGACTGGAAATGACTGAGCTAGTTTATCTTAAACCAGGAAGTAACAGTGCATGAAGTATTATTACTACGTTTATTTTTATTTTTTTTAAGAAATAAATACTTTTATTCAGCAAGAACACATTAAATTGATCAAAAGTGACAAGGACTTTGTTACAAAATATTTTTTCGTAATAAATATATCACTGTTTCCACAAAAACATTAAGCAGCACAATCGTTTTCAACACTGATGATAAGAAATATTTCTTGAGCACCAAATCAGCATATTAGAATTTCTGAAGGATCTTGTGACACTGAAGACTGGAATAATAGCTGCTAAAAATTAAGCTTTATCACAGGAAAAAATTCAATTTAAAAATATATTAAGATATATTAAAATATATTAACAATATTACAAATTTTTACTGTATTGTTTATCAAATAAATGCAGCCCTGGTGAGCATAATAGATAATATAACATTTAAAAGAAATACTGATCCCAAACTTTTGAACAGTAATGTATATGGCTTATAGACATTTTTTTCTAATGATGTTGTGCTGTTAACTGTACTTTTAATATAGTAACTAAAACAGTACATTTTTGTCCTTTTAATATGGATTTGCATTCTTCCTTGGACTATTTTTTTTTTTTTTTTTGCAATTATGCAGCAAAGTTAAAATAGTAGTTTAGGCTTTACATTTGATCCACAGTATGACTCATATTGTTTGTTGTTTAGATCTTCAGTATGACTCTGAGTCTGTCAGCGTTCTTTGAGAATCAGATCATTCCCATAATCTCAGACTACAAATCTGCAGTTCAGAATCAGCGTAGGAGTCAACAGAGGCTCAGTTGCACCAAGAGACTACAGAGCTCCTATCCCAACAGGTAAAACACGTACACCCATTGTCAAATCATGGTACAGATTGCACATTGATTTTTCATTTCTTTACCTTTTTTTTTTTTTTTTAAACCTGTGTGTTTCTGCAGCCCCAAAGGAAAACAGAAATCAGGAAAGAAAACTTCCCAGGTGTCTTCGAAGTCCCGCTCACGGAAATCCTCTCAAGGTGTGTTAGAGAGTGGGAGATGTCGTAATTACCAGTGGGAACCTGGATTTTCTTTCCATATTGTGGTTGTCTAAAATCAACCATTAGAATAGAATTGGAAATGATCACAATAATGGTGAATTAGTTTATATGCATTCTAAATAAAGTGTTCACTTCTTTCACCAGATTTGAATGTTGCACAAGTTGATGAAGACAGTCAGCAATCCTCTTCATCCTCATCCTCTTCCTCCTCATCTTCCTTGTCCTTTTCATCAGAGCAGGCAGGAGCCAACAGAGTTACACGCAGCCGTGTTACACCAAGCAAATCCTCAGGTACATGCTCTTGCACACTACCTTTCAAATGTGTGGGGTCAGTAAGATTTTATTTTTTAAAGAAATTGATACTTAATTTCGGCAAGAACATGAAAATGAGCTGCACCTCAGGAATAAATAGTTTTTAAATAATTTAAAATGGAAACAGTTGTTAAATTGTAATAATATGTCACAATATTACACTTTTTACTGTATTTTTGTTTAAATAAATGCAGCCTTGATTTCAAAAGCGTGAAAAAAATCTTACTGACCACAAGCTTTTGAATGGTAGTGTATATTGCAAAGAATTTGCTTTACCTCCAATCTGACCATGAAAATGTGTCCTCTTTGCATCTCTATAGGTGGCAATGGCTTTCTGCCAAACGGAGGTCGAAGTTCACGTCGGAGAGCGGCCGTGTTAACTGAAGAGGGAGAGGTCTCTGAATGTGAGAGTACCAGCTCCTCATCATCCTCAACATCCGCATCGTCGTCCTCTTCCGGAACCTCATCGTCTTCATCCGAGAGTGACGACAGCGGGGCTGAGGTGGCTGGCTTTGCTGACGGCGGCGATCATGATTACAGCAAAGCCCCGCAACAAAAACAGCAAGGCAAAGCAGCATCAGCTTCTGACGAAAACACAAAACAAAAACGGAAAGGAGGAGCACCTGTGCAAACAACACCTGTAAAACGAGCACGGCGAACAAATGAAAAAGATGAAGAGTTGGAACCAGAGGAAGAGGAAGAACCAGAGGAAGAAGAGGAACCCGAGGAGGAAGAGGAGGAACTTGAAGAAGAGGAATCAGAGGAGGAAGACAATGTCATTTCGTCGTCAACAAAAACTGGAAGTCAGAGGTCAAATCAAAGTACTCCAAAGTCGGGGCGGGTCAATACTCGTAACCAGGGTCGAAGGACTGTCCTGTACAATGATGACTCTGAAGATGAGGGGCTGACAACAGACCCACTCAATCTAGGAATGTCACGTTCTGGAAGAGTCCGTCGCATGACTGAACGTGCAAGGGTCAGTCATCTTATGGGCTGGACACATTGACATTGTTTTTATCTTTACACAGACTCACTACAGCGATACTGCAGGGATTTTGTTTTTAGTACTGTCTATGACTTGTTTTGCTGTTTTTGTCTCCGAAACTTGATGTTCATGACTCTTCCTGGACTGTGGTGCTCTCTCTTCTCTGTGGTTTCCACAGAAACTACCACGCCATCAAATGCCACACCTCTGCCTTATTCTGGTCCAGAGCGCTAAAGAGTCAACTTTCCTTCCCTCTCTGTGTTCATCCTCCCTACTTTCTCCTGTTTCACTTTGATTCCCATCTTGGTTCTTTTGGTTTGGTTCTGCTTTCTTTCACTCCAAGGAATTTATTCTGTCAGAAAGATGGTGCTGCTCTCCTCTCACTTCTTCCATCTCGCAATCTTTTCATACCCTTTTTTACGCAGGGGGTCATTGAGAACACTTACATATTTACTGTGTAATTCAGCTGACTTGACTTTACTATTAAATCAGGTTATGCATTTACCTCTGTTCAATAATATAATCCATTTTGGTGCAGGTGCAACCTCTGAGATGCATTAACTACTTCCAGATCACTCACGTTAATCTGTTTGAGCACAGACATGAGAAGGATTATGGGAAATGTAGGAGAAAATGCACTTCTCCCTTCTCCTCTTGTTCAAATACACAAAAACACTTCAGACTGTTTTTACAGAATATATTTATATTTTTCCACTCTTGTATGATACACTTTGATTCATTCTTATCTTGCAGTAAGGAGAGCATTAGTATTGATAATGTTTGCACATTTTATGTCAAGTATATGTGGCAGCTGATTGGTGGATTTGAGGTGATGTGTGAATCCTGGACTCTGACTGGTTCAGATATAATGTAAATTGAAACTGGTGCCCTCAAGCTATCTGAAGAGCAACAGACTTTTTTTCTTTTTCTTTTGCAAAGTTAGTTTGTCTATGCCATTATCATGAAAGACTGAAAAGGCTATGTTTTGAACAAGGAAGACAACAAGAAACTCTGAAAATCATCTAATGTGATCATGTAATCAGTGGTAATGTTTCACTGGTGTATTTTCAGGATGGTGAAGACAAAGCATTATGAATTGAAGAGATCATAAGTTGAATCTGAGTTTGGTTTGTGGTGTCAAAGGGTGTGTACAAAAATGATTTTTTGAAACATCTCTCTTTCTGTTTTGCCCTTCTCTTATCTACTTCTGTTTATCCCTCTTTCTCATTTTTGTTTTCCTCTTTGTTGCACTACTGTGGAAAGCACCCACTCCATCCAGTCTCTAAACTGCTTTTCCTCGCCTGTTTAAAAGATGTTTCCCAGCCAATCAGGATACAGCATTAACCTCCTCAGGCTCTGTGCTGTTCACTTCATTTAAAAGGGAGTTGAACAGATGAGTTTTTCTATCTGTTCTTTTCCTTTCCATTTCTCATGGCCTTTTTTTGTGTCAGGGATCTGTTGTCATGTTGTGACAAAGCCTCAGTCTGTTCAGTGACAATAATAATGAAGATGATGATGTTAGATGTCATAAACTTATGTGTCCTGTTTTTCTATACATTTTGGATTGTTTTTATATAATAAAGGTGTAAAACTGTGATTTGGCACTCTCTCTGATCTGTACCAGTCAAAAGGACATGAACGTTGATATAACTATTGATGTATTTTTTCTACATCTATGTGGATAACTGTGTGTGTGTAAAATATGTAATATTGTTTACATTTATTTATATATATATATATATATATATATATATATATATATATATATATATATATATATATATATATATATATATATATATATATATATATATATATATATTAATGTATCAGAGTTCAGTCATAACCACAACGCGTTATCTTCCTTTCGCTGTTTCTCCAGTGACGTCACCGCGAACGCGGACCTGAGCGCATGACTGTGACATCACTCCAGTTGTTTGGAGAAGCCGGAAGTGAAGGAAAATTACAACAAACGGAGCGGGGGACCGTTACGGATCCACACGAAGATCTTGGCAAAATCTAAGAACTACTGCCGTCTAATCGTCACACTTCCTCAAGAAGAACCAGCAGCCGAACCGGATTAACGTAATGTCGAGCATGGAGAGTATCCTTGCGGACTGCAGTGGTCGGGCCCGGTCCAGATTCACTATGGGACCGTAATCTATTTCACTTAAGAGTTACTTATGTGTTTAACTCGTTGGTGGCAACATTTTAGTATATACCAATAGGTCTGGTCACATTATAGCCGTTATATCAAACAACGCACACTCGGGATTTCTTGTCTCGTCAGTGGAGGTAACGTTAGAGGTAGATTTACAGAGTGGATTTTAGAATGTAGCGCAGCATAACTATTTAAATTGGAATGTTAAATGAGGCGACGAACTCCCCGTTCTGTTTTTCTGATTTTTGGTCAGTTTATGAAATTAAAAGTGATTAATTTGGTGATAAGGTTATCAAAAACAAAGTCAAATTCCGCCAGGTACGACTGTGACGTAGAACTACGTAATGTCGCCGCCTGTGTGTTATTGAGATGAGCTCTCAGCCCTGCCTGTCAGACTGGTTTGTTCAGTATCAAGACAGTGTACATTGTGTGTTTATAATGCAATCTTTATTTTTACATTCTTTAGTTGTGTATTGTGCATATTTTTATAAATACAAATCTATTGAAGGTATCACTGTCAGATAATAATAACACAAACATGCGGTTCTGTTTAAAATCTTTCCTTGACTTTTTACTTCAGAGAATTTGTTTAACCTCAAGTTTGCAGCCAAAGAGCTTCAGCGGAGCTCTAAGAAATGCGACAAAGAAGAGAAAGCAGAGAAGGCCAAGGTCAAGAAGGTAAACAATAACAAACAAAACATACATATCTGTTAAATGGCATTTAGACACTCCATTCAAGGACCCTGAGGCTGCAGCATCTTCACCCAACAGATTTCGGCACTGCTTTATGAGTTTTAAGCTTTGCATACTAAAAAAGTACTGACACATTGTGAAAAAAGTGAAAGTAAACATACGTTCAAGAATCATATTTCTGTTCACACTTAATTTCATCCATTTTCTGCCATATGTAAAATGTATTGCTTCAAATATAAGACTATTTTAATTACTAATAATGTCTCATTGAACCACTGCTTATATCTGTGTTACTTAGGCAATCCAGAAGGGCAATATGGAGGTTGCCCGGATACATGCGGAAAACGCCATCCGCCAGAAGAACCAATCAGTGAACTTCCTCAGAATGAGCGCGAGAGTAGATGCGGTGGCTGCCCGAGTACAGACGGCAGTCACCATGAACAAGGTACACAAACTGCTTTTTCCTTTTAAACTAGATATACCCAAGTATTTATCCAATAGATTTAACAGTTAACTTTTGATTTTTAACTCTCCAGGTGACCAAATCTATGGCTGGGGTGGTAAAGGGCATGGATGCAACCCTGAAGAGCATGAACCTTGAGAAGGTGAAAGGACGACTTCTTTGTTCTTGAAGTGTTTTCTGATTTGTTTAGATTTTATTGGCAGTATTAATTCTCTGTGCTCTGATTGGTCAGATTTCAGCACTAATGGATAAGTTTGAGCGCCAATTTGAAACTCTGGACGTACAGACGGCTCAGATGGAAGACACAATGAGCAGCACCACAACACTCACTACACCACAGGTGATAGATACACTCGCTTTAGTCACTTACTACGCTGACATAGTTGTTTTGCCTTTTGTGACACTGTGCTGTGTTTTAGGGTCAAGTCGATGCTCTGATGATGGAAATGGCAGATGAGGCTGGGTAAGAACATTCACAAATGCTGGGATAATTTATTTATTTATTTATTTATTAAAAAAAAAAAGTGAAAGTGACGTGACATACAGCCAAGTATGGTGACTCATACTCAGAAAAGTGGCTCTGCATTTAACACCCATCCAAAGCATTAATGACACACACATACACATTTTAGATTTACGAGAGCTTTCTGTCCCCGTGTATGTACGGTACACACAGAAAGGTAATAAAAACCCAAAGGAGCAGTGGGCATTTGGTCCACAAATATCAAAAAACTACCATTTATGCTGCGGCGAATCCCAGGGAGCATCGAACTGAATCGTTTGAAAACGGGGGTTCGGACTTGCCTTTAACTCAAGGGCAAAATAAACCTCCCGAGTCGTGGTACACTGATTGCCGGCCCGATAAGACTCGAAACAACCCACAACCCTTAGGGTTAGGAGTTGAAACTCTCAACCACTAGGCCACCGACTCTGAACCGATTCCCCGGGTAAACGAATTATCAGTTCAACTGGTGCCGTTTTTGCGGGTTTATTAATAGAAAAATATAAACTTCCCATTTGTATAAACCGGTTTCCAAACTTTTTAACGGCTCGGTGTGTTTTTAGTTCAGTCAGTGTATTGAGTAAATGAATTACTCCGGGATATTGGTTTATTTGAATCAGAGGGAGTGTTCAGATATAAGTTAACATAAGTCATTTGAATTATTGAACGTTTCAAAGATTCAGTAATTTAATCCGGGTTAGCCAGTAATTACCGGGATAAACTTGTTGTGAACGCGATAACAACTGAACCCAAGTTTAGGATTTTTAAAAATGCTTAATATGTTGGACTACTTTGAAGATGTTTTATTTGGATATATATATTCTCAATGGAGGGACTAGCTCTATATATATGTTATATATATGATATATATATGATTTTGGGTATATATATATACCATTTCTTTATATATATATATATATATTATATATGATATATCCAGACTATGAATTATTGGATATAATTTAACAATTATTTACAGATTTAAGACAAAAACAATAGGCCTGATTATTTTGTGTCTATAGGCTATAGGCTGGACCTCAATATGGAGCTTCCTCAAGGTCAGACAGGATCGGTGGGAACCAGCGTAGCATCTGCAGAACAGGTATTATAACACACACATACTTGAATATAGAAATACGAACAAACTCATGTCAGATATGTGCTATAATTGTTTTATATTTGTCACTGTAGGACGAGCTCTCTCAGAGACTGGCCAAACTCAGAGACCAGGTTTAAGGAAAACCGGGTGTGTGTATGTGTGTGAAAGAGAGAGATTGTGTATATGCGAGTTTGTACAAATCATATCCCATGTTTACTGGCCCCTGGAAATATTGGCCTCATTGTTTATTTGTTTAGTTCCCTTTTTATGCAGTTGAGGATGGGTGTGCAGATTTTATTATCCACAATAACACGCTGGAAACTCAATTAGACAAAATTAGAAATGTTACATGGTAATGCTGCTTTCATCAGGTTGGTTCTGGGGTCCTGCTCTAATCTCAGTCACTAATTATTGAATTAAAGATTATTATACATTTCTTTGTAATAGTACTCTTTCTGTTTGAGTTCATGTTTTAAATACCTGCTTGTCTTTCAAATACATTTTATGCCAGTGTAGCTACATTAACCTACACCAGTGCTGATATCAGACAAATGTTGAGAAAAATCGGTTTCTTCCTGCTGCACACATGGTTCGCCTCTGCTTTGAAGCATCGTGTGAATTTGTAATATAAAATGCATGTGATCAAGATGATGATTTGAATAAATTGTCATCATTTTGTCCAAAGCAGTAAAATCTCCAGTTTATCAGATTATTTATGGTTTAACACTGATCATTCTGTTCATTTATTCTATTTTGGTTTATCCAAAATGGAGAAAAAAAAAAAAAAAAAAAAAAGCTTTTGGCAATGTATAGCTTGATCAGCTGGTTAATGAGAACATATATATGTTTGTGTTTATATAAATAAACATTTTGCAAATCCTCTTTTTGACTGTAACTTATTTATTGGGAAAATCTTTTTTAACGCTTTTTATTAATGTTTGTAGTTCTCAACCGAATCATTCTTCAAAGCGTAATGGTTTGTGGGTAATAATAACCAACAGTGTGCACGGATCCACACTTCAAAAATCGACTTGAAATAGTAGGTCATCTGGGGAATTTTGGCATACTCTTTTCAGCATACTATGCTTTGGGACACACTTATTTTAATCTCACATACTATTCAGGATGGATAGTATGAACACTGGGACACAGGGAAAGTCATGAATCCAAGGAGAAATGAGCTTCTCAGAAACCAAAGCTAAGAATATTCATATTATTTTCCACTGGAACTCTTACCTGCTTTTGTGTGTACGCCTGTTATTATGCATATATTTATTCTAGAAGATGGCAGATCAAAGTCCTTGTTTTGATTAAGAAAGATGAAGAAAACACTATTTAAAACATTTTTAATTAGTGTAAAATGTTGCCATGTGCAGTTTTGTCTTGTAGTACTAATTTGTACTAATTTGTGAAATTCCAGGATCATTTATTTAATCTTTTATGTCCTTTTAATAAGGACAGCCAAGGCCTCTCATTCTCAAGCTCTGCTAGTTATTCCTAAACCCTTGTTTCACCTTCGAAGGCCAGGCCTTCCTTTGCAGAGCTTGGACGAACTGCACAAGCATATTCGCCTCTCTCATTGTGGCCTCCTGGCTCAGATCTTAACCGTCCCGCTGCATTCTGTGTCTCGGGCAGTTTAAGGTTGAGTTTTCAAGATGATCACTTCCTCAGACACTGTGCTTCCCAGCCTTCAGAGTTCGAGAGACAGCCCTAGGGTCACATGCACATGGCCCGTTTATGACGGCCTTCAAAGCCCCCCACTCCAAAAGTGGTGTTATTTAATTATTATACCATTAATAATTAACTTAATTTGTAGTTATCTAGTTAAGTATTTAAATAACCCTACTAGGCTGTTGATGTCTGGGCTTATTTATTTAATTATTTTTAAATGACAGAGACTTTGTGATTTCCTGCACTTGCTATACTTCATAGTCATTTTTTAATAAATCTAAAAGCAAGACATGAAAAAAATAAAACTAGGGAGTGGAAATGGCAACTGAGCTAATGAGGGATCCTCTGCTGCCATCAACTGGTTATAATGGTAATTTCATGTCATTTTTATCTTTAAATTCAATTCGAGTTTATTTGTATAGCGCTTTCCACGATACAAATCGTTGCAAAGCAGCTTTACAGAAAATTAAGTTTCTACAATATATTTAGTACGAGCTTATCAGTGGTGACTGTCAGTTAATGTACATATGGCAGAAATGTACGGAAAAATCAATTAAAGACGTAAACAAACAGACGAACACTATTAACTAATTATTATATGTTGCAATCAAACTTATAGCAAAATTTGGTAGTTCTGTATATTGTTTCAGGGTTGGCATCATCTGAGGTCCTCTGAGGGGTGGCATCATCTCTTCATAGGTGTTCTGGATCCAGACTGAAGCTTGTGTAAATCCTAGTTACATCCTGTGGCAAAAACAGAAAAACAAACAGAGACACAATTAGCGTAGCTGCTGTTTCAAACAAGCAAAATTGATTTGTTTAACTCAAGCTAAAGAATAATAATGTGCATAATAATTGATCAGATATAACTGCAGTACAAGATTATGAGATGCATTATTTGAATGCTTGGCCAAAAAGATGTGTCTTCAATCTAGAATTAAACAGAGAGAGTGTGTCTGAACCCGGAACATTATCAGGAAGGCCATTCCAGAGTTTGGGAGCCAAATACGAAAAGCTCTACCTCCTTTAGTGGACTTTGCTATCCTAGGTACTACCAGAGTCCAGAGTTTTGCGACCTTAGTTAGCATGATGGATTGTAGCATGGTAGAAGACTAGTTAGGTACGTTTTGTCACTTTTTTCACCCATGATGAGTTTGCATCCCCTTTATCTGTATAAGTAATTTAAATTCACATCTCGCCCACTTCAGTGCACTTTGAATGGAACATATACGTTCTCTTCGGACGGGAATCATGGCGGAATATCCTGTGATGTCCACTTAGCAGGTCACTTACGGTCGAATAGAACAAACGTCTGAAGCCATAAGAGAAACATACAAAATGTGCAGAGCAGGGGGGCACGAGGACTGGAATTGAGAACCACTACTCTACACTGCTCAAAACTCGCGTTTGAATAATTTCAGTAGCAATCCTTTACATATGTAAACTTACCTACAGACTGATTTCTAGTTGTGTCCTTTTTTGGAAGGCCAAACAAAGTATTTTCACTTTCACAAAGAAACAGCGTCTCCACAAAGTTATGCCTTCTTTCTTTGCATGAACATTTGGGCAGCGTTATGCAAATCTTCCCACATTGTGACGTAGACATGTGGGGGCATGTTAGAACGAGCTGTTTTAGGGGGTGACAAGTGGTTGACTCTTAAGTTTTGTAAAGAATATCTCTTTGGGTTTGAGACTTTAGTCTTTGCAACTTTACAGATCTTCTTAGAGTTTGTAACACTCCAAAGAGAAAGGAAAACTTGAAATCGCATCATATGACCCCTTTTAACCTTTATTAAAAGGTAGGGTGGGCATTTTTTTCCAGAAACATTTTTGTTATATTGATTGAAAGTCTCTTCACATCCTAATTGCAATCAATAATTAATATGGTCTAAATATAAATATATATAGCCTACATCTTCTGTGGAAGAAAGTTCTAAAATTTTTGTCCAATCATTGCATTCACTCTGAATGTCCCATCTGCCTGTCAACGTCATAACAAGCTGAGCCAGAGGGTGTTTAGCCAGCATGGAAAAATTCTGTTACAGAAGTGCAAGGCAAAATTTAAAGGCAAGGCAAAATAAAATTTTAAATACAAAGTGACAGACAATGGGGTAAAACGTTGGCAGTGTTTTCACAAGACGGAATATTTGGGTTTCAATCGATACGACAAACTTGCAGAGTCTCTTCTCTCGATAGGTAAGCTAAATTTCAAGTTAAAAGTATTCCTAATATGTTGGACCTTTGACTGAAAGTGTTCTACTTTTACCTTCAGTTTTCTAGACCCATAAGAGCTGAGTTTGTAATGTTTGAGTTAGGGAGGCTGATGCGTGACAGAGACGTTTGTGAAGGTTGTTTTAAAGGTGACACTAGCAGCGCAGAAACTTCCTACCCTACCTTTAACTGACAGCGACAAGGAAAATCTAAATTTGTTAATATTTACATAATGACGCTGGGTCAGTGAAAACACTGGAGATATCTTCTTTAAATGTTTGCCAGTTGAATAAAAGTTCAATAAATGTTAAATAAATGTTTCTTGAGCACCAAATCACCATATTAGAATGATTTCTGATGGATCACAATGTGACAGTGAAGACCGGATTATGACTGCTGAAAGTAAAATTTTTCCATCACAGAAATCACATTTAAAAATGTATAAAAACAGAAAACAGTTATTTTACATTTTAATAATATTTCACAATAATACTGTTTTTTTTTATCAAATAAATGCACCATTGGTGACTAAAAGTCTGTCAAAAACATTAAAAATGTTACTGACTTTTAGTGTCATTATAACTTTAAGTATTTGAAACATAAAGTCATGAAAACATGCTATTTTGCACCTATGTACAGTTAATGAAAATGTTACTAATTAATGTGACCATCTCTTATTTTTCTCCTCCCATTTTCTTTTGCCCTGCCCCTGCATACCCAGCCTTTCTGTCTTATCTGCTGGCTCTCTCTACCTCTTTTGCTGGAGTGACTTCCACACTAGAGAGATGGACTGAGCGATATTATTCTATTTACACAGAGTACATAGATAGAGAACTGTACATTTCTATACTAGTATGAAAATCAGAAACATGCTTTGTGTGTCTCTTGTTGAGCATAAGGATGCAATATGGACCAACATTCCAGAGCTTTTTGGGATACTAAAGAAGAGAAGCAGCTGAAGGTGAGTCAGGGAATTTGTCTTAGATATTCAAAAAGGGTCCCATACATCTCTCATCTCTCATACATATGTTTATAAACATATAATTTATCATATACAATTTTTTTATACTGACTATATAAAAATTTATTTCAATGATTTATAATATTATAAAATGTATATATTCTATATTGTATTTATAATATTTTATATTAAAATATTAATACTTTATATTTTTTCTTCAATTCTTATGAATATTTACAGCAGTTTTCTCTTTAACAAATAATTGTCTTTAAAGAACCACTTCTTTAAAGCTCTTACTGCTAATTACAGTAAAAAATATTGAAAAATTACATATATATATATATATATATATATATTCTCAAAAATATTTAAAAGTATTTTAGTTAAAGAGGACAATGATCTGTACTTAAGATAAAACTAAACTACAGCAGTAGGGTGTGTGTTTGTGTGTGTGTGTGTGTGTGTGTGTGTGTGTGTGTGTGTGTGTGTGTGTGTGTGTGTGTGTCTCTGCAGAACTTGTGTTAGCAAACATGATTTCTCGTGAGACATTAGTTCTGTGTGTTTGTCCTCTGGGAAGAGTTGTGTGTCACTCTGTGTTCTGTGTCTCTTTACTGATGAGACAGTTAACAAAAACATTGTCAACATTCATCTAGACATGGGACCATCCATCCATCCATTCATCCGTTTAAACATCCATCCATCAGTCCCTAAAGCCGTTCCATCATTAACCATAAGATCATTCCTCAGTCCGGTTTTGAAGCAGTAGTTATTAATCTCTCCCTGCTCTGTCTATATCTTACGGTAAGCTGAGGTGATCGTCATAGTGACCACATTCCCAGGTGAGAAGTGGTAACTCCCCTGACCTGCTGTCCCTCTGCACTTCACCACTAACTCCAACATGCGCTCTTGAGAAGTCTGAAGAGTCATGTTCTGCTGAAATCTAGCGAGCGTCAGTGGAATGCCATGGCACATGAAGTGATTAGATCGCAGTAATGCATGCCTTTGGGGATAAAATTCGGCCTTGACTGGGGATGTTCACAAAAGTTGGCTAATTCTAACGAAATCTCCCTTTGGAGCCATTCTATTTTTAATTTTTCAAACAGTTCATAAATTACATAAATATTGGTTTGAATATTATTGTTTTATAGATTTAATTTCACATAAGGGTTCTAATCTATGGTATGTAAGTAAAGGTGTGTGTGTTGTGTGTACAGTATGACGGGCCAGTCGGCTGCTGAGGGATCTCCCTGCTCTCGTCGTCTCTCTGTGCAAACTCAAGAGGACGGGCAGGACCGAGCAGAGAGTGTGCTTAGCAGGTCAGTGACTCTGTGTGTGTCTGTAGACTTGTTTTTCCATCGCTGCAATGACCATGTTAAACCATTGTGGTGACCTATCTTGTGCTCCCCATGAAGGAAGTGTCATACTGGGACAAAACAAGTTTATTTTATGTTTTAAAAATATAATTTTTTTTTGTTTTTTACCTTATCAGTGCTCTATCAGCAGCGTCGTAGATATGCTGTCATTTACCTCAGAATTTAATTGTTTGTATTGTTTGTATGCTAACCTTTAAACCACTTTACAATAAATAAACTTTACAAATTCTATACAATTATATCATTTAACCATGTGACATAACTGAATATTGAATATTTACATAACTAATTAATTCATGACTAATTCCTGTGATGTAACAAAACACTATTGTTCGTAACTTTGGGGTCAGTAAGATGTTTTTTTTTTATCTTATGGTTTTTTTAATCAGCATGGATAGTAAGCATTACATTCATCAGAAGTGATCATAAAGACATTTTTAATGTTACAAATGATTTCTACTTCAAATAAATGCTGTCAGTTTGAGTGTTCCAGTCATTAAAGAATCCTGAAAAAAATGGTTTCCACAAAAATATTAAGCAGCACAACTGTTATCAACACTGATAATAATAAAACATGTTTCTTGAGCATATAATCAGGATATTAGAATGATTATATGAAATGAGATTTTAAAATAGTATAAATTGGTTATTTTAAATTGTAATAATATTTCACAATATTACTGCATTTACTGTATTTTTAAACTGAGACTTATTTTAAAAAACTTTAAAAATCTTATTGACCCCAAACTTTTAATTGGTAGTGTACATTACCAGTGACCGTGATTTCACCAAGTACAGTAGGAACAACATTCTAATTAACCAATCAGAATGGAAGGATAACTTTTCAGGAAATATCTGTTTTAGGCTTACGATCAGGGTTAGGTGCTTCTACACCCTTGTTAATTAGCTATCATTTCACACTGATTTTAGGAATAAATTATGGGTAGGGTTAGGTTTAGGGGTAGGGATTGGGTTTAGTCTATATTTTTGCACAGTAATATTGATCCATATTGGACCATGTCTTACACAGTGACCATACATTACCACTGTTGTTTTACTGACTTTGAATAATATTAAAATAATTTAGCCACACATGATGTCAATATAGCTTATATCATATTTAGCACAAAATATTTGATTGGAGTTCACCATGATAATAAAAAAAATGACAACGTGTATGTGATTCCTCAGTATATTGCAAAGAAACTGTAAATACATTTCTTGCTCATATGTTCTGTCTCCATCCTTTCGTTACTCTCTCAGGTCTCAGTCTGTGTGTGATGACACCTCGTCTGAGCTGCAGCGAGTAGCTGCCTTAGAGCATCAGGATGCACCGTCCAGAAACTCTTTTAGGGGAAGAGGAGCCCTGTTCAGGTTCAGGATCTATACAAACATGTGCGTACATATTCGCACATGTGCCACAGCAAGTCTGGATAACAGCTTTCTCTCTTGTGTTGCCAGGTTGGTGAGTCTGGTGGTGATTCTGAGAGACTGGGCACACCGGAGTCTTATAGAGGAGGAGGAGAGACCTGATTCCTTCTTGGAAAGATTCCGGGGACCCGAAGTACGAGCTCCACCCAGTCGAACGAGCAACAACCAACCGGATGCCAATGGAAACACTAAAGGAAACACAAAGTAATATTAGAGTTGTGACACAGATACACTTTATGAATTTGTCTTTCAAAAATGAAATGACAAATGGACATAAAATCAACTAACGTACATATAGACAGAATAAATCTGTTAATTATGTTACAAATTTGTGTTGTTTCACAGGAAGCAAGAGACATTTATAGTTTCTCCCTCTGATGATATTTACTACTACTGGCTGTTGTTCATTGCCGCTGCTGTGCTTTATAATTGGGTACTGCTTGTGGCAAGGTGCGACTTTTCACCTAGTCTTTCTCTTTTTCATATTCATCATTACCCTTTGTTAATTTGCACCTAATAAACCATAAAGAGAGCACAGTCCCCTGTGTTGCATGTTTGTTTTCTGGCATGACTAATTGCTACAGCGTTGCAAGGCTCTTTCGTTATGCCTGTCAGTTTTACACAAACAGAACAGCCCTCTGAGACCCCTGCTTGTCTAACTGTACAGATGTTTGTATGTTCTGGTTATCTATATACAGTAGTTATGATTCTCATGTTCTTTCTCTTTCTTCCTCTGTGTGTATAGAGCCTGTTTTGATCAGATGCAGACTGAGAATCTTATTGTCTGGCTGGTGTTTGACTATTTGTGTGATGCTGTCTACATACTGGATTCATGTATGCGGCTAAGGACGGGTATATACAGTATATGTACACTACACACATACATTCTGTCAGATTCTGTTCCTGTCTTGAGTTTTCCTCCCCCACGTGCTCCGTGTTTA
Source organism: Cyprinus carpio (assembly GCF_018340385.1). NCBI lineage: Eukaryota > Metazoa > Chordata > Actinopteri > Cypriniformes > Cyprinidae > Cyprinus > Cyprinus carpio. The sequence continues at coordinate 13,866,638 of NC_056576.1, forward strand.
TTATTATGCCTTTAGTTGGTCCTTCCAGTTCCTGTCCTTATTATTATCATTTGTTCAAGGTGTTCCCCATTGATTGATCCCAGGTGTGTCCCATTATTTCCTTTCTTACTTTAGCCCTGTGGTTTTTCCTGTTTGTGTGTCCGGTATTGAACGCCAATCCCATGTCATTTTCCTTGATGTTAATAAAGTCTGTGATAATACTGGAATCTCCATCATCTCAAACCTCATATCATCCCAATAAGATTAATTCAGTGCCTTCACCCATTACAGAAACATTATTTACGGAATCATGTTTAATATTGTCATTGCAAAATCTTGTATTGCATTTGACAGAAAATGTAATGAATTGCATTTATATATTTTATCAGTTAATGCATTCACTGGGAATTGAACCCATAACACTGGTGTCGCCAACGCCATGCTTGACAGTATGAGCTACAGGAATGGTTCGTGGATAGCAAGGAAAAATCAGTGCTGAATAAATAAAATGCAGCTAACCATATTAGTTGCATCCTGCAATTTATTTTGTATAAGTTCACCAGTCAAATTAATTGTTGCTAACAGTAGTAAAATATTTGGCTCAGTGTTTGTTTCATGAAATCACACTACTGATATGTTTTATGCAATTACGAAGTATTCAGGCAAAGTCATGTTAAAAAATTAACATGTTGTTGGGTTAATTCATGTTTATTTAAAGATTCATCCTAAGGACATTTTTGTTTATTTTTGTACAATAAACAATTCTTGCCGTGTCCAGGTTGAAAATTCCATGATAATTTATTGAACATATTGTCAATTGTTTACACTGACTCAAACAACATTTGGTCATTCAGCATCTTGGAAGCAGAACATTGTGTTATTGAATGAATTGCCTCTTATAAAGCATTTTGTTCCCTCCCAGGTTACCTGGAGCAAGGACTTCTGGTGAAGGACCTTGCAAAACTCAGAGACACCTACATTCACACTTTTCAGTTCAAACTGGATGTTATCTCCATCCTCCCTACAGACCTGGTGTACATTATCATGGGCATCAACACACCACAGCTACGCTTCAACCGCCTCCTGCGCTTCTCTCGTATGTTTGAGTTCTTTAATCGGACAGAGACAAGAACCAACTACCCAAACATCTTCCGCATCTGGAACTTGATTCTCTACATTCTGGTTATTATCCACTGGAATGCCTGCATCTACTATGCCATCTCGAAGTCTCTAGGTTTTGGTACAGATCAGTGGGTTTATCCCAACATCTCATCCACAGTGGAAGGAGCTCTGAGGCGGAGCTACATATACTGCTTCTACTGGTCCACACTGACACTGACCACAATTGGTGAGATGCCACCACCGGTACGGGATGAGGAATATGTGTTTGTGGTGTTTGATTTTCTTGTTGGAGTCCTGATTTTTGCCACCATTGTTGGTAATGTGGGTTCCATGATTTCCAATATGAACGCCACAAGGGCAGAGTTCCAGGCACGGATTGATGCTGTTAAACATTACATGCATTTCCGCAAAGTCAGTCGCCATCTAGAGACACGTGTAATCAAATGGTTTGACTACCTGTGGACAAATCAGAAAGCGGTGGATGAACAGGAAGTCTTAAAAAATCTTCCTGACAAGCTACGTGCAGAAATTGCTATCAATGTTCATTTATCTACTCTGAAGAAAGTTCGCATCTTTCAAGATTGTGAGGCTGGGCTGTTAGTAGAACTGGTTTTAAAACTACGTCCCCAAGTGTACAGTCCTGGTGACTACATCTGCCGAAAAGGAGACATTGGAAAAGAGATGTACATCATTAAAGAGGGAAAATTAGCAGTTGTTGCTGATGATGGAGTGACACAGTTTGCATTGCTAACAGCTGGGGGTTGCTTTGGCGAGATTAGCATTCTTAACATTCAGGGTAGTAAAATGGGAAACCGCCGGACGGCTAACATTCGCAGCATAGGCTACTCTGACCTCTTCTGCCTTTCAAAGGATGACCTTATGGAGGCTGTAACTGAATACCCAGATGCACAGAAGGTTCTGGAAGAGCGTGGAAGGGAGATTCTAAGGAAGCAGGGGCTTCTGGATGAAAGCACCCCACAGGGAGGGCTCGTCATGGATACCGATGAGAAGGTTGAACGTCTGGAGAGCTCACTGGATGTTCTACAAGCACGATTTGCACGGTTGCTTGGGGAGTTCACAGTGACTCAAAGCAGACTGAAACAAAGAATCACAGCGCTTGAGAGACAGCTGTGTCATACAGGCCTTGGGCTTGTTTCAGATCAAGAGATGGACTTTGAGAGTAATGGTAACACACCACGAGCCAACTCAACTACATAGATGTGTGCATCTGCATCAGATTTTGTGCCTCTATGTCACAGGATTATTAAGTGTTTAGCTGCACACTAATTCAAATTTACAGACATTTGCTTCTTCAAACACGTTCCAACAGCCTCCAGCTTTTAGAATGATTTTAGACTTGGTTTTTCCAAGTATTGTCTTTAATGGACTTTTTAAAAGGAAGATATTTAATTTTCTTTAAATAAAAATGAGGGTGTGAGGGATACTGGATTCCTTCAATATATACAATCAGTGTTGTTATTGTTAACCAAAATTATTTAAAATTATTTTCATTAATTAAAATGAAGCTGAAAAAATTCATCCATCCATTCTCCAAACTGTTATATGTAGGGTATTAAATATAATAAACTTAAACTTTATTACATCCTTTTTTGTATATTTATTATATGCATGTTTTGTTTGAAAAGTTTAATTTTTTTTAACTGTCTGTTAAGAGAATTTTTTAATATTAACAAATTGTTTTCTTTTGTGAAAAATTAAATATGGCTTCCATTGTGAAAGGTCCATACCCAAGATAAATGCTGTTGACATGTCAAAATATGTATTGATAAACTGTCCTTGTAACATGTTGGGTTCACAGTAACTTTCATTCGTTTTTTGCATGTACACATAAATACAGAAAAATAACAAAATGTATATTCTTTATAATTACTGTGATAAGAATATAAAACCTGTTTGCAGCTCGCACATCTCCATGCTCAAATAAAGTGGTTGTGTCTTTAAAAGGGATACAGCTAAGGCCGGAAAGTAACAATAAATTAAATTAGCTACCAATTCGACTGTGTTTTATTGTCTACACAATCCAGTGAAAAAAAAAATGTTTGTCTTGGTAATTGAAATCTGATCATTTGCTTTGCTCTGGAATGTTCCTTCACTGATGACATCAGTTTGACAGCTTGGGCAGAATATGCCCAATGGGATTCTAGACACAGTCCCCTCACACCTCCTCCAAGCAATCTCTCCTACACTTTTACCAGCACTAACACACATCATCAACACATCTCTCCTCACTGGCACCTTCCTCACTGCATTCAAGCAGGCTCAGGTAACCCCACTGCTCAAAAAACCTACATTAAACACTTCACTTACAGATAGCTACAGACCTGTCTCTCTCCTTCCATTCATAGCGAAAGCCCTCGAAAGAGTTGTTTTCAACCAGATATCATTGTTTCTTTCTCAAAACAACAAACTGGACGCTAACCAGTCAGGTTTCAGTAGTGGCCATTCAACTGTGACTGCGCTACTATCAGTCACAGAAGCCCTGCGGATTGCAAAAGCTAATTCCAAATCATCCGTTCTTATTCTGCTGGATCTATCTGCTGCTTTTGACACTGTGAAAAATCAGATCTTTTTCTTTGCCCTCTCATCACTGGGCATCACAGGGATTCCAGTTCACTGGTTTGAATCCTATCTCATTGGTAGGTCTTTCAGGGTGGCTTGGGGAGGGGAGGTATCCAAAGCACATCAGCTTGTCACTGGGGTTCCTCAGGGATCAGTTCTTGGACCCCTCCTCTTCTCCATATATACAACATCACTGGTTTCCATCATATGTGTCAGATGACACACAGCTCTATCTTTCATTTCAACCAGATGATCCACCGATAGCTGCACAGATCTCAGGCTGCCTGGCGGACATCTCGGCATGGATGAAAGAATATCACCTACAGCTCAACCTGGCAAAGACTGAGCTTCTTGTCTTCCCTGCCACTCCAACTCTACAGTATGATTTATCCATCCAGCTAGGCTCTTCTACAATTACCCCATCAACTTCGGTCAGAAATCTTGGTGTAACCTTTGATGACCAGCTGACCTACAAAGACCACATTGCAAAGACTGCTCGATCTTGCAGGTTTGCATTGCACATCATCAGAAAGATCAGGCCCTTTCTAACAGAGCATGCTGCACAACTTCTTGTCCAGGCCCTTGTAATTTCTAGGCTGGACTAATGCTATGCTCTTCTGACTGGACATCCATCAAGCACAATCAAACCTCTACAAATGATTCAGAATGCAGTGGCACGACTGGTCTTCAACAAGCCCAAAAGAGCCCATGTTACACCTCTCTTTATCTCCTTGCACTGGCTACTGGTTGCGGCTCGCATCAAGTTCAAGACATTGATGCTTGCATATAGAACAGCCTCAGGCTCAGCACCCACCTACTTCCACTCACTATTACGAATCTACATCCCATCCAGAAGTCTGAGATCCGCTAGTGAGCGACGCCTCGTGGTACCATCACAGAAAGGCTCAAAATCACTTTCCAGAACATTCTCATTTACCATTCCTGGCTGGTGGAATGATCTTCCCACCCCTATCCGGAATGCTGAATCCCTGACAATTTTCAAGCGACAGTTGAAAACTCATCTCTTTCAAAACTACTTGGCTTTAAAGTAAAAAAAAAAAGAAATCTTTCTCTTTATTTATTCCTCCTCTTTCTAGCTTGTACTTATTTGAACAATGTCTAAGACTTGGTATTACAAGCACTTCCTGTGTTTGTTTGCCTCTTTAAGAAGAATTGCTTTATGTATCCCCCAATTGTAAGTCGCTTTGGATAAAAGCGTCTGCAAAATGACTAAATGTAAATGTAAATATGCTTAACCACGCCCCTCCAACCCTTAGTTTGCTGCTAGTCAGGGAAGAGAGGAGGAGTGCAAAAATAAAACCCCGCCCTCTATTCAATAATAGAGACAAAAGCTGGTATATGACAAGGTGTACAGTAAACAAGCTAAAAAAACTTATAGAACTACGTTTTTATAAGCTGTGAAAATAATTTCACTTACCTGGCCTATCACTTGAAGCAAACATCCATCCCTTCTTAAAAGTCTGTGTTAAAAGAGAGCTGCCTGTTGTGCCAATTAATTAAGCCGACTGCTGTAGCCTATATCCAGCTTAGGTGTGTTCTCCTTTTTTTTAAATTTGTATATATACTGTTTGAATGACAGCTTGGTAAATCTTTTGGTGATGAAATATTCAATATCGCTACACTAAACGCTCGACGTAGTTCTGGGTTTTTAAGCTTGTTTACTGTACACCTTGTCACATAGCAGCTTTTAGGCATTGCTCTTTTTTCGTTATAAGTCAGAAATGTCAAGGAGGCAGCTTCCCACAATAGAAAGTCAATGGAGAGCGTTTGAGCAGTGTTGCCAAGTCTGAGGTTTTCCCGTGGAATTGGGCTACTTTAACACTGTTGCCGCGGGTTGAAGCGACCCCAATAACGTGATATTTAGCCCCTGGAATGCAAATTTTACTGTACCCTCCAGAATGTGATTTTTACCGCGGGACCCCCCTCGAAATGCAATTGGGCTAGTTTTGGGCTAGTTTCCAGCTTTCTCTGATGTCACGCTGATATATGGCAAAAATCTCTAGCGACAGCGAGTCGGCCATGCAGTCGAGCGCAGTTGCTATCCCCGAGCTGCGCTGACCAAAAGCATGATGGGAAACGACTCACTGACGACACAGCTGAATGCTGATTGGTTCAAACAACGGTGATGTTGCGTTCTCTTCTAAAAGGTTTTATTTATTTATTTATTTATTTATTTATTTTTAAATCTGATATCATGTGATTATGTGTTTAAATTATGCATGAATATTACCATTTTTGTGTGAATTTCTGTTTTTTCAGCTTCGTCATTACAATGAAATAAAGTGGGCAGCAGCTTCTGGTTCACGCGGAATTTAACCCTACAATAATGTAAATACAGTAATTCCTGTTGATCAGCGTGACAAAAATTACGCAATATCGATTTGATCTAGCTTTAACCAAGTAAAGCGTATATGTTTTCCAGCAGCAGTCGTTTCTTCGGTTATGACGACATACGATGAAGTAATGACGCCATCATTTTACGTCAGTCACGGACAGGACGCAGTTTCCGGTGCGCCATTTTAAGCAAGTTCCACTGGGAAGATGGCGGGTGAAACTGGTTGAGTTACTGCGGTTTACCAAATATGAGTTTTATGTCAATAAACGAAACACGTCGCTGCTGTTGATTGTGCAGAAAGCTCGGCGGTGTGTCGAAGTGCCGCGCGAGGAGGAGATGTCTGCCGAGGTCCTCAGGTGAGGAGTCCTGTTTTTTTCTTTGCCACTACTAACGGTCAAGCTGTGGAGTTTGTTAATATTTATCGACAATACATCTTTTAAATCTAGTCGCTGTTGGAATTAAATCCATGCTTAATCTTTCGTATCTAAAGTAATGTTAGGTTTTGCGTTTTGACTTTACAGTTTATTACTTTATCAGTAACGTCCCAGCTAAACAAAGACCCTGTGCTGAACTCATGAAAAGATTCATGAACACTGTTTGATTCATAATAAATATAAGACCCACATTCCTATCAGACTGAAGCCTCAGTGTGCGTCATTCTATAAGAGCCCTCTGTGCTTTTGTATGTAGTCTGGTTTTGTAGGTGTATAAAAGGCTTTTCAGTGTTTTTAATGCATCTTGAGGGATTACAGTAGGAGGCATTTGTCATGGAAATGAATTGTGTCTTGTTTTTGCAGACCTGGGCCGGTTGCCGGCGGAGGCAGTAAGCTGGGTGAGCTGATCGGGAAGCTCCATGAGTACTTGGCAGCAGCCACGGAAGACAGGACTGAACCTACTTTACCCGGACACTGGAATGGTGAGTACAGTATGGAAGAGAAATTAGTAGTTACAGTCACATCAGTAATGGAACCAAAAATAGGCTCATTAATGGAATGGTTCTAGTTTCATTTCTGTTATTTCTCATTTACAGGAACCACAGCCAAAGAATACTTGGAGCAGCAGGCTCACGCCCAGGTAGAGATTGTTTAGAGTGCAGCAGGGATGATGTCTTATGATATTTTTTGTAGTTCAACCCAGAAGTTAGCATCACCTGGTTCCTTTGATAAAAAGCCATTTTTTTTTCCACTGGGTTTTGATTAAAAACTGCATAAAAATAAGCTCTGTGACCAACAAAATCTTTCGCTCGTCAAGATAAACTTCACAAATTAACAACTTTTATCAAAATTGAAGCCGAAGCAAAAAAAAAAAAAAAAAAAAAAAATTAAATAGGCTATAAATGAATTACACCATGGTTGCATGACTTTAACGCAGGGTTCGTACAAGGTGCTTAAAGTGCTTGAAATACTTGAATTTTTGAAATTTAAGTCCTGGAAAACCCTTGAAAACAGCCATATTTATGAAAAGGTACTTGAAAAATACTTGAATGTTTAAAAGGCAGTATATATAACAGTGTTTCCCGCAGCCTTACAGTCTATTTGTGGCAGCACTCCCTCGCCCCCATATATACTTATATATGCAAATTCATTTTCTGCCAGCAGGAGTCGCTTTAAGAGCGGGAGAGATAGAGGTTTCTCCGATAACGGCTGTAAAGCAGCGCTGAGCTCACAAACGCTGCTTTATCAAGCATTACATGCAAATGAAATGTAAATGAAATCAAACATTTTCTAAATACAGTCGGTTTCCTTCTGAAATACAGTGATATAAAAACAAAACACACAAAAAAAAATTCACACACTGTATTTTGATTTTGAAATGTGCAGTACTCATGTTTATTCAATGACGTCAAAGCCTTTTGGTAAATGTATTTGTGGCGGTCAGTTTTGATATTGTGGTGGCCCGCCACAAATAAATCAATGTGTGGGAAACCCTGTATAAAATTAGTGTTAATTTTTGTTTTCGATAAAAACAGTCTTTTTTTCTCGCAACATGAACGATGCAGCGCTTTTTGCAGCACACGAGATCTCGCGATATTACTCCTGGAGGTGAAAAGGGGTCTCGCGATATCAGTAGAAAGTTGGTAGTGCTTGCATCATATTGTTCTCTCTTTTATTGCACGTGCTGTTTGTTTAGGTTTCATTTGGGATCGCAAATAAAGTCTGAGGTGCTTTGAGTTGCACTGTTATCATTTACAAGCTTGGAGCGCATCTCCATCTCAGCCGCTCGGGACACAAACTCTTCCTCTGTTTAACGTTCCTCTGGGAAAACAGTGTGTACTATCTCTCTAGATTTATATTGTAAATCATTTATAAAACTATGCAAACACAGGAGAATACATCAACATATTTCTATTAAGCCATATGTGATTTGTACATTGTGACTTCAAAATAAAAGTTTAAACCCTCGCTTTGAGTTTGAATGTGGGCAAATATTAAAATTACATGGATTTAATCGTTGCTAAATCACACTTTAAAGTGAAACATCGCCAGGCCGTTGGCGCCCTCTGCAGGTATTTGTTATAATACATAATGTACTAAAGTAGGTTGTTCATATTATTTATAGTCATATTACATATTTTAACAGTGATGTTCAATAAACCCATGTTATTATTTGGTCTAGACACTTTATTTGAGCCAACTATTATTGTCTCATCGTTAGTTTAATATATATAAATGTAGTCAATGTGGTGCATGTTTTCATATTGGTATATTTTTATTAATTATAAATATTGTTTTTCTCTTTTGTCTATTTTTATTAGTAGATAATTTGATTTATTAGGTATTGGTTAGTTACAGCTCTAGATTAGTTGAATGTTTCAAAATACAATTACATTGTTTTGAATTTTGTGATTAAAAGACAAATATTTTGTCATTGAAAATTTCTTAAAACAGTATTAGAATATTGTCTCATTCTAGTGAACTAAGTATCTGGATTTTGTTTCATCTTGTGAGCTAAGTGTATTGTCACACCCCTAGTGTCTGATTATATAGCTCATAATTTTCTAAGTGTATGATGAAGCTTTTACTCTTCAGGTCAATCATATATTCATAAAAAAAATCACTTTGAATAAGGAAAGCGATAACTTTGCCATAGTGTCTTTTCAAGTTGCCACAGACATTGCATGCTTTGCATGTGCTGCACTTTATTTGTACCATTTTGTTTTATTAGTTTATTTATTAGAATTTAAAAGATTATGACGATATTGTGATCTCTGATTTTTGTCCTTGAAAATGAAAAAATTGTGCTTGAAAAGTCCTTGAAAGTCCTGGAATTTCATTTTGCAGTTTCTGTACGAACCCTGTAAACGTTACCACTACTAAGCTTCTGACCACTCCTTTAGTATTTATTTAAAAATGTAAAAGTTGAAAAGTTTGGAAAGCTGATAATAGTTTGTAAGAACATGAGTATAAACCCATTAAGGCTGTAAAAGTGGGCTAGTGAGTAGATGGTGTTTCTGTTAGGCGTGATGCCGTTTAATGTACCTGACAACTTATGTAGTCCCATTTAGTGACTGCCTTTTTCAAGTTATGTAAAGTCTATAAAAATGGCAAGTGGCGAATTACTGATCTATTTTATGTTGTTGAATAGAACATGACAATATCTTGTGATATGCTTATGTTAACCACAAACATAATTTCAAGTGTTTAACCAAAAACCCCACTGAGTTCAAGACGATGGACCTGGAAGTTATACAATGGGTTGTAGGACTAATTCCTGTTGCACTCTGTTGCATAGATTAATAAGAACTTTAATTGTAATTATCATTTTATATGGCTGAAATTAATAAAAAAAAATTTTTTTGCTCTATTGATCAGATTTTGAGGGATTTGTTTGTTTAAAATGCTTTGTCTATTCATTTCAGTCCAGTGGCCTCTCAGAAGTGGGAATGTTGTCGTCATCTCGTTCGAGAAGGTTTGACTCAAATAATGATGAGATGGATCTGGAAACCCTTTGTGTGCTGACAGAATGAACTCATTTGTAAATTGTTACTTTTACAGGAAACCGGCTGTTGTCACCAAACACAGCGGGATGAACGAGTCCGACGCTTCGTCTGAGAGTGGAGCAGAAGATGGGATGTCTGTCCACTCCAGCGACCCAGACACCAACTTCCTACCCAAAGGTGCCACTACCATAATTTTATTAATTTGACTGATTCAGATGATCATGCCCATGTGATGAAGTTTTTATGCTATGTTTTCTGTTATCGAATACATTAAGGGATTACAAATTGTTTTTGAACTCCATTATTATCTGACATAGGAACTGTGTTTGTGCTGCCGGAGCCGGTCGGTAATGAAGCACGTGATGATTTCCGTGGTCCAGAATTCCGCAGCAGACGCATTTACAAGCAGCACAGGGACGGTGGCGACAGACGCAGAGGTAAAAGATGAGCATAAAGTTGAACTTTGATTAGAGCTGGTTGATATTATATATTGTGGTGATGATATAATGTGTATTGATTGTGATGCCAAAGCATGCACAGAAAAGCCCTCTCAGACAGCATGTGATCCTAAATTCAGTTCTCATTTGTGGCTTATTATTATGGTCAGATACACACAGAATAATGTCTAAATGCCTGTCTTGGCAAGAATTCACAGAAACAGTCTGTTGTGTCTTAGGCGAACATAAACAGTTGTAAAAGATTTTGTATGAGATCCATGCATTAAGTCTAATATACCTGCTGCTCTCTGTGTGTGTCAATCTAACAACAAAAGACAAAAAGACAATCACTCAGTGCTCTTGACTGAATAACTTTAGTGGCTTTCTTTGATAAGGATCGATGTGTATTTCAATCTTTATGAAATAAATCTGCTTGATTTTGGTCTAATTGGCCACCCCTATCTTTGATTAAAATGTCCCTTTATTAAATTCAAATTTCTAACTGATGATGATGCTTTTATTAATTCTAAAAAAAAAATTAATGGCCACCTCACATCCCGTCTGAGATGTTCCCCCAAGCACCCAATCGTAAAAGTTTGTATGAAGAATGAAACAAAGAATTCAGTATCCAGAAAGGGCTTATCAGCTAACCTTGAAATTTCGTCACCCAATCTTATACAGAATATTTTTTCTCACAATAGAGAATTCAGAAAGTCTGAGTATCTCCATTAACAGCAGTGTGTAACCTTTACGTTGCAGATGAAGTGTGTGTAATAACACTTTTAGCTGTGTGTGTCAAGGTATAGGGGTACTCATTTGTGTTTGTGTGTGTTAGGAGGATATGAGTTGGAGAGGGTAAACTGCACAGCGTGTGGTCAGCAGGTGAATCATTTCCAGCGTGACTCAGTCTACAGGCACCCTATGCTCAAAGTCCTCATCTGCAAGGTATGTATATGTTAGTCTGTGCATGAATGTGTGTTTGTGTATGTAAATGTAAAGTAGAAGAAACCAAAAAGGAGAGTTTTTCATGGCTGCTTGTTTTTTTTTGTTTTTTTTGCATGTTTGATTGACAAGTAGCTAATCCTTCTGCAGAGTTTTATATGGATCTGTTTGCTTTCTTGTAGAGTTGTTTTAAGTATTATATGAGTGATGACATCAGCAAAGATTCAGAGGGGATGGACGAGCAATGCAGGTAAATGGATTGGATGATATATATAAACAGAATTTCTCGAGCAATTTTTGAAGGGGACAAAAATAATACAGCCAAAATTGTAATTGTAAGGATAGATAAGTGTACATAGCATGAAGACCGTGTTTAAATATGAGTTAGGCTCATAGGTTCACCATGCGGTAATATTAAATTATTTTGCATCCTCCACATAGTATTTTAGGTTTCGTCTGGGATTGAGGATGTCTCTTATTTATATATTTAACCGCAGTAAGCCCACATATGCCACTTAACATCATATTGAGTAAAATCCAACACATCAGTAGATCTATAATATTAGCCTAATATCTAGGGATGTAATGATTCACTCAACTCACGATTCGATTCACGATTTTGATTTCACAATTCAAATTTCTCATGATTTGTTTTAACAAAATGGGATTTAAGACATTATACAGTAAATAAAAAGGTATCGTTTTATTAGGCTATTGCTGCACATTTCTTTGTGATACTGAACTATAATAAAACTAAATTGAAATTTTAAAACAAACCCCAAATCAAACAAGTAAGTTACACAAAAAAATAAATCTCTTAACATGTACAAACTGAGGCTTTGTCTGTGCTCTTTTTTTATTTAAAATGAGAGGCAACCACTGGATTTGTATCATGATCCAAACAAAGATGCAGCATACATGAAGTATGAGTAGTTTTTAATCGAAATTAGACTGTATAACTTTAAAATTTGAAGCAAAAACAGAATGGTCTGACTTGAGTTTTGTGAAACTATACTACCAAAAACATATCTGAACGAAACCGCAGACGAGCTGAATGAGACGCAGATTCACTTTCTGACAGCAGGTGGCACTTATGTTCATGGGTTATAGATGTTTTCATGGGTTAGCTGTTTAAACAAAGCAGAGCTGCTTATGAACACTAATATGCATTGTTCAGAGGCAAGATGAAAAGAAAATATCACTTAAACTCTTCTAAAAATAGTCAGTTCCCCTCAAAGATACATTCATGTAAACTCCTCCAATTGTATCGATTTGTTTGGCATCTCAGCCAATTTGAATAGTCACATATTTTAATCGATTTTCAACCGGCTCACGGTTAATTGTTAAATCCCCACTAATATGAGTTCACACACAGGCTTATCACCATGTTAGTTGTGGTGGGTGACTAACTACAAGCTATTTAACAAGCTACCAAGCAAGCTAGGTAACCTTATAATCACTCGTGGAAAAATACATCGGATATCATAATTTTTTTTTTCTTTTTTGTCATGACTAGTTTATTAATGATCCAGCATAATCTGTATTAAAGAGTAAGAATCACTTCGTCCGATTTTTAAAGTGAATAAAATAGCCTTGGCAGCCTACTTACACATAAATACTGAAGCACTTTGTTCTCTCTCTTCTCTGTGTCGGTGAGGTAAATGGGGAAAGCAGGCAGTGGACCAAACCACTGTGAGGCAAGGGAGGGGGACTCAAAACTTTATAAACATAAAATGCTTTTCTTTTTCTTTTTTTATACTACTTACAAAATTATTTTAAGTATATGTCATTATATTATTTACAATACACGGAGTGGTTTTTAATGATATTATATTTAGGGGATGGGACAACCCTCAGGTCCCTCCCACAATTTACACTCCTGTGTATGTATGTATAAATTTCAGTGTGGTTAATGTATAAATGGTGTCCATTACATACAAAGGATGTATTTGAAAGAGTGTTTTTTTTTTTTTTTTTAGGTTGAGCCACTTTTCTTACTTTTGTCTAGAGAGAATTTTGATTTTATTTTATAAAATAAAATAAAAATATAAAAAATATATTTTTTTTAGATTAGACTGTGCCGTGACCAAACTAGTGTGTGCAGGTGAATATCACAAAGAAATGTTTGATTTATAAAATTATGAATTTATATATTGCGCCTTAATTTTTTTCTTAGTCAACATTAACTAAATTCAATGTCATAAATGCCACCATGTATAGTTGGTTGATTCTTTTTTCTTTTTAAACGAATATGCTTTACAAATGAAATAAAAAATCGAATGTAATCATAATTAAAACGCCATGTTAAAAAAAATAGGATCTTAAAATAGGCATTGTTTTCTCTTTGCTAAATATTTTTTCGTTTTAATTTTTGGGAGAAATTAAATTTTTAAACAGTTTACAAGAGATTCACTGCTGAAAAAGTCTAAAAGTCACTGAGCAGATCATGGATACATATTGGTGGAATATTGTGTGGTGTCTTCTCACTGTCGATAGGGTCTACTTTGTATCCGCTTTTTTGGTGGTCTGTAAAGTGTGTGCTCTAATTCTCTGTTTATTCAGGTGGTGTGCAGAGGGAGGCAGTCTGATTGGCTGTGATTACTGCAGTAATGCTTTCTGTAAGAAGTGTGTTCTGCGTAACCTGGGGAGGAAGGAGCTGTCCACCATCCTGGAGGAGGAGAGGAAGTGGTACTGTTATGTGTGCAGTCCTGAGCCATTGGTGGAGCTGGTTTTGGCCTGTGATTCGGTTCTAGAGAGCTTAGAGCAGGCTCAGAAACGAGCCTCCCGTACTGAGCCAAACTCTGTCCGGGGGAGGGCTAATAAAGGTGGTCGTGGTGTGGCCTATATGATGGGGACAGGAGGTGGATCGGTGCCCTCTGCAGGCCTTTACCAGCGAATGCAGCGCTTTGTAGATGTTACCACATCTCTGAGCCATTCCTTCAAGGCAGTCGTTCAAAGTGAAAGAGAGGAACAAGGAACCCAAGAAGAGAGAATTGGGCAGCTAAGGATATTCCGCACTGTGCTGGATGATCTGCAAGCTGCCAACAGTGCATTACAGGTAATTTCAGTCTAAAACCACATTTCACCAGTTAAGCTTTAAGAATGATGAGTGGTTTAACTGTAAAATTAAAATTATGTCATTAATGACTCACCCTCATGTCGTTTCAAACCCGTAAGACCTCCGTTCATCTTCGGAACACAGTTTAAGATATTTTAGATTTAGTCCGAGAGCTTTCTGTCCCTCCATTAAAAAAATTATGTACGGTATAATGTCCATGTCCAGAAAGGTAATAAAAACATCATCAAAGTAGTCCATGTGACATCAGAGGGTCAGTTAGAATTTATTGAAGCATCGAAAATACATTTTGGTCCAAAAATAACAAAAATTACGACTTTATTCAGCATTGACTTCTCTTCCGGGTCTGTTGTAAGTGCGACTGCTGTGACAGTTTATGTACAATGCTGCTGAAGTGTTATCTTTGTTATTGGGTGCACCAGAAAACACGTCAGCAGCGTCATACGTCAGCAGCGTCGTGAACGCACTCACAACAAACCCGGAAGAGAAGACAATGCTGAATTAATCATTTTAAATGCTAGAAAAATTAATTTAGGCAGCTTAACATTACAATGTACATTATGATAAATAGTTATTCATTTTGAGATTTGGTAAAGATTGCATTTAAAAGTGTTATTAAATTATATATCATTTACTTCAACTGAATGTAGATAATAAAGTGTAAAAATAGGAAAATGAGCCTGCACAATGAAATATATAATATAATAAATAAAATAACTAATATAATTAATAAATATATGTATATGTAATATATATCTTTTTATATAATGATTATAATAATAATAATGTCTCTTAAGCTCACCAAGGCTGTATTTATTTGATTAAAAATATAGTGAAAGCAATATTGTAAAATATTAAAAAAAAATATTTTTAAATAACTGTGTAATTTAAATATAATTTATTCCTGTGTTGGCAAAGCTAAATTATCAGCACCCATTACTCCAGTCTTTAGTGTCGCATAATCCTTCAGAAATCATTTTAATATGCTCATATGGTACTCAGAAAACATTTCTTATCACAGTTGAAGACTGTTGTTGTTCTGTTAAATAGTGTTGTGGGGACTCGGATATGTTTTTTTTTATTTACAGTTTGTTCATATGAATGTATTACAGCAATGTCTAATTCATAATTGCAGGAATCCCTAGACCATGAGCTGACTGGGTCCAAACGTGCCTGTGGAGTTGAAAGGCATAAGCCAAAAGGGAAGGGCAGACAGAAAAAGGGAATGTCATCACAGAGCCCAGGACTCACTAAAAAGCTGGTGGTTAAACTCACTCCTGTACCGGTTAGTCCACAACCCATCAGCAGTACGTGTCTTTCCATTCATCCATCACCTGACAGACAAAAGATAAATAGTGGGGTGACAGATGGAGCACTCAAAGAAAGAGGGACAGTGGTGGAGATAGAAAAGGGGATGGAAATGGAGGGAATGGCTGAGAGAGGAGAAGATGTAGAGAATTATTGTGTTAATAATGACGAGGAGGAGGAGGAGGAAGATGATGATGAGGAGGAGGAAGAGGACCAGACTGACCAAAAAAGTTTGTCTTTATCAGAGGAGAATAAACGTTCTCCACGTGTGAAAACCACACCACGTCGGCGGCGGACGAACCCGAGCACCACAGCTGAGCATGCTGGTTTAGCTGAGGATGACTCTGATTCTGACGAGGTGCCTGAAGTGTTGCTCCAGACCGCTGCTGCCATGGCGAACAGCGAGGAAGAGGGTTTGGTAGGTAGCAGTTGGGACGGGGATGAGATAAACCAGCACGTCAGAAAGCAGTGTCTCTTTGGACTGGTAAAAACCACACCTCCAGACAGAGGCTCTCGTAAGCGGAATCTCAAAGAGAGATCTTCATCATCCTCATCATCCTCTTCTGCATCTTCAACGAGGGGCTCCCAGGACCAGGGGTCAACGGTCAGAATTACCAGGGGAAGAGCCCACAAAGTTGCCAGGATGTCTGGACAGAGTGGGAGTTCGTCAAGTGAGGTGGGAGGACAGGAACTGGAGAGTGGGCAGAGCAGTGACTCTGACGATCAGAGGATCAAACCGCTGACAGAGGGCGTCACATTGCTGGCCTCTGGAAATTTACAGCAGTCTTCTGGTGAGTTTGGTGCAATAAGCCAACACTCACCCTCATTCTCTTTAATCAGAAAGACCAGGAAAATGTTATTACAAAGTAAACATGTATAATGTATGTCCGATCAATTCCAAAAATAGGTGTGTTGTTTTTTATTTTGATCATTCATTCTCTCCGTCTGTCTCTAGGTGATGAGATGGACATCCAGCCAGGTCCGTCTTTGTCTGTGGAGGACGATGATGTAGAAAATAGGTACGATTCTGTCTACATCAGGGCCACACACACTTTCCCATCACAGGCCTTCTCCACCGGACTTCGGCTGTCCCATACGCACTACAGCGATGCAAACTTTGATCCAAACCTTGTTTAAAAGCATGCACGCATACCAAACATCCACATGCACCACTGCTAGACAGTGCTTTTGAACATGTGTCTCACTCAAACACACTTTTTTTGCTCGATCAACACTGTCCGATTTTTATTTCCCCACAGTTTCTTCCACACGCAGTAGAGAGAATCTGTAACCATAGGCACACATCGCCCATCAGTGGTGAAGCTCTGAGGCCTCACAGTCTAATGGAAGTCAGTGAATCAACTCTGGAGAGGCTCCTGTGTTTGAATTTTACTTCACTGACACAGACCATTGCATGTCTTTGGCAGTATTTCTGAAAGCCACACTCTGCTCTTTACTGTCTGTGCTGCTAATAAAGCTTTTAAGAGAGTAGAACGAGTCTAAACCTCTTTGCTCGGATCTGATGGATCCTGTGTTCAGTAAGACAGACAACTTCTTGTGTGTGTTTGTGTTTTAGGGCTCAGCTTCCGGGTTCTCATGCTGTAATGTTTTCGGTCAGTCAGAACAAAGGCTGTGTGGTTTGCTAACGGTAGGTGTTAAAGTAGTTTCACATAATATTTTTGTTATTGGCAGTAAAATGTCATTATTGGTGGAATTCGAGTGAACAAAAGTTTTTTAGGCAGATAGGGGTGCAGTTGTACAGTATTAGCGTTTGTGTTGAACGCAGTTGTGTTTGTTCTTTTTCAGAACATTAATTCTTCAATAGCCAAATCTTCTACATTTAAGGCACTTAAGATGAAGATGTTTTTGTCTATCTAAACTGCATTTTTTAAAGTTAGTTTTTGTGCTTAGAGTTGATTATGTATTTTTTTTATTGGTTTTATTAGTATTTCATTTTCAAATCATTTGCACGGTATATATGCCCGTGTGGATTGGCAAGAAGGTCAAAAGTTCATCCTGTTTTAGCAGAAGTTGATGGATGTCAGAGATTGGAAATGTGACGGAAAGGGAAACTTGACTCCATATAAAGTTTTTGAGTTGGTGGTTCAAAATGGTAGCTTAGATTGGAGCCATGGCCCAGCAGTTGGTGCATCCACTCTTGACACACTGAGTAATGGTGCATGTAAATTTAAGTCAGACTTCTGCCCCCCCCCCCCCCCCAACATGTAGTCTGTAAGCATTTGTGTAGTCAGTTGTTAAAAGCACTGTGTGTTTGAGGATAAAGAGTGTAGTTTTCACTCTCACTTGGGAGGTTTCTCTGTGTTATTTGCATGGTTCTTATGGAGAGGCAATAAACACTTATTTATTCATTGTCTTGTTGTCTTTTTTTTCCCCCCGTTTCGTCTCTTTTTCTGTAGCTTAACAGGGTTCCCACGCATCCTGGAAAACCTGGAAAACCTTGAATTTTGTAATGCGATTTTCCAGTAATGGATAAGTCATGAGAAATGTACTTAAATGTCCTGGAAAATGTTTACTGAAACCTTTTAATCAAAATTGTTCACCGTATTGTCAACTTTCTGTAAAATGAAGAAATCCTCGGACCGATCAGGATTTGGAAATGCGGTCAGTTTTCATATATCCTGTCATGAATGACGTTGCAGAATCATATCATTTTGTTTTATCATTTTTGTCTGCTTGTGTATTGTCATGAGCAAGTACACGTCATAGTCTGCACAATCACTGTCATTTCTTCAGATATCACTCACTGATATCAAGTGTTGATATCACACCCATTGCAAAACATTATTATTATTATTATTATTTTTATTTCCCAAAGGTTAGTTACCTTATTCAGCCTATTTGAGTGGGCAGTTTGAATCATCCGGAAGCTTCTCTGGTCAGACAAATGAAGAACTAGATTACGTTAACTGTGCATTTAGAACCATTCCAGTAACCACAATACCTCAATGGTATATCACCTGTAATTTCTTTTCATTTTTAATTAAAATATTATTCTCGGTTAAATACAGCAGAATCAGAATCTGTGGCCTGCAGTCCATTACCACAGAAAATGATTTGACCACAACACTCACACCAACAGATGGGTGCTATCGATTCATATCTTTTGTGTTTAGTGTGTATAAGCTCAGCCAATCACTGAACCTCAAACTTTACAATTCAAATGACAAACATTTTACTGGAGAATTCATGTAAAATCAACTTTGCATTTGTGTTTTTAATAGCTCATGCCTATTAGACTTCCATTGTAAGTGCTGTGCTTTATTTTTTCCTTTCTAAAAACCAAAGGATGAGTCAACTTCATTTTCTGTGGCAAACAACAGCAAGCCACAGATGTATTTCTTAAATATTAGAGATTTTGGTCACACAAAATCCCTTGAAGAAATGGAAAATAATGTCTTGGACAGAGTGGGAACCCTGTCTAACCTTAATTAACATGCTTCCAATAATAGATTGACCCCTGCCATTTTTCACCCATCTTTAAAAGTGTCCTTTTCTGTTTGTTGTCCGTTTCTTTACTTTCTTGTGGAATCCTCTCACGCTCATTGGATTTCAAACCCTAAAGCTTAAGTATTTATTGCATGCTAATGTTCTTTGTTTGGAAGTATTTATTTTTAATGTTTTATTGAAATGTTTTACACAGACACATTTTCATCACAAAGAAGCATGTATGTCTTTGCATCTCAGCAAAGGTAATGTAAATAACTGTGTAAGAACTGTAAAAGAATTGTAGTTGTAATAAAAGTTTATACCCCAGTCACAACAGCCTCTGTGTATATATTTTTTTATATTGTATTTATTTTTGGGTGGTGCGTTTATATTTTCATATTCAAGGGTGTTAAGTTAATGTCTGCCTCTTTGTAAAAAGCTCTCATCTACATTTTATTGTCTACCTTTTTACATTTCAATTAGTAATACGAGTGTTTTTTTTTTTATTAATTTACAAAATTAACACACCACTAAACAGTCCATTGGATCTTCACTGTCCAATAACCTGTTATTTTAATTGATGTTTTATGTTAATTATATATTTTTCTTTTATATATATGTTATTATATTTACATTAATGGTTTATATGGGAATTAGAGTTTAAATTACCTCTGTTCTTCCTGAATTGTTTCACTATAACAAAATGAATAATTTTGCTACTATTTGAGTTCCATTTTAAGAAATTATATTGAAAGTGGTGGGAGAAAGATGAGTTGTTTAATGAATCTGAATCCATCTGTCATCCAACTCACATTTTGTCCTTCTCTCTTTTCTCTTCATCCCCTTTCTCTCTGTTCTCTCATTACTGCCTCATCCCATCACTTATTCTATAAAGAGAGCATGAGAGAAGAGCAAGACCAGAACATCAGAGACAACAGAAGAGGAAGGTGAGCGATGGATTATTACTTGTACCATGGGGAAACGACCTTGTAAATCCTGTAATTCAATATATATGCCTTTTCTAATGAATAACAGCATACCCAGCCTCTGAAACTGATACAAGTGCACAATGTTTTTGTAGTTTTAAGTTAATTTGTGTTGTAACACTTAATAAATTTTATTAATGACAATCTGCAGCAGATTAGTCAAATAGGTGAAAATATTTTTAGGCAGTGTAGTATTCATGTAGTTTTATTGTAACATGAGAACAGTTTCTCTGCAGATAACGATGGCTCAGATTGTAGTGGGTCACAGTCAGGGTCACGGCACCAGCCAAAGGCTCTTGGTTCTTGACAAGCAAAAAGTCAAAAGCAAGAGGTGAAGAAAAAGAAGAGAGAGAGAAGTCCAAGAATCAGAATGTGTTATTGGGGAGTCAAAAGTGCATATCGAGAGGCATGTATGATGAAAGTGTGAGGAAATGGGGTAAAGCTCATTTCATCACAGTTTATTCATCAATTGCAATCTGCCCTGGACATTAAATACTCACAAAAGAACTAATTTTCAATTACTACCTACTGATAAGCCTAAATATGTGAAGATTAATTTTTTACGAATGTATTTATTTTGTAGGTCCCATTCGCCAACTCATAATAAGGAGTTTCAGAGTCCATCGTGCACACCTGACAAGAGCACCACTGCTAATGTGTGTGTTTGTACATCCTTTTACACCATAGATGCTGTAAATGTGGATTTAAGCTTTTTTTTTTATTTTGAGGGGTATAATGTGCAGAATGATGTCTCTCTGACCAATGAGGAGCATGTGGGGGGCACCCCTCGAGGGCGGAGGCAGATCAGACGGCTTCTGGAGGTGGATCAGCTGGCCCAGGAGACACGGAGGAGATTAGCAGAGAGAGAAAAACAGAGATTGGAAATTGAGGACATTTTTTTTTTGTCAATAGAGTGAAAAGCTGTGGTCACCAAAATGTTTACCTGCATTTTTCAAAAATATAATTTTTTGTGTTCTGCAGAAGGAAGGTTTTTAAAGTGTTTGTAAATAATGGCACAATTTTCCTTTTTGGGTGATCTATCCCATTCTTTTTATTTTTTAATGTTCATTAATAATGACATGTTTTTCATCTAAATGAAAGATGAGTGTTTTGTCTGTCTGTTGTAATTTTTTTTCCTCTCACCTGCTTTAGGTCATCTTAGTGTCTGAGAAACTGGCCCATAGCTTCACACCATTGGTTCTTGAGCAAGATGATGTAACATAAGCCTGTGCTGCAAGTGCACATGCACTTTCTGAGCAAACTCAAACCACACCAGCAAGAGGGTGAGAGAAAATTTGGACAAAATGTGTAATTATGCACCAAGATCTAATATCACTATCATCAAGTCAGTATAGGATTACGTAAAGAGACAGAAGCATTTGGGACAGCTTAAGTCAGAGTCCTGCACATTGGGTGAAATGCTTATATTTTTAATGAAGAAAAGAAAACAAGCAGTTAGTAAATATATAGAGTGCAAGTCTATAAGGGGCAAGGTTTTTTTTTTTCATCTTTTTTAAAGAATAGAATTAGAATAGAGATTGCTAGGGTTAGAGGGTCTAATAAAGATGGAAGAAATGTGTTTTTAGCTGATTCTTGAAGATGGCTAAGGACTCAGCTGCTCTGATTGAATTGGGCAGGTCATTTCACCAGGAGGGAACATTTAATTTAAAAGTCTGTGAAAGTGATTTTGTGTCTCTTTGGGATGGCACAATAAAGTGACGTTCACTTGCAGAAAGCAAGCTTCTAGAGAGCACATAAGTCTGAAGTACTGAATTTAGGTAAAGGTGTAGTCTTGTAGGCAAACATTAATGCCTTGAATTTTATGCGAGCAGCTATCTGTTGCCGGTGTAAATTGATAAACAGAGTTGTTTATCAATATTTGATGAAGTTGTTTTAAAAATTATTTAACATTTGCGGTGCCGATGCGGGTCAGGAATCAATAGGCATGTGTGGACTTGGGTCAAATTGCAAAGGCTGTTTTTAAATGTCAGATAATGTTCATTGTTTTTTATGTATACCTTTTATACTTTTCAAATGTATTAAGTCACCTCTGGCTGACAATATGGCACTGTGCAGGAGCTCTTCAAAACTCCTCTCTAATGACAATTTTTATCTCCCTGATGTAGTAGATTTATTTTAAGGTATTCGGTTCAGATTATGGTCCTAAATGGGTCAAGTCGGGTAAGGAATTGTATTTGTGCATTTACTGGATAATAGGTTGGGTGTTTTGTTGATTACTGTGGGTGCACTGCTGGTGCGGGTTTACTGAAAAGGACCCATGCAGGTTTCTGGTTTAAAGCCCCGATATACTTCAAACTAAGTTTGTTTTCGTTTTCCTTTTGGGGGCAAAAAGAAGTTTGAAAAGGCTGAGCGATGGTATACTATTTCCGAACTTTCCAAAACCCCCGCAGTGCTGGAGGCGGGGTGTAGATTAATGTAAACATGTCGCGACGCTCGCGCATATCCCCTAAACAAAACAACGATGAAATGAAGTGTAGGCAATCTAGGTGTGAGACGGGCCCCAATGGTCAGAATATTATAGACAAAAGAATAACGATTAGCAGCAGTTCAGAGTCAAGTATCATGTTTGCAATACAAAAGAACCATTTTATTTCCATAATCAGTCCTTTATTGGCAAATGTGAATGTCTCATAGTCTGAAAACATTAGCATTATGTGGAAAAAAATATTGGAGTCAGTTTGTTACTTTATTTTATTAGTGTTCATTTATTTTATTAAACTGGATAAACTATTACACCTTTTGATATTTTATGCGGTGTCATGATTTACTTTTGATAAAAACAATGGTTTATTGTATTTTTGTTTGACATTTCATTTATTGTATAACCATTAAATTAATTTATTTAAAGAACAACAACAGCAGCAGCAGTATGGTGTAACATTTATTTGAAACATGTATTTGGTACTTGCTACCTTATATCTTTACTCTTTCCTTTCATTGCTTTGGAAAACTTGTCTCGGATGTTTCTCTGCGTCACTTTTTGCATAACTCCAGGTCCTCGACACCAAGCTTTGTTGAAATTTCTTTCTAGGAATTAAATGAAAGTGAAAGTCGTGACATTTGCCAAGTATGGTAACCCATACTCGGAATTGGTGCTCTGCATTTAACCCATCCAAGTGCACACACACAGCAGTGAGAAGTGAACACACACCCGGAGCAGTGGGCAGCTATATATTCAGTGCCTTGCTCAAGGGCACTTCAGCCATGGGTATTGAGGGTGGAAGAGAGTGCTGTTCATTCACTCCCTCCCACTCCTGCCAGCACCGAGACTTGAACCTACGACCTTCTGGTTACAAGTCCAATTCTCTAACCATTAGGCCACAGCTGCACAAATGCTTTCTCTGAATCTTTAAAGTCTCTCCGCGAGCGATCGTACAGGTGCACAGATATATCTGTGGCAGCTCATCTATTCGACACTCCAGTGTATTCATGTTGCTAGTGATAGGAGATGTTGTTCTCCTGTCGGACCGCCATGGAATGAGAATCGAAATGGGGAAAAAAAAAATTGCACGTCAAAGAAGGTGGCATTTCAGAACACACCCAGCGAATGCATAATAGCAACGGACCAGTGGAACCTCAAAGGTGTTTAGGAGCCAAAACAAACTCCCCCAGAGAGTTTGCTTTGGTCAGCTGTTTCGAACTGCTGAAACAAACTCAAAACGAACTTCGTTTCGGCCTGATTTTGTTCGAAATGACGTCATATAATTTAAAGTATCAAGTATATCGGGGCCTTTATAGTTCATAGAAGACCTGTGGCAAACTCTCTAAGAAGCTGGATTTAGGCTGAATTTATTTGAAAAAAAAAAGTAATATTGTATAATATTCTTAGAATTTAAATAAATGTTTTCTATCTGAATATATTTTAAAGTATAATTTATTCCTTTAATGGCAAATCGTAATTTTCAGCAGCCATTACTCCAGTCTTCAGTGTTGCATGAACCTTCAGAAATCATTCTAATATGCTAATTTTGTGTTCAAGAAACATTTTTATTATCACCGATGTTGAAAACAGTAGAGCTGCTTAATATTTTTGTGGAAACAATAATATTTTTTTCAGGATTTTTGGTTTGATTAAGTTTACTTATTAGAAACAGAAAACCTTAGTAACATTATAAATGTCTGTACTGTCACTTTTTTAGGTAATTTGATGCATTCTTGCAGGGTAAAGGTACTGACTTTTGAATGGTATTGTATTGTTCAAGGCTTGTCAAATGGTATGCTTTATAATATTTCCCTAATGAATTAATCATGACATGAGAAATTAAGCCAGTATATATTCAGTATTGAAAGATTATTGGTTTTTAATCAACTTTAGTCAAATGTATTTGCAATCAACTGTAGCCAGCTGTCTTTGTTTACAAAAGTGGGAACCAAATGGCCCATATAATTAGCCTCTTAGGTCA
The DNA here is from genome assembly GCF_018340385.1 of Cyprinus carpio. NCBI lineage: Eukaryota > Metazoa > Chordata > Actinopteri > Cypriniformes > Cyprinidae > Cyprinus > Cyprinus carpio. The sequence goes on from NC_056576.1 coordinate 13,891,235, forward strand.
ACATCAGATCAATGAATGGGCTCTCCATGGGAGAGATCCTATCAAGTCATCATAAATTTACACTAATATTGGCTCTCCATGGGGTGTTATTGTATTGTTTGTAGCACATTTGTTACCAGGTATAAAGGTCTGGTCTCACAGAGAGTACCTTGGGTTAAGATTGTTTGAAGGATGACATGCTAACATCACTGTTGAAGAACTGCTACACTGCTACCTTCAATAAATTCTTCTCCCCACAAGAACTTTGGTCAAGCTTACTTATTTTATGTATTAGAGAAATCTAGTACATTGGCGAGCCACCCAAACTACTGCTTAACCAAATACAGCAAAATCTAACAAGTCTAATAGAAGAGCTCAATCAGTGCATGGGTGATTGCTCGTTTCTCATAGTTACATTCACATACATTTATGAAGCAGCATTGTGAAATGCAAGTTAGTGATGTGACCCAGTGCCAGTGTGTGAAGATGGTTTGTGTATGTAAGTGTATGTGTTAATTTGTTGCTAGGTGTGCGGTTCATGTGGGACTGCTGTTGTGAATCCATACAGAGTGTGAAGACGACTCCAGGTTCTGGCTGTATTCTCGCCCACTGCACGAGCCTGGGAAAGACCTTTCAGGTATGGGGAACATGACTATTTTCATTTTCTTTGTAAAAGCAGAAAGTGTGAGTTTCACAGAAAGAGTAACTGTGTATGTGTTTGTTTCAGGTCATTGTGTTGCTTCACTCAGTGCTGCTATTTAAAGAGCTGCCACTGAACAGAGCTCTGGTGGTTTGTCCTCTCAACAGAGTTCTGAACTGAAACAGCGAGTTTGACCAGTGGCAGAGGGGCTTAAGGCCCGATATACTTCAAACAAAATCGAAGAACGAACTATGATGTCATTTCGAACAAAATCAGGCCGAAACAAAGCTCGTTTTGAGTTTGTTTCGGCAGTTTGAAACCGCTGACCAAAGCAAACTTTCTGGGGGAGTTCGTTTTGGCTTCTAAACACCTTTGAGCTTCCATTGGTCCGTGGCGATTACGCAATCGGTGGGTGTGTTCTGAAACTCCACCTTCTTTGACGTGCGTTTTTTTTCCCCGGTTCGTATCTCATTCAGCAGAGGTCAGGCAAGAGAACAGCATCTCCTGTCACTAGCAATGTAAATGGGCAAAGACCAGTGGACTTCTATGGAGCTTTTTTGGACAGTTAAGATCACTGACCACTTTTCGTCTAAACATTCTGCTAAGCATCATCTTTTTCTGTTGTACAGAGGAAAATTCATACAGCATGAGAATATCATCAGTTAACATTTTTGGGTGAATTACCTATATAATTTAAAATTTTTGCATCACTGGTTAATTTTTCTGATTATCTCTGCCTTCTCTCTTTGGTCTTTCACACACAGATGGCAGAGCTGGCCACGGTGAAGTCTGTGCCTGTTCGTGTTGAGCTGTTGAATGACTGGTTTACGAATGGTGGCGTAATGATCATGGGTTATGAGGTTTTTCGTACACTGACACACACAGATGTTCAGAAATACAGTGACCACAAAGAAGCCCTCCGCTCAATGCTCCTGGATCCAGGTAAATTTATCTGAATAATCCATCATCAAATACGGAAAACTGTTATATTTCATTTTGAATATTATTTTAAAACCATTGATTGGTGTGTTTGTATATTAGGCCCTGATATGGTGGTATGTGATGAGGGTCATGTCCTTAGGAATGCAGACTCCAGCAACTCAAAAGCCATGTGAGCTCTTCAGACATGTAGGAGAATCATACTGACGGGAACACCGCTTCAAAACAACCTTACTGAGTGTAATCACCTTTCATCTCCATATATATAATAAGGTGCTAGTGAAAAGTGACTTCCTTATTAATTTTTTTTTACCTTAAAGATGAAATGTGTATTTTTTATTTATTTTTTTGTTTATTGTTGTAGATCACTGCATGGTGAACTTCATTAAGGAGAACCTGCTGGGCTCTCTAAAGGAGTTCCGGAACCGTTTTATTAATCCAATTCAGAATGGTCAGTGCGCAGACTCCACACCTGCTGATGTCAGACTCATGAAGAATAGATTGCATGCCCTTCATCAATTGATGTCAGGATTCATTCTGGTGATGAAGAGAGAAAAAGAAATAGATTAGAGCTAAAAGTCGTAAAAAAAAGTCTAAATGTTTTGTGTTTGTGTTGCAGAGGCTGGACTACTCAGTCTTGATGGCCTGTTTGAATTCGTGCTCTGCATTTAACCCATCCAAAGTGCACACACACAGCAGTGAACACACACACCATGAACACACACCCGGAGCAGTGGGCAGCCATTTATGCTGCGGCGCCCGAGGAGCAGTTGGGGGTACGGTGCCTTGCTCAAGGGCACCTCAGTCGTGGTATTGCCGGCGCGAGACTCGAACCCACAACCTTAGGGTTAGGAGTGAAACTCTCTAACCATTAGGCCACGACTTCCCCCATATTTTGAGATTTAACAGTCTTATTAAATTATGCTGTGGAAATGAACCATAAGTCAGCTTTAGATGGTGACAAAGATAATGTAAAAACCTTTAGCATTCACAAATTAGCATTCACAAATATCTTATAATTGGGTGATATAATAAGCCAGTATTGCGTTAAAATAGCCTTGTATATGACATGGCTTACAATTGCTTAATGGTTCTTATATATCAGATGCTTTCATGAATTTACAACATCACATTAAGATTTTTGTCATACCACCTGACTCTAGCATACACTGAGCCAAATAGTGTCTTTGTTTTAGGGAAAGGAGTAGGTGTGAACAATTGGTTTCAGGACCTTCATGTTCTGAGTTTGATATGGACTCATCCCTGGTGTCTTGCTCAGCTGAACAGGAATAAGGTACATACATACACTCACCCAGGTAACACTACCATTCACATGTTTGGGGTCAGCAAGATTTTTTTTTGACATTTACTTTTAGTCCTTTAGCAGACGCTTTTATGCAAAGCGACTTACAAATAATGACAATGGAAGCAATTCAGATAAACAAAAGAACAATGATATGCAAGATTGGAAAAATGGCTTTTGAAACACCATTATAAGTTTAAAAATGTTTTAAAATAGAAAACAGTTGTTTTAAATTGGAATAATATTTCACATAAATGCACAGTATGTCAGTAATAAATCAGTTATTGCAGTTACTGTTTTTACTGTACACACAGAAAAACAGCAAATTTAAAAATCTTACAGTACTGATAGCGTATACACATCTTGCCTCATTTTTACAAACATCCTGTCACTTAATTTTTTTGGTCACTTGATTTTTCTCCATCAATTATGACATGAAATCTAAATACTGTATTTCTATGTGTGATGCAAGGGGAAAAGGAAGAGCCTGCTCCTGTCTTCACAGGTCTGGGTGCAGGTTTGGTGAGCGATTCTGTAAAGCCGAATGACTCTGAAGGGTATGCTGTGTTTCTTATCAGATTTGAATATTTCCTGTACCACTAATGTGCCTCATGCTTCTGTACAATATCAGACTTCAAAACTAGAGTAACTCTGAATTGATGAACAAAAAGACATTTGTTTTTGTAAACAATGTAAATTAAAGCATTGTAGAATATTTAGTTTTGGAAGCAAATGGTAAATGTGAGATTGCTAGGTAATGTGACACAATCACAGTCAGTCAGAACATACTTGATGTATAATATACAGTTATGTGGAATCAGTGAGACATCTGCTAGAAGTCTAAGTCTCCTCTACACAAGACCAGATTTCCTCTGATAGTTATGATTCCAATGTGTCTGTCTCACAGGAGAGAGCCAACAAGTGCAGGTTTAGTGGGTGATGGAGAGAGAAATACTGATCCAGTCTCCTTTGTCAGCGGGTCCAATCAAAATCCAGATGTCACAAACACAGCCACAATGGAAATTTCTGGTGGAGAAGCTGGTGGGAAAACAGTCTCTCTCTCTCTCTGTGGAGAAGCTGGTGGGAAAACAGTCTCTCTCTCTCTCTCCTTTAATCTGCCTCTCTTTGTCTTTATGTCTGTCACATTCTTAGTGTTTCTCTCTGTCTATTGTATAGGATTTGTTGTGGGTAATGGGCCATCTGCCGACTGGTATCTGCCATTTGTAACAGTGGCTGATGCCAAAGTGCTGAAGCACTCTGGGAAATTGCAGTCGCTACTGGAGATTTTACACTGGGCAGAGAAACTACAGGACAAAGTATGAGGAAAACATTTTTGAACAGAAGTAGCACTTTTTATAAGCTTTGCATGGGTTGTTATGTTCATATAACCCACTGTTCAAAAGATGTTTTAAAAAGAAATTAATACTTTCAAATTGATCAGAAAGGGGTAGTAAAAATTTGCCATCACAAGAATAAATGACATTTTAAATTTTTTAAATAGAAAACAGTTGTTTTCAGTTGTAATAATATTTCACAATATTACTGTTTTACTGTATTTTTGATCAAATAATTGTAGCCTTGAATGAGCATAGTAGACTTCTTTCAAAAACATAAAAAAAAAACATTCCAACCCCAAACTTTTGATTGGTAGTGATTACGAGTTTAATGTTCAGAGTCACACTAGGTTTTTATGAATGCTGTTTGCTTTTTCCTCTGATATCGCTTGACCTTACTGAGAGTTTCCTCCTGTATGCAGATGAGACCAGGGGGAATAAATGTTGTCCATACAAAGGTAAATGAAGAGTTTCTACAGGAGAATGTAAGAAATGTCATTTGTTCATTTTCCATGGTTATGCAAAATTGTAAAAAAACATAAGGTGCACTCAAAAAGTTATTCAACATCAAATTTAAGTTGTCTGCATTTCTTGTCCTGACTCTTGCTGTTTCCTCTATGTCAGAGGGCGTTGTTTCTGATCTCCCCTAGCGCGGGGTCTCTGGGAATCAATCTGGTCGCTTCAAACCGGGTTGTGGTGTTTGACGCTTGCTGGAATCCGTCATATGACGTCCAGAGCATCTTCAGAGTCTATCGCTTTGGGCAGAAAAAAACTATATGTGTACCGTTTTCTGGCCCAGGTATACAAATACAAACGACAGATACTTGGGAGGACTTAAGAAGTTAACCATTGTTAACCTATTCAAGATTTTTTTACTATTGAGTAAAGAATGTCTTAATTTTTTTTTTATTATTATTTTTATTTCATATAAGTTTTTTATTTCATTTTTCACATTAATTTTTACAGCTTTAACATACTATATGGGAAGCTATTTTCTTACATTTTTAATATGGCTGTTTGTTTTCTTTTGTTCTGTCCTCTCGTGTTCTGGACAAGCAGCAGATTCAGAGACACTTCACACACAGACAGCTGAACGAGCTGTATCACTTCCAGCCAGATCTACGGCCCAGTAAACACACAGAAATGCCTGCAGTAAGCACACATAAATGGCCCTGCTGTGGTACAGACAGCAAACAGACACACAGATGACCGTAAGGTTTCGTCTTCCAGGATGACATGTTGGTCCGGCTGCTACAGAGCTGTGGGCAGCTCATAGTAAGTTATCATGAGCACAAATCATTGTTAGACCACCGGGAAGAAGAGGAGCTGAGCGAGGAAGAGCGCAGAGCATCCTGGGATGAATACCATGCAGAAAAGAAGGTACAAACTGCAAATCTCAAGTCAGTGGATTTAAACTGTGGTATGGAGTGCCCTCGGGTGGTACACATCACAAACAAGATAATTTACACTTAACTCCACTAATAAACTATTATAAATAATGTACAGAATGCCAATGAACCCACCCACAGAAACCTCAACCAAGCACTACAGGTACAGTTTCACCTCTGACCTAACATTTAGCATTCCATGAATGTATTAAAGAGTAATTCTGGAGCTGCAGACTGTAGTGCTAACAGTCTGTCTTTCTCTCCTCAGTTCATTTATCTTCAGCAGGCTCTGGCTTCTTGAAACTTTGCCTATACAACCAAGAGTGTTCCTTCAGCAACTTCATTACCTTTAAAACAAGGCAATGCAGAACGTTCTGCTGCTTTGGGCACTTATAACAACTCCAACATCACATTTCGGCTGAAGCAACCCAATGCGGTTTTCTCAGTTCCAAAAACACACACATAACCCAATCCCCTTTCTTCAGAAAACATAGTTTGTGTTGGATTTGATAAAAGTAAGCTGCTCTCAACATCACCAATATGAATGTAGTTTTAACATTAGAGCACTGAATAAATTCACAAGATGATGCTTAGGCACACATGTTTTGAGACCTCAAAGCAAACTGTGCTGTTGTCAGAAATCCTACTACATGTGTAACTTAAATTAGAACCTTAAAGCAACACTATTTCCTTACAGTACTAAACAGTGTGTCTGAGCCCTTCGCCGTTTCTAGCTACCTCAAAACCACTACTATACTTTTGGATACAAACAATGGAGATTCAGTAGCCTGCACTGTTGTTGTTGCTAATACATTTAGTTAAAAAAATATATAATATATATAATATTAATATTATATATAAAATATATAAAATAATAATTTATTTTAAAATTCCAACGCTCAATCTGTGTTATGACGTGAGCTATCTTCTCTGTTCAATTGCTTTGTATTTGCAATAAAATAATAGAAATAAAAATGTAAAAAAAAAACCACTTACTGTGTCCTGCGGGGGCGCTGTTTCGCTTATTACTTTGCTTCATTACTATGGACTCGTCGCTGCAGTCACAGATTGTCCAGAGATAGAGAGACGTGCGCCGGTCTCGACGGTCATCGTGATGCCTCTGCCTGCGTGTCTCCGGCGCTGCGCGCGGCTTCTCTACTGCATACCGGTTACGATCATTATCATGGTTGTGATGTGGTCATACTACGCATATGTCGTGCACTTCTGCTGGAGTGAGTAATATTTTTTGCAAAGTCTTTTTAAGTTAGGAGTTTGGTGACGCAGACTTCGATATATATATATATATATGAACTACAGGCTATATCAAAATATACATGTTTGTGTCTGCAATGTTTTTTATGTTTTTCAACATTAATACAAAACAGCTGTATTTGTCACTTATCTGTAATTTCATGTCAATTACAAATTACTCCATTGCTGAGGTTTTTTTTTTAAATAATGAACATTCATTTTGTATATGTACTTAAATTTACTTGTTCAAAGTTAATTATGCCATCCACCATCACCAACCCAATCCCTGATAATGTTAGTGCAAAAAGCTAAACCAATTTTGATTCGAAACATTACAGTTGCAAACAAATATAGAAATGCATAACTCAGTAGTTAGTCAGTTACGTAACTGAAAAATGAAACCTGTACACTGGTCTATTTTGAGCAGTTTTTGTGACTTTAGCAGAAGTGCATTGTTGTTAACAGAGATTAGTGATTTCATCCCGGTAGCACATTTCTTATTGGTTAAAATGATGTTGCACTCCCCGATCTCCTAGCTCTTTGGTTTGGAAAGTCATTGAGCATTAGTTATTATTCGAAATATTTATAACTCATTCAAAAGTTTGTTATAGGCTCCATATTATCAGAAGTTATAAATGACTGCTTTGACTCTTGTTCATATTTGTGACAGTCCTGCTTACCTGTGCGACGCAGAGAGGTAGGAAATCTTTGTTTTTCTAGATATTCATTGAGAATGAATGAAAATACGCAGTTCTAATGTTTGAATGAACAAAACTGACGTTTGCTCCGGGTCATTTTGATTGATAATTGTGTGTATATATTCTCTCTCAGTGGTGTTCCTTTGCCTGTTCCACATGTGTTTTGGAATGTTCTCATGGTCATTTTGGAAAACACTGTCCACTCCACCATCCTCTCCTTCTGTGGAGGTACAGTAGCATCATAAAGTGATGGTTCTTTACCAAAAACTACGTTCCTTTTCTAGACTTGACACCCATGGCTTTTGTACATGGTACGATAGTAAAGCCCTGCATTTTGTACCATGGAGTACCACATAAACAATGTGTGATATTAGTACTACAGGGCCGTAACCACCATAGAAATTGAGAGAGATGAGGCCACCAAATACCCCAAATACTCAGATATGGCCAAAATTTCCCCACCAATATTTGATATTCTTCAATATTTGATATTATTGACTCTCAGCTGTCACTGGGGCAATACCTTTTCAAAAGGTACATCTTTGTAACTTATTTACCCCTAAAAGGTGCATATTTGTACCGTAATGGTATATATATTAATACCTGAAGTGTACATATCAGCATCTTTATGGTACATAGTACTTTTTTGAAAGGGTACTGCACTAGTGACAGCTTTTATACCTTTTTTTCTGAGTGTTGAATTGATGCTGCTCTGTTGCACTTCATTATGCACTGCTGTGTTTGTTGTTAGGATGACAAAATGTTTAAGCTTTTTGTTGAGGCTTGGTGGTCTAGCAATGCTTGTCAATGTCAAAATGATTAAGATGGCCAATCAAATCAAAGAAGACAGGGTTTACTGTACACAGTACACACAGTAGTTTACTTTAACCTAAAAAAAAACAAACAAAAAACTTTTTTTCCTCCTTACTCCTTCCCTTTCTAGCTTTTACTTATTTGAATAATAACTGAAACTTGGTATTACGAGCACTTCCTGTGTCTGATTGCTTCTTTAAGAAGAACTGCTTTATGTTTTCCCCAATTGTAAGTTGTTTTGGATAAAAGCATCTGCAAAATAATTAAATGTAAATGTACATGACTTACAGTTCTACACATTGTAAAAAAGATTGTGAGGTATTATGTAATAGCTAAACATATAATATTTGAGCTGTTTAACAATAGAAATGTAAGTGAGAGAAAATATTAATATTCAGTTATTCAGACTGCTTTTATGACAGATATCACTGTTTTGAGATGAAAATAGAGCGTAATTCTTAAATGAATGTAACTGAAACGTTATCCTTTTTATGCACATTAGGTGTAAGACAAAGAAGGAATGTGTGCAAAATAAATTTTGTAGAATTAAAATGTTATTTGCAAATAATTAAGATAATTACAATAAGTTGTAGTTCTTTTGCTGTTTGTCTATTTTTTTATTCCTAAAAATTTGGTTTTGTCCCCCTAATGTTCCTAATGTTTGACATCTTTACGGCCTTGCATCTCTGTACCGTAATATATCACAGTACTTTTTGGCTAGGGAAATTTAAACTGCTCCTCAGTTCTGCTGGCTTCACCCCAGCAGAAGCGACAGACTTGGGCTCTTACGAGGGTCAGGCCGTCCACCTGCAAGTTATTCAAGTCAGGCATGTCATACGTGACAAATGAGCGTAAAAGAAACCCCTCTCCCTCTCAGAGCACTGCAATCTAATTTACTAATTGTATGTGTGTGTTTGTGTGTGCGCGGATGTCTGTGTTCAGTTTCAGCTCTCCTCTTCAGACTCGCTGCTCTATGAGCAGGAACATGGCGGTATGGAGAAGAGTCAGATTCTTCTGGAAATTTCCCAGAAGCTCCCAGTTCACACCCGTACAGCAGCCAGAGGTCAGGAAACCCTTTGGCACTATAGCATATAAAAACAACAGTGTGAAGTATAAATAACATCTCAAAACATAACTGGATCCAGTCCAAATGTAACTCGATTCACACTGAACCTGTACACATTAACCTGCTCCATCAGCACCATGTAATTGAGGGAAGACACTGAACTCTAGATTACTCCAGAGACACTGAATCTGCAATTAGTGCATTTTGAATGGCTTTCAGTGAAAAGCATCTGCACCATGTTAGAAGGTTTCCCTGCATCAGTGCTTCGTAACACAGGTGGATCTGTGATGCCAGTACTGAATATTTAGCACTATGGCAAAAGAAATTATATTTTAGGTCTACACTTTTTATTAAATCAAAAACATGTAGTCCTATCAGTGTAGCCCATTTCCCAAAATAAATGACTAATAAATGATTAGTTTGTTTTATTGAATATTTCAGAGAGTCAATATCAAACACTGTCTTCATTTTCAGCATTAGGAAAGAAAGAATTTTCCCATATGTACACAAAAAGGAGATTATAGCTGAAATACACCCAAATGTATTGGAATCAGACTGAATTGCAAAATCTGTATCGATACCCAGCCCTGCAGCAAAACAAAATTCATTATTTGCTTAAAATCAGTAAAAAATGTTAATGCCACCGTCTTGGCTTCAAAAACATTATGTGTGGTAATGTAATTTACTCTGGTTTAGTAATTTACTCCAGAATTTCTTTATATATATATATATATATATATATATATATATATATATATATATATATATATATAAAGAAATTCTGTCATTGTTTTCTTCTCCTTAAGTATATATATAAAACTTTAATTTAATACAACTTGACAGGTGATCAATTCATTAACACCAGTGTGTCGATAATAAACAAAACCAAACAAGATAAAAGTGAATAAGAAATTAATTGAGTAATAAATGTATTTTACATATAGATCAGCATGTGCTAACAGTAATAGTAAGGGTAACAATGGTGGAATTTTATTTTTGAGTAAACTAATAATTTTAGTACATAAAGCATAACTACACACAAGTGTTTTACCTGAATGGCCAGTAGACTCTCTTAATTTAAAGGCAAAAGGATTTTTTTTTTTTTTTTTTTTTAAGTTTGGGGTCTAAGTACTAAAACACCTGTATTTGTACTGATTTTCTTATTTGGGAAGTTATCCATTTATAAGTTTTGAAGCCATTTCATAAATCAAGACATAATTTATAGTGAATTTAAGTTAATTTCTGTTAACTAATCTAAAACTATCTTTTAATATAAGATATTCTATGATGAAAGAAAACATGTTATTAAAGTGGGATTCCATTTACCTAAATGTTGGAGAAAATGTTATTTATTTATTTGGTTGTTTGTGTGTGTGTTCATCTCAGCTATCAGGTTCTGTCATCACTGCCAATTGATAAAACCAGATCGCTGCCATCACTGTTCTGTCTGCCAAATGTAAGAATCGCTCTCTCTCGTCTTTCTCTCCCCTCCCTCTCTCCATGTGTGCGTATCAGTGCATCTCCCACTCATCTACACACTCTTCCCTTAATGAAAGGGAGACGTAGAAATGTGATCTGTGGGTGAGTGTGTGTGTGATAATTACAGGATGTTGTTGAAGCGCTCGGTCACATTTATTTGAGTGGACACAGTGAATCTTCTCAAATGAGTTTTGCTCCGTGTCAGTATCAGGTTCCCATCCTTCATTTAAAGTCCAGGTCTGAGTGTGTGAGAGAGTGAGATAGAGAAAAAGAATGACTATGTGTTTGTGGAGATTTTGAATGTGTGTGTGTCTGATTACACTTTTTTTATTATTATTTAATGAGAATAGTTCCTGTGGCTTGTGCACTTCACTCCTGTGTCTGGCTCTTTCTTTTTTTCTATAGGTGTGTACTAAAGATGGATCATCATTGCCCATGGTTTGTAAACTGGCTGTTAAAATAAAAATTGACACTGCTTACTTTTCTAAATGCATATTTCAAGTTAATGTTTATTGGTGAGAATATATTTGTTATGTTTAATCTAAGTATAATAACTTATTCTTACTTTAAAGGAGTAGATTACCCAAAAATGAACATTTGCAGAAAAGTTACGCACCCTCAGGTCATCCAAGGTGTAGAGTTCTTCTTTGGAACAGATTTGGAAAAATTTTGCATTACATCCCTTTGCTCACTAATGGATCCTCTGCAGTGAATGGGTGCTGTCAGAATGAGAGTCAAAACAGCTGCTAAAAACATCACTATAATCCACACCACTCCAGTCCAACAAACATCTTGTGAAGTGAAAAGCTGTGGGTTTGTAAGAAACAAATGCATCAAGGACTTTTAATGTATTTGTTTATTATGATACATGTGGCTTTTCGTCATGTGGATTGCTTGTGGATTATTGTTTTTTTTTATCAACTTTCATCCTGACGGCACCCATTCACTGCAGAGGATCCATTGGTGAGCAAGTGTAATGCTAAATTTATATCTGTTCCAATGAAGAAACAAACTCATTTACACCTTAAATGGCCGAAGAGTGAGTAAATTCCTAATATTTTGTAAAATGGTGGGTATGATATTCCTTTAAACATCTTTATTTCCCTCTGATGTTGCTTAGGCAGTGCAGACTATTGGAAATTGGAGTCATTTAGGCATTAATTTAACTTAAATTCAGGAAGTAAAATGGCTATTTACATTGACTTAAAAATTGTTTAATCTTGTTTAAATGTCAAAATGACATTGTCGTTTTTTTTGTTTTTTTTTTAAAGTGACATTTATTCTCTTCTGTGTGTGCTGTTGTGAGCATGTTTAGGCTGAATAACTGTATTGGATTCTCCAACTATAAGTTCTTCATGCTATTCCTGCTCTACTCACTCCTATATTGCCTCCTCATCGTCACAACGGTTACACCAACCTTCATCCAACTGTGGCTGGTCAGTGCATATATTTTTAGCAAGATTCACATGCACTTTTAGTGGTAGAGACTAGTCTCAGCCTCAGATGGCATGTCCACAGTCCATCTACTGTCACTTGGTATCAGTTACTTGAAATATATTACACATTCTAATAAAATATATAGCTTGAATGCAAAGTCGCTTTGGATAATTTGTGAATAAATGTGATAAAAAGGTTTTTATTTTTTGCAGTATAATGAATTCTTGTGCAATAATCCTCATATCAAATTCTTAAATCAACACTTCTTATTTCTATGTTTTATGGAATCTTACTATAATATTCCTGGATTACACTCTGTTCTTTCTCTCTCTCTCTCTCTCAGGGCAAACTGTTTGATAGTTGTGTTAAACTGCATGTTTTGTTCCTGACACTGGTGTCAGGCATGTTTGCTGTCACACTCTGTTTTTTGCTTTTCTTCCACATCTGGCTTCTCACCAGCAACAAAACTACTCTTGGTAAAACCTGCATTTCACATATTCACATATTTTGTATGAGGTTTTGTAGGGGTCATTACAGCTCTCACTCTCTTTCTGTCAGAGTGGTTGTCAGTCCCCTTTTTTGCGGATGGACCAGCAAGTGAGGCATTTGATGTAGGTGTCCAGGCAAACTTCTTACAGGTGTTTGGAAAGAAAAAAAGTCTCTGGCCACTTCCAGTATCCAGCAGGTCAGCATTAAGTGATAATCATTGTTCTGACTCTAAGACAGGGTTCCTCAAATCTCACCCTGGAAGGCCAATGCGCTGCAGAATTTATTTCCAACCCTGATCAAACTCACCTACCTGTGATTTTCTAATGATCCTGAAGACATTGATTAGCATGCTCAGGTGTGTTTGATTTCCTCTGCAGGAAAGTGGATCTTGTGGGTCAGATTTAAGGATCCCTGCTCTAAGAACTCAATAAGTGAGTTTACATGCACGTTCATAAGCCGACAACGGTCATGTAAATGCAGTTCATTAACGGCGTAAGCATACATTTTGCACAGATTTTCTGTGGCATGTAAACAATAACCTGCTTTCTATCGGCTTATTGAAGTGTGCATGACCCAGAAAATGATATATATAAAAAAAGTGTTCTCATCTCATGCAGCAGATGTGAAGTGATTCAGTCAAAATGCTGCAACTGCATGAGAGGATAATATATGAGCTGTAAGTTTCCTGCTGACATGTTGCAAGCTTTATTTAAGCATCACAACTGACAACATATGGAATACTCAGAGTCAGATATGCAAATGGTTAGCTATGTTTTGACGTCACTAAAGGGAAATAACCTGATTTATTAATAAAGTCATGTAAACCCAGTTTACTTGCATTGCCAGGTTACTGATGTGCATGTAAACATGGAAAACTGGTTATTTTAATAAGCTGATATTTTTGAGTTATCAGCTTTCTAATGTGCATGTAGATGTGCACAATGATGCATGACAACCACAAGATTGACAAATCATTTTTGAAGAAGAATTGTTTATTCGAATAAATAATAATAGTATAGATTACTGTTCAAAAGTTTGGGCCCAGTAAGACTTTTTTATAAAAATTATTTTTTATTCAGCAAGGACACATTAAATTGATCAAAATAGACCCGTGAAGACATTTATTCCTACAAAAGAGTTCTGCTTAAAAAAAAAAAAAATTGTTTTACTTTCTATTCATTAAAGAATCGTTGAAAAAATGTATCATGGTGCCAACAAAAATAATAAGTATCACAACTTTTCAAGATGACAATAAATTATTGACGTCAATAAATCATTTTTTATTTAAAGTATCAAATCAGCATTTCTGCATGGAAGATAAGTAATGGCTGCTGATAATTCAGCTTTGCCATCACGGGATTAAATAAAGTTTTAAGTTTTTAAATATATCAAAATAGAAGATAGTTCTTTTTAAATTATAATACTATTTCACAATGTTAGGTCTTTTTAAATGATGATAATATTTCACAATATTACTGTATTTTTGATCAAATAAATGCAGCCTGGGTGAGAAGACTTTTTTCAGAAACAAGAATTAATGCTTATTGTCTTATATCATATTGGTATTGCCACCATTTTACAAAAGAAATTTTGTCAGCCACTCTGGTCTGTTTTTACAGTGATGTTACCATAGTTAAATAAGCTTTAGGCACTTTGCCTAATGACAGTGCTAAGTGCTTACCCATTTTACCCATGGTAAAATCACTGTAGGCACAGCTGAGAGAGTGAAAAACATTTCCTGATATTAACATTTTCCAGTTTTCAGAGCGAAATGCAAGTATTGACAAATTTCAATACTGTATATCCTTGTTCAATACTGGCATTTCCGTTTAGTTAAATGACAGCAATCAAAAGAATTTAAGATGTGTGATTTATTTTGTTGTAATGCCACAACACAGATGTCATAGCTTTTGTTTACCAACTGTTTCTGTTGTGTCTGTTACAGTCAAGGGGATGGACATTCTTTCCCCTTGAGATGGCAGATGTCCTCTCACAGTCATTCAGTGATGAATGGAAATGGACATTATGCCATGGAAGGAAGTGTGGGTAAGACATATTTTCTGAATCATGTCAGTCAACAGTCAGTTGTGTTTTTTGGTTAATCAATTAGAGCTAGTTTGCTGGTTTGCAGAGTTATCTAATTTTGTGTCACCGCTGTAGTCAGAATGGTTTGGTAAATCTTTTATTTAGAGGGAGACCGAATTTATCCCAGTTCTCACGCTGTCTCTGAAGGTGATCTCCTCTCTGCTTCTGTCATTAACTTAAGTGTGCTTTCTCAAAGAGTAGGATTACGAACACACTTACTTTAAAATTCCCCTACTGATGTAAAACAAACTCCAAATAGCACTGGAATAATATTTTTTTTAATTCTCAGTAACTGCCCGTTTAAGAGAGAAATATATGGAAGCTTTTATTATAATACAAACATTTTTTTTTTTTTTTGTTGTTGTAGTTTTTTTGGGGAAAAAGAGGTTTTGAGTGTGAGTTTTTATTGTGCCCTTTTGGGGAAAAATGTGGTGTGCAAAATGTTATAAAATTCTGATTTGAGCTATTTGTCTGTCTCATTCTGTGCTGCCATCAGTCTCACCTGAGGGGGTCTCTGTTACCGTAGCACTGGATGACTAGCAGTAATGAAATAAGGTATGAGAAATGATTGTTCTGTTTTTCAAGGACACCTCCTTGAAGCAGCAGCATTCAAAGTATTCAAATTGTTATTTAATATAAACCATTCTTTGTATTTGTAGGTGGACAGAATGTGTCATGTAACGTCGTCACAGCGAGTCTCAACTGGGGCAATTTTAGAAAGTTCTCAATCACAGGTTAAGCTTACAGGAGTGGCGGGAGGCCCTCAGGGTAAAAACAACTGCCTGCATGCTCAGTTTTCACCTGAAACACTTCCTGCAAGAGTGATCAGGTCTCTGAAACCTCTCTTTTACTGATCAGGGTGTGAGAGAGCTTTATCAGGTGTCCCTGCTGAGTGATAATGGTTTAAATTCATTATTTTGTGGTGAAATGTAGTTTGGTGTTTTGTATGAACTGAATAACAGATTTTATAAATAAAATAAAAACAATTAAATACAAAAAATATTTTATTTGTATTTTTTTTCTGTTTGCATCACTCTAAAATGTTTAGGAACAGTCTGAACACAGTTTGTTTTAATCCTGGTGGCATCATGGATAGGCACATGTATTTGAAAGATTGTAATACACTTGCTCACATTAAGCATGGGTAAATCCATAATAACAACCAATAAAAATACAGAGGCCAGCCCTGATAAACCAATCACACGTACAAAGAGACACTTTCTGTGGGCTTTACCAGCTGGATGAAAACAAAAAAACAACACAAAACATGCAAGCCACTTCAGCTGAATCCAAGGGAACGTGTGTGCAGTTGCTGGGCTGTCAGTCTGTGCCAAAATATCTCTGTCCGAAGTGTGTCGGAGCAACGGCATGAACTTCAGTTGTCAGTATAGTAATGTCAGGAAACTCCTGAACGATAGATTGCGCACCTGCACACAACATTATTTAAAAATAGACTTTATATATAGGAAGAAGGAAATTAATTATTCTTGGAGGATGCATTAAAATGCATAAAATTAAAACTAAGGTGACAGTAAAGACATTAATACAAAAAAAAATTCAAATAAGTGCTGTTCTTAAGAACTTTAAATTTATCAAAGTTTCGAAAAAAAAAAAAAAAAAATCCACAAAAGTATTTAGCAGCACAACAATTTTCAACACTGTTGATAAGTGTCTTGAGACACTGATGACTTGAGGTGCTAAAAAGTCTGCTATTCCACCTCAGTAATAAATTACATTGTAAAAAGTATTAAAATAGAACAGTTATTTTAACTTGTAACATTTCAAAATATTGCTTATTTTACTGTATTTTTGTAAACAAATGCAGCCTTGGTGAGAAAAAACTACCAACCCCAATTTTTGAATGGTAGTGTATATAAATTATACATGTCTAAAATGATTATAAATGAGTGAATATATTCCAAATACTGGGATTAGTTGTACAGTTAAGTTTGCATTTTATTTGAGAACTATTAATATGTACTAAGAAGATAGTTAAAATAATACATATATTTGTCATGTAATTGATTCATAAATGGGAATACAGATCAAGGCTTTACTGTGTTTGTGTGTCTTACCGTGTGGAGTGGAGAATAGACTCAGTAGTATGATATGTTTGGCCAGCAGGCCGTGTTCATTCAGCACCCGCACCGCTTCTATTACAGTGTTGCCTGTACCTGAACACACGTTTACACAACAATGCCATTTCTGGAGTACTTACAGGTAGGCCCAGATGAAATTGCAATTCCTGTCATTCTCATGCATTCTTTTTCAACAAGTGATTTATACCATGAACCCAAATCAGTGCAGAAGATGCAAAAGAAAAAAAAAATTCACAGATTCTACAGTATGTGAGATGGTTTTATGCCTTGTTATAGAGGTCAAGTACTCACTAAGTATAGGGTACATGAGCAGAACCTTCCTCCTGCTGATGTCAGGCGGGAACTTTGCATAGTATACTTTGGCCTTTTGTGTCTCCTCATCGCTCTGGATCAGAATCTTTCCAATACGGATTGACCTGCAGCAATCTCTTAGGCCTTGCTCCATGGCCTCACCTGCTCACACAATACATGCGTTTTCTTTTAGTATTGTATAGTGTTTTTTAACACAATTTTAGGGGTATACACACAATTTTTTTTCGTTTGGTTTGTGTGTGTGTATGAATGTGTGTGACAAAAAGAGACTTACCACTCCTCATGATGCTAACCCCACAGTTCCCCTTTTCGAACTTCACTCCCTCATATTTATGTCCTGCATAAGGAACATAGAATGAAGCTTTGTTTTTGCACAAACTCAACAGCTGATGGTAGAAATGTTATATTAATATGCAAAAGGATTACAGTGAACAAGGGGAATTAATTACCATGGTGACAGACTCACCTGTTGGTGTGGTTACAGTGCATTCACTGTAGGGAAGCTGATTGAGACCCTCCTCCACCACTAATCTTATCTGGGAGCAAAACAACCAACCAATCAGATTCAAATTGAAGGGTAGCAAACAAAATACAGAACATAAGAACCACTCTACTAATTTTACAATACAAAAACAATCAAGTGGATTCTTCAATAATATTGTGAAAATGAAACAGAAATCAGGGACTGTGTTTAATGCAATCAACCATACATTCATATATGTTGATTGAAAAATGACTAAATGTAAGTTGCCTTTATTTACAGGACTTCAATAAAGATAATAGCTGGTTATAAACCATTAGTTTGATATGTTGACATTTAAACACAAGACTACTATTATTTTAACAGTTTTTGATGATGCTTACCAATCTATCAGCACAGAACACAAAATCACCTCTACTGGTAGTTCTGAGTGAAACACAAGAAAGAGGAAAAGTCACAATGTGACGAATTGCTTCAATGTATGATACATGTGCAACAAAATGACATGAGTTTATATCCCACTTACATTTACATATACATTTTAGATATATTCTGATAAGTTACAGGTTTATGTTACAGTACACATGCTGTGGTGTATAGGTGCATATGATAAGATCTGGGCCAAATGTGGGACACGCAATGTGCACTCAATGCAAATCCGGTTGAAAGGCGGACTGGACACTCACTTGTCCCGAATGATTGTCTGAAGTTCTCGTATTTGGTCATTTAATGGCAAGAGTTTCAGCTGAGGTCCTATTTGTCGCTGGATGTCGCTGATGGTTTGGGTTTCACACGGTTTCGTGTCATCTTGACAGGGCTCGGAAGCAGCGCTGCTGCGGGCGAAGCGGACGTGCTTCGCAGCGTGTTCGGGGCTCTCACTGTTATTCAGCTGCTGGTTATGGCACGGCATCTTCTCGATAAGATCCGTTTCCATAGGACTAAAACCACAAAAAGAAAAGAAGAAAACACTACACCAAAAACCACCTGGTCCACTTAAATTATTGCTGTTCTACGGACAATGTGTTCAGTCATGTCTACAGCTGAGCGGAGGAGACGCATGATACATGACGCACGCTCCCGGGAACAACAACCTGACGTCATATCCCGGTTCACATGATTGAATAGAAATCATGCAGTCTCATTCAAGTAAAACTGGTAAGAGGCACTGCCCTCAGTAGAGAACTGGTAAGAGGCACTGCACAGTAGAGACTGGGTGAGCAGCGAATTGTGGTGCCTTTAATGCATCATGATTTAATAAGGGTAATTACACACGGTAAATGATTAGTACATGTGTCATACAAGTTCCAAAAATATTTACGTACGTCAAACACACACACACAAAAAACTATATAACTGAGTATTTGTGTGTTTGAATAAAGAAAGGTTGCAATTGTCTAATTTACAAGAACAAAGATTCTTTTTTTTATTTTTATATTGTAAATATTTATTGTTTTTTTCTGCTTTTCTACATGGATTTCAAATTTCCTCGCTCTATTTATTAATTTTGTATTTATTTGTTTGTTTGTACCAGTGTCATAAACCAAGATTATTTTTATTTTCAATATGATGGATTTTTTTGAATTATGGATTTCAAATTCCCTCGCTCATATTTATTTATTTGTTTGTTTATAATGTAACTACGTATATAATACCAGTTTGTCTATGGGAAATAAACTCAATCTGCAGGGACCCCTAGCTGGTGTTTGGAGCTTGTAAAGCATAAGTGCGCATGCGTGCGCCTCTGCACCTGTTCAGCAGCGCCGCGCGCTCCCGATTCCTCAGCGCGCCGCCGTGCAAAATATGGGGGCGCGCTCTTTATGGCAGGTCTCAAAAGAGGGGGAGCAGCAGCGCACGAGCGCGCCGTCGTTGTCAGGGAAGGACGGGGTACAGCTGGGAAAAACATACACACGCACGCACACCCCCGTCTCCATCACGCACGCACATAAGGCAAAAACAAAAGCGACTCTAAAGGAAGAGAGAGCGGAGCGGTAGAACAGGAGCATGCGGCGAGGAGCAGGGGCTGCAGCAGACCTTTGTTTGTTTCCTGGAAACCCTGGAGCGCGAGGGAATAAAATGGAGTGGTAGGGGCTCCGAGGCGCGAGAGGCGCGTCCACCTGCTGCTACCGGGAAGGCAGTCCGGGCTCGCGAGGGGTGAACATGGTGAGACCGCTGCATTGAAGAGGGTTACAAAAAACAACAACAACAACGTATGACAGCATTCCACACGCCGAGCGATCAAGGAGTCTTAAGAGCGGACGGGACGTGCGGCCCCGGGTGTAACGGGAGGTGAGTATGTGGGCTGCGCGTGTTTGTGTGCGTGATGCGGTGAGCGGGCCAGTGTGACGCGCGTCAAACGCTGCAATGAAGAGAAATGGTGGAGCGAGTGTCAGCTGTCACGATGCGTCTATATTGCACAGGTGTGTTTTGTGAGGGAGATGAAGAGGAGGGCTGGCTCAGTGTCCTGCGGAAGCTATGAGTCGCAGGCCGTCGTTTGAGGGGACAGAAAGCATTGGTGCTCATGACGAATACATGAGGCAAACACACTCTCTCTCCCTTACACACCATCCCCCCTAAACCAAGGCCACAGCTATATACGCACTCGTTCACACACAGCAATAACACGAACGCTGTCATGTGGCGTTATTCTGTATGTGCCGTTTTACGGATTTTCATTTTCCCCGCGTTTTGCTTGTAGTCGGCGCGCGCGGCACAGCGCCTGCGACCGATGCGGCATTTGGCGATGGGAGATGCAGAAAAGCAGAGCACGTATCATAGCGCACCAGGCCTTCAATAATTAAGGGTGGGCTCAAACCTGTTAAGTCTCTCTGAATAATGTAAATGCGCTGGGTTATCCGAGATGTTGAAAGCGTGCTCATCTTTCAGGCTCTTGATGTCATCATGTTTAGAGTACGGAGGAGCTGTCGGTCACCGGACACCTGTCCTGGGAGGATGTTATGGAAGTTTCTTTGATGCTGTCAAGCTGCACCGTACGCGTTGCGCTATAATAGAGCTAAAGTTCTGACGTGTACAGCTTGAACCACCAAAATCAATACCGCAATCAATTAATTGACGAAACAATCAATCAGAGGGAACGCTTAGGTCTGTTTGTTTTCCACACAGAACACTTGCAGTCAGTGTTTAAACCTTCTACCTTGAGTCAGTGTAGCAATGCTTTCTGGGACATAAATGGATGGATGGGTGATATTTTGGTTGCTTGTCTGACAGACTGACCAAGGACAGATTGCAACAGATTTATTGATCTCTGAAAAAGATCAAACAAACTCACTCAGACATGGATTTGGTCTCTCCTTCTCTCTCTTTTTATGCATCTTTCTCTTTCTCTCTCTCTCTCTCTCTCTCTCTCTTCTGTAATTCCATTGTCTGTCTCATGGGTGGATGTTGAAGCTGAATAAATATTAATTTCGTTTTTTAATAAAAGCAGTTTGCAGACAGTGCCACTGCCCCGTTCTCTATCTCTCTGTCTGCAGAGCTGGCAAGAATTAGCCCAGCCATGGTGTTCTCAGAACAGCCCTAGGCTTTTTCTCATACTGTTGCTGGTTTGGAAGGAGCAAATCATAGATTATTATATAGCCATTTCCAAATCTGAAACAGTACATGCCGGAGAATGTTTTTAGTGTGTAACAGTGTGTGTTGTTGAAAAGGGGTGTTACGGAATTTTCTCTTACTTGGATTTATTCTGCCATCAAGCCTGTTGTCTAAACACAGATGCTATTCTGAAATGATCCAGAGAATAAATATTTACTGTGTATATTTTTAAATAACACAAATGTGTTTACAGTAGCAGTTATTGAAATAGTTTGGCCATGAACATAATGGATTTTAAAGTAATAGTAAGTATATGCTGATATACTAATTATAGCAAATGCTGATGTCTTTATGGGAAAAATCAGGTATTATCACCTGAAATGATTTTTTTATTTTTATTAAAAGTTTAAAAATTGTAACATTTTAAAATTCTGCACCTATCCACCGCAGTTTCATATGGAATTGCAAGCGGTCCATTTCATTTATTTTAAATTGGTTAAATAACATCTATATTTGAAGTTTATATAGAAAAATAATTAAATTGGAGCAGCAAACCATGAGTACTGAAATACATAATGCCCACTCAACAATTTCGATACTTGTGTAATTCATAAATCTTCAAATAGGTCAGTTCTGAATTCCTATGTAAAATCATGGGAACACTTCAAACAGTGTACTAGAGATCAGCATTTCTTCCCACAGCATAAGCAGTGTTTATTTATTTTTAAAAATAAAAAAAACTGCATGTCTTTTTACTTGCATATATGGCACACTATTCTGACACATCTGACACAGCCTGGGGCAAGAGAGAGTGCACTTTCTTTTCTCTTTCTCTGCTGTTATAAAGCTCTTTTATTTCTTTCACATCCTCAAGAGTTGTTCTTCACAGTGAAGGGCAAGCAGAGGACAGAATGATGTAAAACAATACAACTCACTGTAATACTGGAGAGTAAGAGAGAGGCCAAGTAAAAAGAACGGGACAAAAATCAAGGAAGTACTAGAGAGAGAATTCTGATTTGTAACTCTTGCTACTTAGCATGATGAATTAAAAATAAAGTTATCTATGAATTGTGGGAATTTAAACTAAATTTAAGTTTTCAAAATACTGATGTTTTTCTCTCTCTGTGTGTGTGGTGTTTTATTTTTTCTTTTATTTTTTTCTGTTCAAGTACCACTAAATTCTCAACACTCATTCTTAATCATTAAGCTGCTGATAATCTTTAAAGGAATAGTTCACCCAAAAATGAAAATTCATCTCACCAACATACCGAACTCTCTAAAAATTCTGTATGCCTGTATGACTTAATAGAACACAAAAGAAGTTTATGGAAATATCATAGGTTCTCTTTCTATTAAATGACTATTTTCTGAAACGTTTTTTTAAACCCTCTTATCTCTTTCATCTTTTCTGCATTTCACTTCTGCTGTAGGTTGTGTACTAGTCTTATACTTGCTACTGTGTACTACAAATAATTTTGGCAACTATGACAAGCTGCTTGAGATGTTAATCATTTTGGATAAAGCATCTGCTAAATTAATAAATATAACTTTAAAACCTTAACAATACTATTGGTTTATTAGTTTATCTTTCAAATCTAGATTTTGCAAGGTTTTTGAATAGTCTTCAGTGCTGACAGATTTCTGTCTGTGTGTTTCTACAGGCTGGACAGCGGTAATTATGTTAGAGAGAGAGAGATTCAGTTCAGATTGATGGATGTTCTTCAGGAGTCCCGATTCTCTGGGGCAGATCGCAGCCCCTGCTCAAGAGATGCTAGTGAAAATGGTAGGCGTTCCCATGCACATATAAAATGCAGCATTTTACTCAGTTATGCATTTACTATGAAATATTATGCCTATATTTTATCATTATCTGCACATTGTGTAAAAATCATATTGACTTCAGTGTCATATGTAAAATTCCTCTTTATATCTAAATATACATATATTTACAGATGTTCACCAGGAAAATTATGCATTTTACATTAAGGATCTTTGTCTCTTCCTTCTTTTTTTTTTAGAACCACATGACCCATTGGCAGATGTGTCACATGATCTAAGGCGCTGTGATGACATCGCTCCTGCAGCACTGTCCCTGCCCTCGCTCTGTGGCCAGAGTCAGACCTCCGAAGGTCCTCTTAGCCCAGGCGACCTGCATGATGGGTCCATCTCCAACACCACCTCTCTCTCCTCTCTCTCCTCATTCTCCTCTCTTTCCTCACTTTCATCTCTCTCTTCTGTGCCCTGTTCCAAACCTGTGACGCCCTGGTCTGTGCAGCAGACCTGTGACAGGTCATCCTTCTCTAACATGGACTCCAGGGGCGGAGATTGCCTTAGCTGTCTGATCCCCAAAAATCAGACAGAACCGGAATCCTGTGAGTCCGTACTGGGCTTTGCCAGCATCAATTTGCAATGCCTTGGCCCAGCCCCCAGCGCAGGTCGCTACGGTGACCAGGTTCTATCTGACCAGCTGCTCAGCGGCCCCGCCCATCCAACTGTAACCAATGAGGGGGCTGAGGAAGGGAGGTCGATGCAGGAGAGCGAATCAGATGAGGATCCTGCATCCAGGAGCATATACGAAGGTCTTGGAGAGGAGGCGCAGGACTGGAGCTGTCTAGAGACTCTCATAAGTGAGAGTCGTATGGAGCTGTTGGACTTATGCTCCCGCAGTGAACTTGCAGTCAATCTGTTCTGTGAGGAAGATGTGGAGAATTACATGTTTCAGGAGGAGGAGACTGCACTCAGTACTGATGTCTGTTCACTAAAGATACGTTATGAGTCCTATCAGGATGGAGTGCAGGAAAGGAGTGAGTCTGCCCTACAGGATGAGTCTCAGCTAGGTTTCTTTCCAAGCTTACCTTGCAGTAGAAAGGAGGGGCCAAAAGAGAAACCAGACCAATCCATTGAGATTAAGGCTGATGACCATGTGACCCCCAATATTAGTCCAGACAGTAACTTTATTTTTGACATCAGTAACTCTCCGGAAGATTCCGGTGAATTCAGTGATGATAGCTCTTGCACGGTCTCACCAGACCATGGGCTCTCCCTCCGCCATGGCTGCTTGTCCAGAGAGAACTCTAGCTCCTCCAGCCAGCTAAGTTACCGCCTCAGAGCCAAGAGAAAGGTGGCCTACCGAGAAGACTACTTGTATGATGTGGACTCTATAGAAAGTGAGAAAAATGCAGAAAAACGAGATAAACAGCCTGCTGGGTTCAAGAAAGAGCGTGATGACGACTGGTGCCCGAAGAAGAGGCGGCGGTCCAGTAGGAAGGACCCACCTGTCATCATAAAATACATAATTATTAATCGTTTTAAAGGCCAGAGGCACATGAGAGTGCGGCTGGGACGAGTCGACCCATCACCTGCTGTGGTCTGTCTGAGTCCAGATGCTCTGCTTCACTATGAGAGACTTGCACCATTAAAAGCATACTGGCAGGAAAGAGAAAAGGAGCAGAATAGATTAATGGCTGCAGAAACAACCAAACGTCTTAATGGCTGCAAAAGACCAAGCACTACACCCAAACGCAAGC
Source organism: Cyprinus carpio (assembly GCF_018340385.1). Taxonomy (NCBI): domain Eukaryota; kingdom Metazoa; phylum Chordata; class Actinopteri; order Cypriniformes; family Cyprinidae; genus Cyprinus; species Cyprinus carpio. The sequence goes on from NC_056576.1 coordinate 13,916,101, forward strand.
ACAGGATGGCCAGAATCAGGATCCAGCAGATCCATACAGTGCAGAATTCCCTTCCAACCCAAACTATCGTGGTCCCCGTCCACAAACAACCACAGGGGACTGAATCCCTGAAAAGCACAGAGGAACCAGAGGACATTATCTCCATTACACACACTGCCAGGGCTAAAAGCAGAACACAGGAGAGAGAGGAAAGAAGAAAGGCAGGTAAACCAGGGAAGATAAAAAAGTTCAAAAGTGAAGCAAGACTTCGGTTGAAAAAGTTAAAAGAGGCTGAGACACAGGAAGTCCCAGAAGCCTCTGAGATTGAGCAGTGCAGCCCATGTTTACCAGAAAACCTTAGTAACTCTCTGGAAGTTAATGTTACAAATGAAACCTCCAGTAATGACCCTGAAAAATGCACTTTGACCCCAACTGATCCAGGGACTGAAGGAAATGCTGAACTCCTCCCCGGGGGATACCTGCAAACTCTTCTTGAAGCCGCTGAATCATCGAGCACTACTAACATTAACTATTTCCATCCAGGGCTACAGAATCCCACACTTCAGCCAGTCCAGAGCTGTGTTCTGTCTCCTCCTTCTGAATCAGAGCTGCCTCACTCTCCTCCACCTATGAACCATGGGCCCCACCACACACATTTTACTGAGCCAAACCTTACTGAACCAAACCAGCCCATTTCATGGCCATCCCAACCATCTGCTGAACAGCTGCCCTTCTCCCCAGACATCCCAACCCAGTCGCCTATGATGCCATCGGGCTTTCCCACATCATTGCCTGTGTTAGCAGGGGATAGCACAAATGTCACAGGATATGGGAAAGTGTCTCTATCAGGGTGCAGGGTGTCATATGAAGAGTCCCAACCTGATGCTGATTATGGCTTGAGTCCGACTGGGTCTCGGAGTGACAGTGGTGTAGGGCGACTGGTTAGCTTTAACTCCCTTGGGTCACTTTCTGCCACCTCTAGCAACTATAGCTCGCTCAGTCTGAGAGAGGGAGAAAGGGAGAGAGAAGAGGAGATTGGTGAGATCAACGATGGCTTCCTGCCGCATTGCAGCCCACGGCTCATCCTGCAGCAAAGTCTAGAGGAGGTTGCTCCTCTTCGAGAGTCAACTGACCTCTTGGATATCTCCAACTTTACCCCTGACAAGTTCCGTCATTCGTCGCTTTCTGAGATGTCCCCGCCAGACACACCTAACTCCTCCCCTCAACTGCTGGGAAATTGTGGTAAAGTTGGAGAGTTCTCGGAAGCAGCAGAAGCAAATGTACAATGGAACTGTGGAGTTGTCACACAGCTTAATCAAGATGAAAACCCACATCTCCTTCAGATACACTCTTTCAATACAGCGGAGGAAGAAGTAGGGCTAAGGGTTCACAAAGGTTCAACGAAAAAGGGTGGAAAAAACGGACAGGGCACCAAAAAGAGCAAAACTGCTAAAACGGTAAAAGGAGAGAAAGTAAAGCTCCCACGCCAAGGTTCTCGTTCTGTGCGGAAGATCAAAGCCTTGCTAGAGGGAAAAGCAGCTAAAAGTGGCGGAGGGTCAGAAAGTGGCACTTCTTCCCCTACCCCATCGCTTGGCTTAATCGGAGCTCAGGGGGAGTGGCCTATTACTGGGGGCCTGTCAAACGATGACCAACGAGAATTCCAGGAACCATCTAACATCCTGTCCAATATTGTGTCTGGCATGGCTGAGGTACAGCGTTTCATGAGGGCCTCTGTGGAGCCTCTTTGGGGGCCTTGTCTTTCACCAGGTCAGCATGCCCTTCAGAGCCAGACATTGAAGATTCTGGGTAGTGCTGCTGACCTTAAAAAGCGGGGTGGTGCCTCGGGCGGAGGTCGAGGGAAGAAAGGGGCTGGGCGTGGTGGTAAAGCACTGCCTAAACTTCTCCCACCAGGCTTCTTTCCTACCCTCGGATTGGACTGTCTCCCACTTCCACACCGTCCAGCCCACAAAAAAATGTATCGTCACAAAAGCAGCGCTAAGTTTACCCGTGAGGAAATCTTAGCGGGTAAAAGGGACATAAAAGGAGTAGCACTGACCGCTTTGGTCGAGAAACGGAGGTAATATTTTCTCTCTGCAATGTGCCCCTTCTCTTTCTCCGTTCCCTTCCCTCGCACCCTGCCAAATCCTCGTAAAATCCTTTCCACATTTCAGAGCTGCATGGCACCGACTTTACCCACAATCCTTTGCCTGGCCTACTGGAAAGCAGGCACATCCTGCATGTCAGCCCTGCTAAACTACCTACTAGACTGACTGAAGTCTCACTGTCATGGCTGCACCCTACTCACCATTGCTGCTTTGTTGCATTTTTATCTGACAAATTTTCAGTTGTTTTTATTTGCGTTTTGTTTGTTTTTCAAGAAGAAAAATGCCTTGAAAGTCTTTGGATTATCTTTTAGTGTGGTGTATTTCTAAATATAAATTTGTTTTTGTCTTTTTGTTTTCCGTTGCAGCTGTAACACTGTATGTGTTAAATCGGTGTCACAGAACCATGGTTTAGACCGAGCCCAGCGCCCTGCTCTGTCTCTCAGCAAATGGTTGCCTTCTGTTCAGGGGTCAAAGGTCATGTGTAGTATTCTGTGCTAAGAGTTGTTTCCCCTCGTTTCTGTGCCAACCCCTCAGAACAATGGGCTTTGACAAGCTAAAAGAAAGCATTTTAACCAAGATGCTCTTGTTTTCTGAGGTTCTGAAATTTTAAAAGAGATTTTTTCATTATTGTTTTTTTATAAGTTGTGAAAAGGGGGTTCATTCATCTGTTCTCCAGTGAATCTCCTCCTGCCAGTATCAAAATGCTGTTGTACACAAACATATGCACTATTTACAGAACAAGATTATATCAAACATGTTTAAATTAATGTGCCAAACTATGAACAATTAAATGTACAGACATTTTTATCTACATAAATATTTGCTGTTTTATAATGTGGCAGTGATTGAGGAGCGTGTGTGCTTGAAATGGGGGGGGGGTTGTTAATCTGAGATTCACTCCTGTTGCTGTACATCTGTACACACAGCTAGCAGCAAGGAGTCTTCTCAACAATCAAAAGAAAATTATTGGTTTATTTTCTCTGTTTTACACTCCTGGTTAGTTCAAGATTAGAGGCATGAAGTGAGAGATGCATGACGAGAATTGGTGGGAGGAAGCTGAAGTGCTATAATAGCAGAGAAAAACATTGGTTGCCTTTCATTCTGATGTATTTCTGGATGGTAAAAGCTCATTGTTTGTGTGTGACAAGGTAAGAAAATGATCATTCCTTCTTACAACAAGACATATAACGCATTCTAACTTGTTTAAGTCCCCAAGTTTCTAGTTAAGTAAATATATTTCGCTGTACCTCTAATTAATTTTACACCCTCAAAACCAGTTAAGAACAGGACCAAATATTTTTAAAAAGTTTTTCTAATTTGTTGCTAGTGATATGCATGCATTTAAAACATAATATGGATATGTGCTGTGAATGCTGATCCCCTGTATTACTTTCTTACTCGCCTGTTTTTTCTTACCTGATCTCAGAACCATCATTTTTCTATTGCCGTTGGAATGTTATTTGTTGTGTTATAAAAAGAGGGAAAGATGCCAACTCGGTTACCCCCATGTGCTGTTTACTGCTGTTTGCTTCAGGATCTTTTTTTTTTCTACAACTCCCTAGATCCCCTCTTTTGTGAATACTTATTTGAAAAGAAATATTTTTTTCTTTTTGTTGCCTTTATGTTCACAGAGTGTGAAACACTTTTGAGTTGTTCAACACTACATTGTATTGACAATTGTAGTTTGAGAACTGTTCCTCCTTTAGTGGGTATTTGTGCAAATGCTAAACACATTGCTTTGAATGAATTTAGATGAAGTTATTGCAAGTTTGAAATGTTGAGGAAAACAGGTGCAGATGATGAGTGCCATTCCACGGCTGGTGGTGCAATTCAGAAGTGAGCTTTGAAAACCCCTTGATTTTAGGGTGAACTAATTAGAGCCTTCATAGCCAAATCAGCCTCATCAAGCCCAGGAAAGACCAGGAAATATTGGCCGGTGAAATTAATTTTAAGTTTGTTGTCCAAATGATTTTTTTTGTTGTTGTTCGTTTGTTTGTTTGTGCTGAGTGAATGGAGATGTAACACAGTTGGTTCAGGTCCGTTGGCTCAGGGAACCCAACTGCAGTCACATCTCTCATCCCCTCAGCTGCACATCTCGCCATACAAACTCAAGCTGCTCTCAGCGCTGCCCCATGCTGTACTGTTTTTACATAGCACTAAAGTCGCTAAACCTGCAGGACATCTGTGATGCCAGTGCAGGGTGCTCTTGTTCATATTTTGAGAGCAAATTTTTACACCAGTGAAAACTTTATAGCACACATCCCCTGCACTGACCGAAGTGTCATATTTTTTCAAGTTCTTAAACAGTGTTATTCCCCTTTTAAGTGCATCATGTAAAATCAAAACAGGCATATCAAAAACTTAATTGTGCCCTATTTATGAATGTATTATATTGTCAAGTTGGAAGTTTTTTTTTTAATGATTTATTTGACACTACATTACTTGTAACTACTTTTGCCTTTTTTCATCATCAAGGGGAAAAAATAAACTGTTTCTACTGCCTGGTCTGTCTTCACCAGGTGGATTCTCAATGAACTCTTGATGTAGGAAAAAAATAATAACCTGTATATTTTTCATTGTGCCAATTTGTAACACATTTTCTAAGTGTATATTTTTCTTAGAAAGTGATGTGAGGTCGTTCTTACTGTGGCTTTGTTCTTTTCCCTTTTCTGCAAGTGAAAAGGTTGCTAATTGCCATGATGTTTTCTTTCTTTCTTTTTCTTTCTCTCTCTCTTATTTGTTTTTTGTTTGTTTGTTTTAAAACCAAAAATTGAAAATACTATAAAAAATAAATAAAAAACTATTGTAAAGGAGAGAGGAGAAGAGCAAGCTGTGACTCTTTGTTGAGAGTTTTTGTAATTGGACCAATCTTGTTGTAAGAGTGTTGTGCTCTAGTAAAAATATATATTAATTTAAAGATAAAAAAAGAAACCATGAAAACAGACAGTGGAACAATAACACTAATTTGTGATCTCATTGCTGTTTTATAGATTTTCATGTAAATTATTCTAGTATTTTGTTTTTGTTGTATCTGTCACAAAAGTTGAAATATTTGTGATCAAGCCTGTATGGTGACAAATGTAATACTGGTAACTTGCTGAGTTTTGTAATCATGTTTATGGAATAAATATTAATTAAAAGAGCTTTTGATCACTTGTTTTGGTACGGTCTCATTTTTGTTTTTGGAAACGTGAACAAAATTTAATTGGATCAGGCTTTAGCGATTCTCTAATTTCATTGTTTCTCTGCGTAGCTAGTCTGGTACCCAAACCCCAACCAAAAATAATCTGCTTATATTTACTGTAAATCCATTTTGATGGCAGGTTTTGCAAACTAATCATCAGCAGTCCTAGGAACACAGACCACACCTCTTCTGCCACTAGAGTGCACTATTTTTGCAACCAGAGTTTTTTTTTTCCTAGGAACTCATTTAACTACATAGACCAGCTGCACTGGAAACATAATTTACATACAAGATAGTTTTAATAAAGACTATTGAAATAAGACTTAGGGCATTTCTATCTGTTAACTGGTTTCTAACTATCTAACTATATGTTAAGCTTTATATAATGTAGTTATATCGTTTTTAATTAAAGTGATTTCAAAAGATTATCGAGAAAATCTTGCAAATCTAGTTGGCTGAGAGACTACTTTGTGGTCCCAATGTTATATAAAGGTTGAAAAACCCCTATCTGAAACTGAAACTAAATTCAACAATGTCATTTTTGACCGAGTATGCACGAACGCAAGTGAAACTGTAAACTGGAACATCATAAATTGTGTTGCGCATATGTCTGTTTAGCTGCCAGTCATCCAGCCCCCAGAAATATGTCCAATCATAGCCCCGAAACTGACTCGCGCCGCAGTTTATGGGCGTATTTAACACCGAAGTGGGCGGGGCTACGATGGCACATAGTGGTTTTGCTGCGCGGACGGACCCGAGTCAGAGAGAACCGGCACCAGACCCTCGGCACTTACTTTAACACTTATTTAGAAGAGGTCATTTTAGCGTACAGTGTTTTTTTTTAAAACCCCACCCCGACACAACAGTCACCACGGATCAGCCCAGAATGCCAAACATTAAGATATTTTCTGGCAGTTCGCATCCGGATCTGTCGCAGAAGATCGCGGACCGACTAGGACTCGAACTGGGGAAAGTGGTCACCAAAAAATTCAGCAATCAGGAAACCTGGTGAGTTGTTCAGAGTCAGAATTGCATGCTTTCCCGTAATGTTTTGGCTAGGGTAAACGAAATGGTAAACACATGGTAACCATATGTTTTTTTTTTTAGTTTGTAGTTTTATGAATTGGAAGGTGTCATCTGGCGCAATGCGCCTCATACAGGCAGCAGACTCAATTTCCCAGCATCCACCTGCATTAAGCATGTGACTCTGGGGCCGCTAATGCTAATTTTAAACGTCCTGTCTGGCCTCCTCTGCCACGTGAGGAGTCATACTGCTGTTAAATGTACCCTCGTGAAGTGCTGCTGCGTTTTTATTATTTGTAGTTATTTTTAATAGTATTAGTTATATTTCTGTGCGTATCAGACGTAATAAAAAGGAAGGAATATGCGGGTACACAACCACTTTCATATTTTGAGATGAAAATATAATGTTGGCCCTGGTGTCTATGTTTATATAATTGCCATTTAACTCAAGTTGAGTGGAAGGCTTGTAACCCTAATAGATAAAATGTTTATCTCATTCTTTATCTGCAGCTGGTATGTGATAAACGCAGCCAGGTTCTTGACGCAATAGTTTCAGTTTGCTTTTCAGTGGTTAACACAGTCTGATCCCCAGTGGTGACCATATTAAATATCAGCTCAAATCAGATACACTCCTCTAATCAGGCAGACAAGAATAGATTTATAGATTTATCTTTCTTTAGTGACTGAGACTCAACCATGTTTACGTGTGTTTTTGTCCATCTGTGTGCAGTGTAGAGATAGGAGAGAGTGTGCGTGGAGAAGATGTCTATATTGTCCAGAGTGGCTGTGGCGAAATAAACGACAACCTTATGGAGCTGCTGATCATGATCAATGCCTGTAAGATTGCATCAGCATCCAGAGTCACTGCGGTTATTCCTTGTTTCCCCTACGCTCGGCAGGACAAGAAGGACAAGGTGGGGGTGAGGGGAACAGCTTTCCTATTAACACGTACACACAGTTAATCATACATTAACCGCATCACTGTTGAAGGATCCATGTGGGCTACTTTCTGTAAGTCTGTAAGTCGTGTTTTCTGGCCCCTTGGCAACTTACAAGACATGGCTAATTATGCTTGCTTAGCCCTGTTAATGTGTATCTGGTTAGCAGTTGTGATGCTGCCTGTTTATGAGTGATTATTTTGTCTGTAGAGTCGGGCTCCAATCTCAGCCAAGCTTGTCGCCAACATGCTGTCTGTAGCCGGAGCAGACCACATCATCACTATGGACCTACATGCATCTCAAATTCAGGTACACACTGTGCAGCACCTTTTCTCTTAACACTCAGAATGAACCCTTATCTCTCATGAACAGAGACGACTGGCATAAGTAAAACTGGGTTGGTCTTAAATTTCTAAAGCATTTTATAGTTGTGAGACTTGGACAGAGAAGTTTTTTTTTAATGGTATGATTTTGAGTGAATGTGTTTTTTCTTGTTTCTGTTTTGTTTTTGTTTTTAGGGGTTCTTTGACATCCCAGTTGATAACTTGTATGCTGAGCCGGCAGTCCTCAAATGGATAAAAGAAAACATCAATGAATGGAAGAATTGCACCATTGTTTCTCCTGATGCTGGTGGAGCCAAGAGGTGTGTTTTCATTTCTTTTCTGTCTGGTTCTCAAAACATTGGGTCTCGTTCACTAGCCGTACGTACACACGAATGTGTGTGATATGTGTTTACAAAGGTTTTTACAACCAAATCACGAATCATCAATAAGTTTTTTTTTTTTTATTTAAATTTACACTTGAGGAACACTTGATACCCCACATACACACAAATCATATACTCTAGGTGGGCTTATAAATGCATTAAGATGAAAATTTATACATGGATATTAAATCTTTAAATACTTCCATATAAAACATTTTATTATCAGTTTAAAAAAGTGGCCCAATTTTCCAGATTAGCTGAGAGTGACTAAAGGCTTCAAACAAAGTTCGTTTTCGTTCTTTGTTTGGGGGCTAAAAGAATTTCTAAAAGGCTGAGCAATGGTAGATTAATGTAAATGTGTTGTGACGCTCGCGCATATCCCCTAAACAAAACAAAGATGAAATGAAGAAGTGTAGGCAATCCAGGTGTGAGATGGGCCCCAATGGTCAGAATATTATAGACAAAAGAATAATGATCAGCAGCAGTTCAGAGTCAAGTATCATGTTTGCAATACAAAAGAACCATTCTATTTCCATAATCAGTCCTTTATGGGAAGTGTGAATGTCTCATAGTCTGAAAACTTTAGCATTATGTGGTAAAAAATATTGGAGCCAGTTTACTTTATTTTATTAGTGGTAATTTATTTTCTTAAACTGGATAAATAGTTATACCTTTTAATATTTGATGTGGTGTCATGATTTACTTTTTAAAAAAAACAAAGGTTTATTATTGTATGTTCATTTGAAACACATGTATTTGGTACTTGGTACCTTATATCTTTACTTTTTCCTTTCATTCTTTTCATGGCTTTGGAAAACTTGTCTCGGATGTTTCTCTGCGTCGCTTTTTGCATAACTCCGGGTCGACGACACAAAGATTTATGGCAATTTCTTTCTAGGAATTAAATGCTTTCTCTGAATCTTTACAGTAAGTCCGCGAGCGATCGTACAGGTGCGGATATATTTGTGCCAGCTCAGCTATTTGACACATTGTATTTATGTTGCTAGTGACAGGAGATGCTGTTCTCTTGCCTGACCTCCGTTGAATGAGATACGAACCGGGGAAAAAAAAATCGCACGTCAAAGAAGGTGGAGTTTCAGAGCACACACACCGATTGTGTAACCGCCACGGACCAATGGAAGCTCAAAGGTGTTTAGGAGCCAAAACGAACTCCCCCAGAAAGTTCGCTTTGGTCAGCTGCTCGAAAACGAGCTCAAAACAAACTTCGTTTCGGCCTGATTTTGTTTGAAATGACGTCATATCAGTTCATTCTTCGATTTCGTTTGAAGTATATCTTGGTCTTTAAGCCTGTGCAGAAACCCCTTATATGGAAATGGTTTGGGTGTGGTTTATACAAATGGCTAACCTCAGGCACACTGGCCAATTTACAATGCTCCAAATTCATTGACATTACAACAAGGTTAAGAACAAATTGGAGTCTGTATGCACGTGTTGTGAATTAGGTGGAATTTTTTTACAGAAACAGTTTTCTTGTGTGTATAAATGAATAATTCACACAAGCACTAGTGAATGAGACCCATTCTCACTTTTTCCCCCCTTCAGTCACTGTCACTCTTGTTTCACGTTCAGTTTTCTTTGTTTATCCTTCTTACATTTTGTTTGTTTGAATAAGTCTTTAAAATAATTTGTTTTATATTTATGAGTATTGGATTACATATCATTTGATTTTATAGCAGCATAACCATTTCAGGTTGTTAAACCTGGAGAATTGTAGTTCGTAATGTTGATCAGGCTCTTGAAGACGATGGCCATGAATGTGTTTTACCTTTTAGGTGTGGAGGGTAAGGAAATGTTAGGTTTTTTTTGTGTTTATGTGTGACTTGGCTAACAGTGGATGGCTTGGCCTAAACCTTCAGCTGTACATTATAGTTTTTTTTTTTTTTAAATCAGTTTGAAGCCTTTTAAATCTTTGCTAATTTAATCATGCTGATTACATCATGTGATTTGTTTTTTTGGTTTTTTTTGAGAAATGGACTGCCTACAGCGCCCCCTTTTGTAACAGTTTAAAACACTTGAGAGAGTGCGCTTATTCACACTGGTGTTTGTACTTGTGTTTTTATTGTAACTTTTGTGCACGTGGCTTCTCTGTGGTATGTGTATGTGACACTTGCAGAGAAGCCTGAATGCATCCATGGTCATTTTCCATTGTTGTACAGAATGTTACTTAAGAATTATATGTTTATTTTATCAGAGTGACATCCATCGCAGACCGGCTGAATGTGGACTTTGCCCTAATCCATAAGGAGCGGAAAAAGGCCAATGAGGTGGATCGTATGGTGTTGGTCGGGGACGTGAAGGACCGAGTGGCGATTTTAGTAGACGACATGGCAGACACATGTGGGACAATATGTCACGCGGCTGACAAGTGAGGACACGCATGATACACAGTCACTTTCATGCTCAAACAAATGCGCTTTCATGATTATCCTGGTACTCTGTCAGGCCTCATGCCTCCATGTTCCTGCCTGTGTTTAAATGCTTGTGTGTCTCTGTCCTCTATCAGATTGGTGTCTGCGGGAGCCACTAAAGTGTACGCCATCTTGACTCATGGCATCTTCTCTGGGCCAGCCATTTCTCGTATCAATACTGCCAACTTCGAGGCAGTTGTGGTTACCAACACAATTCCACAGGAGGACAAAATCAAACACTGCAACAAGATTCAGGCACAGACATTTATCTTATAGAAAATGATGTTGTGGTTTAAGGCTGGGTCATCATTTCTGAATAATTATTTTTAATCGATTTCTGTTTTCAGTAAATTGAAAAGCATTGAAAATATTAAACTGTTTATATATATATATATATTTATTAAACTGTTTATATATATATATATATAATAAGATATATATATATATATATATATATATATATATATATATAAATAAATAAATTATAGTTTTCTCTAAATTATAGTCTTCAGTGTCACTTTAGAAATCATTTTTTTAATGCTGATTTGATGCTACAGTAACTTTTCTTATTATTACCATTATTGTTGAAAACAGTTGTGCTATTTTTTTTTTCAAGTTTTTTTTTATTAATATAATGTTCAAGAAGACAGCAATTTTTTGCATTATTTATATTTAAAATTAATTAAATAAATAAGTAAATTTACTGACCCCAAAATTTTGAAGGGTAATCTGGTATTACCTTCTGGAACATTACATCTGATTTGGTTGTTTTTCAGATCAGTTTCTTTACCCAGAGCATGTAGACTAATTTATTTCTCTTTCCCTCTCCAGGTGATCGACATTTCTATGATCCTGGCTGAAGCTATCAGGAGAACGCATAATGGGGAGTCAGTTTCATACTTGTTTAGTCATGTGCCCTTATAATACACACACACACACAACATGTCTTCACACATGCCATCATTGTGTACAAACTCATATGATGGAGAACCATTGCTGGCTCTGTTAAGCCATGTTCCTTTGTAAGAGTCTCAAACATGAACCATTTAACTGGAGACATATTCTGGACAGTGAATGAAAAGAATGAAAGCCCTTTGTGCAACACACAGTTCCCTCTTTCTGTTGCATGTTCTGACTCACCTTTTTTCCCAAGAGTATTGTGATATGTAACAACTCCTATAATCTTGATTTCCATTCACTCACAATATTTCACTCTTTACTCTATGGTATATAAACATTACCTGCATGTTAGACTGAAGATTCACTTGAACATTGCTGTCTGTTATTTCCACCTTAGAAACCATTTAAAACCAACGAGGCGAAAACCCCTGCCTATAATGGAAAATCTCCTGTAATACTGGATTTTTTTAAATTTATATTTTAGCTCTGAAGTTTGTGTAACTTAAAGGTATGACAGATGTTTATGACTTTTGTAACACTTTAATTTTTTTTATTTTAGAATCTAATTACTAACGTGGTAGATTGAACTATAATATGGGTTAAGCCCCTTTAGATTGCTGTTGTTATGGCAGCTGGATTTTTTTTTCTTTTTTTTCTCTCTCTTCTCAGGTTTCAGTTTTTTTCAATTTTTTTTTTTCATTACTTTATTAATTTTCATCTCTTCAGGGTCTTTTGACAGTATGAAAACCAAGATCTTGGTGGGAAAATTAGGTCACATTTTCAAGTTGTGAAAAAATGTTTCTTTTATACCTATGTTCATGTTTACAGTTATGCAGCATTTTTGACTGCTTGAACACAGATCTCTGAAGTTCCCTTTAGATTTGACTGTAGAATTAGCCCAAACAATCAGCTTGTTGAACTATATTTTTGTTGTTTCTTGCTTATAACTGTGTGTGTCAGTGTGTTTGGTTTTGGAGTTTGTTTCTTTTTCCATGCTTCTTAAGCAAGAACAGAGATAATACATTTAACTATCCTACAGCTTACACTGGAGCAGTAAATGAGATGACAGAGTTTGATTTGATAGATCTATGCCGTTTGCCTTAATGAAGGAGAAAAATGCTGACGATTGCATCTCATCTGAATGCAGAATGATGAGTAAAGTATTTCATGTATAAACTGCACACCCGTTTGAGGTCTTATTTTTATACAATTTCATAATCATCTTTTTTCACATTGAGATGTTTCATGTATTTTATTTTAATTATTTCTGTACAGTTTTTGATATAATTTAATCAATATTTTAAATGGCCTTTCTTAATTCATAAATTCTAAAACATGGCACATATTTAGTTTTGAAATATTTAATTTGATATTTTCATATCACAAGGTTTAAACGTTTATGAACTGCAGTAACACTCTGGTAATAAATTGACTCACTAGCTAGGTGGCGCAATTTATTAGTTTTACAGTTTGAAAGGCTTTTTCGTAAAATAATTTATTCCGTAATTTAAATAACAAAAAACGGAAAAGACAGGTGACGTTTGGAAAATTATTGCAAATGCTTTGAATCCGACGAATAAATGTATTTATCCGTAACTCAACAGAAACAATAATAAAGGCATAAATATTTAAGGAATTGTGAGGAAAACGGATTCCCTAAATGATCACGTCGTTTGTCAGAATCACATTAAACAGACCCTTATCCGAATACCGACGCGTCTCTCTCGAGCACAGCGTCGAGCTCGCGCTTTCCGTGCAGTCCTGACTTTATCACGCCACATGATTCCGGGATTACCGTCTTATCTCAACTAACTAGCAATGTTCCCACGGCTCCGCACTGCAAGATATCCTGTTATCATCCACTTGTCTTATTTATGGAAGCCTGTTTTGAAGTAATGTTGAGTAGCGTATATGAGTGACAGAGAACGCTCGTGCTTGGTCACAAGGGTCGTTCATTAAATAGATCAAGCAATATTTCCAAAGTTATTACTGAGGGAATGTTGTTTTCTGTCACCAGCAAAAACAAATACAAACGGAGTCGCGCGGTGAAAGAGAGAGAGGACAGAGCGCTCGCCTAGTTACCTCCTTTCGACCTCCTCAACTTTTAACCCCGCAGCGCGCAGCCGTCGCGCGCTGTGATGTTGACGGACAGTTGCTGATTATTTACCGAACAGTTTGGAGTCTGAGCATAAATTCTGCACCAGATATGTGAGTACTGCGATTTTCTCTGCTAGTTAGGATGGCTCCTCAATTTTGTATTTGTATTTGGAAAGCACAGGAACAAGCATATTTGTCTTGAAGGAGAAAACGTGTTCGCGCGACGTGGGTGTTTATGGTGAATTTTGTCGTTTTGTATATGTGTGAGTTGTTTTTTGTTTTTTAATGATTTTTTTGTGAATGAAAAAGGTGTGACGACACAGAAGGCATCACATTAATGGGAGACAGGGGATGGATGGAGGGAGAAAGAGACGCGGCAGAAGAAGGGACAGAGCTCGGCAAAGGGGTTTGAGAAGAGAGGAAAATCAAAAATAAAGCGCGCTCAACTATTTTTTTGCATATATTTTTATTCGTATTCAGTTAGGTTAAAAAAATATAGGCCTCCTGGAGAAATAGCCTAAAAAATCAGTCGGGACGAATTTAAAATTACGTCTCGTCTTTTCTGAAAAGCTCATTAAACAATGAGGTAAGAGACAACATACATCCAAGTAGTATATACGAGGAAAATATAAAGTTTTAATAAGTTATTGGATTATGTTGGAATAAATTAATAGTTATAGCAGCCTGCAAGTCGAGAATTTCCGATAGTCGGCATATACATATTTTTTAATAAACGTTTTACATTAACAAGCAAAGCGTTCCGTCCTAAAATTCTCTCCATCGAACGCAAAAATAGCTGAAAACGCGAACCAGCAAATAATTGTATCAAGGCAAAATACATATTATCGATTACTTTATTAGCTGCACAGTCATTTGAAGAAATTCATTTATTACAGTTTGTGTGTATTTTTTATTTATTTAATTGTTAATTCTGGAGATCACCTGGTGAAAATATTTACACTCTTTTCCACTGCACATCTTTTAGTTCACCGTAGTTAAACTCAAACGGGGATATGGCGAATTTAGAGTTCGGATCTCAACAGTCAAGATCCGGCGGCGATTCTCCAGCGATGGAGTTCGAGAAGGATGGAGATTTTGGACATCACGGTCGGTGCAAAACCGGGTCGCCGCCACTGCAAACTCAGCTCTCCCAACAGGTCAGCCATAATGTGCACATGCAGCCTACCCGAGAATGCGAGGCCAAAATTCTGCTGTCAGATTTTTTTTGGCAATATTTGTTTGGGCTATTATTGTATTGTAATAATTGTATTTTTATTATTATACTATTATCGGTCTGGTCGTTTATTTTAAGTGGAATTATTGGGCACATTGGAAATTCACTAAGATGGCATATAAATTATTAATGTTTATATAACAAGCAAATAGACACTTTGTAGCATCACACTCAGGATTCAATACAGGAGTGCATTATTTATGTTAGCCTATGTTGTGTATTTAGATAATTTCCTCTGTCAACAATACGAAACGAATCTTTTTAGGTTGCTTTCAAATTCAATATTATTAACAACCGGCCTCGACTATTTTCACAATTATGATTCGTATTGACTAATAATAATAAAAAAAACACTGTTAAAAAAAAATTACATACATATATATTTTTATATATATATATATATATATATATATATATATATGTATATATACACATATATATATATATATATATATGTATATACACACACACACACACATATATATATATATATTATGTTATTATATTGTTTGTATTTGTCAACGTATTTAGGCAGAAAAAAAAATATTACTAATTTTAATTAATTAGTAATTTGCATTCCCCACCACCCCTCCCCCCATTTTTTTTGCCGTCCCTCGCGCGCAGGGTATGGAGGGAATTAAAGTTTATTTGCACGAGCGAGATCTGTGGGCGAAATTTCATGATGTCACCACGGAGATGATAATCACCAAAGCTGGCCGGTGAGTGACACTTTTTTTTCTAACCCACAATGTATGAAAAACGAAAAAAAAAAAAAAAAAAAAAAAAAAAAAAAACCTTTTATTAAATATTCGTGGATCAAACCTATTTTCAAAAATTCCCCATGCGGGAGGAATTTGCCATCATATTCAAACATGCTGGCTGTACTATTTTGGTTTGATTTATTTCCAAATAAATATATTCTCATTTTGCTTGTGTTTTTAACCAATGCACCACTTTAAATAAAACTGATAATTATAATCAATTAATATCTCTAAATGTGTGATAGAAATTAGAATGATTGCATCATTGCAAAAAAAAAAAAAAGACCTATTGTTATGACATCCTATGACTTAATGGATCAGGAAAATGTTGACAAACAAGACAATACTCCGTTGTATTAAAATCATTAATATTATTATTACCATTATTTTTTGACTATTGTTGTTGGCTCTCTAATGGATCATTAATCTTTTACAGACGAATGTTTCCCAGCTACAAAGTGAAGGTAGCAGGCTTAAACCCCAAAGCAAAATATATCTTACTGATGGACATTATTTCAGCCGACGAGCATCGGTATAAGTTTGCAGATAACAAATGGTAAGAAAGTAATAAATTATAATTTATATAAACTATAATGTTAACAAAATACATAAATTAAAAGAAAGGTAAACATTTATAAAGATGTTTGATTCTTTTACAACAATGAATATTAACAAAACATTTTATTAAAAAGATTTTGAATGGTGATTGAATTAATGTATGAAAGGCTGTTAAGTGACTGAATGGAAATGTTAGATGTAGCTAAATCAATGCATGGAGGAATGCTAAGAGAAAGGTATGCATATAGAAATTAACTCTGTTGTGGGATGATGGAAAAATAATGCAAATACAAGCCTTGGTTAGTGAATATTGTTCAGGGAATGGAGGATCCAAAGGAGAGAAACTTAGCTGTGTCTGAGACAGAAGTGCATTTTTCAACCTGAACTTTTATCTCATAATTGTGGAGCAGTCAGAAAGACCTTATCTCTTTATATGACCAACTCCTTCATGTCCTATCTGCTCTGCAGGTCCATCAGTGGTAAAGCTGAGCCGGCCATTCCAGGCCGACTGTATGTGCACCCAGACTCTCCGGCTTCAGGAGCTCACTGGATGAGACAGCTCATCTCCTTCCAGAAACTCAAACTCACCAACAACCACATGGACCCTTTTGGACATGTCAGTGATGTTGCCAATCAGACTGAATTGGTTATTTAAATTACTGATGAGCATAACTAAACTCTCCACTGGTTTACACCTCAGTTGGATTGAACTTGACATAGAGCAGGGTTTCTTTAGGTCTTTAAAAGGACTTAAAAACTCACCCTTCCATAAAAAAAGGCCTTCAATGAAGTCTAAAATTCATAAAGTCAATGTTGCATGCATTGCTAAATTAATATCTTCCTCAGTACGTTTGTCAATACATATTTCTAAACATCCTAAAACCAAGATACATTTACTGTAGATGCAAAATGAAGATATTTTATTATGTTTTAAATCATACACACTTATTTTTGATCAGCTTTACAGAAACCAGATTTCCTATCTCATTTCACTTTGCTCCTCAAGTAAATATTTCTTGATTTAAGACTCTTTAGACATTTGCCCTGGACAACAAGACAAAAGTTCTGAGGAAGGACAGAGGTATTCTAGCCTTTTTTTTTTTTTTTTTTTTTGTAAACCAATTTAAAAAGTAATAGAGGTCCAATAGAACACAATGTGTTCTTTAGATTTTCTTTGCTTGGTCTTAAAACATCTTGCCCTCATAAAACCTGCAGAAACCCTGATGGAACCAACGTGTTGATAAGGAAATCTCTTCCTGTTATTTGTTGCAGATCATTTTAAATTCCATGCATAAATACCTGCCTCGCCTGCACATTGTGAAGGCAGATGAGAGGAACAGTTTTGGCTCCAGCAATACAAGTTTCTGCACACACTCATTTCCTGAGACAACCTTCATCGCTGTAACTTCCTACCAGAACCACACAGTAAGCAGCAGCAGGACCCCTATGACAGTAAATAAATGGATAGATTTGCAGAAAGCAGGAGATTGTTCATCTTTAATCCTCTGTTTTTTTTTTAGATCACTCAGCTGAAGATTGAGAATAATCCATTTGCTAAAGGTTTCCGTGGAAATGACGATATCGAATTGCATCGCATGTCCCGTACACCAAGGTGGAACACACATATTTTAAACATATTAATACGTATGCAAAGATTTTTACTTTAGTGAATCATAACAGCACCATGTGTTTGTATCTAAGTAATGATGAATCACTAATGTAATGTCTTCTTTTGTGTGTTCTATGTGCCTGCATGTCATTATGTGTTGCATCTCATAGTCACTGATGTTGTTGTTTCAGATACACAGAGAATATGTTGTCCTTTTAACTAGCAGGGTTTAGGAACAAAAGTCAAAGCTTTGTGTTGCATGTTGACAGTATTGAATGTGACACACAAGAGAGGGATATTTATAGTGTAACAATATTAAGAGCAGAGCTGCACAACACACTGTCACACAGAGGTCACTGAAGGGCTAATGTGTGTGTGTCTAAGTAGATGCGTTTTTGAGAGAGATAGTGAGAAAAACAGAGAGAAAGAGGAATGAGTCAGATTGAAAAGGGGGTATATAGAAAAGATTTTTTAGCTACTGTAATTGTCTCTTAACTTAGAAATTTAATTAGAAACGATCGGTACTGTGCAAATGATATCCGATACCCTCGCCGCCCCACCGTGCCAATGCAAATCATGAGCCTGCTCTCTCTCTTTTAACACCCTGATATATCAACTGTAGTGGCAGTGTTTTGTGACTATTCCCCTAAAAGTTCCCTGATGGACTCTGATGGACTTGGCTTCTGAAATATTCTGAACATATCGTTTAAGTTCTTTTTTCTAATTTCTCAGTTCTCTGCTGTAGGAACCAATGCATCTGATGCCTATTTTACCCTTCTTCCACAGTAAGGAGTATCCGCTTGTACCACGTAGTACAGCAAGGCAACATGTATCTTCACCCTCTTCTGACTCCTGTCTCTCTCGGTCAGAATATACCTTCACACAAAAACCCAGTCCTGGCTACACCTGCTCTGACATTTCAGGTACATGGTGCAAAACAAAGAGGTTGAATTTTTGTGTAATAATAGTTTGATTATAGGTATGTTTTATTTTCATAAATGTAGAAGAAATGTAAGCTTTGTGGCATTTAAATATTTTTTTTTTAAATCCTCAAAGCAACTGGAAAAAATGAGTGCCTTAAAACTCTCTAAATTACTTTATATACTTAACTTGTGTAAGTTATAATTTGATTTAATATATTTCAGAATTTATTATTTGCTTGTATTTTTACTTTTTAAAAAAAACAATATTTGTTATTTAAAGAGCTTTAATAAAGTTTTTTTTTTATTCAGGTTCTGTAAGTAGTATTTATCATTATAATTGACAGTTAACTCTCTCACTTGAAAATGCATCAGAAATAATTTAAAATTAATTTGCCATTGGCAACACGAAAACTTTTAGTTCATTTTGTCATATTGTTATCTTGTATTTGATTTTTCCTGTACTAAAGTATTTGGTTTTTTCCACCAACTAACAAAGACCATGTTGAGATATCCGATTTGTGAACAAATTACTCTTATGAGCACTTTTTCAGTAAGTCAATGAACTGGAAATCATTATCTGTTTCGTAAAAAAAAAAAAATCTGCCTGTTGAGTGAGGGAGAGACTAGAATGTTGTGTTGATTGATGATGGTTGTAACATGTCACCCAAACAAAGTTAAACATTGAACAACCAGTGAGTAAATAGACTGCTAAAAGTCTAACAAGACAAAAAAATAAGTCACATGACGTATGGTGTCCCATACTTGTAATTTGTGCTCTGCTTTTAACCCATTCAAGTGCACACACACAGCAGTAAGTAGTGAACACATACACTGTGAACACACACCTGGAGCAGTGGGCAGCTATTTTTGCTGTGGCACCTGGGAACCAGTTTGGGGTTTGATGCCTTGCTCAAGGGTCTCACCTCACTCGTGGTATTGAGGGTGGAAGAGAACGCTCCCCCCACCTACAATCCCTTGCTACTGAGACTCCCGCAAGCTTTGGATTATAAGTCTGACTCTCTAACCATTTAAAAAAATATATTTTTATTTATTTATTTATTTCTTATTAAAAGTACCTTACAGTATTTAAATGGCATAAATACAGTCAGGGTCACTAGAGTAACAACATCATATTGGAACAAATTCATACGAAATATAATTAGGAAAATCACAATACTTTATGACATTTAAGTCATAGTCTGCTATTAATTATTAGTCAACTATAAACATTTCGACAGAGAGGTCAGTAAAATAGGGTGTTACTATGGAGGAATGTTTTGTATTGCTTTTTTAATGTATTTTAAAATAAGCAATACATATTGTGTTGTAGGACTTGAGGAACTGTCCATAAACTCTCCTTAAACTACCAGTTCCTTTTCCATTTTTCTACAGATTTTTTTTCTTACAATGTAATTAGTTTTGTTATAGGAGCCAAAATCTCATGCATTTTTGTTGTCTAGGCCTTGTTCTGTATGTGGCAGAGAGCACTCTGTAAACCTTTTGGCATTCTGCATGCATGCTATTATTAATTCAAAAGCTCTGTGGCAGTCTTCTAAGCAAGCAGCAGTAAACCCAAAAGAATGAGCAACCCTTTTAACGCACAAATCCACATTTCAGAGCTGGTTTGCCATGTCTCTGCTGGAATGATTGAAACAGGTTTGTTTTTCTCTCTGCAGGTGACCACAACCTCACTGAAACCCCTCCCACTCATGACCCCACCTACCACCTCTTCACCTACCAGCTCTCTCCGGAGGTGACCCCTGTGCACAGCGCCCCCTGCAGTATGGACACCACACAGCACCAGCCTTGCATGTATGGAAGCTCTCAGGTGGGCTTGGAGGACCTCAGGTGGGCGTCGTATACAGACAGCACAACTTACCAAAGCTTTTCTTCAGCTAAAGAAATGGGTGGGACATTTGGTCCCTCCACTGACCTCTCTCAGGAACTGTATCCACAATACACCTGTGAGGTGGGTGTCCAGTCACAGTGCCTGATGACTGATTTCTCGCTTTATGCTTGCAATCGATCATTCAGCCAAAACCAACAACCAAACAGCTGGTGCGGGGGGAGCTGAGCAAGTGTGTCTGATGTGTGTGTGTGTTTGTGAGAGAGAGAGAGAGAGAGAGAGAGAGAGAGAGAGAAGGAAAAGAAGGAAAAAGAGTCTGTGAATAATTGTGGTAATGTACTCATAACTTTATCCTGAAATCACAAGTTTGCATCTGTTTTGCTTCACAGTTTCTACCTTGTTGTGAATGAGATCAGCAGATCAGTTCTGCTATATCATCAAAATAATAAATAACAATAAAATTCAACAAATTGCAATATAGTAGCTGCAATTGTTATTTCACATATTGGTATAAATATTTCTATATATTCGGTTACATTTTTATAATTTTATATACTTTTTATAATAATATGATATATTTGCTCATGCATTTTGTCATCAACATCTAAATAAATAAGATATTAATAAATAAAAAATAAAGTTTCCAGTTATAACCAAACTGGGTTTTACAGCCCGAAGAACCTTTTTTTTAAACACTTTTAACACTGATGTGAAGAACTTATGACACATCAACAACAAAGAACCAATATAATGCAACATATGCAAGCATATATCTATAGCTTTATTTTAACAACAAAGATGTGACATCAAGAAAGTTTTTTATTTTTAGTTCACAGCCAATGTGAAGCAAGTGGAAACTAATGGGCTTTCAGGATAAAAAATGAGAGATTTTCATTTAAAATAGACAAACAAAACATTCAGTTTCCTCTTACCTGAACACAGTGATGAACCTTTGCATGTCCCTTGCGTCTTAAATGATATGTGTGTGAGATTTTGTGTACATGTGTATCAAATATCTTCTGGTAAAAATGTGTGAATCTCTGTTACCATTACCGCAGGAATTGTTTTATTTCATCAAGAAAGAACTACAGCAGGAATCAAAAAAATTAGGAAAAAGTTAAGGAGGTGGCTTGTTTCATTGCCGCCATTATCTGTGAAGATTTAGGGAGAATTCCCTTTTTACTATTTCATTTAGGAATGCTGTTGTACAAACACTTACAAACCCAAATGCAAGATTTAAAACTCTCAAACCTCCTATCCAGCTGAACACGTACATGTGCTAGCTTCAGATGGGGGTCCTTTATTTTGTTTATTCTTGCTCTATTATGATGAGAAAAGGGAATGCTGGGTACTGCACGTGTCACAGTCCGTTAAGGGAGCAGTGATGTTACCAATCCTGTCATGGCCCAAGGCAAGAGACAGAGAGAGAGACAGAGAGGAGGGGAGGCATCAGCTGGACATTTATTTATAGACACACCATGCAATAAGAATTTCATGAGTGAAATATGGTCATTTTAAAGAAAGTTTTGAATGTTGTGAAATACTTGCTTTGATTATTTATAATAAACTATTTATTAATTTTGAGTTCACAAATTGTGTTTGCTGATATTTATTTGTGAAGCATTTTTTTATATTTACTGAGCAACTTGCTTTACCCTGACAAATGTTTCTGTGTTTAGTGTAGGTGTTTTCTGAACTTGTTTAAATATGAGACTGAAATAAAATGGTAATCCACAGCTATCTTTGGTGTTGACATGAAATCAAACTTTATACATAGATCTTGATGTTTTGTACAGATGTCGTGCATTGTATGTGTATGTGTGCATGCATGCATATATGACAACAGTTTAGCTGTGTGTGTGTGTGTGTGTGCGCACCTTAGAGCTGTAATTTCACACGTTGTGTAAGAGTTTGAGCTGTTGCAGGGAAACACAGAGACAAGAGAGAGAGAGAGAGACCTATTAGAAGTTTGTCTTTACAGGAATGACTGGAAAGTTCGGAAAACTCTTCATAATTTAAAGGCCAGTATTTTTTAATTTTTTAATTTTTTGCATTTTAACAATCCTTACTGCTTGGAGGAAAATAATGCCCTTTTAGTGGTTTATGTTATCATTTGATTTCCATAAATGATTGACATTTTGAAATTACAGTTATAATTATTAGATTTATTACATTACCATTAATAAATTCCCCTTCCTCATCTCAGTGGAACTGTTTTGGGTGGCTTCTAATGATGTTCTCGTTCAGATAGAAATCTGAACCCAAATCAAGTCTTTGAAAAGCCTCTGACCCTGACTGGATTTCCCGGCCCAGCTAAGCACTTATTTACTGCTAATTAAGTGATCTGAGCTCATTTTCTCAAACCTAATGGCATCATCCAGCTCCTCCAGGAAACACGCTGCAGCCCCAAGTACACTCTCTGCTACACGCACATGGTCCAATAAAGGCTCTTTTACCTCCCTGACATTAGCCCGTAATGCTATTAACCCATTCATCGTTAAGATGCCCACTTAAGCAAAATGCGAAAGATACCCACTTAACCGAATTTATTGCGGAGTGGGAAGAGATCGAAAATCTTAATGCTAATATAGAGTAGGAGTGCAGCTCACAACTAATCTTTGTATTCAATAATTTCTCTTTGTTCCTCATTTCAACCTATGACCCGAAGAAACTTTATCAGTTTTTTGAAACCCAGCTGTGCCTGTATTTCGATTTCAGCACTAGCTTGAGTTCAGTTTCATCTGTTTTTTAATCAAATGTTGTGTTTGTGTCAGCTTTTCAAGAGGTGATACATTCTCAACACTGTTGAAAACATGAAAACAGATGTTTAAATATGGGTGGTATTATAATTAGTTCACTATTTTTTTATTCAGCAAACACATTAATTGCATTAAATTGATCAAAAGTGTCAAATAAATGCTGTTCTTTTAAAATTCTTAATCTTTATCATGTGACTTTTATTTTGAGTTATATTATTGTATGGAGTGTTTGCTGATGATTAAATTATTTGAATTTTTTGAAATAAATATCATTTTAAAATATATTAAAAGAGAAAACAGTTATTTTAAATTGTTATAATATTTCACAGTATTACTGTTTTATTGTAATTTTGATTAGTGAGCCTTAGTGAGCATATGAGACTTTTCAAAAAATTACAATTCTTACAGACCCCAAACTTTTGAATGTTAGTATAGACTCATAATGGAGTTACTCATAATTAAGTAAATAGCAGAAGATAAGTAGACACTGTGATTTAATTGAAGCATGATTTATTTCTTTATCCTCAGAACTGTGCTATAAATTAAACATTTTACCCCAGATTTTAGCTACAGTATATAATAATTTATTAAGGTGTATATAAAAGTATTTCATTATATGAAGTATGAAAAAAAAGAAAATTATGTTATAATTGATGTTATAGCATCAAAAATACTTCATTTAAACAAATATACTTTACATCAGTATTTATGCCAATAAACCTGAATTGAACTTGACAGAAAGAGAGATGGAATACCATATAGTCAGCATCACCATATGTCAATAATCAGTACTAAATACCAGCAGACATTGAGAGTGGGTCAGTGCATGCATGTGTGTGTGTGCGTGTTTGTATCTGCTGCTTAGTGGACCAGAAAACACTCATATGGAAGCCCCTCCCCCAACAGTTCATCCAAAGAAGACTGTTCCCTATGGAGACCTCATAATCCTCAAAGTCAAAGCCTGCAGCCAAACACAGACAGAAAAAACCTCAGCAGACTCCTCAAAAACATTACATTGTTAGTGTATTTTTTTTTTTTTTTTTGTAAATCAAAAACTAAATCTAAAAGCATTATGTACTCATGTTTACCTGGTCAAATACAATTATTCCTGTAGGGCACTATTGAGTAATTTACATTTAAAGTTAAATATTAACGAATGCATTTAATCCTTCAAAAAACTGTCCAACCAATAACGCTTTTTTCTCATTTATTGATTTTGTTACTCACATTACTGTGTTTGATATAATGTACTGATCACAAACAAATGACCCCCAGGCAAACAAGAGTGAGGAAAAGAGTTGGACTACACTAATGTTGCACGGCACACTGGCGATGTGAATGCTTCTCCCAGTGCTCCCCACCTCCAAATGTTCCGGGGCAGTGTGCTTCGGCAGCAAGGGGCCACTGTCACTCTCCATTAGCGAGAGAGTCCTAATCCCTCGACGCAAAACTGCCATAATGATATCACTAACCACGAGTGGCACCGCCGGCCATGCAGTGTCTGCATATGTATGTGTATGTGTGTAAGACCTAATGTCCACAGCTTGACCTTTCACAAACACTTGTTTCACTAATCCGAACCTTTTTTTAAAAGCCTTCCTACATCTTGAATGTCTGCTTGAATATAGTTTGAGCAAAATGAGATGTTTGGCCTCCTACTTGACCTCAAAGAGAATATTGTTTCTGATAATCAGATTAGAAACATTTAAAAACATTAAATTTGTCCTCCGTAATGATATTACGTTCTTATACTGTATGTGCAATTAATCAGAGGATGTTGAAACCTCCTGTATGTTAATTGTAGATAATTTTAATTCATAATGATAAACAAAGTAAAAAAAACAGTATTAATTATAAATGTCTTTACTGTTTCTTTTGATTAATTTTATTTGTCCTTGCTGAATAAAAGTATTTCCTGGTAGTGTATCAGGGTTTCCACAAAAAAAAAAAAAAAAAAAAAAAAAAAAAAAAAAAAACATTTAGACTTGTAAATTTACTCACTCTCTTGTCATTTTAAACGTGTATGGCTTTTATGTAAGTTAATTACGACAGAATTTCAATTTTCACTGAAATATTGCTTTTATTTAAGCCCTGTATCACCTGTAACTGTTCTGTCTAACATTAGTCCCCCCTTTCTCTCATCCCTCTCGTCTCTTTCTCTCTCTCCCCAGTATTCTTGTTCAGTGTTTACTCCCCATAAGCAAGCCCTCTTTTTGCAACACTAAACGGTGCATTACAACTATCAAACAAACAAACAAATGCTCCCTGACCCCAGCCCAGCGGGACAGCTGCGGTGTCTTATCACTTATCACAAACGCTAAGCAAGGGTAAACATCATCCTGAACATTGAGTGGCTCTCCTGCATACTCACTCACCTCTGTTATGCTCTTGAATAATAAATTTAGTCTGAGCTTGTTCAGTGTTCGTTCATGTGTGAACACAATAGACAGACACACAGAGACCTGATGCCATCTATATTTACTGAACCGCATGCTGATATGTGAGGTTGCACTTCTTTTATGTTTTTTCTTTCTTTCTGAGATTTGAGGTCAGGAAAAGGGTCAAGTATAGGACTAAATATCGGATTCCTGGATTCGTATAGGATCTGTGAAAGGTCTCACTGCTGGAGGACAGTTAGCTAGCCCGATCATTTTATACATGGATATATAATTAAAATATATCTCCTAAATAAAGTCACAAATCTTTTAAGCAAGATTTATTGCTACACACTAAAACTAATAAATAAATAAATAAATAAAAGATTACTCTTTTTGTACAGAATATGTGACTGTTTGATTAACAGAATCCAGAAGTAATTTTAGTTTAACATTTTGTTCTTAAGCTAAAAATATAAAATAGATAAATGCCTATTGTCTATTCAGCTTTGGACATTTACATGGGTGTTAAAAATCATTTCCTCAAATTCCACACCAAGACAACAGAAGCCTTCATGGCCTTAATGCATTAGGTGAGAAGGCGACAGGAGACGGAATCATGTTTATGAAAGATAAATGAAGGTCTGGACACACGCACGAAAACAAAAGGAATAAAGAAAACACATAAAAACACTTAACGTATTTGAATTTATCTTATCAAGTCCATTAAGCGTCGTAAAAAAAGAGTCTCTTTTCATGTTCTCACATTGTTATTTCAGTGGAATTATTCATTAAATAGCAAAAAAATACATATTAAATTCTAATGATGAAGCCTAGACAACAAAGTGCATTTTGGCACGATCTGAAGCGAAGACATTTAACAGACTTCTCTATAGAAATGCCTCATAAATGTTTATAGCATGCATTTGAAAGCGCTTCAGTGAATTGAAGATGATTATATGAAGGCTACTGCTGATCCATACACCAAAAGTCCTTCTGATGGATTTATAATAATAATAATAATAATAATAATTATGAAGTTTGCACAGTTATTGGTGTTACACTTGTTTCAAGTATTTATTAAAAGCTATAATGTTTAATATAATCAACATCATCATCTTTAATCATGCAGCATTAATCATCAACACCACAATAAACTGAAAAGTCATTTTGGGGCATTTTTAAAACCGTCTAACGTCTAATCTCGACCTGAAATAGGCTATTTAATTCGGTAACACCGAAAAACAGCAGTTTTAGTAATTTAAGAAATAAAGGAATTGTAATTTATTCTGCCAGTGGAGGGCAACAGAGAAAAGCGCTTTCTCTTTCTGTCGCTGTGGAAACGACACAAGCGCAGAAAGTTTGTCGACAGTGTGCGGAGAGTTTGTGGGGCTGAAAAGATGAGTTTGAATTTGGAAGCTTACTTCGGGTCAGTTTTCGAAGAACGACTCAAATTGTAAGTAGAGGTTATATAATTTAATATAGCACTTCAGTTCGAACAGTGTTTTTCTAGAACCATTAATATGCCGTCGTTGTGGCCTTTGAGATTTAGTTTCAGAGATTCATAGAAGTCGCTGAAGTGCAAATAACTGTTGCATAAGCATTGTTTAGCGCATAGAGATGGTTCAGATTGAATAGCATCTATTCAGAGATTGTTCAAAATTTCAGAAATAAGGTCGCGCAGAAGGATTTGGCGGATTCGAGTACAAGCGTAATGAAACTTGTGGAGACGCGCGAGGAGTGCGCGGATGTGACCAGGGCACTGGAGTCTCAGAAAGAGGTGTTGTATTTATTTACATATTTAAAATATACTTTTTAGCTGTTCCAGTTAAATAAGGTTTTCTCGCTTTGTCTTGTGTGTGTTGTTGTCAGGAGATGCAGATTAAGCGAGAGAATTTAAGAGAGAGAGACGAAAACATTAAGAAAGAAGAGGAGAAACTGAAGAAATCCATACTGAAATATAACAAGTTTTTGCAAGTAATGCAGAAACAACTGAATAGACATGGATACACGGATAATGTGTAAAATGACTTGTAGGTAACACTTTTTTTTTTAATCTCCTTTTAGGAAAATGATGACAGACGGTTGCGTGCCTTAAAGAAAGCAGAAGCAGAGAGAGCGCAAATCAGACTGAAAGAACTGGAGATTCAGAAGCTACAGGCAGAGAACGACACCCTGCTGGCACGAAAAGAGATATTGGAGGATCGTGTCAGAAAAGCCATATGCTACCATGAGTTCCTGGAGAGAGCCACAAAAATGTCCGGAAAGGTAGTTGCACTATTAGTTGAGAAACTGTCAAGCTGTTTGGCTGGACTCGCATGCCTCATTTTCCTGAAGATTGAGACTTTTCATATTTTAAGAATTTGCAGGGTTATTTGAACTAGAGACTGGATATAAGGCAGAGATGCTTTGCTCAAACAAATGGGAGGATTTGGAAAGCTGTACACAAAATAACCAATTGCTATGTTGATAGAGACATCGCAATACTCAATCAGCTACAGTATGTGAATGGAAGTCGCAGCTTACAGTTTGAGTTTACTCTTAGTTTTTATTTCTATGATTTTAGCTGAAGTGGCACAATTTTTGATAACACTGTGGTCAAATTGGTCAAAAACAATTACGTAAATTATAGTCTTTCCACATTCTTGCTGTACGCGTATGGGTTCTCAAAAGTGTACATTATACACGTTCTGCCTGTTTCAGTATCTAAAGTTTTGTATAGTAATTTTACACTTTTCCTCTCTCTTTTCCCCTTTTTTAATGACATTTGAGTTTGAGACCATTGGTCAAGTCATTGACCGTCTTCACACACTCCAGTCCATCAACAAGGAACTTCTAGAAAGCCAAACTAGGCTAGAGAAAGAGAGAGAAAGCACAAAGCTGAAACTAATACAGTACATAAATAAACAGAGAACTGTTCTCCTGCACTGTAACAACCAACTGCACCAGCAACAGACGCAGCTAGACAGCATACGCTTAGAAGCATACAAATGGGTAAACACACTCACACACAATTTACAGGTCTATGTCTTCTGTACAGTTCTGTCTCCCAACATTACAAACTATTCATGTGTTCTGCAGGAATTAAAACTGAAGCACTTCCATTCCACTGCGGCAAAAGAGACACTCCAGTTTGCTCAGCTGAAGGCCACAATCTGTAACATTTATCAGATGATCACACATTACAGGAGAGTCTCTGTGGACACTGAGGACACCTTCAAGCAGCTGGAAATGGTGAATAATGACAAAATACTTCTGTCAACCTTGAATGAATCATTATTTGTTAAAACGATTTTTAAAATTAAAATGAGGTACAGAAATGTTCTAAAAAAAACTTCACACAGCAATATGTAATAAATGTAACATGCAAGCTTATTGTTTTTTCAAAACTGCTTTAGTGAATAACTAATTTTTTTAAATATAATTTCCCCCCCAGATTCATAAATATTTTCAGCTTATGAGAGCTATAGATGATGAACTGAAGTTCAACATTATAACAAGGACGAATCGAACTGAAGGGAATGACAGCGGATATTAAGACCCAAGCTCTGTATCCACAGAATATCCACTGAATACGGACAGATGTGCCTAAGCTAAATAAAAATCATCATCTGGCCACCCTTCAGGATAGTGCACTGGTGAGGGAGGGACAGCAGGAATATTGCCCAGGGACATGGAGATTAAAAGGATGTTTAACCTTAACAAAAGAGGAATGTGAACACTTGAATGCTTCATGAGTCTCACAATCACAGTGAGCTTTTTCATTTTATTTATCTAATAACACAAATCATAATGGTGATAGTCTTGTGCTGTGCTTTCATGTCGTGCTTTCTTTCATTTCCTTTTTTTCCCCTTTCCTTTCTTTCCTTTCTTGGGCTTTGCATTGGCCTTCATGGCCTTGCGTACACAAAAGCCTCTCCAGTGGGCCTGAATGATAGTGGCAGCTTGGCTCTGCATCTCTCTTTCTCTTTCCTGTTGTTCCCTCTGCTCCTGAGCCTTCTGTCGCTCCTCCATAATCTGGGAGTACTCCAGGTCCAGAAATGCAGAATGTTCCTCCAGTGCTCTCAGCTCTGTCATTTCTGCTTCATATACACGTGTCATTTCCTCCAACTCTGTCTATACACACATATAAACATACAGAATCAAATGCACATATGCATAATCACAACATACATATACATTTCTGAAATACATTCACACAGTGAAAGTGACACACACACACACACACACACACACACACACACACACACACACACACACACACATATATATGTATACATATATATATACACACACATATATATATATATATATATATATATCACAGCCATGATTTCATGATTTAATTACATTTTTTAAAAATGTCATTTATTCCTGTGATGCGGTTAAATTTTCAGCAGCCATTACTCTAATCTTCAATGTCACATAATCTTTCAGAAATCATTCTGATATTTGGCACTCAAGAAACATATCTAATTATTGCTATTATTGTAATTGCTGTTCTGCTGACTTTCTTTTTTTTTGTGGAATTTATGATACTTTTTCAGAATTCTTTGATAAGTAAAGAACAGCATTTATCTGAAAATTATTTTTGTAACAATGTCTTTGCTGTCACTTTCAATCAGTTCAGTGCTGAATAAAAGTTTGTTTGTTTTTCAAGAAAAAGAACCCAAATGTTTCAGTGGTGTCTGCAAATACATCTGAAACAGCATCATCATCAGTTAATATCAGATTAATGTCTACCTGTTTCTCTCCCATTTCAGTATCATATTTCTGGATCCAGTTCTCAATCTCTGTTTCCTCCTTGTATTTTTTCTGTAAATCAAAACCAGCAACATTTACAATAGACTATACTCATGCTCACTTTTTAACTGAATGACCCTTGAATAAGCATAAACACACCTTTCGTAGTGCCAGTTCTCTCTCTCGGTCCGCTGCAGTCACATTATTAAGCTGAGCTCTCAGTTGACTGCCTTCCTGCTGCAAACGAGCTCTCTTCCCCTCTGAAGTTTTCGTATCTGACTGGCTCTGTTTCTCAGCGTCCTGTTGAGTTCGGGCGATGAAGTCCTCCAAACCCTTTTCCATCTGATGCAGTGAGGTCCTCAGCTGGTGCACTTTATTAGTCAATGTGGAAATCTGAATAGAAGCGTGAGCCAGACAAAGAAAGAATGAAAGCAAAGTAGGGAAAAATAGACAGAATGAAACCAAGTAGTTTGGAGAACTCATTAATCTGTCATGCAACTAATCTGTCAACTATATAACATATTTTATTCCTTGTCATGCTTCTGACCTCTGTATCCTTGTCTTTTATTGCCATGGCAACCTCTTTTTCCAGTGAGTTTATCAGCTCCTGGTTGGCAGAGTGACGTAGACTGATTTCCAGCATCATCTCCCTGCGTTCTCTCTCCTCTGCAGGTGTAGTGAGAAGCCTCTCCAAAACAATCTCTCTCAACTCACACAGGCCATCTCTCAGTTTCCGAGACCCCATCTCTCGCCCTGTGTTAGGTTCTATGCGTTTTAGCACTTCCCTTGTGGTCGGAGTTTCCCTAAGTAGCCGCATAATATTACGAAAGGAGTCCTGAACTGCTTCTGTTGATTTGGCTAATTGTTCCTTTAGTTTGCTTTGATCAAGACTCCCATCAAGTACCATAGCTTGGTAGTTTCCCCCAAGCTTTTGGTGCTCTTTCAGGGCATTGGCCACTGCCTCTCCAAGACTTGGGGAAAGTTCTTCTGCAGAGTTCAGCAAAGAGGGTAGAAGAGAGACTATCTCCATCCGCTGAATGCACTCATCTAGTACCCCATATATGAGCTTTGCTTCCAGAGATGATAGAGTCTTCCTGGATGGGTTAATGGTCTTCAAGTAGTCTTCTTTAGTTTTGTTTGGAAGGGTGGTTGCATCTGATAGTCTGTCTTCAGGAGGGAGAGCATCTGATTTTGAGCCCATCATTAGAGGTTTCTTTGACTGTGAGAGAGAAAACCATCAAAACTATCCAGACAGCAAATAATTTAAAACATTTAATGTTTTTTTACGAGATGAAGATGGCTTTTAATTCATACAAAAAATACCCAACTACACAAATGTTCTAATTTTAATAATAATTTCTAATTGTAAAATATCAAATTGGATATTCCTGCTTATATTACTACTTACTGTTGACAAAGAAACACTTTGCACTTAGTTCAATGTCTAAATAGCTCAACAACAGTAACAGACAATAATCATAATTTTGCTCTCCCTGGACATGTTGTACAGTACCGTCTTATTCTTGTCTGTAGAAATCTGTACGCGCTTACAGTCAAACACAAACCCTGATGTTATGTATATCTGTTGCTGTGACAACCGTTGGCATGACATTCTGATCCAAGTGACTTCCCACTCTAGCAACAAACAAAATAAGTAATCTCACTCGTGATTTACTTACAGATGTATATAGATACATTTTCCCTGCATATACTTCATAAACCTTATATTATCAATTAATGTATTAGTATCTTTGGCATGAGACACGTTTTCACACTATGGCTTTTATTGTGACACTTCAGCTGTTTTATCCCTGCGGCCAAAAACGACACTGTCGTAAAAAGATGTAACGTCAAACCCTCCTGCTTGACGGCGGCGGTTCTTTTATTTATAATGTTCGAAACTCGATTAAATTGTATTTTTCTGCCTTCGAAAGTAAAATAATTTTTTTATTAGTCACAAATCCGAAATATACTTTGCGTGCGCGTTGGTATTTTAATAACAGGCGAAGATAATGACGTAAACAGACAGGCTCTGTTACGGTTTTATTTATGATTCGTTGAACTTGCACAGTTAAAGTTGTTTTAGAACACATTTTAGTATAAAATCGCTCGGTTTGGTGTCCGGGGACAACAAAGCGGTTTCTGTAAGTCGTGTCGTGTCGCGTGTCCAGTGTTAAAGTTTTTCTGCAGCACCGAAAGGTCAGTTTATTGAACATACAGACTCTGCGGTCCTCTCATCGTGTCTTTGGTTCAGAGGGATGGCGGACGGGGACGACGACGTGCCGCTGATTCTGACCTGGGACGATACGAGCAGCGGGCTGCTGGAGGAAGATGAGAGTCAGTATAATGTGTTCTTATTACACCATATACATCTGACACTTCCCTTTCAGTGATGTTAGATCACCTGCAGTAACCCGAGCTGTACTGCAGGTAGAGCAGCACTGCGTTTCTGCTATAGTGTGCATCTCTAGATCTCTAGATCTATCTATCTATCTATCCTGCTATAGTGTGCATCTCTAGATCTATCTATCTCTCCTGCTGTAGTATGCATCTCTAGATCTATCTATCTCTCCTGCTATAGTGTGCATCTCTAGATCTATCTATCTATCCTGCTATAGTGTGCATCTCTAGATCTATCTATCTATCCTGCTATAGTGTGCATCTCTAGATCTATCTATCTATCCTGCTATAGTGTGCATCTCTAGATCTATCTATCTCTCCTGCTGTAGTATGCATCTCTAGATCTATCTATCTCTCCTGCTATAGTGTGCATCTCTAGATCTATCTATCTCTCCTGCTATAGTATGCATCTCTAGATCTATCTATCTCTCCTGCTATAGTATGCATCTCTAGAGCTATCTATCTCTCCTGCTATAGTGTGCATCTCTAGATCTATCTATCTATCCTGCTATAGTGTGCATCTCTAGATCTATCTATCTATCCTGCTATAGTATGCATCTCTAGATCTCTAGATCTATCTATCTATCTATCCTGCTATATTGTGCATCTCTAGATCTCTAGATCTATCTATCTATCCTGCTATAGTGTGCATCTCTAGATCTCTAGATCTCTAGATCTATCTATCTATCCTGCTATAGTGTGCATCTCTAGATCTCTAGATCTATCTGTCTATCCTGCTATAGTGTGCATCTCTAGATCTCTAGATCTATCTATCTATCCTGCTATAGTGTGCATGTCTAGATCTATCTATCTATCCTGCTATAGTGTGCATCTCTAGATCTCTAGATCTATCTATCTATCCTGCTATAGTGTGCATCTCTAGATCTCTAGATCTATCTATCTATCCTGCTATAGTGTGCATGTCTAGGCATTTAAGGCATCCAGCTTTCCTCCATAGATCGGTCATCCATTCTGTCTGCAGCACCCTTCATGAGTTCTGTCAGTGACCTCTCTCTGCCGAGTCTGAGCTGAGGATTTCTACTGCAGGATTTCAAACTTTTTAATGTGAAGGATCCCATATATAATGATGCCATGGCGAAGTATCTTCATATCTTTAAGTGTAAAGATAAACATTTTAAGCGTGACGTTATACTGTAAAGACATGTTGTTTCAAAGTTTAAATAATTAACTTAAAGTGTTTACTTTTAAAAAAAATAATGTACAATTATTTTAGTCATATTTAAACTGAAGATAATTATTTATTATGTTAAAATCAATAGAATAAAATTAGTATTCATTTTAGAAAGCAGAACGAAACGATAATAAAATAAAAAAAATAAATAAAAAAATATTAAGTTAAAATTACAGCATTAACTTTAACAGACCTAAAATATATTTTAGAAAATTCTGAATTGTCCACAAACTCCCTACACCCCCTTGCAGGTGGCTGGTGTCCCAGGCTGGCCCTTCTTTTGAAAACGCCCTGCTGTCGTGTATCAGTTAATTACAAAGTGATAATGTTACTGGAATGTTGATCAGTAGACTTTGCTGAGATACTACAGGCCCTGGTCTGCATGAAACCTGATCTTTAACCCTCATTCTCCTTGATTATGACCACAGACATCCATCACGTGACAGTAAGAAGGACACATGGCAATTTAAATAGTGTGAGTTCCCAGAGCTGACTCTAGAGGGCTCTGCAGTCAAGCCTTTTCGTCATTGTTGACTGCATTGTTGACATTGCTAATGCGCTGGGAGATGAGTCTTAGGCCTTCTGCATAGGCAGGATTTATGGTTTTAGTAGAGCAGGGCTGTTTTTCCCCACACTGCTTTGTAAAAGCTTTTCTAATGAAAAATGAAGAAATGTATCTAATAAAAAAGAATTGTTAAGAGTGAGATTAATTTCATTAGTGTGTTATAATGAACAGTGATGTCAGTGCTGGAGTTTAAAGTTTATAATGCTCAGCTGTGTTCACTGCGGCTGTCATCAGTGGCGGATCATGTTATTGAGGGTGCTAGATGTAATCATGATATCATCAAACAAAATAATCTTTGTTCATTTGATTACTTTGGATTGAGAACGATAACTGCACCCACAACTTGTTGTAAAGGAAAACTTATTTTTATTTTTGTGTAGGTAAAGTTTGTTTGTTTTGTTGTTGTTATTGTTGATAATTGTTTGTATTATTGTTATTTTTATTTTTTAATGATTTTTATTTTTTGGTTGACAATCCAGTTTTGACTTGGAAATGAACAAATAATCCAATTATATCAGATTTACAGATATCAGTTAGGATTGAATAATCAAATTACAAAAAATAATAATAATAATAATAATTACAGTGAAATAAGTAAATCAAGTTGTCATATAGGTCATTCAACTCAAGCAAGTCTTTGCCAATAACATAACTGTTATGTAAGACATTTAGATTCACTGTTGGATACAGTTTTATACAGTGCAATTTGGCTTATGTTTTTAGAAAAAGGCCTCTTTATACAGCTGAGTTAAATCTGCCCTAAGACATTTAGATTCACTGTTGGATACAGTTTTATACAGTGCAATTTGACTAAATTATGTCTGACCCACCTCCGCCCCAGTATCAAATTATGCAGCTGTCAATTTTGTGTAAATGCATTTATGCCACCCCTGAACAGCATACAAACTGGCTTATGTTTTTAGAAAAAGGCCTCTTTATACAGCTGAGTTAAATCTGCCCTGTTGTTGTAAAGACTCTTAAATGCCAGTTTTGTGTGTTTTTTAGTTTGAAGTTCATTTTGAGAGACTTTATTGGTATATTGGTGTAAGTGGTTTAAAAATCACTGAGGAGATGCTGCACTCTAGTGCTATTGTGTGGTATTGTATGTTGCTAAAAATATCAACAGCCATCATATGATTCAACAACTAATATACCATTTCTGCCAGGTCAGTTTTTGGGGGAGGATTATGTGTAGTACTGTTGCTTTAAGAGTGAAGTTTTCCAACCCCAGTGGTCATGTGTTCAAGTGTCCAATACAGTAGCATACCAGCCTTTGTACCACATGCACACACACAGACAGAGTTAAAATGCTGTGTCAGCCTTATGACAGATACAACGCTGTTGTGGCCCCCGTCCAATCCCATCCTGCACGCACACAGTCTATGGCCTTGTGTAAAAACTGTTTGGCTTTGATAAGAGCTGGACGTTTGAATATTTGGAGCACCTGAGTGTTAACCGTGGGACTCTTTTGGGGATTTGGTATGTTCCTTTAGTTAGCCAAGAAAATTCTTCATGGAAACATAGTAGGAACATGGTCTGTGTTTCTGGTTCCAGGACAGCTATCTCTTAATTTTAGAAGAAACAAGCTGACGTGAAAATCAGATTGCCTTTGCTTCCTCATTCTGCATCAAGCTGCTGTCTCAAAAAGTTTTTTGTTGTCACGGTGAAGATTGTTTGGACATTTTAATAGCTGCACTTTTATGAACAGCCAGGATCCCATCTCTGATCATCAGTCCGGTTTTG
Organism: Cyprinus carpio; assembly: GCF_018340385.1. NCBI lineage: Eukaryota > Metazoa > Chordata > Actinopteri > Cypriniformes > Cyprinidae > Cyprinus > Cyprinus carpio. Next base: position 13,952,170 of record NC_056576.1, read on the forward strand.
TTTCTTTGTGTTTGAAGAAAATCTAGATCTGCGCTAAGTGGAACTGGACCTGAAAAGAAACCTGCTATCAGTGCTGTCTGTGTCTCTCTTGTTCGCTCTTGCTCTGCCAGGAACCTATTGGTTAGACAGAGCAAAACCAACGCTGTTGTAGTCATGTGCATGCTCACTGAGAGCTATTTACAGACAGCTGTGAGTCAATGAACGGCAGTGAAGTAACTCATTCAATCAGCTTGTGTTTGGGCAAACTAAAAGCTCTTAGCTGTTTGTGATTTTATTGGTGCGCCATTAAATTACCAGACTGTGGCCTGACAGATCATTTAAAAGTGAGTCATATTTATTGCTTAGAAAGTAGCAATGGTACGTATAGTTCGGAAAAATGAATTGAAACTTTTTAGTTCCCAAATGAAGCTCTCAGCGTGGTAGGTTTGTTCAGTAGTGCCATCCATCTCAAAAGCCAGCTGCGTTTTTGTGCTTGAAGAAGGAAAGGTATTAAAATGGATACAATATAGAAGATATAGCACAGGAAACAGAAGATAACAAGGAAGAAGGGTGGCTATGACCAAGAGACTGAAACCAAACTGATGGGGATCGCTGGAAAAGGCACCAGCATCAGAGGAAGCAGCTCAGAGGATCTACAGGAAGTTTTATTGTGATTGGGACTGATGCTTGAGAAAATCCACTGGACAATCTATTCGACTGCTCAGTTACACTGTGATCTCTGAACCATCAGCTGTGTTTCCTGCCCACACATCCTCTAAAAGAGAGAGGGGGAAAAAAGTCCATGGTGGAATCCTTATGGAAGTATTTAGAATTCAGCGATGAAATGTTTGGAATACTGAGTGCAGTGTTTTGGGAACCAGCTTTGAGTTAGTATGGAGTGCATTTAAATTATTCATATTCAGTATTAGACTCTTTGAATCATTTTTAAATTTTTTTGAACGTTGTTGTCCCTGAAAGCAATTTGTCACTTTAATCTGTAAGGTTGTCTAATCAACCGAAAGCAATTTTTAACTTTAATGTTTAAGGTTTTAACCCACTTTGAAGGATCTTTGTAGCATTTGAGAATATTTCCCATGTTTTTGCCAACATAAGATATTTTGTGTTGTTTATTGTTATTTTTAGCTTAGAAACACATTATTACCAATTTTTTTTGTGTTTCTTAAAAAATGTTACAATGAAACGATTGTATGTGAAGGTGCAGAAAGAGGTGTGGACTTTGCGTTTTTGTGTGATTTGACTCAAGGGTTTTTTTTTTGTTTGTTTGTTTTGAAAACCGTGTCATTTTTTCACATCTTTTGAGGAATTGTGAGCATCACAGAGGATTCTGTTCTGCTTTCGGACCGCTGGCCACAGCAGCTGCAGCTGGCACAATGAAACTTGCATGTTTGAGTGCATTGTTGATAATTTACACTTGCAGTGCTAAAAACTGATTGAAAAACTGCAGTGACATGGGGCCGATCACAGGGGCTACCATGGAAGTCAGTAGTACATTTGACAACATGACTGGACTGACACATGATAGGCCAGTGCAAACGTCCTCATTCTGCCAGCAGTTTTCATCTGTCGGTATGTTATTTAAATGTGGTATATAAAATCAACCAGCTCAAAAACCGCTGTATCTAAAAGTAAATGCTTAATTTATATTAAAATCATTTAATAGTTTTTTTCCTTCTCTACACAGATGGGGCAGGAAATTATGATGTTGTGAATAATGTTGTCATTCCGACCCCAGGAGCACCAGACCCCAGGGCCCAGAATTCTTTGCGGCAGAGTTGGGAAATGAACTACCAGGAAGCAGCGATATACCTGCAGGTCATCTTTTGAACCTCCATATGCTCAGTGAAGCAGCAAAATAGATGCAGATGATCTCAAACACACACTCAGGGCTAATAATAATTCTCTCTTGCCAATTTGTCTGTGTTTGTTCTCAGGAGGGAGAGAATAATGACAAGTTTTTCACTCATCCGCGAAATGCCCATGCGCTCAGTGCCTACCTGTTTGCTCACAATCACCTTTTCTATGTGATGGAGCTGCTGACTGCGGTGTTACTCATGCTTCTGTCCCTCTCAGAGGCCCCTGCCGTCCCCTTTCTCCGCTTGGATGTCTATGTATGTGACTTCTATTTCACTATGTGTGTGCATACACTATCATTTAAAAGTTTGGGGTCTGTAAGATAATTTGTTTTTGAAATAGATTCATTCTTTTATTCAGCAAGGATGCTGAACTTTACACTGCTACAAAAAAAGTCTATTTCAAATAAATGCTTTTTTATTCATCAAAGAATACATAAAAAAAAAAAAAACAGGTCTCACAAAAATATTAATACTTCAGCACTTAATCAGCATATTAGAATGATTTCTGAAGGGTCATGTGACATTCAGCTTTGCACTCACAGGAATAAATGACATTTGAAATTATATTAAAATAGAAAACAGTTATTATAAAATGTTATAAAATATCACCATATTTCTGTTTCACTGTATTTTAGATCAAATAAATACAGCCTTGGAGAGTATAAGGAACTTCTTTCAACTTCTTTTTTTTTTTTTAAACTGTTAATGTGTGTAAGCTTGAGTGTATATGTGTTTGTAATTGTGTTTTTATCGGTATGCTTGTGGCTTATGATTATATGAACATGAGTATGTACTTATACACAAACACTTAAATGTGTGTGTTGTTTTTTTTTGTTTCTGTCAGGTTCATGCAACACTGGAGTTATTGGCATTGGTAATGGTGGCCTTTGAGTTGTGCATGAAGCTCCGATGGCTTGGCTTTCACACCTTTATACGACATAAGAGGACCATGGTGAAGGTGTGTACATTTTTTGTAATAGACTGCCTGTGTTTGCTTACAATGGTTGATTTTATTTTCTTTATCTCTGTATCAGGATATGTCATTTTCCCAAAAGTTCAGCTCAAGAATCCTGTTATCCTCTCTGATTTTTATGTGTTTCAGACATGTGTCCTGTTTATTCAGTTCATCGAGGCAATTGTGGTCTTAGTCCGGCAGACATCTCACCTGCGTGTAACGAGAGCCTTGCGGCCGATCTTTTTGGTGGACTGCCGTTACTGTGGAGCTGTTCGCAGGCATGCTAACTTTAAAATAATATACTAATTGTTATTCAATAAAAATTTTATAATTTTTATTGCTACTGCTAACAACATTATTTTGTAATTTAAAAACTAATCTAAATAAAAAATAAAGTTTGTATTAAAAATTGGTGTTTTTATATTAAAGCTGTTTCTGAGATCTTATACATGCATTTTGCATTGATTATACGCAAAACTGAGTACCAAAAGTTCTTGTAACGATGGGAAAATTATTGTAAAGCATGTCCTTGACTGGATAAAATGTGATGTTCTGACGATCTATCTCTGTTTCTGTCCTCCCTCAGAAACCTGAGGCAGATATTTCAGTCACTTCCTCCCTTCATTGATATTCTTCTGCTGCTGCTTTTCTTCATGGTCATCTTTGCCATCCTAGGATTCTGTTTGTTCTCAGCCAACTCAGCCGACCCTGTTAGTACATCGATCACACACACTCACCTTTGTGTTCTCTCTCTCTCTCTCTGTCACACACACAAACTCATAGATTCTTCTCTTTCTCTCTACAGTATTTTAGCACACTGGAGAACAGCATTGTGAGTTTGTTTGTCCTTCTGACCACTGCAAAGTAAGTATGTACACTCACTTTGGTGCACACATCCTACATGACTCTGAGCCTCAGGGGGGTTGTTTCATGTCTTCCTGTAAATGCGATAGTAATCCAAGTGTTTTCAGTTTAAACTTCTTGAGGGGAACTGGAGAATTTCTCTGGTCCTCTATTATCATTATGCCCTTGAGCAAAGACCTTAACCCCAGGTCACTATAGCCAGACTGCCCCTTTTAAAAATGCATTAAAACTAGGTTTGAATAAAAAAGTGTCTGCTAAATGATTAATATTTAAGTAACCTCAGAGTCTTAAGTAGATTTACACATGTGCGTTTACACGTGTCTTTTTTCTTCACTAGCTTTCCAGATGTGATGATGCCAGCATATTCAAAGAATCGTTGGTCATGCATTTTCTTCATTGTGTATCTGTCCATTGAGCTCTACTTCATTATGAATCTGGTCAGTATTGAACAACAAAAAATCTATTTGCATTTTAAAGGATTGAGAACAAGAACTTAAAGGAACACTCCACTATTTTTAAAAATAGGCTCATTTTCCATTTCTAACACATTATAGTTTAATCTGTGAACTAGCCTTTACTTTGAGTTTGCTTCACAGCTCCTGGCGGTGGTTTTTGACACTTTTAATGGAGTTGAGAAGATGAAATTCAAATCTCTTCTTCTACACAAGCGATCCGCTATAGAGCACGCCTTCCAGCTGCTAGTTAGTCGGCAGGTGAGATTTATACAGACAGATCACACTTCTCTCCTGATTTTTCAGATCTGAAGCCTTGTGTATTGTATGGATGAATGTGACAAATCTGCATTTATTTAGAGGCCAGATGGAGTGTGTTTAAAACAGTTTGATGGACTGATGCGATTCTATCGTCCACGAATGACTCCACAGGATCGTTTCCTTACTTTCAAAGCTCTCAACCATTCAGGCGCAACCATGCTGAGGTACACACACGTGCATGAATGTGCTCACGTTCTTTCATTTATTTTAACAGATGATGAGTTCATAAGGTGAATTTGTGCTTGTGTTTTAGTCTCCAGGACTTTTATAAGTTTTATGAAGTGATCGGGCTCAAATGGAAGGTCAGCTTCACACACTGTCACATGATTATACTCCCCGGGTGTATGTTAAACTCTCCTGAGCCAGAACATATGGTGTATATGTGTGTTGCAGGCTCGACGGAGTGGGGAGCACTGGTTTGATGATCTTCCTCGTACTGCATTCCTCATCTTCAAAGGTCTTTAAGGCTTCCTTGTCATAATTATTCAATTTGGATTAGTTACAGTGTTTTACAGTTTAATGATCTGCTCACAATGACCAGATACATTCAAGATTAATTGGGATCAAATATTTTCTTCCATAATACTTCCTTTGTATGATCATTATTCTTTTTTAACAGGAATCAATTTACTTGTGAAATCCAAAGCTTTCCAATATGCAATGTGTAAGTTAAATTCTTAAGTAACTTCTTGTATTAACCCTTTAGATATTAACATCTGTAGGTGAATAGAAAAACTTCTATGGTATTTTTCAGTACTCTTATTATATAATATACTGTAAAATACAGGAAACAGTAATACTGTGTAAACATTAACTGTTAACATTATTACAAACAACTGTTTTCTATTTGAATACATTTTAAAATGTAATTTATTCCTTATTTTCAGCAGCCATTACAAGTGTTATGTGCTGATTGGGTGCTCAAGAAGCATTTCTTATTATCAATGTCTGAAAACAGTTGTGCTGCTTAAAATTTTTGCAGAGACCGTGACAAGTGATAAGTTCAAATAAACAGCATTTACTTTAAATAGTATTTAGCTTTATCAGTCACTTTTGATCAAATTATTGCTGAATAAAATTTACTAACTGACCGAAAAGATATAAACTAAAGTGAACTGCACTCACATATATTCATTCCAGTATTTCTGATAATTCTAACTATTTTTCATGATTGACCTGTTACAGATCTGGTGGTTGCAATTAATGGCATCTGGATCCTAGTGGAGACTAACATGTTAAATGGTAAGATCTTCTTGAGTAATGGAACAGTAAGGCATGTGTTGCAGCTGTGTTGAAGTTCCAGATAATTCTTTGAATCAAAGAATTGAAACGCTTGTAAACACAGGAAACAGTGAAATAGCTGTTTTCTCTGTGTGAACCCAACTGAATTTGGCTCTCAGGGAGCTCTTCTCTTCTCACAGTTGGCGTCTCATGGACACGTGTTGTCCCATGGAGTTACATTATTTTCCTCACAAGTAGGTGGAAATTGTTTGAAATGAAATCACTCGTAAAGCTGAATGTAAATGGCTTAATTAATATTGGTTTCATTTCAATTTTAAACTTTTTTTTATTCATCTCCTGCTGATGTGTCTGTGGACTGGTTTATGGAATTGAGGTCTTGTTGAAGATCACAGGCCTTGGTCCTTTGACATATTTCAGCTCAGGGTGGAACCTGTAAGTACACACACACACACACATACACACACACACACAGAAAGAGAGAGAGAGACACCGCATCACCTCTGGGTGTGTGTTTCTATTTCCAGCTTTGATTTCTCAGTAACAGTCTTTGCCTTTCTGGGATTGATTGCTCTGGCCTTTGACATGGAGCCTTTCTACTTCATCGTGGTGTTGAGACCTCTCCAGCTCCTCCGGTATGTGTACTTATTTTTGTCTGTGTTTTGATTAATTTTAGTTTGCATTGTAGTCATTCATTTAAATTCTAAAGTCATTCATTTTTCTATTTTTCAAAATGATTTTTGTTCTCCTATAAGTCAGAGAATACTATATTGTACTGAACATTTATAGATAAAGATTTATTCAAAAACCTAATTCAAACCTGGATATAAACAGAAATGTTCTAGGTGTAACTATATATATATATATATATATATATATATATATATATATTACACCTAGAACATTTACACCTGGAACATTATCACTTGAATTGTTATGCTGGTAATGTAAACAAATAAATAATTATATATATATCACTTGAATAGTTATGCTGGTAATGTGATTTGTACATTACATTAAAAATCAATCAATTAAAAAACAAAAAACTCATTTAGAAGCATTTTCCCCTGAGATCTCAGATCGTTTTACCCCACTATAGATCACGTCTGCACTGTAATAATTTTTTTAAGCTGCATGTCTTAACTTTGTGTGAATAATTAAATATCTTTTTTCAGCAGTCATAGCTGTAGATAGAAACACGTGTTCCTTTTTAACAGTTTCATAATTTTTTTTCCCTATTTCTTGTCAAGGTTGTTTAAAATTAAACAGCGCTATCGGAACGTTTTGGACACAATGTTTGAACTGTTCCCGCGTATGGCCAGGTACAGAAATAATAATCAATTTCAGCTCATTCCTCACAGATAAAGGTCCTTCTCTCACAACCCTCTGTCTGTCTCTGTAGTCTAGGTCTGACTCTGATTATCTTCTATTATTCTTTTGCCATCGTTGGAATGGAGTTTTTTGCTGATGTTGTTTATCCGAACTGCTGCAAGTAAGTTCCTTTAATCGCCATAAATTGATTTTATTTAAATGAAGATCAAAACAGACTGAACATCATTTAACACTGTCTACTGTAATTTTCTCACCCTCATGTTATTACAAATGTGTTCTTCTGTACAAAACAAAAGGAGAAATTTTGAAGAATGTACATGAAAGTACTTTGTGATCACTCAATGTCAAGTTGCAAAAAAGGACAAAAAATAACCATAAATGGTTCTTGGTGAATAATGTATTTTTTTGTGTATAATGGTGTGTTCTCTGTCTCTCAAAGCACTAGCACTGTCGCTCAATCGTATCGCCAGATAAATGTGACCATTGGCAACCGAACAATGCTAGAGGAGGGGTATTATTATCTCAATAACTTCAATAACATCCTAAGCAGCTTTGGTATGTGCACACACATTCACAGATACACACTCTTCTCATGTCAGTATATAGCTTTTTGTAACTTTTGTCTTTGCCATGTTTCAGTCACTCTTTTTGAGCTAACAGTGGTGAACAACTGGTACATCACTATGGTGAGTGTAAACACAAAAACACATGCAGGTCAGCTCAGTCAACAGGTCATCAAATCAGATGTTCCCTCAGTAAAATGCTTGTATTTCTTTGGTTGGTATGGGTCTGTGGTGCCCCCTGCTGTTTACTGGAATTAAATGTCAGTCAGCCGTGTCAGTATCAGAGACAGTTGTGTCTCTAAAGTAATGCTGAAGTGTTTGTAGCAGAAACCTATGGATCCTACTGTGTGAACCAGTCAATAAACGAACATCTGTCTGTCATTTGTCCGAGTTATTGAGCCTTTGATCCCTGTTTTCACAGGAAGGTGTGACATCACAAACTACTCACTGGAGTCGCCTTTATTTCATGACCTTTTACATTGTCACCATGGTAAGAGATTGTGTATGTTGGTTGTGTATGTGTATTAAATAAATCTATATCATTTGGAACATTTTTGTTATTTGAAAAAAAATCTGAAATAAAGTAAAATGTCTTGAAAACAAACTACACAAAAGTCAGAATTGTTGGCTTGGCAACTAACTGAAATAAGAAGAATAACTGCAGAATAACTAGAATTACCACCTGGAAATTATTTTTAATACTAAAACTGAAAGAAAAAAAAAAAAAAAAATTAAACCTAAATAGTAATCTTAAATCTAAATCAGTAAAAATTAACCTAAAATTAAAAATAAATTAATAAAAGCCAATTCAAAATATTAATGGAAACTGTAATAGCATATTAATAACACTGAAGGAAATGATGTGGATATGATTTGAGTTATATAGGTATAAGGTACAGTGTAAGAGGTCTAAATTTCTTTTTCATTGATTTTTAACATTTTAAAATATTTTATGTAGTCTTCAATATGAAGCATAAACACTGCACGTTTAATAATAACACTAATACTTTAAAAATAATATTGTTAAAAATTGTTTTTTAAAATATTTTATGTAGTCTTCAATATGAAGCATAAACACTGCACGTTTACATGTGATAAATCTGATCTTCAATATGAAGCATAAACACTGCACGTTTAATAATAACACTAATACTTTTTTGATGATGTTTTTAATGATTATAATCGTGGCCTTCATTCTAGACGCATTTGTCTTCAGGATGAACTACAGTCGGAAGAACAGAGAGCCGCTGGATGACCCAGAAGGTTCTAAATGTTTAGAGTCCCGATCATCTGATGACATGTTTAATAAGATGAGTATGACTGAGATATCTAATACTGAGAATGTGTGTGTGTTATAGATGAAAAGGGGATCGTCTTTGAGACAGAGGTGTCCCAGACTGAAGCTCTACAGACTCTAGACTTGTATAAACACACACTGGGTGTCACCAACCTAAGCTCACTGCAGGACATGTGTGTGGCTCTGGAGCGGAGCGGGGTGAGCACATACTTACATGTGTTCATAGCATCAAATTTGTGTTTCTTTGTTAAATTGATTGAACTGTAATGGATCATATTTGTCTTTGCTCACAGCATTCCTCATTAGTATTTCTGGGTCGAAGGTCACGTACCAAGTGTGACCTCAGCATGAAGATGTACGAGGAAGAGATTCAGGTAGGATAGAAACAGGGTTATTGTAGGACTATTAACTAAAACTGGAGCTAAAATAAAACCATTAAAAAACTTTTTCATTACTTAAAAAAAAAATGTGAACTGAAATCATATAAAATATTTTTAAAAATTCAGCTCAGTACATCTCAATTTAAACTATGAACTAAAATAACTGAAATTAAAAGTTAATAAAAACAAACTATTTAGACAGCAAACTACTAAAATGACACAAGCACACAACAAAATTACAAAAAGTTTAAAATGAAAATGGAAAATATAAAATAAAAACTGATTCAAACTGTTAATAAAAACAATAATAGTATCTCAGTGTTATCTAAATTAACGCTGGATAGGAAGATACTCAATACTTTGTGATGGAAAAAACACTTATGAATTAGCAAAAATGTAACGGTTTTCATAAAAATTTATGTGTTGACCCGATTATTTTAAATTAATTTGAACCTTTTATTGACAAATTTTTTTAAGTAAAGCATTCATAAATGGTTCTCTTATTGGATCAGAAAATTAAATAATGAAAGTCTGAAATGGTAATATATCACACAGCTGTCTATACAAGAATGTGCCAAAGTGGAAACTTGGAAAGTTTAGCAAAAGAAAAATAAATGCTACCTAATGCTATTTCAATGATATCATGTTATATTTTGCAAAGTTATAGTGTGATATATTTGGCTCTAAATTCCCCCCTTTTTAATGCAAAAATTACAGATAGGCAATGCAATGTTTGTGTAAAGAGATTGTTTCTTTTTGGCTGCAGGAATGGTACGAGGAATATTCCAGAACAAACCTGCAGCCGGATGAAACATTCCACAGAGAACTGGACAGCCCTGAAGCCAGTGCCACAAACAGCGTTAACTAACTCGCACACTCCGAATACTTCATCAGCATTAACTAACACACTCACTCATACCTCTGAGGGACCTTAGAACCGTCTTCCTCCCATCGATGGAAAGCACAGATGTTCCCCATGACCACTACATTCGCCCTCCATCCACATGAAGACCCACAGAACACAGTTAAAGCCTTATTCCCCCAAAAACCTTAAGGTTCCCATGGACTGTCAGGTAAGGTTGGATTGCAATCATGTGACATGCACTAGGTCCGGGAACCTTCTTCTTCCATGAAATACACCTCATAACATTTGCCTTGTGGTGGGTGACTCTGAATGATTCAGACTCTCTCTTGGATTTAACAAATGGAGAACAGCGATTGAATGTTTCTGTGGGAGATGAATCAGAACTGAATGTGAGGATTTTAGCACTAAATGACTTATCCCTTTCTCCACAGTCTGAGGTATTGCTTAACCAACAGATAAAAGATTATAGTAATAAACAAATGTTGTTTTTAAACTAAAGCTGCTTTTTGCTGGAACCTTTGGATCTATAGAGAGGCTTATTTTTTCGTTATATATAAATATATACATGCATATCCATCGATATACTCAGTATGGACTGGTTTCCCAGCCGCATGTTAATTTTGGACTGATAAGTATTAGAAAACCAGCCCTGGATCTTTCAGTTCATTTAAAGTTTTGTCTTGTCACATATGAAAAGATCTTATTTCCTTTGTTTGGAGTCAGTATCGTTTTAATGAATTTTAAAGCTTTGAGTATTTTGACAGACCAGTTTGGATAAATTCTAGTCAGAATCACAAATTTTATTCCATAAATTCTGAGCACAAATTCTGAGTATGGGACACCATACTTGGCCAAACATCACGTCACAAAGTTAATGTAGATCTGTCTCAAACCGAAAATTTCCTTTGTGTAATTTAGCCTTGCAAAATGGTAACAAAACTGTTACATTGAGGGGATTGTTCGCTGCAGTATTTTATAATTTATTAGTCACTTTCTTGATGCTTTTTAACAGGGTGAATGCATGCAAATACTCGTATATTGTTTACTCTCATGTCTACAGTATCTAATCTGGAGGAAATCATGGATGTGTTCAGGGTCAGTGATTTCATTCCACTTGCTTGTTTAATTGCAGTGTAGGATGTGCAGCCGCTATGCTCCAAACACAAGGGAACATGATGCATATGTGACATGAAACCACACCAGCTCCTCTAATACTGTAGGGTTTTATACTGGGTCTCAGTCCTCTGTTCTTATTCCTTGTAAGTGTATAATAACGGGTCTAGTAAACGATACATTTTAATGAAACTTCTTTTGGACTTTGTTTATTAATAGTTGTAATAGGTGTATTTTTATATGAATTTTGTTAGTCTTTGAAAATGTTTCCCCACTGTCAAGTTTGATTTCTGTCAGCCTGAAACAATAATTTATATTTTTAACATTTTATCATGTAAGTGCTTTACCCGAATGAAATCGTACCTTACCGGTTTGATTTTTGCTAAATTTGAAAAAAGTTGCGGTCACGTTTAAAGTTATTTGCCGAATGATCCACTCAGTAGGAATCCACGCTCTTTGGAATTTCGACACGTTTCTCCATGCAGATTTAAACGTCCTTGAGTCAATCTTTCTACCGACTGCATCTTCGCTGAGAGTGCAATAGCGGGTTCAGCAGCTTTTTATGAGTAGGCTATATCCGTTTCAGGTATAGATGTACACGCAGTTTGTTTAGTGTGATTATCTCACTGTAGGCTAGATACTGAGACAAGTGACAAAGTTATTTGCATCATTTAATTTACAATTTGACATTGACAGAACTGACACTTGCAGTCTTCCACACTGTCAGACTTGCTTGTGTTTTTCTATTTGGCTGACAGAATGATATGTGGATGTTACAGGACTGCAGGAGGCAGTACAGAGTCAGATTCATCATCAACAAGGAAAATGAGCCGTTTTGTTTAATGTCTCTGACTCTGTCATGCGTGTGAGGATCTTATGTTTCATTTTTCTCTATGCTTGTCATCACCTTTGAACCAATTACTTTGTTGTTCCAGTGATAGTAAGGTGATACCTGTTTTCTGGAAGTTCTAATATGTTCAGCCTGTGATGTCAGACATTCAGCTGAGGGTATCAGGTATTGGAAGCGACTTCCACTGTAGTTATTGTTCTAAATAACCAAAACATAACAATTACTTATCTCTTACCTCATAGAGGAGTAAAATATGCATGTATTAGCTCAAATTCATCCAGAAAAGAATTAATCTTCCTTGTTTTAATGTTGGTAGAGTATGTTCTTTCGTTTAGTTTTATTAAACCCAGGGGGTCTTCTGTATTATTTATTTATTATTATTTTTAAGTATTAGAAAATGACCATAATAATTTTGTTAAATATTTGAATTTAAAATGAATAGTCAAAATAAAGCTTTTTTTTTTTTGGAATATAGTGTTTAAAACCACCATGATTTTTTTTTTTTTTTTTTTTTTTTTTTTTGGTCTACAGCACAAACAAATGCCGCCAAACACATTCTCACATACTGAAGTCTATTATTAGTGTGTATAGGGTGAGCCCTGAGCCTGGGATGGTGGTTTGTAACTCATTCTCTCTGTACATTGAGGCTGGTTCCTAATTTATCCCTTCAGACTCTCCCCCTAAACCAGCATCCTGTCCCCTCTGTGACCCTTCCTCTTCCTCCCTTCTCTCTTCCTTTCTTGCGTTACTCTGTCAGTCACTGGGGAGAGGCGCTGATGCTGACAGGGAACAGAATGTGTTCAGGACTTTATGTCTGTACTTTTTTTTAGTCAACACATTGGACAAGCTACTTTTATGATCTGGTTATGCTGAATCATGATATTGTGCAGTGGTAGAATTTGCTGGATGCATTTACAGATCTCATAATGCTGTATGACTGAACAAAACAGAGTGGTCGTATATTAGTTCTAAATGTTGTCACGCACACAGACATTTCATTGTCCATCAGGGAGAAGAAACACAGCTTGGGATTTTAAGTGTTTTGTTCCAAATGTAAATATCCTGTATATTCTCAGCCCCTCTCTTTCACTGTCTGTTTATTTCTTGCAGTCTCTGTTAACTGTATTTATTTTGGAGATTTGGAGATATCACAACATTATTTTAATAATTTCTTTAGATATTATTTTTTAGCACCGAGACTGCAGTCATTTGATTATTTTTAGGTTGTTTTTTTATGTCAAAGTGCAAACACATTCAAATAATGTTTGATGAATTTAGAAATTAATACTTTGAATTTCCATATGTGGGGAGAGTCTGTTTTTTATGCATACCAAAAAGTTTATGTAGTGCTATCATTTTTTTTATTTTATATTTTAAAATTCGTACTTCACTACATTCCGTTTGTTTTTATACATTCAGTAAGCTTCTTTGGCTCACTAAATTGAGTTGCCATTTTCAAAGTATGCTGTGTGTATATATTGTTTATGTTATGAGTGTTTAGCAGGGATTCTCATGACCTGAGAATACTGCTCTTTCTCAGCCCAAATAATGTGTACATGTGTCATTCTGTATTCTTCAGATTTAATGTATTTATTGTGAAAATCTGTAATTCTCTGGAGGAGTCTTGCAGTTATAATCACAGGTAACCAACACTGTACTCAATTCTTATAGAAAACTATATGTTCTCTTAATTGTCTTTAACTATAACTTTGAGTAGTATTATCTTAGTATAATTAATTTGTACAAATACTTTAATCACTTAGAACATCATTTATTTAAGATTAAAATTCAGTGGTCTTATTGCAAGCACAAGAAAGAAATGACATGAGGGTGAATTATTTATTTATTTATTTTTCACTTCCTTTTAGATGTGTTTCATTTACATTTACATTTAATCATTTAGCAGTGTTTCTGGTTCATTTTATTTAAGAGTGACATCACTGAGAAAACATCATGGCAGCTAATGATAAATTATTATATAAATTATTTTTACACTGTAATTCTTTAGTGTGATCTTATATAAAATGAGAAATAACAGGATGGTTATGGAATAATACATAATTAATGTCGCATGGTGGGTTTAATGTGAAATTGATGAGTTTTGTTTTTCTGATCATTTTTCAGATGGACAGGCCACCACATCTTTAGAATGACCCAGAGACAAATGAACCGGTGCTATCCAGAGTGATCCCAAATTTTGAAGCTTCACAAAAAAAAAAAAAAAAAAAAACTTCACAACAAGACTCACAGTGAGGTCAGTGTTCAGAGGCCCAGATTCCAGTATGGCCAGTACAGTAAGCTTACTCCATAAGCCTTAACACAAAATCATAATGCTTTAAAGCTAGTTTTAGTTTTTCAAATAAACACAAAAGTGAGACCTGGGCAGGGTCACAAAACCCATAATGCAAGATCTGAGCTCATTCTGTTCAGAATTTCTGGAGACCTATTAGAACCTAATTAGAATAAACCTGAGACCAGATAAGCATGTGAACATACAACAACCAGATAAAACCAAACCAAACACAAATTAAACACTTAATAGTAAACCTAAACAAAGTAAATTCAAATTCCTAAAAGACAGGACATTGAAGTACTTGTCCACTGTGACCAGCAGAAAACTGAGAACGACCTTATGAATGAACAGAATCCGCAAGGACAGTCTAGCAATATAAATGAGCTTAGCCAAAGGAAATAAAGCTAGCCGCAAGATAAAAGCTTGTACAAACTAAACAAATCAAAGCAGCACTGCACTGTCTGTCAAAAATCCTTTTGAAACATTCTTTGAGTAAATTAAAAAGGTTTCTAAGGATACAATTTGCCAAACTGAAAGAAATGCAGCACAGTAATTGTATTGGCCTTGTTGTGAGTTGTGCATGTAATCCTTTCACCTGAAAATCTGTCCTTCAGATCAGAGTAGTGAATAAGTGAATAAAAGACAGAGCTAGTCCATCAGATAGTCCGTCAAAATCACCTCTTTTTAACATTTGTGAACAATGTTAACGTAAAAAAAAAAAAAAAAAAAAAAACTTGCATGTTTCTCAGTTAGGACAAAGCAATTTACAGCTGTTGTTCTGAAGTAATCATTGCTAACACGTGGCTAACTGCATGCGACCTTAATCTAAACCAAATCAAGAAAAAAAAAAAAACAACACCTGAAATTATTATTGACTTCAAACATGTCATTGTTTCACTTGTTTTACATTTTCTTGCTTGCTTGCTTGCTTTTTTCTATTCTGCCAGAACAAAGTTTTTTGAGAAAAGGGAAATGTTTCCATGACAGAGGATGATTATGGATTTCAGGAAGTGCAGATCAGATATCACACTCACTGTGACAACTGGACACATTAACACACCAGAAAAAAAAAAAAAACACGACACACATTTTGAACATGCTTTAATATTCATCCTCTTCACTCTTAAAGATAAAGGTGCTTCAAAAGGTTCTTCACAACACAACCCTACCAAAACCTTTGTTGCAACATTGTTTTCTGTATAGTTATCAAAGTTTTATTGAAGAAATAGTTTACAGACACTTGCATTGACAGCCACTAAGAAACTCAAAAGCAGTAGGAGAAACAGTATGTTCTGTCCCTTCAGTTGTTTGGATGAAAATCACATGTACGGATTTGTAAACAAACACACGCTTCTGTGTAATGTCATCCGTAATTGGCTAAATTTTGGTTATCTTAGCCCCGCTCATTTGAGACATCATTATCTGCCTTGTTATGAAATTGTTAGAACACATCTGCCCGTGACCTCTGAGGGGTCTCTCGCTGGGTCGTCTCCATGGTGACTAGAGAGCTGAGTGAATGGGGAACCTCTGACTTTTCTCAATTTCCTGTATTTTAAGAAGCTTATCTGGTTTCACACTCTGGGTAAAAGTTTGATAGAGGACACAATTCATAGATGCAGAACCCAGAACTCTTGTGAGACCAGTGACCAGCACTCATTTAGCAGGAATGCAGGAAATTTACATTAGAAAGAAGAGAGAGATGCATGTTCATTCACTGTGAAAGATTATGAAACATTACTACAGCACATATTAACACTACACAATAAACACTGCTGTAGCACATCTGTCTTTAATTTTCCAGGTTTTTAGGCGTGTGTGTAATGCTGGAGCTCTTCCTCCTGGGTGTGTTTTCCGTCTTGTCTCTCTCTCTTTCTCACTTTGGTGTTCACACAAAGTTGCTGGCCAGATGCATTTAAAATGAACGCAGTATCCGTCTCTAAGTATCCATCTCCACCCTCCTTTTCCCAGTGGACAAATGTGGACGTAAAAATATTTTAGCAAATCCTACTTCTGGTTGGCTGTTTACTCCCTTATATACTTACACACACAGACAATTGTCTCCACTTCCAAAATGGAAAAGTCTGCTGGGGGCTAAGCAAGCTTTCTTTGGCTCGGTTGTCAGCGTGAAATGTGTGCCAGGGGTTTAGGGACACCTCGGAGAGACTGAAGACTTCACTAAATTTGCTCTGGAAACTGAAAGGTATGTTGGGCTGCAGAGTGTTGTGGTCATTTTGTTCTGGAATTTTGAACATAATTTTTTTCCCCCAAGATGTTTTCTTTTTTTTTTTAAGTTAACGTAACTCCTTAAGACCCCATGTGTAAAACTAGAGGCATATAATTTCAGCAATAAAGCCTTAAAGCAATATGATGTCAGTGCAGTCTAAAGCGTTGTTCTTATTACATTGTCATGCTTGTTATTCCTTTTCTTTTCTGCAACGTATTAGAAATTAGAAAGCCAGATTGCAGATCATTTTACTCACATATGCACTTCCAGTCAGTTAGCATGACACTAGACAGAATTGTGAGTTTAAATGTAATTTTTACAAGAGAGCGGAATCACTTTGGGTAGTTTTGGACTTTGTTGAAAAGCTATAGGACATGTAATATGAGATGTGACCCGAACATGAGGGAACTAGTTTAGATAGTTTCAGTGGTTATATGCATCTGAAAAATGCTTTACTTTTTTATTTATTATATTAGATAACTACAAGCTTTTCCAATTACTTAATTAAACTGAAACGGTGTGTTAACTTGACAGGTATAGCATTCTGATTAAGAACATGTGCAACATTTGAAATTTGACTGGGATTATTTTCAACAGCTGTGGGCATTATTTAGGGCTCAGAGTATGTAATGTTAATCTCCATGAATGAATTACCATGACAGTTAGATTTGAATGATGAGAAACTTTTTCCTGTAGTATAGCACTGCAGGCAGAGTAAGCAGATTCAACATATTAAACTTGGTCTCACTTTAGTTTAGTATGGGGTAGAATTAAGGGGTTTAAAATATGGTCACGCAGAACAAGGCATTAATATGTGCTTTATAAGTACTAATAAACAGCCAATATGCTAGTAAATACAAGAATTGTTCCCTAAAGTGTTTCGTAAAACTTAAGGTTTGCCAGATATTTCCAATATTTTATTTAGATTTAATAAGCCTTAACATAACTATCCTTTAAATAAAAGCTTAAAACTTCCAAATATGTTGCCAGTTACTTGAGGATTTCATCTTATGATACTTAGTCTGATCGTGATATTTTGTTTGAAAACAAACAGGTCTGTTTCAGGACCTGTGTGGTTTTGCTGTCCAATTATGCATACCTGAGCTCATTGGAAAAATATAAAAAGAATGCCTTGACTACTACTTTGTGTTATGTATACTATTGGGGAGCAGGACTGAATCTCGTTTGTGCGCCCCCCAAACACCACAACTGATTTCCCAGCCAATCCAAAATCTTCATGTGCCCCTCGCCTATGTTAACAGTAACCAGATGTATTGTGCGCAGCCTACTGAGAGCTATAAAACACATCTGTGCTGGACCCAAACTCACCAGAGCTATGGTTACACGCACACGCACACACACTCGCTTTCTCACATTTCTCTCCCACACTCACAGATTCTCTTTCTCACACTGACCAGATGTAGAGGAGAGGATGCTGCAATATCAGTCCCAGTGGACTGTAGATGATCAGTATGCGATGGGATTTTGTTATGTAGCTCGTAACAGACAGAAACTGTGGGACAAATGCTTTAAATAGGATTCAAAGTGTCCATGGAGGGTTTGAACATTTTAATAGATAGTCTCAGACACTTTTTAAGCTTACTAGAGAAGTTTTTTCTCACTTTTATTTAGTCATTTTTTTTTATTTATTCTGGCAACCTGTGAAATTCAGCCTGCGATTTTATTTTATTTTTTTTTCTTCATTGCTTTTGGGCAAAACTATCAGGAGTTTCACAATCTTGTATTTTTTCTATTTGAGGGATCAAGAGATAGATGATTTTGCATTTTATCCCAAGGCTACAATAACGTTTCATCATTTCTGCTTCACATAAGAACTTGCATTATCACTGCATAAAGCTCTTTCTGTTTTGTTTTTTTCATTCCAGAACTTCAGAACTCCTGTTCCTGAATTATCCTGCATAATCAACAGTGACGCCATGGAAACAGAATCCACCTATAACTTGACTGGACCCAGTGTGTCTTTGTTACACCATAATATGACAGTTCATAATATGAACTCATGTGACTACATATCTACCTCCACCTCTCAGTACCAGAAGAAAGTGATCCCCACTATCTACAGCCTCATTTTCCTACTAGGTTTTCTTGGGAACATGCTGGTGGTGTGTGTGTTGTATCACAGTTCAGGCCGAAGGACTGTAGCCAACACGTATCTGATGAATCTAGCCATGTCAGACTTACTGTTTCTGAGCTCTTTGCCATTCTGGGCTGTGTACTATTCACTGGATTACAACTGGGTTTTTGGGAAGGTTATGTGTAAGCTATGTGGAGGTCTGGTAACGATAAACGTCTACGCTAGTATATTTTTTATCACCTGTATGAGTGTTGATCGATATCACGCCATCGTCTACCCACTTCACTCTCAGATCAGTAGGAGCATAAATCAGGCCAGACTGGTTAGTGGCATCATTTGGGTCGTGGCGGCTTTGACAACGTTGCCAACAGTTGTGTTCCGTGACATACACATTATTTCCAGTAACAATGTTACGGCTTGTGTAATTTATTTCCCCAGTTACTACTGGCAAACCGGGTTAACTCTTGCAAAGAACACCCTCGGATTCTTCCTGCCATTTGTCATCATTGCAACCTGCTACAGCCGAATCGCCGTGCACCTTCTGGCCACCCCAAACTACTTGGAGCAAGACTATACCCGACTGGTCCATGTGTTGCGTATGGTGGTCGCCGTAGTGTTGGTGTTTTTCTTTTGCTGGTTTCCTTTCCATGTGCTGGCGTTCCTCGGAGCTCTGGGAGAGCTGGGTGTGGAGTGGGAATGCTGGGTGCTTCAGGCGATCCACAAACTCCTGCCGTTCTTCATCTGCCTCGGCTTTTCCAACTCTGCCATAAACCCTTTCCTGTACTGTTTTGTGGGAAATCACTTCCGAGAGAACCTGTGGCAGTTTTACGGGGGTATGTTGACGCAGAAAAGAGATTCTATCAGCACAAGACTGTCTTCCTTCTCAAGGAAACTAAGTGACCTCAAAGAAACCGTGCCTATGGAGATTTTTGAGCAGCAGAACACCCCGTAGTGGAATCTGGTGAAGCTATAAACTTTTCTTTTTACTATTATTACAACTGCAGAGGACACCATGTCAATGTCAGTCAAGTGCTTTTCCATGGACTGCCACTTGTTTAGGATGATCAGTTCAGATGTTGTTGTTGGTTGCTATAATTGTGGTGGTTTCACTGTGTCTTTCACTGTGCCTTATTTCAAATTACGCAGTGGTTGTGATTAGCACCAACATTTGCTTACATACCAATGTGTAGAAATATAGCCCATATAATATTCTTTGACCAGACTTTATCCAGGATGTAGAATTTGCTGATTTTTCTGCACAAATCGTACATAATAATAATAAAAAAAATAAAAAAAAAATAAAAGGAAGAAAGAAAGAAAGGTTGAGTACAGCTGTATAGTCTTAATATTTGGATTACTGCTAATATCAGAGCTTTAAACAACACTCAAATGTTAGACAATGTTAAACATGTCTTTCACATTGCTGATACCTGCCAGACAGACTAAAACTCTTTAATATAATAAACACTGTAATATAAAAATTCACAATAATATAACTGTGAGTATGAGTTGTTAAAATTATAAATAATGGTAAAATGAATTTTAATTCTGTTGTAATGGAACATTATCAATAAATGTTGTTTGCAAGTGAACAATTTTACTGTTTTGTTCTGTTATCTGTCTATATATCTATCTATCTATCTATCTATCTATCTATCTATCTATCTATCTATCTATCTATCTATCTATCTATCTATCTATCTATCTATCTATCTATCTATCTATCTATCTATCTATCTATCTATCATCATGTCTGTCTGTTTGTCTGTCTGTCTGTAATCATGATGACTGTCAGCTTAAACTTCGCATTATCATGATTATTAACATTATCATGACAGCCGTTATTTGTTTCATTTTGCTTTGTTCAAGGCCTGCTGTCTCAATAGCCTGTGTTACAGATCTTAAGAGTAGATCCTTGAGCTAGCGTACAATAGAACAGATGTAGATCAATGTCTTTCAAGTCATGTGGGTCATCTAAAACATTATGAACACCAACTGGAGTAATGAACATATTTTTCAACAACAGTTCTTCCAGGAATCTGGAACAACCTGCTTAGAGTCTGGTAGGTTCCTTCTGTCGCTGAGAGTTTCAGCAACATAGTAGCGTAGTGCATATTTTGTCATGTTTTACTAATTAGTTGAGTTTCCAAAGATCCACCATTACCTGTAGGTAGAGTTGCTGCACACATTCTCTGTAATGCATTTCAGGAATCCTGTTGTTGTCTTTGTTATTTAAATCAAACTTTTCATTTGCTCCAGTGATTCAAGTTCTTCCCTAAACCTCCGGACTAAGAAATTCCCAGACATCAATGTTTTCATCTGTTAATTATTATTTTAAATTAATTTTCTCTATAAAGACAAGATAAATATTTTGGACCTTTTCAGTTGATGAAGCATAAAGGGGAGGATATTTTTAGACTGATGAAAAATATTAATAGGTAAAAGAGAAGCCAGTTTGGTTGTTGAATAATAGTTAAGAATCTAGTCTGTTGATGCAAAGGTTTCAGGTTCAGATCATAATAAAGATTTACTGAGATAACCGTGATCTGAAGCACCATGATCTGAGTTGAGTGTGTGAGATAAGAGAGACAAACAAAATGTGCAGAGCAGTGGATCTCCAGGACCGGAGTTGAGAACCACTGCACTAGAGCATCATGAAAAATATCCACTTTTTTTGTCCTTGTAAATATTCCAAAAATTAACTAAATATATTGATTATGAAAGTAAATTATAAAAATTATTAATGCATTTATTCCATTCCAGCCAACACACAATGCAAACTGTACGTCTGTGCAAATAGATGAATTTTGTTCTTGTGACAGTCTCTAAAACTTGAGATCAGAGGGTCTTTGCTACACCCCATTTGTCTCACTTTGTCATTGTTTCAACAGCAGAACAGAACACAGTGTTCCTGAACACTCATAATGTAAGCTGGACTGCAGAAAATGACCATGCACACACACAAATATGAACATAGACATTATTATCTTACATCAAGGAAACAAATTCAAAATTGTGTGAAGGTGAGTTATGTTTAGTTGTTTTGTGTGTCTTCTGTTGTTGAGGTTGGGGGGTGGGGGGGGGTAGGTATGCATGAGAGGTGTGTGTAATGCGTGTGTCTGTGTGTTCATAGTGGTTGCAGTCTGGCGAGTTATAAATCACTTTCACACACTAAACTGCACAGATTTCCACACACAGGTAAGAACCTCTATTGCTTTATAGAGCATAGATGCTATAGCAGAGAAATGCACTTTCCATTTTGTAAATGTCCTCCTCATGGACATAGTGAAACTATATGAGCTATGTCTAAAACCAACCTGAAATGCTCCTTGTGAAAATGGTTGCATACATGAGAGATCCTTGCTGATAAAACCCTTAAGGTCTGGGTGTTGCTCATCTTTGTGTTCAAGTTTTTGTGTGGTTTTGGATTATGTAGGGTTTTTTCTCTAACTGTGATCAATGACATTTTAACAAAACAAGAAATGAAGATGATTTCACTATTCTGGGAAGTGAAGAGGACATCCTTCCACTATATTAGAGACTTACCCGATACTTGTGTGATGTTATGCTTTTTGATCCTGGAATGTTTCAGGAGGAGGACATGGCTTTTATGAATGTACTAGCTAATTTTGTGAAAGACAAAACTGCAAATGTCATCACTAATATACTTCTGATAACAGATCACTCTAAATTGTAATGTAGACACATGCATTTTCTGTAAAGCTGCTTTGAAAAAATGTGTATTGTGAAAAGCTCTATACAAATAAATTTGAATTTGACTTAATATAGTCAAACACTGACATTTGAAGTGCAGTACTATTTAATCATAAATCGGCCAAATTTTGTCTTGTTTTAAATCTAATAATGTCAGCAGATTTGAAGGAGTGTTAGGTTTAGGGACAAAGTAAATATAATTATCTTACTTGTGTACCTTGGTACACGCAGGTGTAATGGAACTTCAGTTTTCATCTGTCTGTCCAAATATACGTGAGACAACTAATTGTTTACTGTGCATCACCACTGTCTTTCGGAGCATGCAAACAATGCAGAGGTCATAGGCATTAATTTTGATATTGCACAAATCATACCCGCTACGATTTCAGTCTTGCTGAAGCATTTCCATGACATTTAGTAAGACAAATTATTGTTTTAGTATGACTGAAATCACACTCTTACAATGCATGTAAGTGCATTATTCATAGAAACAGCAAAGTATCTGTAAACAGAACAAATCCTTTCAGACTCCTGGCACTAAAATTTAAACAGAATTTCCCAATTTCCCAAGCAAAATATATAGCTCCATGTCACTATGATATCATAGAATTAACGCTATCGTACATAATAAAGCATATGCAAGAGAACACCTAAGCATTCCACAAACACAGCACATATCAACAAACACACACACACACACACACACACACACACACACACACACACACACACACACACACACACACACACACACACACACACACACACACACACACACACACACACACAAGATCTTACAGTTCACCCATCACTCTTGTGTTTGTGTTGTTGTGTTTTGTGACCTGTTCTTCCTCTTTGCCATTGTCCTGAATGTCTTCCAGCTCGTTTATTTTTAGCTATTTACGTCTTCACCACTTAAGTGCCAAAGGACTAATAGATCCCAACACAATGAAATTACTATGTCAAGTACAATTCCAAACAGTGCATGAAGACAATGCAGAGAGAGAAAAAACAAACAAACTTCACAACACATTTTACTGTGTGACAGCACTGGAATTTCTGTTCTAGATGGCACACTAGATAACACACACATACTGAGAAAAAAATGTGGCTTAGCTGCATTTTTGTGCAGTATGTGCATGCATCTTTGGGGAGTACAGGAGCCTGTTTGTGCCAATCTAATCCTGTTCTGAGATTAGATCAAATCTTTAATAATGTTGACGATCTGGCTTCAAAAACTGAGCACATCAAGCAATATACTGTGGTATAGATAACAGAAGAAGAGATAGAAAAACTGAAGCGGATTTCAAATTTCATGTATTTCTAATGTAGGCCTGACTGAAGAAGAGGATCTTGCCATGTCCAGTGGTACAAACACACACACACACACACATAAAATATACATTTGTGAACAAAATAGACTCTAACTGATAATTTTATATGATTGTAGATGTTAACAGGCAGGCTGTATTACAAGCACTAAAAGTTCAAACCCATTTGAAACAAGATGGAAGCTGGATCAACAGATCTCAAGATGTTCAGGACACACAGTCATTAAGTAAAAGCACGGTAAATGCAGGTTTTCGCTGTCATCTGCTGGCTGAGAGTGGTAGCATCAACTAACCAAAGGTCTTTCTCATGTTTGCTTGAACAGTAAAATTGATCAGTGTGAACATCGCTGTCTCTCTCACTCTCACTTTATTCTGTTTACTCTCCACAGGAAGCCAGTAAAGCTAGTAAAGCCTAAGAATGTGTCATCATCTGAGGGCAGTTCACTTTATTCTGTTTACTCTCCACAGGAAGCCAGTAAAGCTAGTAAAGCCTAAGAATGTGTCATCATCCTCCTCAAAACCCTTATCTTTTGTCAGCCTTAAGGAAGTTTGAGTGAGAGCTATTCTTATTTCCCTTGTGTGTGATTCCTGTATTCAATGGTTCTGAATTCATATTTTTTTTCCATTTAATAACTTCAGCCTTCTGTTCTTCCTTAGGCACCTGAACTCAGCAGAAAACACTCCGGTCAGGACTGGGTCCAATCTGACCAAAAGGTTTGGTACATCTTTCTATACTTGATAGAGGCTTTTATTCCTAAATTTCCTTAAAGCCAAGTTAGAACAGCTGAAGCAGAAATCCTTAAATGTTCACTCTCATTAATTTCTAACAATACTGAACTGCTATATCAACATTTAATATTTCATATTACATAGGACAAATTCTGTTTACTCTCCACAGGAAGCCAGTAAAGCTAGTAAAGCCTAAGAATGTGTCATCATCTGAGCCACATGTAGAGGATGAAGTGGAGACATCCAGAGTCAAACCCGCAGAGCAACAATTGAAGACACCTGCATATGTTCCTGTAAAGGACATAGTGGAAAAACCTATAGAAAAACCTGTAGAGGAACCATTGAAGACACATGCAGACACTCCTAAAACAGATGTAATGGAGAAACCTAGTCAAACCTGTAGAGGAACCATTGAAGACACATGTAACACCCCTAAAACAGATGTAGTGGAGAAACCTAGTCAAAACTGTAGAGGAACCATTGAAGACACATGTAACACCCCTAAAACAGATGTAGTGGAGAAACCTAGTCAAAACTGTAGAGGAATCATTGAAAACACCTACAGATGTTCCTGTAGAGAACATAGTAGTGAAACCTGCAGAAGAATCACTGAAGACAGATACTGAGACTTCTGTAGAAGAAACAGGGAAGACACTGGTAGATGGAGCTTCAACAGATCAAATACAATCCAGTGGAGCGCTGCAGGAGACAACTCTACATGAGAACCAAGCAAAGCCTACAGAGAATAAAGAAGACAATACAGAACAAGTCACAATAGCACAATCCCCTGTAGTAGAGGCTCCACTCAAACCCAGACAAGTAGAAAACCAGCCTACAAGTGATCATGGGGAACTTTCACTAGTATCTGCTCTGGAAACTCCAATTACAGAGCCATCAACTAGAGCAACTACAGAACTGACCGAAGAACCCCCTGTGGCAGCCCTGGAAGAGCACAATAGACTGAACTGTGAAGCTGAATTGAAGTAAGTCATTTATAAGACACCTTCATTGAGATATGATGTCTGTGGACTTTGTTTGAGTAGGTGTTATAATATTTTGCTTTAATTAATTTCTAAAGCAATATCATAAAAAATCGGTGATTAAAAAATCTGCAAAATATTAACACTGTGAGTTTATTAGCATAAATCAGTTCTTATGTAAAAACACAGAAACATCAACACTGTAATCTGTCTGTCTTACTAAATACCTGCATTTATTTTTACAATAAAGTGGTAACACTTTACAATAAGGTTCGTTAGTTAACAGTAGTTAACTGTATTAGTTAACATGAACTAAGCATGAACGATACTTCTACAGCATTTATTGATCTTAGTTAATGTTAATTTCAACATTTACTAATACATTATTAAAATCAAATATTGCACTTGTTACATTAGTTAATGCAATGTGAACTAACATGAACAAACAATAAATAAATGTATTTTCATTAACTAACATTAATAAAGATTAATAAATACTGTAACAAACGTATTGTTCATTGTTAGTTCATGTTAGCTAATACATTAACTAATGTTAACAAATGACACCTTATTGTAAAGTGTTACCAATAAAGTTAACAGGTAATAGAATTTAAGACAGTTTCATTCTTCATAAGATGGGTGTGTATCTGTGTATGTCTCCCTTTGCAGTGTGAAAGATAAAACCATGTGTTCCTTCTGCAAGCTGCCCTTAGATGAAAATGGGAAAATCTCCATCAACATTCCTGCCATTTGCTGCCACCCAGATTGTTTCAAGGTTTACATTTATTTTTAGTTGTCTTCCTCTGTACTCAGGTTCAGAAGTCAGTGTCTCATCTATCCCCCAAACAATTTTCATCAGAGTCTTGTCTGTACTGTATTTCCATCTGGTTTTAAGGTTTTTGGTGATCCAATCACAGGTGGTCAGTACAGGTGTAAACAAAGTTAAAAACGTTTTGTGATGGGATCATTGAAACCTACAGAAGCCCTGAGGCATTTATTACTATTAAGTTTTTCCCTTTTTTTCTCTCTCTTGATCGCAGCTTAAAGGGATACTAGGGAAAATTTTGTAATTTGTCCACCCTCAGTTCATTTCAAACCTGTATGAATTCCTTTCTTCTGTTGAGCACAAAAGAAGATATGCTGAAGAATGTTGTTAACCAAACCAGTTGATATTGACTTTCATAGATTGGAAAAATAAATAGTATGGAAGTTAGAATGAAATAAATGTTTAATCATATTTAATCATTGCTGATTTTTTCAGAGACAGGTTCTGTTGTAATCTAAATATTTTGTTTGCATATTTAACCTTTTTAAATGGTATAGAGAAAAATCTCAGAAAGACACAGCAGATGAAAACAATAGCCTATGCTTGGAAACAAGTCCCAAGATGAAATTTTAAACTACACTTGCCAATGGCAGTGAATTTGTTTTTTAAATGTTTTACGGCCTTGAAACTTCATTTTTTCATTGTGAATTAAGATGTGCTGCAGTGTGATCAGTAAGGCTCTCTCTTTCTCTGTTTTAGTGTAACGGTTGCTGGAGTCCTCTTGGTGATCTCTCTTCATCTTTGTACTACTATGCTGGGAAAATCCTCTGTGAGAAATGCTTTGATCAAATCTGCAGCTCTGATGACTCACCCCACAGCAACCTACTCCACTGCAACATATCACCATGACAACTAAGCACATCTCAGAGTCTACTACTCAGTTTTAACTAATTGAACAAAATTATTTATCAGTAGAAGAACTGCTGTCATCGGTTTATTGCACATATAGGCCTATTCATCTCCATTTTTCTGTAAATTATTATATAGTTATTTCTCTCTTTCTGATCAATATATTTCTTGTTGCCTTCTAACAATTCATAATTTAAACTATATTTTTAAAAACTGTCCTATAAGCTTGAGTTATCCTGTTTAAATGTCTGTAGCTGTGAGAAGAATTGACAACACTGATGGTCAGCTTTCATTAAGGGAAAGTAAAGTTTAATGCATGAATTTCAATAAGGTTAACACACAATTTTATGTAAACTCACTTCAGTCTGAATTCTGCACAAGTTTTATTAATCATTTACAGTTATCCAACTTACTGTAGAAATAATATTTCGTTTTCTGAAATGAGCCAGGAAGTTAACAATAAAAACAAACAAAAAACTTTAGTTCCTTTGATCGAGCACCATCATTGATCAGGTTCAGCATATTGCCAAAGTTAGTCAAAATATACAACAAATACACCCACAAACATAAAATCACACACAGGAGGTGACACGGACACTAAAAATGTCTGTAAATACTGAATGCAAATAGACACAAAGAAAGCTGCTCACTACAGCGCTGTTTCTCTGTGTGTCCCGCAGAATAAAAACCCACATCTGACTGAGGAAACAACAACACACTCAAACTCTCTCAAAAAGATGGAATGTGTGAGAGAGAGATGAGAGAGGCTAAAATCCTGGCGAACTGCAAGGCATTAATAAGACCATGAAGCACACTGAATACAATCATTAAAAAATCAAGAGCAATATAGTAATGTGTGTATGGCAAAGAAGCTAAATTCCACTCCTCCAGAGATCTACAGTACAGCAGTTTGTGGTTTTACATGTAGTGCTTTAAAGAATTTTTTTTTTTTTTTTTTTTTTTTGGTCAATCTTCCTTAGTGTAGTTTGTACTAATTTGTCTCATGAAACCAGTAGCTTGTGTGTGTTTGTGCTCTGTATGATAGAACTCTGCAGGGGCTTCATGGAGCTCTTTTGTGTGTCCTCTCCGGCCACAGTGATGACCACTGAAACTGCTGCCACTGGCAACAGGAAAGTGGGCCTAGCAATACCGAATCTAGCAACGGATTCCCTTTCTTCCGAGAAACCTTAGAACGGCGTAGTTGTAGGTGGTGGCAACCACATAAATGAACTAGAAAAAAGAAGGAAGAAACAACAGATCTGATGTGTTCCTCTGCAAAAGGTTTTTTAAACAGGAGAAATTTGAGTTCTTGTGACATTAATATTTATATCCCTTTGAGACTCACTATAAACATCAATTCATTTCCAACAATAGCACATTATTATTTATTTACAATCTTGTCCATAGCAGTGTATAATTTAGAGGAACAACCCCCCCTCCCTTGATCAACTGAGGCTTAAGTTCTACAGTATAGTATAGTTGAAAATTTCAGGACTGGATTCTTTAAAAAGGTTGTGTACGTTTTTAATGCAGTTATTATTTCCTACCATCTGGCTCCTAGCACAAGCACATTTTCAAAAAAAAAAAAAGAAAATTAATAATAATAATAATCAAAGAAAGAAATGTGATTAAGTATACTGTTACATATATATATACTTCTCAGAATTACAACCAAAAAGTGAAGTTCAGTGTAAATCTATTTAAGTTATCATTTGTTTGTTTGCAGATGGCACATTTCTAATGCAATAAAATTGAGATATTATTAAGTATAGCTTATGTGTCCAAATACTTTTGGGGGCTGCGGTAAGTGCTATTTCCTACTTATTTACAGATTTAAGTGTTTGTATTAATCTCATTGTGCTCCTCAGTATGACAAAGAGGCTCTGGTTGCTTCTAGTGGCTGTCTTTAGATAAAGCCTGAGAAATGACTGCTGCCAAATACATGGGAAAAGGGAGTAGAGACGCTGGGGATCTGTCAGTAGCAGAGAGGTCAGTTACTGATTGTAAACAACATTCCCCTGCTGTACTTCCGTTATTAACTTCATGCTGTTTGACAGCTCTGCACTCTGACCTCAAAGAATTCAGTGCAAATAAAATCCCAGTGAATTTCAAAGTTTGTCAATAAGCGTATAAATCTATATAAATGAATGTGTAAATATAATAAATAAAGATTGCTGAGGTGCATTTACTAATTATTGATTGATGCTTTCCAGAACACAATGCAATGAGCCTCTTGAAGAAGGTCACTATAACCTTGCACAAAATCTTCCACAACTAAAAATGACTTTTAAAGTTCACATGTGTAAAATATTAGATCACTAACCAGGGCAAGAAGGGTGATTCCTGCTCCAGCAAATGCACAGATATAAAGGTCATAGGTCACGTAGAACTGGAAACATAAAAAAGGGATATAAGTGATATGATTTCTTGAAACTCTAAGTGTTTGTGTGTGTGTGTGTCCAGGATTATAAACATCTAACCTCTGGTGTTTTGCAGATGTTTGCCAGTGTGTTTCCACAAACAATCCCTGGCACAGCATTCCAGGGAAGAAACCCTATATAGAACAACAGACATAATGATTGCGAACACACACACACATGCATATGTACAGAAATGCAGATGCAGACGTACCATACATCCGTGCATCCATACAGACTCTTGCTTGCTGGTTGAACAAGGTAGTTTCCGACAGAATGTTGACTTTGTGACAGGAGCTTTCCATATTAATGAAGAAGAGCACAGGAATGGCCGTGAAGCCAAAGACAATTAGCCAGATCACAGCGAGCACGTACGTCAGGATTATAAACTGGACAAGAGAAACAGCTCATCAGATCATTGCAATATAACAGGCATGGACATGTAAGAAAGTCAGTAAAACTTGATTTAAATGTCTTAACAGTGTTTTAACTGCTTTACAGAAGACATATTCATTCATGATCATAAATGTTCACATACATATATAGATATGGATGGAGATACAAAAAAATAAAAATGACTTTACAAAATAGCTGACTAAACCAACTGCTCACAGGTTATCTGGGAGTTTAGGTACAACCAAGCAAGTTGCTGTCAGATGATCCGAATGATCTAGCTGGAGTATATTTCAGAATTCCCACACTTTGCGAACTATGATTTTCCCTGACAAAATCATTTTATAGAGATCACATTTACAGAGAGTCATTTCATGCTGAAAAAGCATATTGTCTACTGAACTTCCTATAGCTTTTCCATGACTTTTTAAGGTTTTAATATTTTTAAATAATTATTATCCGGAATGCGGAATCCCTGACAATTTTCAAACGACAGCTGAAAACTCAAAAAAATTTCAAAGTTATTTCTCTTTATTTATTCCTTCCCTTTACAGGTTGTACTTATTTGAACAATGTCTAAAACTTGGTATTACAAGCACTTCCTGTGTCTGTTTGCCTCTTTAAGAAGAATCGCTTTATGTATCCCCCGATTGTACTGTAAGTCACTTTGGATAAAAGCATCTGCAAAATGACTAAATGTAAATGTAAATGTAAATTATCAATTAATGTTATATTTTTTGAAATGTATTAATATTATAATAATGGCTATACAACTTTAACAATGGCTTTAAATAATGGCTTATAATTATTATATTAATATTATGTTTTTTTTTTTAGGTCTTTAAATATGGCTTTAAATAATGGCTTTCAAAATCCCTCTCTCTCTCTCTCTCTCTCTCTCTCTCTCTCACACACACACACACACACACACACACACACACACACACAGACTCACAGTGAGGCTTAGGCAGCGCCCAAACTTTGTGCTCCTGAATTCTCCAAAAGTCTGCTTTACTGCACTGGTGGTGTAAAAACCTTCAGCCAAGAGCAACAATCCATAGAGGAAAAAGAAGGAGGCCAGACCGTAGATCACATACTGGAAATATTTTATACTGAAACACAAAATATAGAGTAAATAGCACATCCAAACACAAACCATTTGTCTCATAAGACAAGTTAGAACAAACTATGCCAAAGAACACTGATTAATGAAAAAAGCAATTCTGTGCTCACATTAAGTACTGTGTAAAGTCAATAACTCACAAGTCTGCCAGCACAATGAAATCTTGGACGTCTCTTGCGAAGTAGAGCTCTATGAATGTGCGTGTGTGAGTGAGCGCCTCATGCCCTCCCCCACAGAAGAGCGCCACGCCAGTGTAGCAGAGCAGGGTGGCCAGCAGGCTGGTGTAGGGCACGGCGCCCAGGCAGCGGATGCAGCAGTCATAGCAACCTGTAGGTGAGTAATATATCAACACACCAACTGCACATGCAGCACACACAATACACACACACATTTATACACACACACACACACACACACACTACTACTACTACTACTAATACACAAGTCTACTCATAATCAACTATAAAATTAGACAGATAACCTCTAAATGAGTATGCAAACTTAAAGTAAACACCTCTAATGAGAGTTTAAGAGTTAGCTGGCCTACAGTTAGTCAAGGAGACACTCAAAAACAGATGCACACACATGCTATGTGCTCTATTAGTAAATGTTTCTGAAACTCTCTCTCTCTCTCTCCCACACACACACACACACACACACACACACACACACACACACACACACACACACACAAAAGAATAAAATAAAATATGAGGAAGCAGAAGATATGACTATGCACTATATGCACCAAGCTATTTAACAGGAAAAACAAGTGCATCAATAAAAGGCTAAAAACAGTTCTTTTTTTAAATGAAGCAACCAAAAGAAGCCAAACAAACAATAAGCCCAAGAAGGCTCAGCTATGGAGATCTGCAGTCTTCAGCCTGTGAGAGTAGATGATGCATCTCAGGTCACCTAGCGCTTTACACAACCACGGCTGTTTCACTGGAAACATCGACACTGCTGAGTTGAACCCACACCAGGAGAGAACCGTGCAGATGCTTGTCCACTCACTCCAGAGAGATCTCTGTCCTCTGTTGCTGTGATGTCTAAATTGAGGGAGGTAATTTCTCTTTCTTTCTTCAAATACACTCCACTGTCCACCTCAATGAAGAAAAAACACATCGCTTAAGCTGCTCCTCTCCATCCCTTGCTTCTTTCTCTCCCTCAGGCTCTCTCTCTCCTGAGTAGCCTGGTGTCAGGGTGAGATTTGGGGTGTGTGCGTGCGTTTTCATGTGTGTTTGAGGTTTTGTGGTCAGAAAAAGAAGCACTTGTGACAGTGATAATGGCTTTTGTTTTAACAACAAAAACTATCATTGTGAACAAACAAAATACACACACACTCACAGGCCTCAGCAGTGGAGTACGTCATTGTGTTTCCACACATAGTGGCAGAGACAGACACATACTGACACCACTGGGGTTACGATTGGGGTCATGGCAGGTCATCCAATCTTTTGCACTCTTTTTAAACTGTTTTCTTCTCAAGAAGTGTCAAAACAGTCCAGCACTCAGAATAATCTGATTACTATATGAAAAACACACATTTTCATTACACCTTCTGTTTGAGAAAGTCGAAATGCTTTTGGGTCCATCCATCCATTTATCTACCCATTCATTCTCCGAACCGTTTATTCTCTGTAGGGTCACAGGTGCTTTGGTGTCTTAAACTTCAAATAAATTTTTCAATTACTTTGTCAAAGGGAGAGTTCACCCAAAAATGAACATTGTGTCATCATTTACTCACACTCATGTTGTTACAAATCTGCATGACCTTTTTTCTTCGGTGGTAAAACACAAAAGTAAAAAATACTCTGAAAAATGTTTTTTTGTCTGTACAATGAAATTCAGTATGGTCCAGTGTTGTTTGGACACAAGTGTTCCTTTGTGTTTTACAGAAAAAAAAAGAAATGTATACCGTTCTGAAACAACATGAGGGTGGAAAATGTCCGAATTTTCATTTTTGTGTGAACTGTCACACATTTGAAAATCACACATTTGCTGTTCAAACAGAAGATGTGATTCTGCAGAAGGCTGATAAGCTCTTATCCAAAAAAAAAAAAAAAAAGAGAAAACCCTACTAAATAATTCAGTGCATACATACATTTGAATCCTTTAAGCAAATACATTAAATATTTTCCCATATTAGACTGGCACTGGCCCATACGGGAGTCCCCCTCCGAGAAGGGTATATTTGACCTAACGACCTGGTGTGACCTCTCTGTCTGGAGTCTCCTGAGGTTACTGGTCTTCTCATCCACACCTCTGAGGCATCGTAGCAACTGTCTTAGCCAATCAAAATCAGAGCCAGCTGGTTAATCAAACAAAACAACCTTTTTAATTAGTAAGGATCCATTAAATGTATCGCCGTCATAAATGCAGGAGTGATGGTTCTAAGCTTCTGACCAACCAGAAGGTATCTAAAACACTTCTTCCAAAAAAAAAAAGATTCATTAAAATTCTTGTATACATTTGTCTGTACAACCTACTGTATCTAACATGCAAATCACAGACACACCAATTAATTAAAATTCTGTCCATAAGTATAAGCAAAATTATGGAATAATGAACATCATAGCAGTGGTTAAATAGGTTCAGGTGAGTTCAGGTAAACTTACCCATGTGAGTATGTGTGTGTGTATCACGCTCTGTCTCTCTGATGTACCGTGTAGATTAATCTCCCTCGATGCTTTTATGAATCTAACTCACGCTTTTGTCCCTGGAACAATAAACAAACCCTTCTGCTCTCTCTCACAAACATACAC
This sequence comes from Cyprinus carpio, assembly GCF_018340385.1. NCBI lineage: Eukaryota > Metazoa > Chordata > Actinopteri > Cypriniformes > Cyprinidae > Cyprinus > Cyprinus carpio. The sequence goes on from NC_056576.1 coordinate 13,985,993, forward strand.
ACACACACTGGGGCAGATCTTAAAGATGCAGCACCCTCTTTCACTGCCATGATAAATAAAGAGTAAGTGTGTTTGTGTGTGTCTCAGTGCAATGAACCCTAAATCTTCACATGCACATGCATGATAAAAATTAGCACATTGGCCAAAAAGTTAACTATTACTGTACTAACACTAGTAGCGCTTACTTCTGGGCTGAGTTTTTGTACATAAACATTCTTATACACAATCCTTTGACTTCTAGTGTTTCTACATAAAGCATGTTAAAAATTCTTCAACTGTTAGACTTGTAGTGTTTATAAATACTATGAATACTACAAGTCCAACAAAAACATTCTGCATGAAATGAAAAAACTTTTTCTTTACAATGAAAAAGTTCATTTTAATACCATTTTTACAAATTAGTTTTTTGTCAGATTTACTGTAGCACACTTCTGGGTACAAATTTTTCTCCAAACCATAGTTGAACTGGCACACACACACACACACACACACACACACACACACACACACACACACACACACACACACACACACACACATACACACACACACACACACACACTCATTCTTGTACAGTTATCTTTGTGAGGACATTCACTGACACAATGCAATCCCTAGCCCCTTACCTTAACCATCACATCTAAGGACCTAACCCATACGGTATACCCTAACCTTAACTTTAACTTAATTATAAAATTTACTCTTAAAGCAAGTCTTAAACCTCAAACATCCCTTTTAAGGAGTACCAGAATGTGAGGACAGGCCAAAACCCCCTCACATTACTCTCTGGGTTCTCACTCACAAAGATAGAAGTACACACACAGATTTTGAAGCAAAGTGAGTGAGCTGTGACCTTTAGAATCCGACTGGGACAAGAGCACATTCAATACAATACTACAGTTGTGTCAGAAATAGAAACACACAGACAATTCACTCTTTCTGTAACACACACAATACACAAATTCTCTCACTCTCTTGTACACGCGTACACTAAATATGTCATTGATGAACACAATAGGGCTAATGTGTGGTTTGAAAAAAATATAAATAATTTGTATGTGCTTCATAAAAAGCATTTGTCAATATATATTTGTCAAATATATTGTCTTCTTTTCTGATATAAATGAAAACATTCTTAAATCATCATACATATACTTGAAAAGCCAAATTAAATTACTTGGGTATTAGCCTAAGTCTTGTTTTCTGAAATAAACAAGTTTTATTTCTCTTTTTCCACTGGCAGATATTTGTTGTTTTACGTATCTGCTTCTTAAATATTGCTGTTTATCACTGAAAAACAAGAAGGGAAAAAAAAACCTAAGAAAATCTTTTTTTTTTTTTTTTTTTGCAGTGTAATTTTTGTACATAAATACCCTATGATGAAATTTACACATTGCCTTCATTGTATTAGTGAGGAAATCTTACAGAGGTTTTTATAGAGAGATGTTTAGCAGCTCTAAAGTTAACTTTCAGACAAACCTCTTGATATCAGAAGATTTAAAGCAAAACATTTGGCTTATTTATGACCATTTCAAAGAGCAAGGAACACAGAAACATTGGTTTTTGACTTTTTTCAGTCAAAAGTATAGCCAAACCTGGACTTGGAATATAGCACACAGTTGCATGGAAAAACAGCAGTCCAAGGGTAGGAAGAAATATCCCCATACAAATATTTTGTCATAGACCTATTTAACTTTTTCTTGTAGCTCTAAGATTTTTCTCAAATTCAGTTCCCAGGAAACACACAAACTGACACGATATACCTTGAATGCATTTTAAATAGCTTAAATGAGACACTTCTCCATGAGATCACGTCAAAAACTTCAATCTGCAGACTCTAAATCAGTCTTGATAAACAAGAAGCAGGACTTTTAGGCAAACTCAATATTTACTGCAAATTTGAGGCAGAAATATACAGAGTATAAAAGAACAGACTTCTGCAAGCCGTTGTACTGACAGACCTGAGCAGCTGCACACAGGTCACCCTCATCCACTCCACGCATCCAGTTGCCATTGTCTTTTCTCTTCAAAGTCTAGATAAACTCAAACGGTTGTAAATACTGCAAATTTTTTATAAAGCTGTTGAACTTTCACACAAACACGTTAACATACAAACTTTCTGCTGGTTACCAAGAAAGCTGTATAGCAAATTTGGCACAAAAATCATGGCAGGGGAGGTTAGCATGGGTAACATGGAGAATCTAACCATCTGGCAGGATCTGACACCATGACTACACTACTGTATCCCCTGTGCAAACTCTGTGCAACTCCATAGTAAACACGATATTTTAGACCGACCTTCATCAGAGAAGCCCTGTGTTCAATACAAATCACCACAATCATGTTTTTGTTTTTTGTTTTTGTTTTTAAGAAAAGATTAACATCGTAAGTTCTCAGCAAAGCCTGTATGTCCTATCACAGCATGAGTGATGTCATATTACTGTATGAGTGATGTCATATTATTACTGATAAATACAGAAAAAAATTCAATGCTTTCAAATTGAGTTCGAACATTTTCACTAAACATATCGAACGAACTCAGATACAATACAGATTTAAAATGATCGAAAAGCATTTTCACAAAATGATAACATTTAGCAAGACACAAATTATCTAAAGATGCTTAACTTGAAAATAGTACACATCCACTCTCTCGCGCTCATGAATAATCTTCACACACGCTCTGTTCTTTAAAATACTTGGTGAGATCTGTTTGCGTAATCTACAACTAAATGAACAGCTTATACCAAAAGTAAAATGCACAATGTACCCGTACACAGAGAGAAAAGGGGGAAAAAGAAAGAGAAGAGAGAGAGAGAGATGTGGTATAAAATAGTACATTTTGTAAAGTAAGAAAAAAAAGTGTTGGATTCAAAATCAATCTGAGCTTCAAATGAACTTTGCTATGGATATATAATTTGAGCTTAAAAACGATTAGAAATATTATTTTTTTCTGACACATTCAAAAAAGCTGTCTGTACATTGACGTTAATATATGTTATACTGTACAATAGCCATTAATATGTTTGTTATTACAGGTTATTATTATTACATATCTTAGTGAGTGCTTGGTTGGTTCATAATGGTTGAACCACTGATGGGACTCCAGGGCCCCCTACTGTTCTTGCGGATCAAATCACCTGCAGGGTTTTTAGAGTCTTCCAGCACCACCTAGAGGTGGCAGTGGTACTACAGCTCACCTTCAGGTAATCTGCTCATTTTGTCAATCTTATTCCACAGAGGTGCTTCTTAACTGCTCAAATAATGTGAAATTTGTCAGTGGTCAGACATGAAGCAGTGCGTTCATACTAAGCCAAACTGTTTATGTGCTGCAGTGACACTTCCTTCAGGTTCATATTGTTCATTCTGGTTTATACTGGTGGGGCGTACTGATTCATTGATTGTGCTCATGTTATGTATTGGTTTCACCTGCTATTATCATTTTGAATACTGGTAAAAAGTTTGCACTGGTTTGATCTGGTGTACAGTAATCACTCGTCGTGACTGTGTTGTAAAGATTTGTGGGATGTGAGTGTTTTGTGTCGGCGCGTGGAGGTTCTGTTGCATGTTATACACGTGTTGTGGAGTGTGGGTGGGGCAGGCTGGTGGAGTTGTATCCATGTGTGAAAGTGTTGTAAGGGTGCATGCTGGGATACCCCATCAAAGAATTGGGTGACATAGTAATGGTGTTGGGCGTCATGGTAACACTATTGGGCGTCAAGGTTACTGTGTTTGGTGTCATAATGCCGCTGTTTGGTGTCATGGTGTCAGAACTGGGCGTCATGAGGGGGAAGTCATCCGGTGAGCGGCGCAGCGTGAGAGCGTAATCCCGCGGAGATGATGCCGGGGTCAAACGGAGTGGGTCGCACAGTGACCCCTCCTCTTGGTTACCCCCTGAGATGGAGGTGGGCGTATAGCTGAGGTCATTGGGCGGGGTCTGGCGCTGAGATGCGGGCTGAGGGGGCATGTCCTGTCGACTCCGTTTGTCCTTGCGATAGTAGAGTGCAGCAAAGGCCAAGACATTAAGAAAGAGAAGTGAAGCTCCAACAGCAATTGTGACGCTCAGCTCTGTGGAGTAATCACGCGGATTGGCAATGACCAGTGGCCCACTGCGTGCCGTGGACTGGGGAGGCTGTTTACCAGAGGTACGAGCCTTGTTACCCCCTGGGCGCAGTGTGGCACTGTGAGAGCTGTGTGTGGTCAGAAGAGGTGGGACCCGTGTGGTGGTGGATGTGTAGTGAAACATGTCATGCAGGTTGTACAGGTGAGGTACCAGGTGTTTCCAGAAGGCCACTTTAGTAGCTCGATAGTGATCCCGAACACGAGGCTTCAGCCCAATATGCAGATATAGCTGGTCATGAGGACTGTACTTGGCCCATGTCACTTCTTCAAAACGGTTTGCCTTGGTGTGGATGAACTTAGTGTCCTGAGGAACTGGCTTGTTCGGATCCTAAAAAGAACAAACCATTCAGATACTCAAAAAAAGTACATGAATTACATCTGAAATATACAAACAGTGCTTATATATATATATATATATATATATATATATATATATATATATATATATATATATTATATATATATTCCCTATGTGCCATATTATATATTTTTTTTTTTTTTTTTTTTTTTTTTTTTCATCGTGCCATTTTAATTTATTTTACATTTTGCTTTGACTGAAATGGCATATAAATTTAGTATAAATTTAGTGAGCAAAATTAACATTATAGCTGATGAAAGTGTATCAAAATGTAACATCAAACCTGCATTTTGAGCATTTTTGGACAGTAAGGTACTTTTAAATAAACTTATTTACATTTTATATGGAAGGATGCATTAAATTGATCAAAAGTGACAGCAAAGACATTTATAAAGTTACAAAGGATTTATATTTCAAATGTTATACTTTTAAACTTTCTTTACTCAAAGTATGCTGGAAAAAAATTAATCATAGTTTCCACAGAATTTTTGAGCACCATAACTGTAATAATAAGAAATGTTTCTTGAGTACCAAATCAGCATATTAGAATGACTTTTGAAGCATCATGTGACACTGAAGACTGGAACCATATAACTGTTTTTACTTTATTTTTTGATCAAATAAATGTGCATAAGAGCATAATAGACTTCTTTTTGAACAGTATTATCAAACATATAAACGATTCATGAAACCTATTCCTGTTGTGAGCTAATGTATGTGTTTAAGGGGTTCATCTACAGATGCAGTTTATAACGCCTCTTCCTTTCCACCAGAGGGCACTGTTTCATTGAGTTAAAAGCTGATGCCCTGTTTTACATTGAAATCTACTTTCAGTACTGCTCCTCCCACAACTCCTTGTGACCGACTTCAAGGTCAGTGACTGCTTACTAATTTACCAATCACACCTGTTTTATCATTAACTGGTGGCTGGATAAGATTGGAGCTACTTGTATTGTGACAAAATGCATTATGCATAATTATATGCATAATTAATTATGACATTGCATAACTGATAATAGAATGTCATGATGAATAAATAATATTTTTGCAATGTTTAGCTTGTGTTGCTTTGTATTTCTAATTCTAATTTCTAGTTTTTTGCATATTTGCAAAAATGCTGCATATGTATTGATGTGCTGTTTTAGAGAGTGTTCTGTTTTACCCGGTCTTTGCAAAGTTGGTCCAGTAGGTCATGACGACAGCACTCAGCATGATATCATTACGGGAGAAGTTGCAGGGGAAGAGTTCCGTTGGACCAATAAGTGGAACACCAAACACATAGGGCAGCTCATCGCCGTGTGCGGCGTCCGCCCATGGAGGCTTCATGGGGCTCTGGCAGTGATGGTAAAATGCATAGAAGAAAGTTGGAGAACCGTAACGTGCGTGCAGGTCGGCTGTCACCACAGCTGGCTCCACCCACTGGTGATCTGTAAACATGGCCACGAGGGTTTTGCGACGAGTTTCTGGATTGTCTCGATCAGCCCAGTCTGTGTACATGAACTTTATGGTCTCTCTGAGAGTGTCCTTCCCTTCTGGATAACCGTAGAGACCGTCTACAAAATCAGATACTGTGAAGTCAAAATCAGAGCCAGAAACTCCGCCCTCTTCTGGTTCCACCACGCCTTCTACAAACCGGAATCCCTCTCCCTGGTTAACGCCCAACATGATGTCATAGTTAAGGAACTCCCCCTGCTCCATGAGCACTTCAGGATCATCTGGGATGAGGTCACCGTCAATGACAGGGCCAAAGGCCACATGGAAGCGTGCTGGCTGAATTTCCTGCTCCACCAGCTCCCTGTAGCTACGCTTCTGCATGCAGAGGACCAGATCCTGCATAAAACACAAACACACATGCAACTGTTATATCTGCCTCCATGCCTACACTGGTAAAAACTCCTAGTCATAATAAAGGTAAACACTTAATATTTTTAATTAATCAAAACACTAGGAACCAAAAACTATGCTAACTCATCATGGGCCCTAACCTTATCCTGAGCAGGTGTGAGGAATGAAACATTTATGCTCTGTAGTTCTACTAAATTTGTGGTCATACTTGACTTTGTATTCAATTTATATTCTTCCATTCATATCTATGCAAACATGGGAAAAGAGAAATACAGGCACATGCAGAGAATGTTTGCATTTGATAAAAAGGTTCAAGTTTTGTGACCTGCAAAGAAATTTGATCAATCAAAGATTTAAATGTCACAGATTGATTTAAAACAACAGTTTATATATTGCAGGAATTTTTAAAAAACAAATTAATGCTTTTATTTAGCAATGATGCATTATATTAATGAAAAGTGACAGTCAATACATTTATAACGTTACAAAATATTTTTCTTTCAAATAAATGCATCTCTTTTGAACTTTTAATTCATCCAAGAATCCTTTAAAAATTTATTAAAGTTTATCACAGGAATAAATAACGTTTTAAAATACATAAAAATAGAAAACACTTATTTTAAATTGTAATATTACACAATGTTAATGTTTTTAATCTTTGGTCAAATAAATGCAGTCTTGGTGAGCATAAAAAACTTTCAAAACCATCTTAAACACCCCAAATTTTTGGACAGTAGTTTCTCATTTTAAGTGCTATTTATTGTAAATTGTGATCCTGTCTGTTACAATGTCCCATGAAATTTCACATACTCTGTATAGTCTAGTGTGACAACAACTGTATGGTAGCTTTTATTTCCATATCACTTGACAAGTTTCTACACAAAATACCCAAAACTGCATTGTTACTGTCTCTTTAATAACTCCTAATACTCATAAAATTACAAGAAGCATCATACTTGTGTGTCAAGGACATTACAGCCAACGCGCTCTGCAAGGAGACGTGTGTATTTCACAGGCTGATAGTTCACTGACCAACTGGACAGTGCTGAGCCACTCTGAATGATTGCTCTGTGAAACAAACCTAGAGAGAGAACAGAATGTCAGAAGAAAATAAAACAGTAAATGCCATGCCAATATTCCAGATCAGCAATTATATCTGCAAAGGGCAGAGTTGCAGTATCTTCACCCGTCACGAAAGAAGGGTACATCCACATCCTGGGTTTTCTAAGAGACTCACTAATGCCATCTTTATGTGACCCTCACAACCTTCAGTCAAATCATTATATATTTCTCATCAACTCCACTCGCAGTGTTTAAATTTCTTCTTACATCTGCCAAACAATCTGTTAGGTTCAATGTTAGAAATGATCTCCAGGGGCAGCTTTGCTTTTATGGTGGCATTTTTCCCTGACCATATAATAAATGCTCCAGCTGAATCCATTATGGCTACTGATTAAATTTGACTAAAAACACTTCATATTCAACTGCACTAACAGTTTTGTATTCAGTTCGATGATATAAGATCAGTTGGCTTGAGCTTCAACCCACGATGTTTAACTCCCATCTGGTTGGTGGTGGATATTTTTTTTTATCATTTAATACTTCACATTCAGTTATCACCTCTGAGGTAGTCAATGTAGATATCTGACAGCTACCATTTCTATAGAGACACTAATCCCAAACTTGATAGACCTAGAATACAATATCATGACCACCAATATCATCAGATGTTCTCCGCAGAGCATGAATCATGAGTCATCACCATTGTGGCCTTGAGCAAGACACTTCTACACACAGATTGCTCCAGCAGGATTGTTGCTGTAATGAACTCATGTCATGACTCTATGGTGGCATTGTATGAAAGCCGTGTAAACAAATTCCAACAACCTTGATCATGAGACTAAAGCATTTCAGCTCTTTTCAGTTCTACCATATCATTTCTGCCAAGACAAGCCTTCCATAACCAGCGCACACATCTCTGACTCATGCAAATTACTCTACAAGGAAGCAGTGGAGAAACAATTTCAACAGCTACATCCTACTGGATGTAAAACATGCCCACCACCCACCAGATGGGAGCTGAATTTTTTGTGAATTTCAGGGGGTGAAACTCGAGCCAGCTATTATCAAACTAAATACAAGAGGTCTTAAATTAGGGGGTTTCAACTTTTTTTGTTCTAAAGACCCATTTATACTCTGGGGGAAAAAAACATTAAGTGTGATATTAACATGTTGATTCTATTTGCTTTACCATTTTTGTTTTATATTATTTAATATTATTATTTTTATTTATTATATATTATATTATATAGAACCATTTCAGGTGTATAAACCTTAAAAACAGTGTCAAAAAAAACAAACATAATAAATGTGTTTTAAAAAGGTATGTTAAAAAATACATTTAGTGCCTAATACGTAATCTTTGCACATTGGAAACTGTGAATTTCCCCTATTGCTGTCATGTAGAAAATATTATTTTATTCAATGCAATGTTCAGTCAAACGGAATGAAACAGAATCCGCATCAATATGCAGATTTGTCCTTGTCTGCAGAAGAGCTTTTCTAGTGAACAGTAAAATTGATTTTTAATTGTTTGAAGTCATACTGTATATTTCACTTAGTCTGGAACAGTCAGAACAAATTAAAGAGAGCTTAAATCCTAATGACTCATTATCAGTGTTTTTCAGAGTAGGCACAAAACTGCAGAAAGCAAAGCTAAAAAGATGAGGAAGGAGAGAGAACACTAAGGCTCCAGGAAAAGGATGTAGCTTGAGTCCAATCATTTTGAACATCTACAGTACATAAATGATACAGCAACCGTGGAGGAGAAGTATGCCACCCTTGACTTCACTCTATACACACTAAAATCAAATGTCTTCTCAACGGGATGACCTGGTTCTGCGATCCACACAAAAAAGGAATGTAGCGGAGATGCTCCCTGCTGGAGCAATAATTGCAAAAATTGGTAGTGGCAGTCCATTTGGACGAAACCAGAGCGATGGTTTTCCATAAGAAAGCAGAATTTTTAGGAAACGGATAGCAGTTGTGGTGGCACTGGCCTACAGTATACAACCACCTACATTTTTAATAAGCGCACCTGGGTTTATTCTGGGTGTAAATGCATTCAGTAAGAAAGAGCTAAAAAATAATACACCATGTATGAAATCACAGTTTTCTAAAATGTATGTACCAGCAAATGCATGCATAAAATTATATAATTAGATCATAAAATCATATGGATATGAAAAAGGGGGATCAGCTGCAAATTTTAAAAACTGACATAAAGAGGGAGAAACACAAAACAGTGAGACAAAGAGAAAGAGATGAGACAGGTAGGGGAGACAGAGTGTTATCAATACTGTACGTTGAAGCAAAACAATGATGTTGGATCAATATCCCTGCAGGTGTGTGTGATTGGCTCTGATCTCTTTAAAACACACTTTGCACACATGCCTTGCAGTGACAGACACACCTACACACACTCAAAGCCCACAACAGAGGGATAAGGCTGATCAGGCAGGAGACGAGTTACCATGGTTACAGCAGAGATTACCGTGGTAACGGAAACTCAGATGTGACAGTGGTCATGGCTGCAGAGGCAGCTGTCTCAGCAGTAACAGACTGCAAAAATACACTGTACATGTCTTACAGAGACACACCTTTAACTGATTATCATAAGGTGTTACATAGGATATAATTACATAAATATCATTATAGAAAATTACTTAATTACTAGTGAGCAGGTTTTAAAAGGAAATTTAGTTTCCTAACCAATTAATTCATTATGCAAGTATAATTAATATTTTCAATACAGTTTTATGAAAGTGCACTCACTGTCATGTCCCTCTGTTTCAACACATTTTAATTATCTGAATATAAATGTTCGAAACAGCAATGAAGAGAATTTCACTGCATCGGTATGTTTATATTATGAATTAAACATTAATATTATTCGAGGTGTGTGATCGCTAACCTTCAGAATGGTGCGAAAGAGTGAGCAAACTGACACAGGATGCTCCGATTCCTGAGCCAAACACGGTCACGCGGCCCGGATCACCACCGAAATATCCAATATTCTTGTTGATCCAGCGAAGAGCTTGAATCTGATCCAAGAGACCATAATTCCCTTTAGCGGCCTGGTCACCAGTGCTTAAAAATCCTGAAAGAAAGACACGGGACAGAAAGATTTGACAAAAAAATCACTTCTGACTTCTCATCAGTGATCCCTTAGAGTGAAACTTTCAATAACATCTCTGTTTTTTTTCATCTCTGCAGTTTAAAGAAGCAGAACCACTTATGAGATTGTGGGTATGCTTTTGTGTAATGATGCATAAAAAAATCCTTGAACCCGAAAGTAAAAATGGCCTCGCAACTTTATGAAAATGGCTGGAAATCTTATGAAAATACTGTAGCAGCAAGAGGGGTTATATCAAAAGAAAGCCATTCATTACAAATTATTTTTTCATTGGCAGTTGTTCAGTTTGTATACTGTATACTAGGCTTGAAAGAAAATCATCAGGTGGTGCAGGTATGACATCTACCAGCAGGGGCTAACTGGGCCGTGCTAACCAGCCAAAACTAGACCAACCAAATCCAGACCCCTGTAAAATTTGGTACATGTTTGTGCAACAGATAAAAAAAGAGCTTTGATGAGTTTATCTAACTGTTGTAAAATCAGGCACTGGCAAAGACAGTTTTGGAGTAGTTTAAACAAACAGCATTTATTTCCTTTAGTGGTTATATTGCAACTGTCAGGCCATCAATGATGGTAAACATAAGGTGATGATGTTAGTTTGCTTTCATAGTTGATTGTTGCTTTATAGGGTTCAGCTTTGCTGTTTTATCAGTGCATTTTCAGAGCTGCTTCTTCAACATAAAACATTTTAACCTATATATAGTCGCTGAGATTAAACAGAATCAGAGCTCTTTAGAAAAGAAGCACACTAACAGCACTCTCTCTGAATGCAGCTGTAATGGACAGATCTGCTCCCCAAAGCATTTATAAAACATTATTGAGGTCTTCTAAAAACTTGGATGCTTTTGTAATGGCTGACATGGTGCATTTGGAGTGACAGTTTCTTTCCTTGCATTTCCAAAACAGAAAAATGGTGTAGGCCTACCTAAATTCATAAACCTCTTTTTTAAGCTTAATAAACTGATTTGACGAAATTTCTAAAACCATTTCCTTACCTAATATTCCCACCCTGTAGTTGAGGGTTATGACAATGACATTGCCGTAGCTGGCCAGCACACTACCGTCCATAATATTCCCCGTGCCCTCCATGTACGAGCCACCATGAATAAACAGCATCACAGGACGTGGGTCATCTCGAGTATCCCTAAGCCCTGCATACAAAAACATCAACAGAAGTGCACAAAAAACATGAGGCTCTCTGCGTTCTGAAGTGTTTTTCACAGCTGCTTAAAATCTCCACAGAGATCTTCTGCACCACTGACAGACTTCAGCTTTAAATAATCTATTTAACTCCTCATCATTCAGAACACAAGTGACTAAAAATAACAACGTAACCAGCCAAGAACTGCCTCTGAGACTTCCTTTAAATTACTCAATTTCTATGAGTTTCATTTATTATAATGATTATAGTCATTTCATGGTGAAGTGTTGTCTTCAAATTCAGTGTTCACAAATAACAGGGTAGGCAAGTGAATAATGCAGTATTTATCAGATGTATTTGCGAATGATTATAGTTTGAATTACTGCTTAAACTTAAAAAGAAGAAAGTGTCTAAATCTAGTAATGGGACTGCATTTGAAATACTATCTACGTGTGTGTGTGTGTGTGTGTGTGTGTGTGTGTGTGTGTGTATACAGTATATAAAATAACTGTACATTTACAGTATTGGTGGTTTATAATATGGGCATTTCATTATACTGATGCTGATATCTAGGAAACCACCTAAAACCACCTTAAGATGCAGGGCAAATACAACCTTCCAAAATGATCCTGAAAATGATGCAACATTGTGTAAACATCATCCAGATTATTCTCTCTCGCATTAACCATGATGGGATAAAAAATGAATAGGAAAAACATTAAAAATGAATTCATCTGAAAGAATGATGAAAACAGGACATACCATCATCCTCCGAACGCTCTGTGTCAGCTGACATGTCGCCCGTTCTCTTTGTACCTAGAGAGAGAGGAGAGATAGGGATGATAAATTAGATGAGCAGATAGAAACTAGACCGGAGAGAAACATATGGGTGTGTTTGTGTGTGTTGGGGGTTGTGCGTAAGTGGGTGATGTATAAAAGCTTAGTGGACTTCTCTCTAAATTACTGTGTGATACCAACAAGGGTTCACTTTCCCATGCCGAACCCTGTAGTAATAAAGCTTTCAGCATTTTGCCAAGCGCAATTCACTATTTCCTTTAAATGAGGACGAAACAGTGCTCTCAACGTTCACTCCAATGGACACAGATGCTGCTTCGGTTCAGCTTAAAGAATGCAAGGAAAGCACACAGTTGAATCTGGCCATGGGCACTCAACTTGACATCAGAGAAGCTTCTGAAGTAGCTTAGAAATGCTGAGAAAAACAGGAACTCAGAGGATGTGCGGAACTCTGTGGAGTTTGTAAGCCAACATTAAAGGGCTCCAGTGGAATATTTTTTCGTTTTATTTTTTACATCCAGTATTACAACCAAAATTCTGTGTTGGTGCATTATGTGTATTGCAATGTTGGGGAAGCTTTAAAAGTGAAGCTTAGGCTTGATCTACAGAAGGTAAACTACAGTCAAGCAACACTCTCATTCTTTTTTTTTTTTTTATACTTCTGTTCAGCAAGGATGCATTAAATGATCAAAAGTGACAGTAAAGACTTTTACATTTTTACAGAAGAGTTCTATTTAAATTAAATGCTGTTCTTGAACTTTTAATCAAAAAGCTTAAAACAATTATCAAGGTTTTCACAAAAATAGTAAGCAGCACAACTATTTTTAACATTGATAATAACAAAATATTTCTTGAGCACCAAATAAGCACATCAGAAGGATTTTAAGATGAAATGCATTGCCGTCACAGGAATAAGATTTTAAAATAATGTTTTAAATTGTGCTCTGTGAACGAATATGAACACGAACATTTTAAAAGAGTTTAACAGTTAACAAAAGTTAAATGCTGTAAGAATATGTTGAGCATTGCAAGTTCATGGTAGTTTATGCATTTGTTGAGACCTTAAAGCTTCCCAAGTTACTAACAAAAGTAACAAAAGTAATTATTAAAAATTACATAATGCTCATAGTGTGTGTGTATTTTCAATGTTTTTGAAGGATATTTTAAAGAAATTTACACTAAAAACAACATATAATAATTTATATAAATGCAACAGCTTTTAAATAAATATTCTGCAACAAAAAGAAGATCTAAAATGTAACATAGGAACTGATGTGGTGATTTTTTTAAACTCTGTTCAGTAAGATGAACTGTCTGAATGAACACATTGCCTAAAAGGAAAACAAAGCACATGAATGGAAAATAAAAGCAAAAACAGTGCCCTTCAAACCCCCCTTAACATATTTACAGTAAGTAGATAAGGGAGAAACCATTTGAGGAACCAAGAACCAAAACCAGTGTTGTTCTATATATGAATGAAGGAATACTGTATGTGTGCACATTTTGCATGCATACTCACCGCTTTGTGTGGGTACGTATATATTCAGGTACAGACAGTCCTCACTCTGCTCCTGCAGGTATGTAGCAACCGTGTCAAGGTTGTAGGTGGCCCAGACAGGCATCATGATGTCGGGCACTGTGTTGTGGATGGTCTGTGGGCAGACAGGAGAGAAGCGGGTGGCATTCCGTACGCCGGACCAGGCCGATGGAGCATCGGGCGGCATGAAGCGCTTCTCTTCTACAGGTGGGGCAGCGTAAGGCACACCCAGGTACTGATCCACAGGGCTCAGACCCTCCGTTGCCACAGCAACCCGCATCCCCCTTAGCCTGCCAAGTGCTGTGTTTACTGTGGGCTGGTAGGTCAGTGCTGTTGCCATGGAGACTGACCACATCAACCACACAAGCAGCCAACACAGAGCAAAGTTCAGAGGTCGGCAGTGCAGGTGGGTAAGCAGCAGGTAAGTTGCTGACTGTGTGTGCCACATGGTCCCTTCTTAACAGCACACACACGTTCACACTTATAAATCTCTGTCAGTAGCTCAATGACACTCTCTGCTTTGACACAATCACACTATAGCACTCAAAAACAAACATGTGCCACACACTCAGGCAGATCCAGTGGGCATCTCCAAAGCCAGGTGTGCACTATCAAGTGCTCCATATTGGTTGATGCTTTCTGCAGGTGATGCTGTTCATTTTTTCAGCACACAGATCCTTTCAGCACAATCCTGAAATGCACACAAACAGGATGTAAGAGCCAGAAAATCTCAACACCAGACATATACACATTTTGAGAGACAGTATAAATATACACATTAAGACAGTTTGCGGTTCATGTCACATTAACACCTGCACTAAACGGCAAGTAGAGACTCTTTAACCCTAAATCTTTGCACAGCTCCAGCACTGTGGGTTCAGTCTCATGAGGGATCAGACATGGACGGCAGGTGGATCTCATGTCTTCTGAGGGGAGGGACTTAAGTCTAATAGTGCAGTGCTTGCGTTCAGAATGCATGTTGTGCTAGTGGATCAACATTCAATGCTTAGGCCACAAACACGCAGAGCAGTTACTTACTGAAATCAATGTGCGTGCATGACGCTGTGGGATAGCAGCATGTAGAGCTGACGGGCTGAAACCCACAGCATTCATTAACTTGCACTGCAGCGATGAGGACCAACCACAAAACAAGAGTTCACATCTACCTCCTTTTTTAAAAACCTGGCCAAAGATCAGAACTGGAAGTCTGTCAGTCTAAAGTGATGCACCAAAGAACCACTGTTGTTTTTAGATGGCTTAAATTCTAGAATCTCATAAAGATTCTTATAAATTATTTGAAATCAATATGAAACAATGAATCTGACTGTTAAGATAAAATGCAGTTGTGCGTTGCACTTCTTCTTTATCTGGGGCAGATAGCATGTCTCAGATTTAAACTTTAAGAAATGTTGCATTGGCCAGTCTGGTATGAAGTCATGTATGAATATACAAGGAGCATTTTATGTGCATGATTTCATGGGCCACTAATTCAGAACTATTATTAATCAACAACGATTTATTAATTAACAACTTTTAAATTGTGAAAAGCCCCAAAGTTTTATCACTAAATGTATTATTCTGTTCTGTTGATACTAAGGCTGTAACATTTTTAAAGACAAACTTGGTGACACTGGGCTCAATAATACCCCTTTTCCTAACTTAATGTCCCTGAAGCACTGTTTACAGAACATGCAAATGCCCAATCGGTACGGCTTTGTCAGAAACACACACTTTCTAAGTAAAACAAAGCACTGATTTACAATCATTTACAGATGTAAACAAATTAAATGATCAAATCAAGATTCAAAGAATTCTGTATCAGATCTTTTATCTCAGAGACATTACATAAAATTATCCAAATGTTCAAGATTTATATAAAAACCCTACAAATTCTATTTCAGGAACATTAAATACAAATCAAAATGGATTAAATGCTTCAAAGCACTATGCAATGCAAAATCTGTAACAACTTCAAGTACAGAATCTAAAATCCTTGATATCTTCTGACTGGCACTCACAGAGGTGAGAAACGACTTTCGTTCACAGTGCTGTAAAACACTGGTATGTTGAGCAGGTGTTATCTTATATGACCTATTTTATGTAATTACCTTTCCTGTAAATTCAACTTTAGAACAGCAAACAATACAAAAACACAAAATAAATAATCCCATGCAAAATAAACCAGGTTTTACACAGAAGATAACTGAACAAAACCTAACCAAAGCCAGCTGCAATGCTCAAAAAAGCAACCAACAGGGTAAAATAATTACAATCATTCTTTGCGCAATTAACTGGGTCATCCCAATTATGCAATACCTTTTGAACTCTGTAAAGTATTTTGAATAAAGCACACCTGACCTTCAGAAACAAACGCTGGTCAAGCTCAGATTTTAAAACCATAGATTTCAACTTGACAAATTACACAAAAACAAGAACATTTTCCATGATGCCTAACATGCTGATGCTGGGTGCATGGAAATAAGCCTAAATTTTTTCATATTTTCACGTTGAACAAATTAAGTCATCTGATATATGACGTTCCATGTAGTATGACATGTATAGCATGGACCAGCCCTTTAGTTCTTTTACCGATCTTTTACTGTTTGTTAATTCTTGTCGCTGTCCATGGTGCTGAAGAGAACCGCTACCTGTAGAATATCAGCAGATACAAACAAACGCTCTCGTGTATCCTGCATAATTTTAGCGCTGGGTTCCTCCATTCCAGTAATGTGGGTCAGTTAATCTGAATGTGGAGGCCCATCGAGAGAATACTGGGAGTCCGTTTATTCCAGTGCCCATTTTCCAGTAGCGAGCGGACAAGGGAGGACGGCGCGCGCCTGAATCAGGTCACTGTACAGGCCAGTGATGTGTTTCAAGATTGGGGTCCTTGATATTTACCTCACATAACTGTGCGAGAAATAAAATGAGGAGGTCAGCTTTCAATGAACTGGCGAATTCAGCTCTATTTAAATGAAACTTGTGCTATTGCCTATTCATGTTTATTGATATAGGTATAGGCTACCGCTTCTTTTCTGCATTCACTAGGAATGGGGTGAGTATGTGTATGCGTGTGTGTTCCCCGGACTCACGGCAGGGACGGTGAAAGAGACTACTATACGAGAGATGAATACCAATAGTCTTGTCCCTCCTCCTCCTCCTCCTCCTCCTCCTCCTCCGTAGCTCCGACCGAACGGTGCAGTGGCGGGATGGCGCGCGGATAATCAACTATGCGGGGGCATTTCATTATAAAACACTCACTAGATTTAGTATTCACCACCTCACATCCGATAACAAAGAGCTCGTGAAAATGTACCTGCGGTGTTACGACCCTTCCCACGAATCGGCTAATATCAATGTTTTGTATCATACACGTACAACATAACGCCTTTGGACACGCGCGCTGGAATGGTCTAAGCAAACCGAGCCAACATATGGTAAAATCACTAAGACAACCAAAACTCTGGAAGGGTCTCGCTTCCCGGGTTCATCCACACGGACGATCTCGACACTGGTTTCTGACTGGCACTCCCGCGTGCGCTGCTGTTTCCTTTCCAACAGGTGATGAACTGCAGCTTTAATTCACACGCGCGCAGCGTCACGCGCCGCCCGTGATTAATATATCAGCGGGTATTGGGCATGCACGCGGAAAGCGACTCGACCCCCGAGTGTCCCTCTCGCAGACAGGCCTGTGGAACAACTAAATAACGGTGCTGGCAGAGGTGTTTTCAAACAGATGCGAATAAATTGAAGCAGTCCGACATAGAGTAGAATTACAAAGCCGACTGTTTACGGCCATCTAATGACTATGATTAACGAGATCCCACAGCCCAGATGCAGCAAATCACGGCTTTGAGGTTATTCGAAAGATAATTCTTCCTCTCTCTACCAATTCGTCTCTCTCTCTCTCTCTCTCTCTCTCTCTCTCTCTGCTCACCCTCTCAGGATTACGAGCTTTCATGTTGCAGACGAGAGAAAGAAAATGCCGTTAAAATCAAATCAAATCAAATCAAAGAAAGAAAAGATAAATATTTCCTTTTCAAAAACCACATCCTTTATCGTAGCCATTTCCCAAACACAAGCAATGCGGCGCATTCATTAGACCAGCGTTCATTGTTCAGTCGGAACGCGTTCCACATACACAATCCAATTTGCCCTTTTTTCATAACTACCCACATTTTTTTATTCACCAGCATCGGAAAATTGCTCTTATTACACGGGATTGTTCGTTCTCACCGCTGCCTGAAATTGAGAACCGACGGCGCGCATCAGATCAGCCATAAATAAGAAAATTTTGGGCTCACCTGCCGAATATCGCTCAGCCGGTATCGCATCCGAGCGTGCACTATAATAATCTCATATCTCATCGTTCCCAACATCCAACATATTCCCTTTTCCCCCCGTCGAGCCGTGTGAACGGCGCTCGGCTCTTCTTGCGTTTTTCTTATTTTCAATTAACGTCAATCTCCCCGGGTCTATTTTAAGCGCGCGCGCTGTGCGCGGTCGCGGACGCAAGGTCAGGAGCGCCCACTGCCACGCGCGTTGCCAGGCAACCGAAGGGACACAAGTGATCTTACAAACCGGGAGCCAAACAAAATAAATAATTAAATAAGTAAATAAGGCGGATGTAGACAGCAAAAGCTCGTCTCATCCAAACCAGACAGGCAGCACATAAATTAAAACACCACTGAGTCATTGGGGAATGTAGAGCGTTATGGCAGTGGGTGTGGCGGGTGCATTTATTATCTGAATAAAAATCATATGGCCAGTTTGCAGAATTGCTGCAATGAGCTGGAGTGTATTTTCAAGGTTTGCGTTTGTGCATGTTTTCTTTTTTATACAATCAAAACAAACACCCCATAACATACACTTGTTTAAATGCAATTTAGCCTTAGTCTTTTATTCACTCATTATTCACCCGTACCACAGACACAGTCCCCCTGAAGATCTTAAGGAACCAATGATGATTCCATGGATCGAAACAGCAACCCTCTGGTGACCAAATCAGGGCTTCTGCCGCTACCCACACCAGCCTTCAGAGGAATCAAATAGAACTACACTAGTTATTAAGCTTTAAAACAGTTGCAGTGAAGCACTTTACCATTAATCTCTTTCTACGCAAATCTGTTTTAACTGTCAGCTGCTGCTGTACAGCACACACTACTTTTACATGCACAGCTGGCGCTTATTTGCTCAGCAGGTGGCATGTACTGCATTTGTGAGTGAGTTATTATAAATATGATCACCTCTTTATTTAGCCCTGGAAACACTAATCTAGAATGCAGAGCTTTTGACAAGATCTCATGGTTCTTTGGTAGTTTAGTGGAACATGCCAGTCAGCTGTGCAGAGCTGCAGACATGATAAAAGATGACAAAATAAAGATGACATAAGGTGTTTTTCAACATTAAAATACCTTCTCCTTCCAACCTAATTTGTACAGACAACTATAAGTAAGGCAATCCTACACACTGAAATTGCCTGACAAATTTAAGCATCAATGAAAATGCTTGAGATTAAATATACTTGAGTACAGATTCACAGGTAATAAAGCTGAAATGACACATTAGTCAGTTAAAATTTGTCTTAAATCTGTCTTTATTTACAAAATATACTTAAATGTTTAAGAGTTGGATGCAGTCATGCAGAGGGACAGATTATTGTTTTCCTCAGGATGTATCTTGACCATTTCATAATTTTCTATTCATTCATTTTTATTATTAACAGGGAATCGACGAGGAGAGGGAGAGCAGAGGGACATGTCAAGGGCGGCTTTCTTGAGGTGAAAGCTGTTTTCATCCTTACTGTACATGCAAATTCAGTTACAAATCAAACATAAGTCAGTTTTACAAAATCTTCAAAATAAATATGCATATTGCCATCTAAACAAATGTTAAGAATTTAAACAGACTTTATCTGCATTTAGAAAATCAAAAATCCATGTTTTCTCTTTTTTCCATCTTAACAGAATTCATATTTTATCTCATAATAAATCATTTCATAGTTTATTTATTAAAGCATTTTAAAACAAAAAAGTAATTACAAACAATTAAACATTTTTTTTGTTTCCTAAGCTTGACTTTAAAAAGAACTTATCTAAGCATAAAACAGTTGACTATGATAGCGAAATATATGAATGTTTTTTTGTTGTTGTTGTTGTTGTTGCTGATGCTATATGAATATGCTGTCATTATGTCCTATGTTTCAGAATAAAGTAACTTGGCAAATAAATTTAGAATCTTACACTCTTGTTGGGTTTACAGTACAGAAAAGAGAGTAGTGTCCTGTCTCTCTCTCACACTCCACAGACAGCAAGAATTCACTACAATGTAAATATGCTAAGAACAAAAAAATCGAAATAAACTGCAAATTGTGAAAGGAAACAATATTGACATTAGTCCTCTAATGCCATAATGTATCTGAAAGTATTATTTACATTATTCATTACAATTATGTTGATGAGGAATCACAGCACAAACTTTAAATAAGCAGAATCATTCAAAAATATTTCCTACAAATTGCATAAAATGTTTGTCTGTAGACACTCCTTCTAGTGCGAGTTGTCATGGAGACAAGATGTCTGTCACACATTAAACACTGTTATCACTGATCATGAGATCAACCAAATCAAACCTCTTATAACTGTGTGTCTATCTCTCCTTCCCTCCTTTTCCGTTATTCCCTCTCATAATAAGAATAAATTGAAACATGGTTTTAGACCCAGCACCCAGCAGGACATCTCCAGGACTTTGGTGAGATGGTCTGCATGTTTGGATGTTTTGCCACTGGTTCAGTAAGGCACTGAGAGAGGGCGAGCGGGTGTTGGTCCATCCGATAGTTTTATCGCGTGATTATTGGTTCAGGTTGTGGTCAGAGCCGAGAAGACAAGTGTTCTGGTGAGATGAGTTTTGGTTGGGTGCGTGTCCACTTTCTAAAGGGAATCGCAGTCGACTCAAAGAGACGGAGAGTCTATCCCATGCCACATACCAGATGATCAGCAAGGGACAGGCTTCCAATCTGAGAATAAGAAAAGAGAGCAGCCCAACCCATTTGAGACTTGCAGACAGATACACTCTTTTCACAATAACAGAACAAATCATTCAGACAAAAGGCAGCAAATCAACAAAGTGCTGTTCTAAAAGCAGAAAGCTTGAAGAGATGGAGCTCCTGATTCATGGGAAACAATTTAAAGCTGCTATAAATTCCACCAGATTACAAATGCGGTCAAATTAGCAAAATTTCAGCAACAAAAGACCCACTGTCTGTTATCAATAGTGTAGTCACTCAGCTCACTGAGAAGCTAACTTTCAAACCAAGCATTTTCACTTGACCAAAATGGTGAGTATTAGAGACTACTTTAAAAAAGATTCAAAACTCTTGCCAACCTCAAACTTTTGAATAATTTACCAAATCTGCTGAGTGGCCAAGATGACTGGGTCACAATCCGATTCTTGTTTCTTTTGTTCACAAAGCCTAGGGCAGTTACAGTGACAAATGTGATTTCTCAGAACAACTATTTTAGTGGTATCTGTCAAATAACAGGGAGTTTATAAGTGTTATTCCAAAAAAAAAAAAAACGCACCTTTAACACAGTGGGAAACTTTACTTACCTCAGAACTGAACTCCAACTCTGATATCATCACTCATCAGAAGTATATCACCAATTATTAATACCTTTTTCTTAAGAAATGGTATTACTAACAAACATGAAAAACACACAGAAAACAGCCTTAGACGAACCATTATATTTTGACGCTCTCTGTTCCGTAGACGTTATAGCCCTCTCTGTATGTGGTGAAACTCTGTGTGGTGGATGGAGGAGCTGGTTTGAAGTTCTGGGCATTTTGGGCAAGTCTGAGGCGTTTGGTCTCCTGGTGCGACTTATAGCAGAACTCCACCAGAGCCACAGTCATGGCCAGACCCAGACCCCCCACCAGGATATAGAACACGCCGGCCACGTTACTGAGACTCAGCGCGCTGGTCTTATCCTGCAGGGGGGAGACATTGTTAGTACAGAAGTAGTACTAAACTACTATATAATAACTTACAAATTAAACATACGCATGCAAGCTTTCACTACCCAGCATTCACTCATTCACACTCTCACATACACAGCAGAGGATCTTCAATTTCACTCTCTTGCACACTAGGGGTTGCAAGACTAGTCAACTCACTGGGTCTGTGTCGACTAGTCATGGTTCAAATGACTTCAGTTGTGCTAGCTCAACATATATTGAAAAGCAGGAGGATAATTTCTCTGTCGATAAACTGTGCATCCGTGTAGGTACATGCTGTTAGCTTTGTATAATAAGCTACAATGGCCAAAAAATGCTGGAAATTACACTCTTAAAAAAGGTTAATCTATAGTTGCATTAAGAACCCATGGAAACTTTCCAATGCACAAAAGGGTTCTTTATGGAGTTAAAAAAATAATCTGCAAATATACTGGAAATTACACACTTAAAACTAAAGGCTCTTTATCAGGATCTAAGGTTCCATGATCATTATTTAACATCCACTGAACCTTTCCAATGCACATAAAATTATTTATAGGGGAATAATCATTTTCAGATTATTGGAACGTTCATCTAATAAAAACTAATAAACAAACAGTTCTTTGAAGAAAAGTTCACTAAAAGGTTCTTTGGGGTTCTTTTTTATTTTTTTTGTAGAATGAATGTGGAAATGGCAATTTCTCACCTGATTCAGCTGAGTGGACTTTCTGTGCACTTTAAAACTCTCCTTTTATGCAGAATTAGACTTGCCAGAAACAGCAAAGACTACTGATGATAAGTCAAAAAAAAAGGTAACCAGTGATCCATTGACTAGTTCGACCACTTTCCACCTAGTAAAAATGACAAGCCATGCAAGCCCTATTACACACATACAGCACGCAATTTGCTTGGAGGGAAAGAAGATGAGCTAAATAAAAAGGGGTACAAGAGAGGGGTATTCAAAAAGGCATCAAATCAATATGAGATGTGCCCAGAGGTCAAAGGTTAATGTATTAAAAGCTCAGGCAGCTCAAGAGAGGAAGAAATTATTCCCTCTCTCCTCTCATACATTCACTCTATTGGCCAGAGAGACAGTGAAATATTGCCCTCATACCGAAAACACACACACACACACACACACACACACACACACACACACACACACACACACACACACACAGGTGAAGAGCCAGCTCTGAGCCTGTTGCCCCCTCTAGAGGTGAAGTTGAGTCAGTACAGAAACATGACAAATAAGCTGCCATCAGAGAGCTACAGTCGGATCCTCTGGCTTCTTCGGGCTGCCATCTTAACAGAGGAAGTGAGGAAGAGGAGAAGGAGGGGTAAGAATATTGATGTTACTATGGCAATTCCCCTCTCTGAACTACTTCTGCAAGCTTCACAGCCTTCAAAACTCATTAACAGACACCTGCATGCGACCAACGCCACACCTCAAAACACAGACAAGCCTCAACAGGACTCAGTTCTGCTGCTGTGACCACCGGCCTGACTGTCTACCAACTCTCTGACACACACAAACATGGTCTGTCTTCACTAGAAGACTGTGCAAGGGCACCATAGCAACAGAGGACTGGGAGTGTAGCATTACTGTCTTGAATGCAAAGCTGGAGACCTGTTTTTCAATATGGTTACCATGGTTACAGGCCAATTTAGTCAGTGGTATAGCCTCTTCTGTGCTTATGCATATGGGACATGTTTTCAGAGTTAATTAACTTTCTTATCAGACTGGATTACATAGAGAATTGTAATAAAACAATTGCATTTTATGCTCATTAACTAGAGTCTCTAGGCAAACATGCTTTCCTGCAATTGGTCTCTATAGTGGCCACTTGCTAATAAGGGAAAAGAAATCCTTCTATAGGGGGCGCTGTGCAGTTTCAGCAACTCAGTCAGGACAGAAAATAAAGTTACCAGGGATATGACCCAGGTGTATACATTCACCTAAGCAGATTTTATCCATCTTCAAATAATATAAAGCATTCAGACTCCTACTTACTCCCTTCATTAGCATTACGCGATAATGCATCATTGCATCAGGCCAATTAGAAATACTTTCTGTGGCTGTTTCTTTAAAAATTTCATTCTAATGATTAATGTCTAAGAATGTTGCCTAGAGACGATTTATACAGGAATCAGTGAACACAACAACAATATTGAGAATGAGGCCATGTCACAGCAGCAGAAGAGAAAAAAAAATCTAATGAAATAGTTAATTGCTAAATCACTGCTATGAATACTTACTACAAAATACTTATGTAACACTTAAATAATGAATGACGTACACTTGTAAGTGCATTGTTTATCTGTCATATCTCCTTCTCTCTGTGTGTATGGTGGTGGGGGGGGTGTTGTTTCATTAATACTAAAGGTGCTACATGATATTAAAAAAACTGCATACGTAAAGATTATTTCACAGGAAGGGGCCAAAATGAAGTGAATCCAGCTGGGGCCAAATCCACTAAATCCATTAAAAACAGTAAATGATGCTGGGGCTTGTTATGATATTTGTATAATATGAATGTGTTTGTTTTTTAGAAGTAAATGATTGAGCAGACTAACCTTACTCCCAGAGTCTTTGGTCCCACATTCACCCTTATCGTACCACCACTTGTTTTTCAGCTTGTCTAAGATGCCTTGTTCACTGAGTTTCAACACTGCAAGGTTTACAGGAGTTTCACGAGGGGAAATAACATAAATAACATGGCACCATTATGTTATTTTATGTTATTAAAACTTAAACCTACCGAATATCTGTTAACCAAAGCGATACTGTAGGACAACTGGCCTTGTGCTGTTGATATCGTAGACAGCGAGAGAATAAGAGAGGGAGAGGTGGAGAGAGAGAGAGGGAATGCAGGCAGGGCTAGCCTCAGTGTTACCTTCGACCTTTGACCTGGCAGTGCTACCTACTGTTATCGCTTTGAGTAATCGGCACTCACTGTTCCAACAGAGGCAGAGAGAGTAACCATGGTAACACAGCCAAACAGAGCATAATTACAAAGAGCATTGGGCAGATGAGTATCGTTATTGTAATTGTGGTGCGAATGCGGCTTTTCTAACCCAGTATTCAGCAAGCTGGATCCATCAGGAGAAAAAACCCTTACTTGACTAACAGACAAACAGGACCCAGCAGTCAGAAGGGGAACCGGTCTGTGGTGGGTGAGGGCTGAAGCCAAACATCTTACAAAATGAAAACACAGAGCCTTCATTAAAGTCAGCATGTAAATAATAAACAAAATATTAATATGAGGGGATTTGGAAGATATTTGCATAATGCATCCTATTGAAAATTTGATTTGCAACAATTTCCAGGACAGCAGACGAAATAATTGAAACAGAACTGCTTGAAGATGTTACCATTCCTTCTGGGCATTTCGTTTTGTAAGATGTTAGTATGTCATCAGCAGGACTGCTGGGAAACTCAGTTTATTTTCCTTCTGCTAAATGATGAGGGTCATAATCCAGCAAAGCAAATATTCCATACTTACCACTGTAACAAGTCAGCTTCAGACATCGAATGGTTTGACACCTGACAAATAATACCTTGAAAGAATGTGATTAAATTACGGAGATGAACCTATTGCTTGAGTACATTCAATTAGTATTTATGTATATTTATAAGTGAGAATCCACAATATTGCTTCATTTTCAATTCTACTTATGCAACAAACATAATTTCTTAAAATTTCATTCAAATTTTACATTAAAATCAAAATTTTAAATCACTAATAAATCAATTCACTTATTGTTGCTATTTTTTCAGTTTGTTTTTGTTTGGATTGATAGAATTAGAATGAAAGTCTAATGCTGTTCATGTTAAATCGAATCCTGTTTGTGAGCATACAAACCTGTTGCACTGACTCCACAACATGCTTCAAAGAACTCAGGATTGTGTCAAATCACCAACAGCTGGATCTATCAGTAATCCATGTATGAAAAAAAAGCCCTGATTCTTACATCTATGACCACTTCCTACTGTATTGTGGTAGATTTTCACTACTGTTGCTGTACCGGATGTTTGCTATGTGAAGCTTTACGCTATATGAGTTGGGATTTTCTGTATATTTGCAGCATACTGCAGTGTATTGTTTTTCATTTTGCTGTGCGCTAGTAGTATGGCATACCTGCTGGGTTTGCTGAATTACTCCATTCATGCATTTTGGATCAGATACAGGTCAATAAATGAGGAACATGCAGTTGTGATGTCATAACAGGCTAGACACCCTCTACCCAGCATGCTCAACTTATCAATGCAAGGACTAGGCAGCCATTTAGAGCTCAGGCACCACTCATGAGCGAGAGCTAATTACTGCAGTGAACTCGCTTCTGAAGACCAAACAGGACTGAGTGCGGCTGCCTTGCCCTCATGATAGGCTGAACACAGGGTAACCATTCTGCAGGCACAGGTGCTAAAGAAAAGTGGCCATAAATTCATTGAGAAGTGTGTGCGACTATAATGGATTTGTGGTTGCTTGTTGTTGTGTGGGCACCCATATGCAGATGAATGTGTGTGGTTTGTGAGTCAACAATCCGGCACCAGATCTTCCTCCACCTTTGATTTCTAGGAGTGTTTAATTAGAATTCTCACGTTTTCCTGTGATGTTTTGTCCCTTCAGGACTGTCTGGCCCCTGGTTTATATTTTTCTTTAATCCTGCCAACATGGGAGCTACAGGCTTTTCCATGGATTACATGTCAATTCAGGGAATAATCTGAGAAAGCTGGTGGCTCCAAAGGGATTTGCATACTTGAGGCAGGAAGTTGGCCAAAGACCAAAAAGGTTTTTTTTTTTCTCAAAAATAAAAAATAGAATAAAATAAAAATGTCATCTGGCTGTTTGTGAAGATAGCAAAGTCTTCATACTTTTCAATTATCACTTACAAACAATCAGTCAACATGCTGTCCAAATGTTTGGAAATGCTTAGTGATTTGGACAATATCAGCATAAATCCTTTTCGTTTGTGAAGACTTTGCAAGGGACAACACAAACTATGAAAAGTTTTCATTAACTAGATAGTATTTTCTGATGATCTAACATTACAGATCAGAGAAGAGCCAGAAAGGACCTAGCCTCTTTTACCTAGAACAAGCTGCTTGTTTTACCACACAAACAAACCCTCGAGGTGGGTCCTAATAAGCTGCGCTCTTGGAGACCCTGACCTTCCTCCACACATCCACCCACCCTAGCCTTTATTCCTCTCCTCCTCTGCTTCCTTTCCTCCATTAGCCAAGTAAAGGGTCACATCTGATCACAGTTTACCTGATTACATAAGCTCCAAAAATGTTACATTAGCAGCACTGACAGTAACTGCGTTCGTCACAGTGGTGCTAATGTCCTTGGGTCATTAGGCTCAGTTTGCTCATGTCCACCCCTGAGGGTCACGGTACTGTTGCCGGGGGTCATAGGTCACAGCCTTGCCGATTACTCGTAGCTATGAAATGGTTGTTTGGGTGAGATTGAGGCTGACCTTCGAGTCCCCTCCCCCGCTGCCGCACTCTCCCTTGTCGTACCACCATTTATTTTTCAGCTTGTCCAGCAGGCCCTGCTCATTCAGCTTTAACACCGCCAGGTTTACAGCACTTCTTCAAATGATAAACACATAGCTCGTAAGAAAAGGGACAGGTTCGTGAGAAATCTAATGAGACTGCAGCAACTGGCAGTTGCTTTTTTGTTAGGGGTCAATACAAGAGGAGAGACCGGTTAACTGGTGAAGTGGTTGGACCGCTCGATTGGTTAACTGGTGAAGTTTTTGGACTGTTCGTTTGGTTAATTGCGTCAGCTACTGGGTACAGACAGAAGCGTGTGTGCAAGTGAATTGCGTGTGGTGCCGAGTGGACAGAGATAAACAGAAAGAAGTGAGATTGTAAGAAAAAGAGTGCTGTTAAATGATGGGAAGGATGCAGGAAGATAAGAAACAGCGTATGGCATGACATGCTTAGCAGCAGGGAATACAGCGCTGTTGCAGAGGAAAAAAAACAATCCAGCCATACAAACATTACAGAACTGCAATCACAGCACAAACCAAAGGACAGAGAAGACAAAACAGAGGAAGAAGGACGACAAGAAAAAGGGGGTAGGAAATCAACAGCAACAGGCATTACGCTGTAAAAATGGACCGTAAATTAATAAGTTAAGTGACATTTCTGTAGAGAGAAACATAATAAAACATCAGCACTACATACATAAATAAACAACAAAAAACTGAACACACAGACATGGTTACCTTATCATATACCGCAAGAGAAAGAGAGAAATAGAGTGATAACAAAACAGAAGGAAAAGGTTTGAGGTAGAAAGAATGAGAAAAGGTAGAGGGTGAGAGAATAAGAATGAAAAACAAAACATGAATGAGACAGAGAGAAGAGAGAGATGGTGGAATCAGGGTAGGTGGAATACTATAACAACAGAGTGAATTGTTATATTATTCCACCCACCTTAATGCCGACCCTTTGGGCGTGGCCACACCGTAGCCCTTGGAGTCCAGGTTCCCTCCCACTTTCATAGTGTCACACGGCTTTCTCTGCTCGATGTATTCATTCATCGTGGACTCGAGCAGGAACGCAAACTTCCCCTTTGACTTGCGCACGCGAGCCACTCCGTCGGGGGTGGTCTTTACGAATACGGAGGGCTCGGCGGACTTCATGTAAGACCACATCTTCTCGTAGACAGCGATCTTTGAACGCTGAAAGAGATAAAGGACAAAGAGAAAATAAATGGAAAGGTTAAGAGAGAGAGAAATGTGAGTTTCATGACCTTTTACAAATAAAAAGTGTCTGGCTAAAATTTCCCGTCAGCAGGGATGGACAGTGACTCATTTTGTGACCTATACCAGCCCATCATAAACCACCACAAATAATTCTCCACTATATTATTAGATACATATATGACGTATGCCAGGAGCATTTCTAACCTTTCATCAGTACTGAGGCACAGGGCCCCCTGTCAAAAAAAAGTGTCCCTATATTTCAGTACTTTTTTTTTTACTATTTTGGGTATATAAGGATATAAATTGTCTTTACCTGCAAATGCTTCTTGCTCACAAGCTGCACACACAATAAGCTGCATCCTTACTGATACAATAGAAGACAAGTTTTGCAAGTTTCGTTTCATATCATGGAATGTACAGTAGACAAATATCATCTCATCCAGGGATCTTTTTGTATTCTGTCGTATAAAATATCCTATTACGCTGTGAAGAACTGCTGCAAACATGTCAGTGCGTGAGTGAACTGTCTGAATGAATCAAACTTTTTAGATGAATGGTGATGCATTCACAAACCTGCCATCACTAGTTCTGATTCAAAACAGCAGATAGAAAACATACAGCACATGATTGCTGAAATATCGTCAGAAAAAAATAAAGATTCTAGGTCAGAAAATATGTATATGGAAATCTCAATCATCAGGCAAAGATTTATCAGTAAAAAAGGGTCTAGACATGTGCTACAGTGTGCCATTTAAATGCAGATTAAATTTACAACCACCATTTACACTGCATTCCAAATTATTATGCAAGTGACATATCAACAGGATTTTGGTACAATAAAGTCAGATTTTTGTTTGTGTGGTTTTTCACATCTTTTTAGATAACAGGTCTCAATCTCAGACAGGTTTGTTCAATAGTTTGCCAGGTCTTCTTAGGTAAATGGAAACCCTACTTGAAGAGGTTGTTCCAAATTATTAAGAAAGTCACAGTTCTTGTGAAATATGGTGAGGAAGAAAGATCTTTCTGAAGATGAAAAGTATGAAACAATGCAATGTCTTGCAAAAGGCATCAAAACAAACAATATTTCGTGAAAAGCAAAGCGAGATAATTGAACTGTCAAAAGATTTGTGAGTGACTTAGAGCACAGAAGATCTTGGTCAGATAAAGATTTATTAAGCAAAGTTTCTGTCAAACAAATGAACTGTATTGTAATACCAGCTGTAATAAAGCCACTGCTGAGCAGCAGACAGGTGTTTGAAGCTACTGGAGTCTCAAGATCCTCTCCATGCAGACTGACAGTTGTGTGTAAAACTGCGTTTCAGTCACTGCTAAGCAAACCTCACAAAGAGAAACCTGCACAGTGGCAAGTAGGGTTTCCATTTACCTAAGAAGACCTGGCAAACTATTGCACAAATCTGTCTGAGATTGATACCAGTTATCTAAAAAGATGTGAAAAACCACACAATAACAACACAAACAAAAATCTGGCTATTTATTGTACTGAAATTCTATTGATATATCACTTGCATAATAATTTGGAACGCAGTGTAAATCAAGAACCATTGTTTCAGATGTCTCACGTCACAGACATCCCACCCCAGACACACTGTCAGCTAAAGGTATCAAACTTGCCTCTCAATCAGTCGTTTGTACAAGATCCCTCAAGGACTTTTAACCATAGAGACTCCTGGTGCCATGAGATTAAACCATCAACAGCAGAGTATAAAATCTTAGTAGAAAATTAAGTTCTTTAAATAATCAATGAATAGGTGCCTTACATTGTCTAGAGGAATGTGAATATACCATAATCAAAATCAAACATAAAAATCAAACATAAAATTGACTTAAAATTCAAGAAATTAAAGAAGAGAGAACATATGGCTCTACTAATTGTTCTAAATCTGCTGAAATTGAGGTGAATCAAAGTATCACTTTAAATTTCATAAACCAAAATATTCTGTGTCCATCACAAGCGAGATTAGTTATAAATGGCCATGTAGCAGACAGGAAATCTCTGGAGAGAACACACACACATACACCTAAATTTATTAGGACAAACACACACACACACACACACACACACACACACACACACACACACACACACACACACACACACACACACACACATCCTCCTTCCTTTAGGACACAGTTTTACACACATACTCTCACACATATCTTTGTACATGTAAGTAGGTTAACTTGACCTCCAAACAGCTGGTGTAGGAGTGTATGTGTTTGTGAATGTGTTTTTCTTGAGTTTTCAGGCACAAACTGTAGAATTTAAAGGGCGAAATGTGCAATTTCTGTGCCACAAGCAGGATCAAACAAAATGCAAAAATGATGACTCTTTTGAGATCTCTAACATGATAAACATCCACATACCAACTTACACTACTGGATGAGCTGGGTCTGGCTGGTTGGACGCTCAAGTACATAAGTGAGCTATTAATCATGGTGGGCACAATTTTTAAATATTGACCTGCCAATATATTCCTATCCCCAAACCCCTAAACCTAACTTTCCCAGAAAGCTTTTTGTATTTTTACATTTCATTAACCCATCATTATCTTCATGAAAACAAAAGTTCACCCAAAATAAAAGTTGTCATTTACTCAGACGTGTTCTTTCAGACCTGTATTTGCGAGTGATGCAAAAGAAGAAATTAAGAAGACCTTTTTTATGCAAGTCTTACAAAACTATACATAAAAGTGTCTTTAAAGTTGTTATGCCCCAACAATCTTGACTTCCAAAAATTCTGATTTAAATAATGTGTTGAGAGTTCACTAGAATAAAAAAAAAGTATTAGTAATTTATTACTAAAATTAGTAATAAAGTAATATTAAGTAATAAAGTAATAAAGTAATAATGAACTATTATTATGATAACCTTTTACAACTTTATTCCTGTAATGGCGAAGCAGCCATTACTTTAGTCTTCAGTGTAGCATTATTATTTGATTATTTCTTTAAACCTTTTTTTTGTTTGTTTTTTTGTGGTGACCATTCCACAATATACCCACATTGTATTTCTACCTAGTCACCTAAACTCAAACAAGCATTACCATCTAATAGCTGAGCTATACACTAACACTACTTGTTAGTAGAGTTTGCTGCAATGAACACAAGGTGGAGACCGTCTCCACATCAAATTCAGTCTGACTCTGTGTCAGCTGCTCTCTTGTCATCACTGCTCTGATCAACTTTGTTAACAGATGACAACTCTTGAAAGAGAGAGGAGCTAAAGGGCACCTCCTTTCATGTGTTCTCCATCTCTGTCTCCAACCACTCTTTAGTGGGTCTGTGATGTGACAGTGACTGTGTGAGAGACTGATTATGTGTGTGTGAGTATGTGTACATGTATATCTGCTTTCACACAGACACATACACACACACACACACACACACACACACACACACACACACACACACACACACACACACACATTAGCGAGTAATCGTGACATTAAGGTGAAATGACAGGATGAGCTCATCAGCAGTGGTGTATCTGGGTCAGCTTAAAACTCCCCTGTTCCCTGTCATCTCAAAACACACATGCACACACACACAAACAAACACAAATACACACTCAGCCTCTGGCTGCCTTACATGAAAAATGGTATCTGACTGATATTCAATAAAACATTAGTTTAGATTAGTTAAAGATGGTCGTATGCCAATTTTTTTGTGAAATTGACAATTGACTGTCATCTTAGTTTAGTTTTATTATGTGCTTTCCTTTAGATCACTTAGTCATTTCATATTTAAGTTCTTTAAGGCATCAATCATCTACCAACTCACCCCATGAACATGTAAAGTAAGCCTATAACTGTCTAAATTTATCATGCTTAAGAAAAGAAATCAAAGCAACATCAGACATTCCCTCAATCCCATATATCAAAATTTCTCAATCCAGAATTAAAAAACCCTTCCAATACTGCACATTCTGAATGTCTCCTTTCAATTCACTTAAGCTTCTAGTGGCTAATGAGTTGGATAATGCACATTAGGCTTTGTTCAGACAGGCAGAAAAATACGATTTTTGGCACATTTAACTCATATCCGTTTGGTGGGGGACACAAACCATATTTTCCCTGGAAACCTCAGGAACATTAACATTACACATTGTGTAAAGTGCATTTTCTTAGTTTCAGTGTTGGTGTAGTTACTGCAGTTTACCTGTTGAAACCAATAAACAGCACAGTTCAAAAGTTTGGGGTCAGTAAGTTTGTTTTGTGAGAAATTAATACTTATTCAGCAAGGATCCATTAAATTGATCAAAAGTGACAGTAAAGACTTTTTTGAAAAAAAAAAAAAAGATTTCCATAAAAACAAATATTTCAAATAAATGCTGTTCTTTTGAACTTTCTAAGCATCAAATCAGCACATTAGGCATGATTTCCAAGGGATCATGTAACACTGAAGACTGGATTAATGGCTGCTGAAAATTCAGCTTTGCCTTCACGGAAATACATTAAATTGGAAATATATTAAAATAGAAATCAGTTATCTTTAACTGTAATAATATTTTACAATATTATTGTTTTACTGTATTTTTGATAAACCAAATGCAGCCTTGCTGAGCATAAGAGACTTCTTTCAAAGACGTAAAAAAATTGGACCAATCCCAAACTTCTGAACAGTAGTGTAGATGTAAATAAGGGCGAGAACCAAAATATGGTTGGGGACCTCCAAGATCAGGACTAACATGGTTGTCGTGCCGCTCCGCAACAGCTAAATACTGTCTACATTGGACGCGACAAAGCGACCACTGCAAATGTCCTCTGTGTCAGTACTTCATAAATAGAACAGGGCAGCAGTTTACTGTCGGGGATTTGTCGTGTCATGTCGTGCTACATCCATTGTAGATAGCATCACTGACTACGTTTACATGCACACGAATAATGCGATTATTTCCAATAATCAGAGTAAGGACTTAAATCGCATTATGATGTTTACATGCCAAGAGCAAAGCTCTTCACTCCCGTTTACATGCAATTTCCATTATTCTTATTATTTGTTAAGAATTGTGGTTATTTTTTTTATTTTTTTTATTCAATTGTTCAAATGCACAGCTGAAATGATGGAATGATGGAGTGAGGGTGTGTTGGTGTGTTATGTTTTGATTTATTTACGTCTAATGCAAAACATGGTTGTATTCCATGCTTTTTCGGTGCCATAGAAATGTGATTCTATGTCGCGTTCTAGTTGACATTTCTGGATGAGGGTAAGGAACAGACTGGTGGCATCAAGAAATGCGATGCTTTCTTCCCCGCCATCGTTTTGAATCTGCGTATTACTGCAGGTGCGCGTCACGTCATTCATGTATGTCTCAAGCACATGTGCACTTTGGTCAGAGCTACAATACTGCGATTAAGGTGTTTACATGCCTGTATATTTCGATTGTTTTTGGTGTGTGTATTATTTGTTGTTTGTTTTATGTTTTTTGTGTTTATGAGTTTAATCGCATTATTTAAATCAAAGTATTGCATTTACATTAGGTTAAGTTTAATTGCAATATTGCATAAAATCTCATTATAATCACATTAAGAGGGTGCATGTAAATGCACTCTGTGAACTGATTATAATAGGTTCTACTGTATTTTACCGTGTCACACCACAACGCTTGCATCCAGTGTAGACACGGTGTAAGAAACACTGGCACAGAATACAAGTTTTATTATTATCAAAACCCACACAGGCTTATTTCCTCATTTTGGCTAAAAATGGCAGTAATATTGCATTTGGCAGTACATTTTTATTGTTGTCTTACCCTGAAGAACTCTTTGGTGGAACCGGAGTCGAGTGTTCCGTAGGCGATTTCAGTCTGCTTGGCCAGGTCTTCTGCACTCTCAATAGGTGACACCATCCTTTCCACAGTCAGGAAAGCAGCTAGATTGGCAGTGTAGGATGAAATGATGATCAGAGTGAAGAACCACCACACACCTCCAACAATACGGCCAGACAGAGACCTAAGAGAGAGAAGAGAGAGGGAAAGAGAGAGCAAGAGAGACAATGGGAGAGCAAACAAATTCCCTGTGAAAGGTTAACAGTTAGTTTGGATGTATTAAGACTATTACTGCCGATAAAAGATGCAAATGTCTTCAGGAAACAGACAAAATAAAATCACTCAAAGTACAAGTGAAGCTTCTGTTTGGACAGGACTATCTCATGAGAGACAGCAGAAAGAAGAGGATGAGAAGAACAGGGTCACAAAGATGACCTCAAGAATGAAAGACAAGAATTCAAGAGGAATAAGGTGAGTACGATGGGCAGGAAAATCGAATGAATAGACAAATGATGGAATGAGTGAAGAGGGCTCACACTCCTCCACTGAAACAGTTTATAAACACCAACTGCTGACAGTAAAATTAGAGACATGCAGCAAGAACACGGTAGCCCTCCAAGAAAGAGAGAAAGAGAGTGAAAGAGAGAAAATCTGAGCATTTTACAGTCAACACATGGTGAATATAAATTATTTTAGTTGGTGCCCAGCAGTGGTTCTCAAACTGCAAAGCAGTATGATTTATTTATTTATTCAGTTAGTTAGTTTTGGATATCATAAAAGCCTTTTTAATATATATATATACTTTAAATAATTAAAAAAACATTATGTTTTATGTTCAATAATTATTATAATTAACAAGAAAGTTTCAACAAAAAAACTTATAATGTAACATCAAAAATATCTTAACTGCTGGTGTATTTCAAATCGCTTATTATTTCCCTCATTTTCAAGTTGCTTCATACAAAATAATCTGTTAAATCATTGCCATTACAAAACTGGCTACGAATAGTGACAAACAGTGACATTATTGGGGAGACTGTAGTGCAAAGGTTTCTTTAGTTTCAAAGAGGACTATGCCTAAAAAGTGAGCCACTGATTTAAAACAAGCTGTACTTCAAAAGAGAAAAAGAGGAGATAAAGACAGGAACAGTTGTAGTGACCATATTGTGATTGATGTGTGCTGACTGAGTGACTGAAGGAATGAATGAATGAACGAGTGTATAAATGAGTGAATAAATGAAGTGACGAAAGTGATGACAGAATTTGTTAAGATTAGGAGATAAGCTTATTAAAAGGTGAAACACCCCAAATAGAATAATATATATGCACCATGAAAGACAAGACGACCATAAAATGCAAAGATGAGGGGAGCGAGAAAGGTGAGGATGGAGAGACAAGGATGGGCTAAATAATATACCAACCTTGGTGAGATATCGCATCCTTGCTGCATGAAAGCTCCAAGAGAGAACCAGAGACTGTTAAAGATGCCGAAGTCATTGGGTGGGTCCGGTGGCGTCTGTGGATCCTTGGCCTCTTCATTCTCATCCATGTGCCATTCATATGGACTGAAACGACTCACCAGGAAGAGAACCACGCTCACACCGATATATGCAAACACAATACACATCCAGATTTCATAGGCCAGCGGATCCAGAAAGGAGAAGACTCCTGGTTTGGACTTCTGTGGTTTCTTTATCATGATGGAAATGCCCAGACTCATGAAGGGCTTGGAGAAATCTATCACCTCCTCCCGGACGAGGGTTATAGTGAGAGGAGCCACAGCTATATCTGCCCTCTAGAAACATGGAACACAATAAAGCTCAGTTCATAATACGAAAAACAGCCCAACAACAACAATTTAATGGTATGATCATGGAAATGTGATTAGATATAGTCTATTATTTTCAAAATTTAATAATAAAAATGCAAAACTGAGTATGATTGTATGTTGTTTGTTATTTTATTAGCCTTTGGTTCATTCTTTACATTTAACTGTATGTTATAACTGCATGTAGCAAATGTTACAATGTACTTCTGTCCAAAAATGACTTCTTGTCTCCAATAATTCTAAATAGAACTTCATAATATTTTGTGTAGGAATTTGCTAAATTCTGGCTAATATAAGCCAATAATTATTTTCATGACATGGACAATAGACAGCTTATGATCAATTCTTGACAGGATCTAAAAATTATATTATAAAATTATAATTATTAAATTGGTTGATATGGTGAAAATACACCGTGTATCCAAGTATTGTGTATAAGATATTTTAAGTAAAAAAAAAAAAAATTCACCTGAGATGATTAATTGATATGCATGTCGTATATTCATGATATGTTGAATGGCACACAAAAACAAAACAAAAGCAGAGACACATGCACTCACTTTCTTACAGTGGATAAAGAATAAATTATTAATCTTTAACAGGAACCAAATGGGTGGAGCTGATTTTTGTTTTCCCAAAAATGAATGCATTTGAAGGCCTTTACCCATGGTACCACATGCAGAGAGGCACTAATTTGGAGCTTTATCCTGTAAAAACACTGACCATGACCAAAGACTTGGGTGATGTCAACAACACCAAGATACTGTAAATAATTTAAAAATCACATTACAGTGTCAAAATAAATCATGTGCCACGGCAGAGAATGTTGAGAACAACACTGACAAGCACCAAACTGTAAAATGTTAAAAGATTGCAAGAAAATCTTGAATAACATATTGTGAAAACCTACAAAAAAGTGACTTTGTGACTTTTATTTTGACAGAGTGGTCAGTGATTTTATGAGGTCTCTTAAGTGTTGCTGGCTTCACACAGCCACTATCCCACCACCGACAATTTCCCATTGCAGGATCATTTTCCTAGCACTCACCCCATATACCAACTCCCCCACCATGCCGTTCCAGGTCTTGGTCTCAGGGTCGCGTGCTCCATATTTCCCATCAGCTACAATGGACAGTTTGTACTTTATGCCCACATGCTTTGCGATTTCTGATGCCAAGTCTACACAGTAGCCCTCATAGCGATCATTCCCTTCCAACTGCATATAATTCCTCTTGTACATTACATATGGAGCTTCCTGTTAACCAAATCAGATGAGGTTCAGCTGGCTTTCAGACAGATAGCCCAGACACACACACACACACACACACACACATTCCAACTGCATATACTCACACACACACACACAAAATCACTGATTAGTCTGCAATCATGCTGATGTCTCACACATACACACCTCTTTCATTCTTACCCATTCACACAAACACATACTGAAATGTAAACATACATTGTGAGTCTCGTAACAGCAATGTGACCAGCAGCCAAGCTACCAGACAAACAGCAGCTGTGAGGAAGGCTGGTTTGAATTTAAATCGGGTTTTAGGATTGTGGACAGTGCTATTTAATGGTGGTTTCTGATTTCTCAATTTGGAGAGAGAAAAAGACAGCTGACAGATGTGAAGTTGCAGATCCTCTCATTTGTAAACTGGAGTCATTTGTCAGTCTTAAGCAAGCAAGGATATGGAAGTGAAGGGGGCTCTGTTTAAAAAACTCAAACACACGTATGTGTACAGTGCATGCAGGAAGGTTAAAGAGGGTAGCAAATGTTTTCTAACACGTGTGCTTTTAACTTTTATCAGGCCAAACATTAACACCTGATGAAACTTCAGCATTTAATGGCATCATATCAAACTCTAGTTTTCTTTCATCTTATTTACTGAACCCCATCATCTGTATTTTAAGTTGGTTTCCAGTAATTAAAATTTATGTCAATTTATATAAGAGGTTTCTTTACCCCAACAATTCTGTCCAACCTGTGCAGAATGAAACATTCTTTTTAGATGTCTTAAAAGTCTGTTTAGATTTTTAGACTCTTATTAAACTAATCATCTAAATAACCTGCTTTCAATTTCTGTATCTACTTATGAGGTCATCATAGGCAGAGCCAGAAAGAGATTGTCGTCACTTTTAAATGTAACATAAGGCGAACCATATGGTACATTTAAAAATGACTTTGCTTCTCTAACTAAATTTAGTGACATATATTAATGTAATTATAACTGGTCTTATAAACATTCATTTTGCTAACGTAATGCAACTTATCTATAATAAAACAGCTGTTTTTCTTAACGACACAGTTCGGAAGTACATTTTATTTTTTCCTACTAAGATTTGGTTTCTGTGACCTTGAGGTTATGTATTATTCAAAAGATTAATTACCATATTCATCCTTTAATTAATATTCTTTCAGTTTCATCTCAGTCCTCTCCTCTATCCATCCCAGTCCTCAAGTTCTCAGAGTTCTTCATTAAGAACATAATTATACAACTCGTTTAAGCCCAGCTGTAATCACGTATGAAACAGTTCGCTCAAATGTAGTCATCACTTTGTTTTGGGTTGGGAGTTACAAAGTAAGTGCAACTCTGTCTCTTTTTGATCCAAGTCAGATTTTTTTATTTTCAGCTGTATGTCAGAGGATGTATCTCAAGAGTGGCTGTGCATCTGTATGCATTTTATTTTGTAATATTACTGGAACATAATATTAAATAAACAGGCTTTGAGCTGGTTCTCAATTACAACTATCCTTCATGTGACACTTAAATAGTGAATTATAAAATAGAGAAATATGTAAAAGCAATTTAATCAAAAACTTTAACTGGATTGATTTGCTATTTAGTGGGCACATAGCTTTATCCCTGCTCACATTCATCATTTTAGCATGGACAATTATGTCATTTTTATGGAGCTAAAAAAAGAACAAACTGTCTGCACCTATTGGGACGTCTGTTTGGACAGCTGGATATTAAAAAAAGGACCTCAAACACAAAACACATTTGAACTCTGAGGGGATGTAAAACGAGAGACTTCACTTTGCATCGTTTGCTGATGCCTAATATTTCACACAGTGTGTGAGAAAACAATCCATGCCATGTTTTGTGTGTATATTTCTTTATATTTCCTGCAATTTGCATCCAGCTTATCATCTCAGTCATTCAGTACTTACGTTTGATGAAGTGAAAGAAGCAGAGAGATGGACATTCTAACCTATTTCTTACCAAAGCCAGTATTGTGATGTCACTGCTACAATAGGCCACCGAAATGGAACTGAAAATGCTTTGGCACTCACACGGATAAAGTTGAAACACTCTTCTGTGATCGACTGTTTCAACATGTAGTGAGTGAGTGCAAAGCAAAGTAAAACAGAAAAACATTCTGCCCCCCCAGGATGCAATGCAACTGTGACACTAAACCTGAAAGGGCAGAAGGATCATGGTTCGGTGTATTTAAAAGCAGTTTAGATAGTGTACCATAATAGTAGTGACCACAATGGTTCTGTTTTCCACAGAGGAGGATTCGTTGGTAACCTGCTGCTCCACTATATAAACAAATTTTTCATATTCATTCCAGTAGCCAATCTGCAAGGAACAGAAACAGTAACAGCATAAATAGAATCAATCGATTACAGTCGACCAATAACAGAAATGCAGCAATTCAGTAAGAGAATGACTCAGTGGAAACGTGATCTCATGACTGATGGAGGAGGAAAGCAAGTATGAGGGCAGTTGGAGCATTTAAGTGTCTGTTAAAGGGGTCATATCATGAGAAATATAATTTTCCTTGAGCTTTCAAGAGAAAATATTTACTTGCACTATATGAAAACATATTGTAGTAAAAATAAAAAATAAGCAAAAAAAAGTAACTTGAAGCTTTACTGCGACAGTAATATTGTGTGAATTTATAGAAACTGGCCTCCCAGAGCCACTAACCTTTCTGGCTCCTCCTGGTTTCATTTCATAAACATCAATGGTGTAATTTGATCGCCGTCCAAATGAGTCGAACTGAATATTTCCCGTCATACCCTGAACCTGAACCTGCGGGAGGGAAGCACAGAGGAACAGTAACACCCACAAAATAACAAGCAAAACAAAAAAGTACATCATGATACAACATTATTAAATGTAAAGGAAGTATCATATGTAGCCCGCCCCTTTTCAGCACTGCGTTCATTGTGTTCTATCTTCTGGTTTGTATTTCCACAGCATGAAGGTATATAAGATCTTACAGATTTATGAATTAACCGCTCGTTTTAAAATATTCCTGGTCTACTGACATTTTATATGGCATCCACTTCAAACATTACAGTGGTCATCATAACTTTTGTTAACTCTATACTAAGTAAATCCACTTCATCAGCTAATTACTATTTAACAGGGATGCCATAGAAATATACAGAGCTACCGCAAAAACGGAAGTGAACACAGAATTCGAAAGATGGTTGCGTGGTGCACTTGTTTCTCTGGCACATAAGGTCTAAAGGTAAAAATAAACACAAACCATTTAAAATCCATCAAATGTAAATTCATATCTTAACATTATTGCACATTCATTGATCATTAAAAAACATGAACGAAGCTTTTTTTCCTAATTTTTTTTTCTATCTCTGAGGCCCTTTATGGACCCTCCTACCATTTTGAGAGCTCTCTCAATGTCGATTCCCTGGCTCCACGGTACAGCCGGGTTGGCAAGGCAATCGCCTGCACTCCCTCGACGAGAAATATCAACACGCTGACGTCTCAAATACCGAAATGCTTCGGCTATCACCAGGATGGCATCATGTGTCAGTGCAGAGGTGTACTAAACATGAGAACAAACAGATAAATGGTTTACATGTATGGGCACATCAGTATAAAAAAAGAACCACACAGACATTCACATGCACAACACTTAAAGCTCATATTCTATTCTATTAAACACTCAGTGAACAGCTGAATGAGGTGCTTCATGGGAAAATTTAAGCAACACAGATATGAAACAACAAAAAATTATGATTAATGAAACTAATGCATGACTGCTACATTAAACTCATTAAAATATGCTATTATAAATTACACACTCTGTAAACATATTCACACAAGTGGCACACTCACAAATAAACACATCACAAGTGCACATAAATAAGCATAGAAATAAAGAGAGAGAGAGACCTTCAAGGGAGTGTTTCTAGACTCAGGGAACTCTCTCTCATCAAGCCGCTCCCAGCGCTGAAGGAACTGCTGCACGATCGGGCTATCAGGATTTATGATTTGGAATCCGGTAATATTTGCTCCGCCAGAGACCACCTTATCCAAACTCATGTTAGAGAATCCCTGCAGAGAGCAAGGGTCAATGGTAAAAAGTGAGAGGTCACTCACAGAAGGTTAAGAAAGAAGAGATCTGGGCAGGTGTGTGTATGTTCTCACAAGATTAGCCAGGATGTAATGATATCCTCGACTGTTCTTTCCTGAGATAACGACCTGGAAATAAAAGAATGGAAGAGTGTCACCCAGCATTATGTCTGACTGTTTATGCAGACCATGAGATCAAAAAGAACGAATCACAGATTAAATTGGCAAACAACAAATTAAATGCAAAAGCCTGAAGAACTGCTGCGGAGTGATTCTGTAACTATGGGCACCTTGTGGTCCCAGCGGTGGAAAAAAAGGTGGAACGTTTTTCTTTTTATTAATAGTTAATAGCTGGGGGAAAAAAAATGTACTGGGGAAAATTATTGTGTTTTTTAATTTTTTATTAATGGTATAGCTGAATACTGGGTGGGGGGGGGGGGGGTATTTTAATTTCAAAAATAATAAAATGGCAAAAAGTGACAAAAACACAAAAAATACTAAATTAAAATGAAAACAGAAAATATAAAAACTAGTTAATTGAAAAATTATATATATATATTTATTTGTTAAAATAAATTTAAAAATCAATTTGTTAAATGAACTTTAAAATTAACTTAACTTAAAAATTTAATTTATTTTTAAATATTAATAAACACTATCATAGTATCCCAAATATACTAAAATAACACTGTTCTGCAATCAAACAATACTTCCCCAAAAAATGTCTTAACTGCATTTTTAACTGTGGTGGTGCTGACAATGTCCAATGGCAGTTATAA
Source organism: Cyprinus carpio (assembly GCF_018340385.1). NCBI lineage: Eukaryota > Metazoa > Chordata > Actinopteri > Cypriniformes > Cyprinidae > Cyprinus > Cyprinus carpio. The sequence continues at coordinate 14,028,434 of NC_056576.1, forward strand.
ATACCTGAAGAATACAACACCATATTCCATCTGAGGAAATATACATTTAAATGATTTTTTGCTTAAACAAACCAGGTCAGTAGTGCTCATATTCACATAATCAGAAATGAAAGAAGTGTCTCTCCATTGTCCTGCTTGAACCTGTTGTGCACAGTCAAGCTGTTATAATATTGTGTCTTCCCACACGTCACTGGACTGTGTTATTATTTTTTGTTCTACAAAGATGTAGCACTGGTATACATTGGCAATATTGACATTTTTAATGCTGTGCCAGTAAAGCTTTGCTGACTCTTAGGCACAACATAAAGGTACGACCCAACCACACTCAAACACACACACACACACACACACACAGAGCTATTGATTTAAAAACAGCAGCAGACAGCCAGTCTGCTGGAAGTGCAGAGCTCTGATTAGCTTTCCCTGAGTGCTGATTGATCAACTCGTGGATTTCATTACCTCTGTGACCTCTTAGTGACACACAGACACACACATTCTCTTCTCTCCCTGCATATGTGTGTGTGGGAAAAAGCTAGGAAAGTAGAGACAGAGGGTAAAAAACAGAAAGACAAAGAACAAGTGAAAGAGACAAACAGAATCAGAGAATGTAACAGTACCTTTGAGAACCGTATTTTTGGATGAGAGGAAAGGGAGTATTTTTAGTTTTCTCACTGTTCCCTTGTTACAGGACGCTGTGCCCTACTTACACAAACACACACACGCTCTCTCACACACTATTTTTATCACCTTATTTGCTAACAACAGTTGACTTTTGGAAAGGTATTAATCAATACCACAAAATTGAGATAGAACCGTTCCCCACCACGACAGACAGTCCATGTACACTGACTGACGGATACAAAGTCCAACAGATGAAATTAAATTAAATTATACATGTATGTGTGTTTTTATGTACCTGCTCTAGAATACTGTTAATACGTTCCACCTCACAGTCAATAAGGAAACGTTTCTCCTGCCGACGATCCATTTCTTCGATAATGCGCCGGTATTCCAGTGGATCCACTATGTTCCCCACCGAACGTGCTGTCACCTGCCAATTATTCATCACCGCAGACTCCATGATGGCCTGTAGGATGGAAAACCCTGAGAGAGAAAGAGAGAATAATACATGGTGTAAAATACATCGCTGCGCATGGCTTGTGTAGATGTAGTAACAGGGCAGAATTGGGCCAGAATGATGGAGCAAGTACTGCTTCATTTCTCTCTCTGGTTTGAGAACATAGAGGAACTGCTGATGCAGTGCAAATCTGAAGGCATGAAAGGAGGGAAGGCAAAGAAAGAAGCATGGTGACTGTAATTCCTGCAACTCTGTACTAATGATGCTAATGCAATGGCAGAACACCCATATTTTTATATCAAACATATATAGCATATATGCAGGTGCATTTCAGGCTTTCATTCATATATTTCAGAGAGGCTTCACTATAGATCAGTCTCATTGCAGATTATATCTTTACGCAACTAATCAGGTCTGCTGCAATACATCAGATCCACTGCAGCATATATCAGACCCCTGCATAGGCACCCCACCCCAGCGAGGGAGAGTTTCCCTTAGATAAAAAAAATCTGACTATTTCAAAACAATTTGCGAATAAATCAGTGTTTTCATTTCATATGTTCAAGAGAGAAAAAAATAAATTCTATGAAAAGGGGTGCAAAACAGAAAACAAATATTGTATTTGGTCTTTTTACTGAATACAACATTTTATAAATATATAAAATGTAATAATAAAAACAAACATAAATATATATATATATATATATATATATATATAATTTATTCATTTATTTACTTTACAAATGTGTGTTCCCATCCACAATTTGTTAATGCAATATATCCAAACCTGCATGTAAATGCCCTATCCTAGTTTATTTAACAATTATTTAACATTATATAATAGATTACAACATTCAACAGCTGATCATGAATATACATGACATTTCTGTACATTCGTGTTTCCTTTGTTCTTTCGATCTGAGGGACAACTTTGAAACATTTTTATGTATTTATTAACAGACAACAGAGACACTCTCAGAAAAATGGTCCAAAAGCTGTCATTATTTACCCCTAACGGGTGCATATTATTAGTACCTTAAAGATACGAATTAGTACTTAATGAGTACATTTTAGTACCTTCTGAAAGGATACTGCCCCAGTGACAGCTTTGTACATTTTTACCTTAGAGTGCACCACAGGTGTACTTAACTCAGAATTTTCATCAAAGGATTCAAAGCAAACACAATGTAACAGAAATGTTCACTAACACCCTTTATAACCTCCAGCTCAAGGCTATATAGGACACAAATCAGCCCTGTTCCATTCTGTCTTGTTTTTAGCCCTGTGATCACATTCATTATAGGACAACACACACACACATTCAATCAATCACTATTTTAATTAGCATACATCCTGGAGTGCCTGGCCACAAGGCTGTTTAGCTGGGACCAATTAATCAAGACTGACAGCTTGCAGAGAGGTGAGAATTCAAATGACATACATACACACACGCACTTCACCTCTTAAAGTCATACATGTTATTATAAGTAGAAAGCCATATATCAGACCCGCAAAGGTTTATTAAAGATGATTAAACACAAGTTTCTCATTAGCGATTAAGAGGGTCTTGCTAAACACTGTATGGACAAAATCTTTTACAGCACCTTCATTAAATATCTCTTAACCTCTCTCATAGATTTTTTTTTTTTAATTATATACTTGGCCTTTTGCATTTTTATTGAGCGTCTCTGCCAAATATTGTAGCACTCATCTCAACAGCACAAATCAACGTCTTAGAGTGTCTATGATAACCAGCAAGCCAAGGCTCACGCAGATTTTTTTTAATGGTCACTGTTTAGTTTATTTAACAGATGCACAAGCCCTGTGGTGATGTAAAACCATTTAAAGTTTGGCACCACCCACTCAACGCCCTGCTGACAGTAGCGGGTGATTTCAAGAGCGGTAACAGATTGAGACTGTCTGCACTGTATCATGATTTGAGATTGATCCAAAAAGCATCTTGTGCTTCAATGGAAGAAAATCTGATCTTTTGTACACAAGAGTTTACATGATCAATTTCGAACAATGAACCCCAGGAATTTTAATGTTTTCTCTCTCTTTTGGCGGCCACTGTAGTGGAGGTCCAAATAAAGATTTATTGATTTTAGCTGTAAGCACACTGTTCTGGTACACTGTACTGTCACCAGTGGAGCTACGATCAACATAGGCTTATGATGCTTTTGGGAAAACCCAGCCCTGTTCATTAGTATGATGTGTTTAATCTATTAAGGAAAATCCCTGGAGAAAACATAATATCTCTTGTTATCTTAAACTTTCTTTAGAGTAAACAAGCTAGGAAAAATGTGTGATTGTTGGCTGTATGCCCATCAGATGATCTGGAACACAAACACAGAGAAAAACTGTTCTCCCTTATATGAGTGTTTAACTGCATTATGTCACTATGCACAATATAAACAGCAATGTTTATTTTATTTTTTTTTTTGTGTGTGAAAAAAGCAAACATTAGACCTATACAACTCATAAAACAGACAAGGTTTACTATAGGCCCTGTTTCCACCTTGTATTAAGATGTGTTTTCAGTGACCATATTTAAGGGAGCCGCGAGTGCAGCACACAAATACTGTTGACTGAAAGAACTCATGTTATACGGATTATGGGTGATCTTGAAAGCAAGCGAATGGAAAATGATAAAGAAGGCATCTGTGATTTCAACCATAATCTGTTTGTTTTGGTGCACTTTCTCACAACACATTCTACAATGATTACATATTAAGTCAGTAGGTAGAGAGATAAGAATAATAAGAATCAGGCGAAATGTGTTTTTGACTACCTCTGGAAGTGGTTGAAAGTTGACAAGCTCTAAATGATTTAGACCCCCTTTACACTTGTATTTACTGTCATCCCCTCATGATCGGATCAACAAAGATGCATATTAATAGCAGGTGTAAAGAGGGCCAGGGCCATATAGCCCACTTAAACCCCAACTCAAGCAAGCATCCACTTTTAAGTGTAATGCCTACATCTCAAAATCTAATCAACAACCGATACATAGAGCCAAGTCCCCACCCTGCATTTTTTATTTTTCAATAAGCTGTTACATCCAGATATACATCAAAATACAGAAGATCTGTTGCTACAAAGGGATAGTCACATGTATGACTTTTTTTTCTTCTGCAGAACACAAAAGAACATATTTTAAAGAATGTTGGTAACTAAACACTACATTTCTCAAAATAACTTCTTTTTAGTCACAATTTTCATTTTTGGGCAAAAACTGACAGCCACTGGCAGTATATGTGTTTGTGTGTGTTTACTCACCTCTATCAGTATCATACAGGTAGACAAATTTCTCCCATTTGTAATGGGCTAGCAAACTGAGCAGCGCCCCCCGGAGGCTTGGCCTCATCTGCAGGACAAACTGCACATCTGTGTCCGTGGGAAAAGATGGAGTGATGAAGGAGGTGTGCAAAGCACCGCAGAATGACGTTAATGTGTTCATTGACCTCCTGTCGTAGAATCCAAATATCGCATATACACCCCTGGAGAACTGAGAACAGACTGCAAGACCAAGAGAAAGACGGGAGCAGAGTCAGTGTTCATTTCAGGATAAACAAACATTAGGCACACAAACACTCATAAGCATTTTGTATTATGATGATCTCTACTAAGTGTGTGTGTACATGTGTGTGTCTGAGTCTTTAAAAGCAATCTGAAGAGACAATAGCATGTTCGCAGAAATGGAAAGGTTATGACATCTGGTTTCATGTCACAGACTGCATGTATTTCAATACGATGTGAATTCATAAAAAATCCAAATCAAATTACTTGTTATTTTTTATTTTAAATACCCTAAATGCAGTTGCCACCTAAATTATTTAAAGAATGTTTCTAAATCTGGCAAACATGTAGCTAAGCTGACAGTAGACAGATCGAGTTCACTGACATCTCCACAGTAATATATGAAAGAATGCCCATAATTCAGTGTTAATTCAGGTTTAGTGCTGTATTATTAACTCAATAATTACAACCTTACATTACCCAGAGGGAGGACATTTTTACTTTTGTTTTCTGAAGCAAATGATTTTTGCCTTGCACAAACACCTGCTTCTTGAAAAGTAAGAGAGCGAGGGAGAGAATAAGAGAGACTAACAGACTATGGCAGGAATAGAGGTTAGCCGATTCTAGGAAAAGGAACAAATGGGACAAATGTTCCTAAATGTGTCCAGAAGATATACAAACAAAAAAGCAAGAAAAAAGAAAAAAAGAAATTGGTGGTTATGAGGACATGAGGGGGAAAAAGGAGGAAAATACAAGCAAATGTCACATTACTCAGAGAGCCCAGAGGTTAAAAATCATGCCACACACACACAGATGAACACACATTCACGGCCTACATTTAAAAGCATACATGTTCAAACAATACAGCAAAGCAAATACGTTCATACACAATTGAGAGCTTTGGTACATCAGAGAAACCAACACAGAACACTTCTGCAAACACTGTAAGAGACTACAGGCAAACAAACACACACACACATTTAGCCCTGCACCTAAAGTCATATCCACCATAGATGCTAAAGGTGACACATACTTAATATTCAAATTAGCGGTCTATCTAAATGGGGTTTTTTATAAGCAGATTTTAAATCCATTAAAACTGCATCGATTACCAATGCTCTCCTCGGCACCTCAACTTCACACTCCAGTCCAGTAGGTGGCGGAAGCCCTATATGAGGCACCGGAAAGTAATGTGCCCACCACCATTTTATTTTTAAAATAGATTTTTTAGTGACAAAAACAAATCTGTGATTTTTTCTAAAGTTTTTTAATTGTCTTGAAAAATGCAGTTTATAACAAGTGGCTAAATATGACTACAGAACCTGAGTGATGCTAACAGCCGGGTTAACCTTTAAAAATACGTCATCACTTTGGCGCACTATTTGGTTGTTTTTCACCAAAACCAATCAAAGTGTTTGGACAATGATCAGCCAGATTACATACATTCAAAGTGAGTCAAGATGTACTATCATTGTCCTGAATTCACCAAATGGTTTTTCATGAAATGTGTCTAAAGAGGAAAGAAAATCATATGGATCATATCAACACACAACTGGAGCATTGCATTTGTCTGGGTATCGGTTTTAGAGTGAGTGTGTGTTTTAGGTGGTCCTGTCCTGTTCTCTTTCTATATTGATCGCGCCTCAGTGGAAAGCAGCTCTCACCATGAGAACAAACGATCACTGCAGTTCAGAGAGACACATTCAGCTCTTACTTACTCTCACATTCAGTCCTTTAAGCTGAAGTGTGTGATCACTGATATATATATATATATATATATATATATATATATATATATATATATATATATATATATATATATATATATATACATATATATACATATATATATATATACTTTTTTTTTGTTACTATACTTTCTACTATCTCAGCTTAACAGAGAGTCATCTACAAGTAAGCCATTTTGTAGTTGGATCTTCCTGAAAAGTGTAAATACTGTGGCGTAATCAAATTATTACTCAGCTTGTTTGAGCAGCCCAACATACCAACACTGACTCGACCCATGATAAGATTTTATGGTGGGAATATCTGTTTGTCTGAACAATTACAGACAAAGAAACTAATATGGAATCAACAGTTTTGGTCTACACATATGCCTTGTGAAGTGCAGTGTTTTTTAACCAAATGGCCAACAAGTAAAATTACTGGTAATTGTATTGCCCATAACAAGCTGTTGATTACTGGTTATAGTTATCAGAAATGTCTCAGTTTCATCATTCAAAGTCACTATGTAGAATCTTTTTTGTAATGTTCATGTTTATTGTGGGATTATAGAAGAGAAAAAAAAAGTAGAGAGGGGAATTTGTTCGGTCTACTGGTTGATGATTCAACAGAGACGGCAGTGAATGCGAGCTTCATTGTAAGAAATGGGCAGAGTTTATGAGGATGAAATTATTACATAAATACGGCCCACATCACCTGAGAGAAGTCTGATGTTTCACCGGAAGATTAAGTTATAACATTTTCATAAAATATTACAAGGTCAAAAAAAAAAACTGTAAAAATGAAATGGAAGAATCGTTCAGTTAAACCAATTACATGCATTTATAAATTTCAATTTCATGGCGACTTTAAAAGTTATTTTTGCTATTCCAATTGGAGATGCTAGTGGCGTAGAAGTTACACAGAAACAAGGCAATTATTACATGTCTCTCTTGCTCTGTTTTTCTCTCCTTCATTTGTTCTTCTAACTGAGCCAGCAGGTTACATCTGCTTACTGCCTTTCTGCCCTTCTTTTCATGTCTCTCGAATGCTCCAGGGAGCAATAAAGAAAAAACGATGCAAAGATGGAAAACTGTATAAGGGAGAGAGAAAAATAACTTGTTAACAGACCCTCTGACCCCTACAGTCTTCTCTCCTCTACGCAGATTGTCTCAATTAAAACAGCAGGGTCAATGCATACATAAGCTGTCAAAACCTTTTTCTCAGGAACCGTTTGACGCACAACTCACTCTCACAGCGCTGTGAGCAACTGTACTGAGGTAACACCTGACCAATACAAGCACTGCATGCAAACGTGCATGTGCTCTGATTCAAAGACATCCCCAGAGAGAAAAATAAGTGTCTGTCTCTATTTATGAAACATTCTAGCATCACATTTGTCCTTCCTGTCATGTTATTTATGAATATGAACTTTGAGCTTTGAGAGCATCTCCGTAGAGTTTAATCATTAAACTCTAAAATCACCTTCAGTCTGATTTTATGTGAGAGGTTGTGTGTATCTCTCCACTTGCAAACTTTTTTTATTTATATTTTTAAAAGCCCAGCTGTTTTTGTCTAATGGACTAACCAGAAGCCTGAAGCAATGTGTGTGTATGTGCGTGTTAATGCAGTGAAGAAAGATCAATGGCTGCAGCAATAACATCATGATAAGCTAGGAAACCAAAAGCTCACAAACATGGTCTCTCACACAGACACGCTCAGATGAGCAGCCAGGCCAGTCAAAGACACAAAATAGTAATGACAGCAGCTGTAAACAGGCATTTTATAATGATGGTAAAGCTCTTTCACTCTCGTGCATACACACACACATAATGCAGGACACTAACTCTTGCACTGGTTTGGGCATGTGTGTAAATGTCAGCCTGCCCTCATCATCATCTCTCTCCTTCAGTCTTTCTGCTATTCTCTCAATCTCTCCATTATCAAGACCTGAGGCATGTGCCACAGAAGAGTTTTTCACGTTTTCTCTCCATTTCTCTTTTTTTTGCCAACTTCTCACACCACGAGTCTTTATCTGCTCTCTTTTCTTCTTTTTTTTTTTTTTACTTGCTTTCTTTCTCTTTTTGTTGCCATTGCAACTAAATCATTGGTTCTTTCATATTAAAACCTTGGCTTTCACCTCATTTTGGCTGTCAGCTACAGCCAAATTCTGCTTACTACAAATAAACCATACTGTACTTTTGCATTTTATTTTATGAACTCACCTAAGAGAATCTTCAGATGAGACAAACAGAGCATGTGTCTGTTACAGCTGTGTGCGGGGGCAGCACTTTATGTCTAATGTTGCTGCCTTTTGTTGAATCCGACTAAAATAACACTTAATGCAATGAACTTTAAAGTTTTTACAAGCTGGCAAACAAGAGGATTCAGAGTGACATACCAGAACAGGACAGATCAGCAGTCTAATTTAATATGTTATGGGCAGAGAAATGACAGAAAATTAGATTCATGATGTGAGGGAATATTGCATATGCTTGTAATAAGAGATTTACTTCCACAAAATTGAATTTTCTTAACACCTACATTGTGAACATGATCAAGGTCCTGTGACTCATTGCTTGAATCGCTTTTGGTTTGTTTTAAAAATTAGAATCTGAGGGTTGTCTCCTGCCTCCTCACAATATGTCCCTCCAAAGCTGAAAACCAAATCTCTGTATCCTTAGCAAGAAAAAGGAGCACTCATTCTATTCTTATATAATAGATAGATAGATAGATATATGGGTGAATTCTGACATTTTCCCCAGTCATCTCAATGGCAAAAGTGTTACAATTTCCCTGAATTCAACCCCTATATATTGTTATTACAGCGCTCTAACGGTTAAAGGAGAACAGGTGCAGGGCGTCCCGCAGAATTGTATATGGAAAAAGAGAGCAGAGACTCACACGCGTGCGTGACTGAAAAGCTATTGGATGACTCCAGATTGTCCACGTTATAATTCAGATGAAAGGGTTTCTCGGTGATGTTTTGATTGGTGTTGTAGAGCTGAACGGCGAAGCGGAAAGCGCTGTGTTCCTGGACCGTGGAGCGCATAAAGAGACCACCTGCATGTGAGATCAGATGAGTTAAGAGCATTTACTTGACTTAAGACTTGTTCGAGTGAGAGATAGTAGTAGTAACATTCACATCATTTACACTCCGTTTGGCGCTAGAGGTGCAAACTTCTCGAATGGAGTGTCTGTTGGTAATGCAGCAGGTAGATGAACATCTCGGCGCGTTTCCAAGGAAGGAGATGTCTATTTTGATCAATAAATAATCAACTCACTCACCGATATTGATCTGGTTGGGAAAGCCTGCCTGGGTTTGCAGCACCAGCCACGGCAGGAGCAGGACGCTCGCGTGCGCTCGTCTTCGCATTTTGTCTCCGACCTCTAGAATTCTTCAGCTCACGCGCAACATCCAGTCCGGGCAAGAGGGCGACAACAAAAACCGCAAGATGTGCGCCGACTCCCTCACGCGATGCCGGAGAGGTGCATTCGGGCTTCAGGACGAACACCGAGTACGAGCAAACAAGCGCGTGAGCCCCTCAATTCAGGACAGCGTTGCGGATCATCCAATCAGACCGCTGATAAAACTTGATGTGACGTGAAATTACAAGAGCACCCGCAAACGCGCGCGCGCGCAACCCGCCACTGCGGACCCGCGTGCGCAGTCCGCATAAAGCTCAGAAAAATCGGCAAGCAACCCTGGGAACAGTCCACTTCAAAGCTGTCAGTTAAACCCTTTATATCCTTCACAAATCCGGTGTCCATTCGCGCGCTTTTAATTAATATCCAAACAACAACCCTCAGGTCCAGAGCATTAGACTATACACCCGCGCGCTAGTCATAAAGTGTTAAAGCATATGTCGAAAGGCGAGAGATTGATATACGAGTCAATGAGGTGAACTGCATCAGTTTTAACTTCTAACAGAATATGAATATTTTATGTCAAATAGAGGTGATCTCTGCAGGCTGTAAATTTAAGGTCTTACTGCACTGCGTGTGTGTAAACAATTCACATTTGTGTTTTCCTCATGATCAGGGGATTCTTACTGTTTGAAGAGTTTTGTGATTAAATATTATCCATCTATTATTTTCATGTACGTTTTTATCTGTTTTGTCTCGTGCACATCACTAGGATATATAAGTGATTATTTCCCCCTTTTCAATTCTCTGATCTGTTGATCACTGCTTGGCTGTGTGTGTGTGTGAAGTCTGAGTGTTTCAGATAACTCAAGCTGTCCTTTCATCCGTCTAAGAACTGACTCATATAACGAAAACATGTTCATCTATAATAATGTTTTCATGCATTTAGGCTGTTAACGCCATTGTAGGATTTTCATTCTTCTTGAAACGTGCTCTACTCAGAGCAAAGCTTTCTGCAGGTGCCTGTAATTGTGATATGCTTCCACATTTTCTGCCTTGGCATCACCCAAAACTGAAAACATACAGCTCTGAGCTGGATACGGCTGACTAACAGTGACCCAGATTTCCTCAGCTCCTTATTTACTATGTGTGTGTGTACTTGTGTCTATACTGACCATACAAGCAATGTCTGTATACTCTGTGCCAGATCTATCAGACTGGCTCTCTTGTTGAATGCAGACACACATACTCTCACAAACATCTCTCTTACTCACATTCGAAACACACACATATACGTGAACCATATGCCTGGTAATGTGAATTGACCACATTGTCTTTTGGTTAATTTTGACTTGCAGCTTGATGTGCAGATGGCTGGATAAGCCATGTGCACTTAAAACAAATTCTGTTATGTGTGAATTCAACTATCTCTTTAAAAATAGATTTTTAAGTCATACATAATGGCTCTAAAGAGAATGGCTCTCATCTTAATAATCTTTTTATTATTATTATATCACAATGAGTCATCTTGCACCTGTTGCTTATAGGTGTCACTAATAAAATGTATTTAACATTGAGCTGGATGCGAATTAGCATGCATCACACCCACAGTGCATTACTGCCACAGAAATGGTTGTCTACAACTGGCTTTTCCATTCTGAAACAGCAGCATAGATGGAACGCAGCTGATTTGAAGTCTTTTGAGTTCTCTGTACTCCCAAGACAGTGAAAAGTACAAAAGTTATGAAATAAACAATGGGGTGCCCTCACAAGCTGTGTGAAATACTGCACATACAATGCAAACCATTTTATGAAGCCTTAAAACTAAAAAGCATGTTACTTAATCCAAAAGTAATAAAATATTCTCTTGATTGATTTGTTGTTGGTTGGTGATAATTAGCACTGCTGTATCAGCACTACACTTAACTTGTAGCACAACAGGTACAATGTCCCTGTTCCAAGATAAAAACACTACAGATAAGTTTGTAATTAAGTAAATAGTTGTAATAGTTTTTATGTTGTATTTGTAAATTAATAGGTAATTTGTTTTGTAGATTTTGTTTTTGTTTATTTTCATTTTTAAAATGATTTCATATTTGTAGTTTTAGTATTTAACTAAACCTAAATGCTTAAAATTAGAATGATTTCAATTGCTGACCTTGAATTACAGTAAACATTAACTGAAATGAAATAATGTATGTGTGTGTATGTAAAAACTAAACTTATTTTATTTCAGCTTGGCAACATTTATAATTTTCATTTAGCTTTCATTAGCTTTAATTTTATGAAAAAAAAAACCCTTCAACTAAAACTGAAACAAAAATGAATAAAAACTACAGATAAAATTACTAAAAGTTTAAAAGTGACTTATTATTGTAGTTTAAAAATAAATATTAAATAATTAAATCCAAAATATTAATAAAAACTATGTTATTATCTCCATTATACTAAATAACACTGATGCAAGCTCAAGAAATTGATTAAAGGAACTTGTTAATGCACATGCATAATACAAACAGACACACCACATGCATCAGAAGCCCTAGGGAATTATCTGTCCTATATTTTGGAAAGTGGAAAGTTCATTCATTCTGCATAATGATTGAGAGTCATGAACAAATTTAACTGCACTGCAGGTTACATTCAAACACTTGTGCGCTCACTTGCCCTCTCACTCTATGATCATCTCATTCTAGTAATGTACCCATTTGTCATTTACAAAAAAAATACCAATATGCTCAATATTAAAAAAAATTTTTTTTTTTATGTCTGAGCATATGATTGTATGGCAGCAGAAGCTGTTTCTTGGAGATTTTTTTTTATTCTCTCTGGACATAATTTATATTTATTCATTTATTTTTGCAGGTGCGTTTAAAAGTGTGCCTGTCCAAATATGCAAGTTAATTAATAAATTATTTAATTAGTAAATTAATTAAATAAATGTATTTGTTTGAAGTTTTTTTCTCAAATAAAACAGGAGTGTGTGTGTGTGTATTCAGTGCTCGGCACAGCTGTCACATTGATCCCACCATAATGAATGTGCAGGAAGTGATGTGGAGGAGTGTGTGGTCATCCAGTGTGTCATCACATCACATGAAGAAAGGAAAATAAATTTTTTAGCAGATTAATTTGATTGCTAAAATCGTTGTCTGGTATAACAGCAGCTCATGTTGTCTGATTCTAATTGGACCAATCGGCTACACAAACTCCTATGAGGATTTTAAGAGAGTTTTCAGCAGTAAACAGCTTTTCTCCATTTCCATTTCCAAGAAGGCACTTGGCCTCAAACTGTCACTTTAAAGATCCCATGAAATCAAAATTGGACATTTGTGGCTTTTAGTCCATGTCTGTAAGATTTAAGGCCATACATATGCTACTGTATTCCTAGAAACTGACAAAATGAACTTCAAAATTTATAGTTTTCCTTCTATACAGGAAAACACAAACAAAACCCTGATGTTGTTCTCAAGGTTCCAATAAAATGTTCTCCAGAATGAAAAAGTCCTAATCAACAAATAAAAGTGTACTTGCTTGAGTCTCACCATGCCTTTTAGAGAGAGACATTTAACATTAGTAAAGAATGAGATGACAATGAAATAACGAGACAGCCATGCAGGTCTAAAGATAGCTTTACTGAATGAAAGTGAATGACGCTAACCCAGTGCCTTCACAAGTGTATGATTACACAATTATATCAGCAATCTGAGATTTAGCCACAACGCTCCTTCCAAATTTTTGAAACTGTTACTTTTTGTCACTTTATTAATAAAGTCTATGCCAGTTTATATCAGTCACTCTGAATTGTAAGCCTGCCTAAAAGAACAGCCAGTTTAGTATTTCTCCAGACACTTTCTCTTGCTCTCCCTCCATTTCCTTCACAACTCTGTTCCAGTCTGTACGTTGGCAGAAAAATATGGTCAAATTTTGTCTCAATAGTAACCTCTTTTTATTTAATTGTTATATAAATATCACATTATAAATCATAGTGTTGGTCTGAACATCAGCTCATATTCAAGTACAACAGCATGATTGTGAATCTGTTGTTACTGATGTGTAAATATATTTCAGTAAAATGTTTCAAATCTGCATGGTTAAATGAATTAGGTTAAAATCTAGTTTTGAATGCCTTACAAGTCTTCATGACCAAAGCTCTGACCGATGATTAGTAAAATAATGTAATGTCAATAATGTCTAGCAAGGGAAGATGACCAACTGACTTAATCAGTAATTGGAGCACTGAGGGTCCGTGACTGCTGACCGAAAAAATCAGATCTCACAAACTCTGAGTATTGCTTCAAGCCTGCAAATTTTCTTTTTTTTAGTAATGGGATGATGCTAAACACTAGCAAAAACAGTAGTTTGTCTAAACTTTATTTGTTAGAATATATATAGTTATATGCTTAACATTAACCAATATTTGTCTGAAATTTTGCTGACCAGTGAGAAACTGGAGGAGAATTACTGAAGAGATGAAGGGTATTTTACACAACGCAATGACCATAAGCCACCTTGAGTGAATACACACACACCACCAGGATCAAGCTGTAAATGATCTGAGTGTTGATTAAATTTGTGCGCGCCTTCATACCTCTCACTCACACTGGACACTCTGTAATTAGGACCCTATGGTTGGCTAAGCACACAAACCCACACACACCCAGTAACACAGCCTCAGTAGCCATCACTCATTCTTTTTTCACCATTTCTTCTCCTTCATTATTTATTCTCCACATTTTTCCATGCAGAGATTCTTCAGTGCCGACCCACTGAAGCATAGAGACTTGCCCTCAGCACAGACACACAGACACACACACACACACACACACACACGAGTACGAACACATTCCTAACTTGTCTCTGCAGTCTCTCACACACCATCTAAGAGAACAAATCAAGATTCACCACAGATGAATCTCTGAATTCTAAAACAGGACAGCATCAGATAAATGTTTTTTCATTTATTGCATTTAATCAAATAATCACTGTTTAAACACAAATATTGCCCAGTTTTTTATCTAAAATATGGTATTCCAAAAGTTGCAAAAAAGCATTACTAAACTGCCCCTGTGAAAAAGAAGTACACATGCTTTAATAAAAGGAGGATAATGTAAAGAATCTACTTAAGTGTGAACATAGTGCATGTTTACTGCAATTATATTGTATTTTAAAAAAAATATATTTTAGTTAACATTTATATTAAATACAATTAGCTCAACTTAAGATTGTTTTATGTAATTTCATAATTACTTCCGGTCTTTGAAATGTGGTTAAAGTGTATTGCAGAATGTACCATTTACAATAAACTAAAATATATTTTAATATAATTTCTATTAAATCTTGAAATGTATTTAAATACATGTAATTGCACATTTGCAATGATGTAATTCCAATTTGGTGCATGTAAAATTTTTTAAATTTAAATGAAATATTGAATAATTCTACAGTTAAAATACTTTATATGTGCTTCAGTATGTTAGTCCATACATAAAATAAATGTACTGTAAAGCATTAAAATAACCAAACATACTTTACAGTAAAACTTTTAACTTGACATTATTATATTATTGTACTCTTTTAAATACACTTAAATTGACTTTTTTTCAGTAATATTATAATACATAAAATTTTTAAAATATACTTTACGATTTTAAGTACACTACAAGAAAACAATCAATACAATTAAGCACATTGCTTTTTCACAAGGGTAGGCTTGAAATCTCATTGATTCAGATTCAGCATTAAGTGCTTTTACACTGCTTGTAGCCTATGACAAAGCACACTCTGAAAATCACACACACAGCTAGATGATTGCTTAAGAACCAGAGCACTCACTGCTGCAGAGAAAGAGTTATCACAGGCAAGGTTTTTTTATGAGGGTCAAATTGTATTGCCGATGCAAACAGGCAGTAAATTCTATGCTAATATATAAACGAACAGCCTGAAGCCAGTGATGTTCAAATAAAGATTCTACATGATTCAATTCATGAAAACATTTAGCCAGCAGCTGCTTCCTACAAGTTATTACCACTGATCAAATTCTGGAGGTTTATAATAAGCTGCTTCCTCAGGCACAACCCCTGCCTTCATCAGTTTTCTCCAAACCCTGGAAGTCATACAGCTACCTGCTGCGGTTTCCTCTAAAGCTTCAAACAAACGGGTAGACAGATGAATTTAAATACAACTCATGAGTATAGCTGCTGGGGGTGTGGCTTAAAGAACATCTGATGACGCTGAGCAGCTACTGTGATGATTGCACTGATGACATCATAGAGAGCAGGAGATCAAACTCTCCCTTTCGGCAAAAGTGCAACAACACAAAGCTTTCCTCTATCACACACAGAACATAGTAAGGGTTAAGGTATCAGAAGATATAAAAGCCTCATCTATCATTAAGTTCCCTTCTTAACCCCCTTGGGGGAAGCAGTGGGCTCTATCATTCCTGCACATTCATCTGTGTGTCCGTCCTCTAAAAGTTCCCCCAGGAAACCGCTCTTCCCGTCCTTGCATGGCTCACACAAATACACCCTGTCAGCAGCTCTCACTGTCCATGTGCTAGAGGCCTGAACCCCAACTGCAACGTTCCCAACGAGAGAGAAAAACGTATGTGTGGAAGAAAGAGACTGCTGGAAAGAGTGTGTGTGTTTGTCTAGCTGAATTATGCCCCATGGTTTCTGTACAACTGTCAGACTCAGATACAATGTTCCAGACCATTTTCGCGGCTAGATCTACAGTGATCACACCAACAACTTGACATTACAAATCAGTTATTTACAGCCATGAATGGCATGTTTAGTGGGGGTCACAAATCTCCCACTAATGCACACACTTCCAAGCATTCAGTACATATCCATTCAAATCTTGTATGTCAGCTGCTTGTCCTTTAAGAAATGCACAAACGCCAGCAGCAGTTCAGCAAAACGGTTACATGAGTAATGTCACTTTTCATTGAGGGAAATGCAGAGTGTGTGTCTTTAGGGAAAATGAAAAGTTTGAGCATAAGACAAAGACTTAACATCACAAATAGGAAGAGAAGTGATGAGGGTTAGGGTCAAAGTTTGGCTGGTTAGAATGACCCTTCTGGTAGATGGCGTAAGTAAACCATCTGGACACAAAAAGTATCTCTCCACAGATCACTGCAGGAATCCTAAAAACCTGAAAACAAGTCAGCATTTTTGAACTTTAATAAATTTTTACATTTTAAATGACAAATATTGCTTTTAGTCGCTTTGGATAACAGCGCTTGCTAAATGCATAAATGTAAATGAGTTTTTGGTTAAATGCCTGATATAAGGTCTGTGGTGAGTAAAAGGTCAATATTTTTTTATCTTTTATTTTTACGACATCAAATGCATTAGTATTCTTCCACTCACACGTTTTTAAAAAGGCCGCTTTTAACAAGTTGCTAAATGGGACTATAGAGCTTAGACATTAATTTCACCAGTCCACTTTTACAGCCTCATTTGTTTTTATATTCTTGCTCTTGCAAATTATTATAATTAAAAATTTGCATCTTGTTTATTATAAAGTTTGAAAGAGCTGTCAGGGGCTTAGTAGTGGTGATGTTGATGTCATGGGCTGTGATGTAGTTCAACTGTATTTAGGCTTCAACTTTCATAAAAATTGTGTTCAAAACATGAAAGAATCAAACGTTTGTTGGTCACAGAGCTTTTTTTTTTCTGCAATAATCTAAAAGCTCATGTAAAAACCCTATAAGCTTTTTGTGTGATGGCAACTTTTGGGTTGGCCTGCGAAATTATGTAATTTCTGCAGTCAGCCATTAAATAAAACATTATTAGTGTCTTCTGATGAACTCTGACTGACTGAAACACAAACGCCTACATAAAAATGACTCTCTATTAGAAAGCACTGGAGCAGGAAAAAAAACAACAATGAGCAAAGCATACAAATCACCCTTTCAAAGTAATTTCTTCAATACTACAATCACACAGCAAGAACATCACACTCACAATATCTATAACTTACTTGTCACTTTCCACTCCAACCCTTTCTACTTAAATGGAGAGTCACAAACAGGGATTTTTATGGCCTCTCAAGTACACCTGTAATTTTAGCCCTTCAGTGGATTATACATCCCAAACAGCACCAGTAAGAAGGTGAATGAGAGAGAAGTGTGTTCCAAAACAGAAAAATACAGACATACCTGCCCAACTAGGAAGAGATGTATCAAGCAGTCAGTAAGTGATGCATTTCTCTCAGGCTGAAATACAAGCAGTACTCCAAAAGTTCTCTGAAGGTGAGTTTAAATTTTAATGGATACACTCTGCACTCTAAAACCTGAGTGTATCCATTTAAGAACATATCAAGGAAATATATGACAGGAAGGACAAAGTGGTTAAACACACAACATGAAACAATGTCACAACCCATTTACTGTCATAATCTGACATATTTTAGAGTGAAACGGAATACGCAATGAGAGAAAAAAAGTGTGGGAGTGAGGATTTTATCCTTTGGTATCAACTGGATATTGAAAAATGGGCATTCCATATGAAAGAGAAGGGTTGTAAAACAAGGTGATTTCGATAGTCAAAGATTATGTTTTGATGAAAGAGTCCAAATACATTTTTTTCCCTCAAAATGTAAGATCTGGACTGCCCCATTAACTTGAAGATAAAAAAAAAGTTTATGTTGTGTTCTACCTTACATTTCTTCACATTTACACTAACGGTCAAAATTTTGGGGCCAGTATGATTTTTTTTTTCTTTCAAGAAATTAATAATTTTATGAATCAAGGATGCACTAAAATGGTCAAAAGTCACAGTAACACTTAGAATTTTGAAAATATTAATGTAGCACAGCTGTTTTCAACATTAATAATAATAATAATAAGATAAAGAAGTGATTCTTGATCACCAAATAAGAAGCATATTAGAATGGTTTCTGAAAGATTATGTGACACTGAAAACTGGCGTAATGACTGCTGAAAATTCAGCTTTGCCATGATCAGGAATTACATTTGAAAATCTATTAAAATAGAAAATGGCTTCAAAAATCTTAACGACCCCAAACATTTGAACTGTAGTAAATGTGTTGTGTGCTGCTAGCACAGGATCATACACTGCAAGGGGTCTGTACTGGAATTGCTAAGTTTCTCTGTGGTCCTTGTAGTAAATGAACTATGAGTTGCTCTGAAAAAAAATCCTGCTAAATAATGAATAACTTATTTTCTAAAATGACAGGTGGTTTCAGTGATATCACTCATCCTAGATGATTATTTTGTGACTAATGGCAGCTTCTCATTTTCATAACTCTCAAGGATATGGGATAATTTCCAATAAAAATCTATTTTATTAAATTATAAAACAGACATCAAACCCCATGAGAGGGGTTGGACAGACAGCGAGTGTGTGTGAGAGAGAATTGATTGGTGTGTTCAGCACTATTCTTTATGTGTGTCAGCACAAGAGGGTGTTTGTGTCACAGTGAAGGCCTGGCCTCCCTCCTCATCATCCTCTTCCTCTAAATTGCCCATTACTGCAGCACTAAGAACCTGCAGGTGCCCCCAGCAGACCTGAGAGAGAAGCAGGATTGAGGAGAGTCAAGTGCGAAAGAACATTAAGTAGACATTAAAAAAAAAATAATCAATGTATGAATGAACAAAGTATATTATTAAAGATATTACAAGATTATAAATATGAATGCATATCATGGGCAAACTAACTGCTGATTTCATAAGTGAGTGTCAGTGTATGCTTACTTTCAGGTGTTGAAGGATTGCTGCTCTCTGACTGAGGATGATGCTTTTGTTTCAGGGCCTCGGTTGTCTGAATTGCTGATCTTCTGATTGTCTTATATTCATTCATCAAACCCTGTTCCTGAACCACTGCCTGCACACACACAAAACAATAGAAAGTACAGAGAAACAGATCTAAAAAAAAAACTCACCAAGCACATTTTAAAAAGAACTTGCTAAATAATAATTTGCATCTTTGTTATCCTCATAAAGTAGCACAAATCACCCATTCGAATATTTTAAACTGGTTTCAACTGAAATTCATATACTCACACCTCATGTCACTCAGATCTGTTTTTTTCCCCAGCAAAATTAGTTCTGAAATTAGCTGGAAATATTCAGATTATAAAATTAAAGCTTCAAGTTTGATTATAAAAGTTGTAATTTTATAACAACCTAAATCCAGCCTAATTTACAGTATAATTCATTAAAAAAAGTACCAGTAACAAAAGATGCAGTTATTTTAAACTTTCTATTCATAAAAGCATCCTGCAAAAATATTAAACAGCACAACATTTTCAACATTGATAGTACTTAGATATGTTTCTTCGGCAACCAAATCATCATATTAGAATAATTTCTGAAGGATCACAAGAATAAAGACTGAAGTAATGGCTGCTGAAAATTCAGCTTTGGCATCAGGAATAAATTACATTTTAAAATACATTCCAATAAAATTTTTTTAAATTACTATAATGTTTCACAATTCAACTGTTTATATACTGTATTTTTTATCAAATAAATGCAGCTTGATTCACATAAAAATTATTAAAAATACAAATCAATAAAATATGCCACTTGATTCAAAATTCAGTTATGTTAAATACTGCATGTCTAAAATTAAAATTCTCAAAATTCTACATTTATAAAAATACATTGTAAAATAAATGAAATAAAAAGTTTTATACTACAAGTTAATAAAGTTTTTTTTTTTCCCTTTTTTTTTTCTTGGTGAGATGTGAGAGGTTGTGTCCTATGTCACTAAGGCCACCAAATGAGCCAGGACTGCGCAGACACTTTAAAAAATCCATACCATTACATTTGTATTTGTATGTCAAGTATGTATACCTGCTTTTGTGTGCTCTCTCCTTGCTGAGTTGAGTTGAGCCTCCATGTCCCTGAGCTTCTCTGCACACACGTTCTCAAATACTGATACCTTTTGTAAAACTACACAAACATCCACAATCAGCTTTTACCTCTTCAAAAATAAGCAACTGTACTCCACAACCTGAGCAAATATTAGATGGATACACAGAAGCTTCAGCAGTGCATGATTTTGCCTGGAGCAATTGATGTAAGCAGTATTTACCATGTGTTTCACAGTGTTAATAGACTATTAGCAATGAGAATGAAAGAATAAGATGGAATTGAAGTGTGAAGTAAATACACAATGCTTTGTGTGGGGACGGGAAATTGCAGTTACTCCACACATTGTTCTTCGTGCACCTGAGTCACACTGCTGCTACAGTCTCTGGTTCTCAGCATGGAGCTTCACAATGGTCCCCTCATTCTCTTCACATTGTCTCTGCATCTCCATTCGGCTCGATTCTGATGCCTCCAATTCCTCCCTGCTTTGTTACAGAGCTTACTTCAAGTGTACCAGCTCTCTCTCTCCTGCAGTGTGCAACAGTGTGCAACTCTCTTTACAATCTCCAGCAGACACTGAGATTGAGGTTTGTGTACATACGCTGCTGCTGTAGTTCCAGTGTGCATTTGAGCTCCTGTGTGAGTTTGTCCCTCTCTGCATTCAACAACACCACCTCTGCCTGAAGACTCTTAATAAAGCTACATCACAAAGAGGAGATAATGGAATGGAATACTAGCATACTGCTTATTATACACAAATAACTTGAACTACAAAAAAAAAAAAAAAAAAAAGTGTATGTGAAGCTGTACACATTATTAACATTCCAAACAGTTTTGTACTACAAATTTGTAACATCATCTCTTTCCCTGTATGTCCAATCTTGTTAAAAAAAACACACAAAAAAAAAACACCACAACTGCTTTTTTTTGTTTTTTTTTTGTTTACATCCATCTATTTTACAAACAGCTATTTTTAATCCAACATTATGTCTTCTTTTAACAGAGCAATCAATTAAAGTTTCAAGAAAAAGATAAAGACAAGGAAGGCTGATGAGGCTTATATGTCACACTGGAAATGAAAGGTAATATTCATAATAATAATATTTATTAATATTACTTTTATTATAAAGAAAATAGGGCGGTCGCAGTGAAGAAACACACTACCTGGGTAATTAAGCTAATGTTTTACTTCATAGAGAACAATGGCATTAATTCAATGCTTTGAACAACGCTGACACCAGTCGAGGGAAATCCACTTAAATGCTGAAAGGATACTACGACAAAGACATTGCGTTCATCTTCTGACAACTGATGGCAAACTTATTTTTTCCACAAATATATATAGACTTAACCTGAAGGACAGACGCAGGTAATTGCGCATGCTCAGACGATCTCTCTCTCTTTCCGTTTAGTGCCAATCTACGGAACCCATGTACAAATCATAATAGTACACTTAATTCGTCTTAATGCCGTAAAAAAAAAAGCCAGTCTTTAATTTATTCCTGTGATTCTGTAACTCTCTGACAATGCTGGCTCTGGAGATCTTGCAGCTTTCTTGGTTCTCCAAAGAGCTTCTTTCCTCAACAGCAGACCTGCAGACAAACAACCCATGTATATAAAAGTAAAAACCCACTTGCATACACTTGCACACAGATGACACTCTCACCATGTACTGTGTCCAGACGTTTGGCAGCAAAGGCGAGTCTCTGATTCAGCTGACTTACACTGGACTGAACCGCTTCCATCTGACCTGCCTTCATTTCTACGGCTGACATCACCCTGATGATAGAGACACAGAGGAGAAAGATAACACACAGAGAGAGACAGATGTTTATGGATGAGCTGGCTTCAGGGCTTTGGTCAGAGGAACAGTCAGCTTTAATCTAATCATGACAGTCATGTTGCTGTTTACTAAACCTGTTTAATCCAAAGAGACTTACAGAACACTAACAGATTCAAGGCCTGGTGATTGTGGGTGCTACCTGTGTGCCGTTTCACCGATATCATTCAGTGATCCCTCTGTGCTTTTATTGCACTCTTTCAGCTGAGCACTCTCCTGTAGAGCACTGTCCAACTGCTGCTGTACTCCCTGAACACACACACACAAAGCAATCTGATGGGCTGTCAGAAACACACACTTGCCTGCAGGCGCTACAGAAGAAGAGTTTCAGTGCTGTCACCATGTAACACAGCTGATCGGCTGGACAGCTGCTCTGAATGTGGCGAGTAATCACGGATGAACAATGTGATGTTAAAACAGCGGATCTTCTATGAGTCATCGCTGTACAAGCTTAAACCTCACTAAGCTCAATCACACCTGTTTAGGCTAAAAATGAAAAGAAAAGTAAAGAACGAGTGCGAACAGGATGGGCTCATAAGGCTTGGAGAGTAAGTGCAAAAGTTAATCATGCGAATATCAATGAGCTACACTTTTAATGAGTAACCACTTAAATTTCAGTCAGTTTATCACGCACATCTGTCATATCACCTGAAAGACCTGTTATATAATAAACCCTTCATCACAGCATGTCTGGTTAGTACATGTAAAGCGCTATAAAAATGTATATCGAGTAAAGAAGCTCAATATGAATGACAGAAGAACATCTGGCATCTGTGCAGACTTTATCCATTATCAATAAGAGGAATTTCATTCTAATGGAAGGACCACAAAGACCTACACTAACTGACCCCACGACCAGACTTGACCTCAACCTGTGTGTATGTGCACACGTGCATGTCTGCATACGTGTACATGCTGTAACTCCAATTGAGCCGTTTTGTCCTCTAGTTGGTGCTGAAAGACACTGTTCTGCGACTGCAAACACTCTACTTGCTGCTGTAGAGTGGAAACCTACACACATACAAATATATTATTCATACAGAAAATGTATTATCTTCAGATTTAAACACTAAACATTAAGTAAACACTCACAACTCAAAAAACGTCTACTTTGACTATCGTGATGGTAGAACATAAACAGATGTATAATCTAACATGGAAAACAGACCATTTTTTGTTAATTTGATTGTAATAACAGTCAAAATTGTACAGACTGAAACTTTATTTTAATTAAGTGATTCAAGTAACTGACACACTGCCATTCAAAAGTTTAGGGTTTAGCATTTTTTTTATGCTTTTGAAAGACATCTGTTATCATCACCAAGGCTACATTTGTTTTATTAAAAATACAACAGAAACATATTATGAAATATAACTTAAAATGATTGTTTTCTATTTTAATATATTTTAAAATCAAATTTATTACTATGAGAGCAAAGCTGAATTTTCATCAGCCATTAGTCTAGTTCTCAGTATCACATGATACTTCAGAAATCATTCTAATGTTGATTTTGTGCTCAAGAAATTTTTATTTCTAATGTTTAAAAAACAATTGTGCTGCTTAATATTTTTGTGGAAACTGATATGGATGTTTTTTTAATGTTGTTTTTGTTATTATTTTTTTTTTATTTGTTATGTATGTTTTTTTCCAGGATTTATGAATATATATATATCCCTTTAGATCAAATATATATATGCATATTTATGTATGTGAACAAAAGTAAAAACTGTGTGTGATAACGAATAATAAATCCCTGTTTTGATCAAAGTAATGTAAATGAAGAACTGTTTGGTAAGTAGTGTATGTTGTTGTTTGGGTAGTAGTATTACTTAAAAAAAATTACTTTATACATTTCAGGGGTCAAATAAAAATACAAATTACTGACCAGTGGTTAGCAATGTTTATCTTTGATAGTACACTATGCATGTGTGTGAGAATACGTTTACATTACCATGTTGTGTAGTTGGGTTTTCTCCATGTGAAGTTCTAAATCTCTAGTCTGCAGTTTAACAAGCAGCATGAAGACCTTTTGTCTACAAACACTCAAAATCTGCCCAGCTTTACTGCCAGAATACAACGGGTCAGTCTGCACCTACACAAATAGTAAAGTACCACTAAATCTACTAATGAATTCATATCAGTCAAACTGCATTTTGGTCACTTATTTGCAATCGCTACATATGTATGTCTACGTGTGTGTAATCTTATCTGTTCATCTAGCTCTTTCTCTTGAATGGCCAAAATGTCATTGGCTGCGTTCACTCGAACATTTAGCAGCTGGACTGATAGTGACAGGGCTTCCTTCTCTTTCTCTAAATGCTATATACACATATTTGTAAAATAATTACATGCATACAGTCACAAGAAAAATATTAATTCAAAGGACCATAACTGATGCACTGATGGCAATTCAGTGGACTATGTGTTTACACACCTGTATCTGTCGTCTAAGCTCTTCCTCTTCTTTTTTCTCTGTGATGTTGCTGCCAATGTATGTGTGCAGTTTCTGCACACACTCAGACTGTTCCATCAATGAGCTGTTCAGGACACTGCACAAATACAAATCATGTGACATCACATTCACAGATCTGGAAGTATAAGCAAAAAAATGTTTTTTTTTGTATACTCACCTCAGCTGATTTTTCAGCTCATCTCTCTCAGATAACACTTCTTGTATTTGGGTTCTCATTAAGGTTACTTCCTGTGCAGCATCGGTCATCACATTCTGATATTCAAAGTGGTTAAAAAATTTGATAAAAAAATATATCATATAGACCAGGGGTTCTCAACTCTGGCCCTCGAGGTCCACTTTCCTGCAGAGTTTAGCTCCAACCTTAATCAAACACACCTGAACAAGATAATCAAGTTCTTCAGGATTACTGGAGTGACTGGAAGGCAAGTTTGATCAAGGTTGGAGCTAAACTCTGCAGGAAACTGGACCTCGAGGGCCAGAGTTGAGAACCCCTGATATAGACCATTACACTTAATTTGAGACTGAAGTCATACTGTATCTACCATGGCAAACAAAAACTCTTGTGTACAATAGTATTTGGACACTGTATTGTGAAGTGGAAGAGATTATCAAAAAAGGAAAAACGTGCACTATGTAAGATTTTTTGGTTAAAAGTTAAAAACAAAATAATTACTGAGCAAGCATATAAAAATAATCAGTGTTCAAAACTGTCTCCTTGTCTTACCATGTCATATAATACTCATATAAAAATGATGTTGGGGTGGATTTCATCGGACATGTTAGATTTATGCCATTTGTCTGCACATTAGTAATGAGCATTTTATCACCACAATAGACCATTTAAAAAGGCAACCATCTGAGGTACTGTATCATCCATTGTCGAAACACAGAAACTTCGTTCAGAGAATTGGAAACCAAATATTGCCACTCTATTGTCAATTATGCCTTACCTGTGTCTCTAGTTTTTGTTGCATTCTCCTCATCTGTAATTCAAACTCTCTTTTTAGGGTTGAAAGCTAGACACACAGATTCAGGCTGCATTTAAAAAAAAGCATTTCTGACCCTAAAATACACATTCTACACCTGTTCTGAATAATGAAGGAATAAAGTGAAAGTGTATTTACCTAGTCTTGGCTCATACACAGTTCAGTCTTGCAACTCTTCAGCTCACTGTGTAATTCATCTCGCTCTATACACTGTCTGCAAACACACACACACACACCTTTCAGCTCACATTCACAGTGAAAGTAACATTTCAGTCAGTGTGAGTGTTTGTACCTGTTTATTTGGTTTTGCTGATCTCTGATCTGCTCTCTCAAACACTCTACTCCTCCTTCCAGACGCTCCATCTCGGCTCTCATCATTTTCTTGTCTTCTCTTAACCTCTCCACCTCTTGCAGCAGGGGCTCTGAGCTGCTCCTCTCATCTTCTGGCAACCTGACAGAGAGAGGGATAATTTTATAAACAGACCACTAAAATCACTGGTCTTTTCAGGAGCAGTACTGATGTGTTTGTATACCTGTGGTCAGAGTGCTGATGTAATATTTTCTCGCTCTGGTTTTTGTGATGGACGGGCTGCCATGCTTCCACTGAAGCAGGCTTGGTCCAGCCTAACCCCTCCTCAGTGAATTTAGAAGGGGGCGGAGCTCCGAAGAGTGAAGACTGTGGCAGCGCTTGGGTGGGCGTGGTCTGTGAAGCTGTGCGGGCCAGAGGACCACCAGTAAACTGAGCAGGTGTCATCAGAGTAGGAGTGGGGTCACAGACAGATGCTTGAAGACAGACAGACTGACGTTAATGTAATGAAAAAA
This sequence comes from Cyprinus carpio, assembly GCF_018340385.1. Classification (NCBI taxonomy): domain Eukaryota; kingdom Metazoa; phylum Chordata; class Actinopteri; order Cypriniformes; family Cyprinidae; genus Cyprinus; species Cyprinus carpio. The sequence continues at coordinate 14,055,081 of NC_056576.1, forward strand.
GACCGAAATAAACACAAAACCACAGAAATAAAGGCAGGACCTTCAAATCTCTATTCTGAGTGTGTGTCCCCTGAGCATCTGGACATTACAGATGCCTCACATACAATACAATTTAACAGTACTGCTCGTTATCTTCTATGTTGTTATTATTTTTAAAAAACCCTTTAGATTTCCTCCAGTTCACTTTTAGAAGTACAACTAGTACATGAAGTCTGAGTTCGAGAAATATAAACTGCAACTAAGACAATATACAAGAACTTAAATGCTGTTTAAATGGTGTTAGATTAAATCTATTACAGTGCAGAGCTATCAGTTTGACATATCAACAACCCTGTAATGCACATCAATAATACTTTATTTGATATTTTGATACAATAAATAAATAGTAATACTATGAATATTAACTGACATTTATATAAAATCACTAGCTCGTTTATGTTTGCCAATTTTGTTTTGTCAGTCTTTATTCGGTTTATTCTGTTTGTTTAACTTACCTCCATCGGGAGCTTTCATGAAGTCCGCCGGCGCGTTTCCACAAATCCATAAGAACTAAAAGCCCAGTCTTACAAAAGCGGTCTAAAATGTTTGAGTTGTAATGTTTTCATGAATATTTCACGTCATAGTTTTAGAAAGTGCGTGTCCTCCCCGCCGTTGATTTCAAAGTTGCGCGTGCAGTTGTCATGGCAGAGATTTCCGGTCGATGCGAGACACTACAGCGCCCCTTGCAGTTTCTATTGAACAACTAAATACCGAGTGTCAAACTCAGTTTCTGGAGGTCCTTCAAGCGTATTTGGAAACTACATGGTATGTGTTTTGGAGTAGGGTTGGAACAAAACTCTGCAGGGCTCCAGGAATTGCGTCAACTTACTGATAAACTCAAATGATTTGAATCATTGTCTTTAACTTGCTTGTCAAGTCTTGCTGTGTACATGTGAAATATCTGCTGAGGAGCTCAGTGTGAACCTTAATGTTTATTTCTGAGACCTGCCCAGTCATGTTTTAAACTAAGGTTAAAGACAAACATTTTTACATCCAGAGCATCCAACATTATTCTTATGTTCTAAAAAAAAAAAAAGATTCATATGTATGGAAACAACTAACCCTTCATGTTTAGTAGAAGTTTGTTGTGCTGCATATATCCAGACCTATTGCACGGTTTAGCACTGATCTCTGTCATTTGTTCTGGGTGGATGTGTTTGTTCCGTCATTGATTCTTTGTGTGAATAAAGCTTTGATTATGCCACCGTAGAACATTGACTTTCTTGTTCATGACCCAGAAAATATCACGGTTGCATTCATGGTTCATAGGAACAGATCATCGATGAAGCAACAGTGATTTTGTAGGACAAATGTTTTTTTTTTTGTTTGTTTATTTATTTATTTATTTAAATCTATGACAAATATAAAGACAAAAAAATAAATTTTGAGTTCCAGCATTCTCCCATAAAGCAACTAAATAAAATGTTGAAATATTGTATTATTTGTATTTTAGTAAAATGTGCAGCAGCTGATTTAAACAGCAAGGCTAAAGATTAGGAAGGTTTGTTTTTGTTTATATATATATATATATATATATATATATATATATAATGTAATATAATTATATATAAATGTAAACGTAGTAAATGAAACAACTGAGGTCTTGTAAATAGAATAAAAACATCTTGGTTTTTATGTACAGTCCAATACATTAAAATACATAAACTCACACACTTTTGGAAATAAGGTGACATTGCAGGACCGTAAATTAAAATCAAAATGGGAAAAAATTACCTGCTATGTGTAAAACACAAAAAAAGTTACTTCCTTTCCAATCGTGAACCAAAGCTCCATGCAGAAATGCATTTACCGGGCATAAAATCACCATGGTTACATTTATCAAGATTTCTCACCACAAAGACAATCATCATAATTCACTCTGATTAACAAGCCAGTCATGATTTCAACCTAACCTAACCTCAAAAACAACCCACAACCTGAATCCAAAGCTCAATGAACAACACAAAGGGGAAAGATTAGAGAATTTTTCACAGTGGAGCTTTACCAAAATGAAAGTTAATAAAACATCAGTGATTCTCTCTGGACAGATGCAGTGTGAATGAAACAGTAGGTTGGATACCAAACATAAAAACAAAGTTAAATATAAATCAGCAATGATTCACATTACATTATACATTTTGTGTAGAACAAAATAATGTGTATTTATATATAAGATATACATTTTTTAAAGATATATATCAATATAATACCTATTTCTAATATTTAAAAAGAAATAAGATATATTCTACAAAAAGAGCTTTTCTTTGAAAATGGGGGCAATGCCCTTAATGCAGAAATACCTTTGAAATTTTGATAGTTGAACCAGAAATGAATTAAACTCTGTAAGAGGGTCAGGCTTTCTAAGTTTAAGCCAATCAATACAAGTGCTTTGAGCTCTTAGAGGACCAATAAAAAACTAAAACCTCTCAATCAGCCAATCAGTAGTGAGGAATATCGTCACAGTATAAGGCTGAACCTACTTCTGGGAAGCGAAAACTTTGTGAGTGATGGATTAAAAAAAAAAGTGAAAAAATCAGACACTGCAAGTCTAAATCCTTTAAGGAAAGCTGAGTTATAAATTTTTGATTTAAATCACCCTTTATAAAGTCATTTACAACTGATTGTCTTTACAAAATTATCTAAAAATCAAAACTCCTCCAGGTTTTACAAAAAAAAGAGCTATTTTTAAACCTCCATTACAAAAGACCATGAATCGATAAGTCTGATCTCATGCTGTAACTGTTTGTCTGTCGCCCTGTGGGCTGTTATATGTACAGATACAAAGTTGTGGTGTGTTTTCAGAAGGAAAAGATATGCAGCACCATCCTGTGCATTTAGTCCATGGAGTGAAATCAGAAGAGGAGAAACATGTCACCGCTCTCGTGTACCCCTCTCAGAACATTGACACATTAAGGACCTGTTTGACAAAACATACACACAGTCACTTTATAACCTCAGTATTGCAGGTGCAAAGAGTTCAGACCTGTTCACACCAAGAACAATATCTATAACAATAAACAGAATGACAACTATATTCAAGTTGGTTCTACTAATGTTAGTTTATTCAACAGGTTTAAGTTGGTTACGTGGATTTAAGCAGAAAGTGCTTTGTTTCAAAATTGCGTCTGTGTGAGTTGTATACTTCACACATCGCTATACTACTGACAACAGGCAAAGGACCATTTTTGTCCATGAAATGTTGCTAACTTTAGAATGACGTTTTAAACTTCATAGCTTTCATTATAGTTATCGTTTTTGGTGTGAACGAGCCTTTAGTGCTGCATTCTTCCTTAGCATCTTACCTGTCAGTTCACAGTGTAAATGGACAGAAAAAGCAAACAAACAAAGTAGATTTTTGAAGGGTTTTTTTTGTTAAAAGTGAATGTAAATTCGCTACCACAATGCTGTATGGTTGCTAAGGTGTTCTGGGTGGTTGCTTACTGGCGTAAGATAAAAAAAAAAAAAAACACATAATCCTCTGGTCCCTCCTTAATGTAAATCTAAGGGATTTCTAACAAGCACAACAAATTAATAAATTATAAAGTGAATGAATGAATAATCAGATAGATGAAAGCATGCTTACCGAGTCATCCATGATGGAGGCAGGGTCAAAGTAGTCTGGTTTCAGCTCTGATCTTTCCCTGCGGTTTTTGGATGGTGGCTTCAGAGAAACAAAAAAGGTCAAGTTAAAAATACCAACACACAAAATGTGTTTTCTCTCTGTGTATGAGTGTCAACCCAGCAGTCAAAGGAAACTGGATTAGATAGATGCGAAGATCTGAGCAACACTGTCATTGTGACTCTGTATCTGATTGAGATAAAGTGAATCTTTAGGTGAGAAAGGGTTCTCATTGGTTATGCTTCTCTGAATTCTGATTCCTACCAGATCAATGTCCATGGTTTCGAAGTCCATGCCCTCGTTAAGGTCGTCCAGTCGTTCCTCTGATGACATCATCACATCCTCTACAATCGGTTCCTCATCATCCTCCATCAGCCCGCTGCCACGACGACTGGCACACAAGCAAATTTTTAAAAATTAGAATATGAAAGCAAGATTGCAAATGACCATGTATAAGCTTATTGATGCCTGGTGATCACAATCAAAAACATTTTCTTGAAATGGCCGTGAAATGACCCTGTTAAAAAAAAAAAAATACAAAACTGAACAATGCTAGTTTGTCCACAAAATAGCATTACGATGCAAAAAGTGTAATTATATCAATTCACAACAAGTAACTGATAATCAGACCAGAGATTCCATAAATGTTAGGGGTGTAACGGTTTTCAAACTCAACCGAAAAACTGCGATACACCCCCCACGGTATGTACCACAATACTCTCTTGGCCTACCCCACCCCCTGCTGAGACACTTCAAACTCGTATGGCCATGATGGTTTTGAATTGTTTGAATTACTTTGAAAAGGAAGGTACCATTAAGAGCAACATGTGCTGAACAAACCTGTCATATACGCTACATAAAATTATAATGAAAACATGTCTGTGAGAGAATGACATATTACAGCACATTGTTATGTGAGACAAGAGTTTCACAAACAGTGTGAGTGATTGGGATTGACTGGGACCGCGTCTTCTCCCACTCCCTCAAAATGCACAAATGACCCCTCATCCAAAGTATCCAGGTTGAGTTTGCAATACAAGACTAGCACGCATTTCGGACAGTCGACGGAATTTTAGATTTTTTTATTATATCATACAGTCTTCAATTTAAACATTCAAGCTATTTAAAGTAAGTTAAACTTTTAAGCATTAGTGCATGTGTATGTAAATGTGTGCTCACATGGTGTGCTGAATGTGGCCTCTCATCTTGCCATACTGCAAGCTTGCTCTTTCCTGCTGCTGTTTTTGGGCCATCATCCACGCGACCTGAGAACTGAAAACAAAACAGCTCTCAATCAACTCTTTACTAACGAGTGTGTGTGTGTGTGTGTAAGAGAGAGTATGTGGATAAATGCAAGTGTGTGTGCTTACTTGTAGTCCATGTGTTGGTGCGGCTGCTGCAGGGGTGTGTGTTGCGTTTCGTTACTCATGCTGTAAACTCCCATGTACCCCTGCTCAGGGCAGAGCTTCTTTGTGTCTCGCAGGACAGTAGAGACAATGTGGGGGGATGACATCATTACAGGAGTGTGCGGGCCACTCTGCTCACGATTTACCCACATGCTCACATCACTACTGCTACAGCTACTCTCCTCTGAGAGACAGACAGACAGAGAGAGAAGACAATGAAAGAGGAAGTTAGTTTTAATCTAAAGATTAAAGATGAATCTTTAAAGATTATAATAAATTACATAATTATGATTTAATGCACACGTACCCTCGGGCAGTTTTCTCTTGCTGGCGGCAGGTTGTTTGCTTCTCCGACTGCGGGCAGAGCTCCTGCTGCTCATACCGCTGATGACGGACAGAGTGTCATCATCAGCACCCACCTGCAGAGAGTTCCGGTAGGAGATGAGCGGTAACCAGCAGTCGTCCCTCTGCAGGGCCATCTGAAAGGTCATAAACCGCTCTAGATACAGGTGCCTGATGGGAGAGATCAGACATCAAACAAACAACATACGTATACTTCAATAGAGATACTAATTTAAAAGACAGAACACCATTAACCTTCAGAGACCCAGCGTAGCAAAATTTCAACATCTGTATATTTAACAAATATGGGTAAAAACTACACATAACAGTAGCTGAAACTGAAATTTATCACAACAACAGCTTTAGTGGGAAAACAAAAATGCATATTATCTGCCAGAGTCACAAGAATGCTGTCAACATGCTTTTCAAACCAATTTATCTATTTAGAAAGTTATTATATTTATTTATATATGTCTAGTGATGGGAAAAGGCTTACATGCCCGGAAATTTTGAACATACAAACATTTAGAAACATTTTTTCTAAGAGTAGAAAAAAATGCAATGCTGGCATTAGGTGTCAAACTTTATTCTACTGTTTTTACACAATGAAGCCTATTCAATGAATGGTACAAAAACATTTTTTCAGCTGTTTTCTGGGCCGTTTTGTCATTAATGTCTCACTGACAAAACAATATATGTTTTTAATAGTTTTCAATTTGAATACAGTATTTAAGTCAAACTTGGTTCAAATGTATTATTTTTAAAATATATTTGTGTGCTGGATTGTGTTGTGAAGTACAAGCTTTTACTCTATTAACAAACAGTGGAAAAATTTAGCTGAAGGCAAAGTATTTTTGCAATCTTTTTCCATATAATACCTCAATGCAAACTGTACCTAAGTGAAATTGTTTTTATAACTAATGGCTTCTTAAAAATATTGCATTATATATATAAATACATGGGTCTCTGAGGAATCTGAGACAGCAGGGATGTGAGTGTCTTACACAGTCTTCTTGTCTTGCCTCAGTAGTTTGGAGGAAAACTCACTGAGGATGTCAAGGAATGCAAGGTTGAGAGGTGGGCCACCCTCCCCCTGTGGACTGGGTTCTTTAAAGGCAAATTCTATTCCATCCCTAAAACACAGATAACACATACTTAGTGACTCTGTTACAAAGACATATAGGGACTCTGTTGCTGCTTTTCCATCAAAATATTTCTAATGCTAATGCTGGCGCAAGAATTTAATTCTGATATGAAAGTTTTAAATACATTAAATATAGTTTTACACAGACAGGGTATAGAAAGTGGCTGGAGCAGCCATCCAATGAATCCAGATCAGGAAACAGAACACCGTTGGGGCTTACAGCAAGTGTGTTTGAATTTACTTACTTGTGGAGCATTGCAATCGCCTCTCTGGTTTTGACTTGATCAAGTCCAAACGTGAGCGAGAAGCGTCGGGCCAGTTCTTTAATCCCACAGAATGCAGATGTGGACCGATCAAAGTTACATCCCAGATCACTCAGCATCTCATTAAACAGCTGAAACACAAACATCACACTTGTGTTACGCAGAGTTGCTGGCAGAGCTGGTCTGTATACGGAGGGAAGTGCCATCTCACCTGCTGCAAGCTGAGGATCAGAGTCTTGGCACACTGAATCTTGTCGATCTGACGTGCTTTACTCATGGTCTCCTTAATGATATCACCGTAATCATTATAGTACTACACACAGACAGAAACAGAGAGTCAATAGAAGCAACAAGTAAGAAACACAAAGGACTTTTACAACATGAGTAGGACTCACTCTCATGTACTGCTTGAAGATATCTGCTCCTGTCTTCATGTCCACCACGTTGTAGATGACCAGTTTGCAGAAGGCAGCCAATAAATTCCTGCGTCTGTGGAGCGCCTCAATCTTATTAGCCTCATCATCTGCAAGACACATTCAAAAATGAATGTTAGGGGAAGAAAAAAGCCAATAGCCAATGATTGTGCAGAATATAATAAGAATAAGAATAAAATATAAAAAAATAAATATATAAAAAACACAAGCAAAGAAAAAAAATGTAATATAACGGCCAAACATTTGACTGGTAGTGTGTTAAGTTTTTTTCACAAATGTTAAGCGTTTCTAAATGCTCATCATTGAAGGTCCATCACCTAATTTCTGCTCTAAAAGCAGCATCAAACTGTTTCCTCAGCGGTTTCTTAAAGGCAAAGTTCACTCAAAAATTAAAATTCTGTCATCATTTACTCACCCTCATGTAATTTCGAACACATAAGACTTAATTAAGGTTAATTTTCAAAATGCAATTAAGATATTTTTAATGAAACCTGTGCGGTTTCTGGCCCTCCATTGAAAGGCCAGGTAACCAAAACTTAGAAGATCCAAAAAGTTAACAAAGGCATCGTAAAACAAATCCATGTATATGCAAATTGCATCAAACAATTATCAAACAACAGTCCCGCTCCAAACTCAAACCATTTGATGAGCCATATTGCTATGTCAGGCTGCTGAATTTTTTATTTGTTGCTGTTAGTTGTGCACAATATTACTCTACAAATGACAAAACTACACATTACAAGTCGACAGCTGATCATGCCTCTGGAGCATAGACAGCATATATGTGGTTAACTAATCAAATTCACACAGTAGTGCTTCACACTGCCACCTTGGAGTGAATCAGAGCAGTTTCTGTCCTGTTTGTCATTTACCTGTGCTGCTGTCCTCATCCTGGTCAACAAACACATGATCTAGTATGAAGTTGAGTAGTTCGCTCTGTAAGGATGCATCTGGACTGAACACCAAGGGCTCTAAAGCTTCCCGCCCTGACGCCACAATCTGATAACTAAAGATCAGAAGTGCATCACAGAGAATGGTGAAGGCCTGCAACACACAAAAACACACCGTTCATTTTCCCAGAATCCCCTATACATGAATGGACGTAGGGGCTTGGTGTGGGAGGTCAGACTCACCTGTTCTTTGACAACAGTGCTGATACTATTCAGGTACCTTTGACACATCATACAGAAGGCTCTCACCTGCCTCCGCAGCAGCACCATGTCATCCTGAAACGGGACGAGAGTGTTACTAAACACTCACAAATGACTGACTCAACGCAGGTTTGGGCTTGTATGTGTGTGTTGTACCTTACTGGCACTGCCCTCCGAAACCTTAGCTAAGTGCCAGAGTATGACATAGTGAGTGCACTGGAGTGCATGAGCCACGATCTGTAAAGACAGAACAAAACAGTAAAATCAAATACATGACCCACAGACCAAATATGACCTGAAGAAATCTATTAAGGCCTGCTTTTAGGGAAAACTTTTTTTACTGAAAATTTGAAAAAAGGCCTGCTTTTAGGGAAAAAAAAAAAAAAAAAAAAAAAAAATAAATATATATATATATATATATATATATATATATATATATATATATATATATATATATATATATATATATATTTTCTTTTATTTTTTTTTTTCACACACACACACACACACACACACATAACAAAAGTGCTACATATTCCACAAAAAAAAAAAAAAAAAAAAAAAAAAAAAGTACAAGAATTAACCAAAAGCTCTGGTAAAAAGGTGGGTTTTAAGGCCGCATTTAAAATCATCCACAGTCTGTGGAGTCCTCAAATGGTCCGGGAGAGCAGTGTGTTCACCACATTTGTACACTTAGCAGCAAGAAAACCAAAACTTTTATTAAAATTCTGAATGGATTAAATGTAGCCAAAAAAGCACACAAAGAGCGCTCCCTTAATAATCACTCATTTCAGTTTATTGCAATCTCAGAAAATTCCGTTATAATCAACGAATCTTTCTACACTGCACAATAATTGTTATTTACCTGGTGTCTACAATTAGCTTATTATAATGAGAGGGTTTGCAAGCTTGGAGAACTCAGGACTGAACGAAACTCTGGTGTTTTAAGTGGTGAGTGGATTCTGAATAACTGAAACACCTCTGATTGGCCATTGCATTCCAGATGTCAAAAGATATGCCTTTGATTTGCTACAATGTTCAACGCTGCAAAAACATGTTGTGAATAAAAACCTCTGATGCTGTCCAGAACGCAAACACAGAGAGTCAGATACGCACTGGAGTCTGCCACTTAATTTCATTTTGTTGTTTATGTTTATTTTGTTATTAAAGTTACGTTTGCCAGTTCCCGGTTCATTCTTCCCAAAGTCTTGAACTTTGTTACATACATATATACATTTCCATAAATCATTGTGATGACCCGTTTTTTTAGTCTTGCGACCCAGGGTTTGAAAACCATTCCTTGTATGGGCCCTTCTCCAGGAAAACCGCGCACACATCAATCCGAGCAAGAGCAAGAGCAAGAGCATACTCATCAACATGCTTCATTCAGGTTACAGACGTTGTCAGCAGTGCTGCACAGGACTTGCTCAAGAAGGATTTGTCATTTTGTTTTTAGACCATGAAATCAACGATTTCCCCAAAGAAGTGTGTTTTTGGTTGTGAGGGAAAGATAACCATGTTCAGTGTCTCCCCCCCCCCCAAAAAAACAGTGTTTTTCAACTCAAGATTAACATGAGACTGGCAGAAACTGTGTGTGTTATGTCCCCTTTAAGGTTTCTTATCCAGCCAAGACCACTGAATAGTTTTCTCCTTTTGATTTAAATTTCTTAATTATGAATTTATGTAAGTAAATGTTATCTAAATGCATCTGGGGAATGAAAAAAGTAAAATCAGTGTGCTCAATTTACACTGTTACTGGTCATTAAAACAATATAAGTTGATCATTTAGCTGCAGAAGAGCATGTATTAGGCATGTAATCCAGCCAGTGAACTAAAATGAGTTATCTCCCTGGGTCAGTAGTCTGTACCTGCTCAGGCATATCCCCGTTTTGTAGGCCAGAGTTCAGAAGTTTGTAGTTGCTGGTAAAAAGGTCCCATTTAGTGAGGTCATGGGCACTGCAGGGAGCACAAACACAGACACACACAGTTATGATGAAGAAAGTCCTCTGTCTACAAATGAACCACACAAAACATGTACAGATTTTTTTATTTAACTCTAAAATCAAAAGAATAAAATAAAAATAATTTTTTAGTTTTCTAAAAAATTTTAATTTCTCAGTTTTAGAGACAAAGTGTGTTCTTACTTGTGGAAGGCTGTGATTCTTTTGAGTGTTGACAAAACTTGATAGGCATCATCTTCATCAGGCTCCTCTCCCTTTAAAGAAACAACGCCGTTAAAGTTGAAACTTGTGAAATTACAAAGAACTGTTATCAAACTACAACACACACAGAAAATTACCATACACATACCTCCTGCAGGATGTCCTCCAGTAGACGGTGGAACTTATCGACCTGTTCGTCAAGTATCTGGCTGCGGACAATATCTACGCGGTTATAGATGGTGAAATCCTCATTGCACAGTGCATGGAATGTCATGGAACATGCCTCTAATACATCTTTTTCTGTGTGCTTCTCCACCACATCACGGACTTGACGCAGCAAAGCATCCAGATGCTGCAGCACATCAGCAAAAGAATTACTTAGAACTAATATATAATAAAACAATAACAATCAATCATTTTTTTTGTCAGTACTATTGGAAACTTTCTTCATGTTAAAGTAACTCCACAAAGTAACAAACCCATATTTTATAACAATATTTCCGGTACTATGTGGTACAATGTTTTTTGTGTATGTGAATAATTACCTTCTCCAGCCGACCGGTTGTATAGATCTCCAGATCAAAATACTGAGGAAACTGCAACAGATTAGTGACCTTCTCTGGGTCCACTGAATACTGAGAGAAAGAGAAAGAAAAAAGTTTGAGAGACAGTTTGTTCAGAAATCAATTGGTTTGCATGTGGACTGTTGCTTTATGCCCAAAAAGTCAATCAATACCGCAATTAAATTTTTCATGCAAACCCAAAAACACACACAAAGTGTTGAAGATTAATGTCCGTAATTAATTTTTACACAATTATTTACATTTGTTTGTTATTCAACTGATGCATTACACACTATCTGGCAAGGCAGAGAATTACTTACTTTAGCGAGTAACAGAGGCAGAGCCACAGCAAACGTTTCTGTGATCTTTGTTCGATCATCCAGCTGGGTTTTCTTCTCTTTAGCAGTTAGAACCTGTGCCAGAATAAGAAACAGCATACGCATTTGAAGCAACATAGAAAATGAGGAAATAATGACATAATTTTTTTAAGGTTGTTTTAGAAAATTATTTGATCTATTTCCTTTAAGTGGCATGGACAGATAGTTTGAAAATATTTGTGGGTGCATGTGTGTACAGGTTTGGCTGCAGATTGGCTAGATCCAAAGTTTTGAAAATGTCCTCCCAAATACAGTACAGTAAAAATGTCAAGAACATAAGAACTAGTCCTCTCTATTTAAAAAGAACAATCAGCCAGTGATGAAACAGAAATAGTGACAGACTGTTTCCTCTGTATTATGATGTACATCAGAGTGAAACAGATTATCGAAAAAGAAAAAGTATAGAATAGGGACTTGGTTCTATCCATCACAGTGTTTCCCATAAATAAGCCCAGGTAAATTGCGACCCACCAAGGGAGAAAAAATTCAAATTCCACTTTATGAATTTCTGTATTTTCTGACCTTGGTTGGATGTAAATTGCGTAAAACTGTAGCGTGCTTCATCGACTCTTCATCCAATGCAGCAAATTGGATCAACCAGCGTTTTCCTTACATTGATTTATTTGTGGCAGCCCTCCACAATATCCATATTGACCACCACAAGCGACTTTAGTACTATATTAAGCAACTTTCAGACATTTTTAGCAACTTTTTTGGATAAACCTTAGCTATCATTCAGTTAGAAGATTTCGTTGGCACTGCCCCGCGAGCATGAAGTCTGACTTTCCCGCCACAGTATCACCTCTCCCGGCGTCTATTCTGTGCAGTGAGCCACAGCAGAGAAGCAGCACATTCGGTTGGCCGTACAGCAGCCATCTCGTCAATAAATGGGTATAAAGCAGCGTTTCCAAGCACATCAATTATTGTTTGGGCTTAATAAAATATGAACATATTTCATCTGTTAATATACACATAGTTAGACGCAGGCAGTGCACTGCATGAGACAAAAAAGTAATATAGCCAAAACCACCGCAAATAGTCGATCTTTAGTGTAGATGTATGTTGATTTGACGATGCAGCAATTATAAATCAGGATTTAAAGAGTAAAGTGAAAGCGACTCCTGGTTAACATGTAGCATTAATGGGTCGTGTTCAGTCACTATTTATACTTGCTTTATGTATGACAACAGAAAATATGTAAATGGGAACAGCTTTATTAGGCATTCAGTTGTATTACAGTATGTGACAGTTCAGAGAGTAGAATAGATCTGAAGTGCCAAACTTGTCTGAATGCAAACCTGACGCAATGATGTCATAAATATGCTAATTAATGTGTGACATCACCTGCCGCCACAAGTCTCACAAAATCCTGTGGGAAACACTGCATCAAGTTGTTGACTAGATGGCGGCAGATCTGAATGTATGCTTTTAGCCAATTTTACAAAACATGCAGGGTATAAGTGGACCAGCACACATTACCAGAAAAAAGAAAAAAAAAATTATTTGAAATGAACAACATGCATGAATGATCCGCAATAAGATAAATAACATACATTTACAAAAATAGGGTAAATAGTTTATTTCATGCCTGGATTTAACCCAGTAATAACTTTTTGGATTAGGTTCAGGGTCAGGAGCTTAGAAAATATCACCTCTGTGTAAAAAGCTTTGCATCTTTAGGACGTCCTCACCAATATGGCGATACCAAAATGTTGTTTGTGTGTGTGCCTGTGTCTTACCCTTTTGCCAGGACCTCGTCCGATAGGTGGGTGACACTCACAAGTCTGTCTGACAGCACAGAGCATGATCTCAATCAGAGCAGCTTCCTGAGCGTCAGTGAGGGCTGAAACACACGCATCATGTGTTTGAGTAGTTTAGGCAAATAAATATTTTTAGCCAAATTCTTATCCAGAAACAAAAAACCCTGTGAGAGATGAAAGTGAGTGGATTTGATAGCCATGTACCCTCCTCTCCAGGGTAAGGTTCATCCAGCAGCAGGCTGATCATACTCTCCCAGTCCTTCAGCAGCTCTGACGCACAATCCCACAAGCTGTCCACCAGGTAGGCGCCGTGCTCATGCAGCTAAAACACAAACATTCATAATATCTTAAAAAGCCAACCTAATCTCTCACAGTTTGTTCAGTTACTTCATGCATTTGTTGTGTATTCAGAGGGATAAAGTATGCAAAAAAAAATATTTTCTCTCATTTTTAAGGTAATCTATCTGCTTTTGTTTCAGTCTGTTCTCATACAATCTGCTGGCATCAGAAAAGGAAAATACGAACTTGAAATGCTAAGATCTGCTCAGTCAAAATTTTAATATAGCGAGACATCAAGAAGTGACATTAATGGCTGAGCACATCAAGCACACCTCACTCTCCAGAAAGAACAAGACAGTTGTTCTGATGAGGTTAGCATTCAAACACTGTCTGCCTCTCCTGGGCCGCCCCTCATCCTCTGGACCATGATGACTGAATAACCTGTAAACACAACACCAGTGGAATCAGTGAGCCATGGTGAGCAGCAGATGCATTATGGATAAGAACTAATGTGGCAAATATGTTTAAAGGGGTGGTTGATCAGCTTTTTTCAAAGGCTTGATTGTGTTTATGGGGTGCAGTGTTATATATATTTATGCTTCATTTAAAAAAAAAAAAAAAAAGAGCATTATTTTCACATATTTTACCTTTATTCTACACCGCTATTTCTGTTCTTGTCAAAACAGACTGTTGAGTTCCTGGTTCTATGAGTGCAGCACAGAGAGCTATACTGGTATTATAATTTTAAGGAACCGAGTTAAAATAAATTTTAACCATTTTTAACCAACAAAGAGGACCTGCAATCAGGGTGAAAATAACAACGTTTCGATAGATTGGAAACAACACTCTACTACAACAACTCTTCCTCTTCTCTAAAGCAGCCCAACATGGCCTCGCCCCCTTTTCTTGCATGTTCCCGGGGCAGGATTTATGTAGATTTTAGGGTTTGTGATGTCACAAACCCAGGAAGAAGTTTGTTGTAGTCCCTACCAGGCTTTTTTTGTAGTCCTTAAACAGCAATTTCTTCAAAAGAAAATATCTCCCTTTGCATTGAACTTTGAACATTGTAACTTTGCAGGTGTCGTTTATGCCCTAACAGCAACATTACATACTAACCTAAGTTAAAAAAGTGAAATAGTAATAAACCACCCCTTTAATTACCCTGGTATTTAATGAAGCAAAGACTATATTGCTATGATATAAAAAACTGTGGCATTTACTTTTTGTAGAGAAACTCCCCTGCTGCCACGGCAACTGGTCGGTGGGCAGAGTAAACCAAGTGATAGACGCTCTCACAGTCTTCAGCTGTCAAAACTTCATCATTACTCCTGTGAGCACAAACAAACAATTACATAGTGAACTGGACACATCTTTAAAAAAAAAAGTTAAGACTCTGAATGATGAACGATCAATGCTGTACTCACTGCAGAGCCAGTGTCAGCAGCTTAATTGCCTGAACAGCAACATCATATTCCTTATCCAGAGTCATGGACACAATTCGATCCTTCAGAGAAAAGGAATGAGAACTGTCAGTAAGAAAAAAGAAATGGGGTTGCCATAGCAAGTGTCCTGGTGAAAGACTAACCTTGAAGCGGCTGGTGAAGAGTTCCAGTCGGGCGTTGAGTTCTCTGCTATAATACAAACCCTGAAGAGCTGTAAGACACTTCAGACGAACTTCACCTTGCTGGAGATTGAAAAATAATATAAATGAAGGAGACATGAGATGGAATGCTGTTTATTTGTTTATTTTTTACCTGCATATAACAACCAATCAGTGTGAATGTGTTTGTGCTACCTTATCATACATGGTCCAGCCCACGTACTTCAGGTAACTGTCATTAAGAAAAGCATCACTGTACATCTTCATCCACATACCAATCTCTTCAATGCAGACAACCCTGATCTCAGCAATCACATCCCTGCAAACAAATATGTGAAAAATATAAACAGCTCTTTTCAAAGACTGAGTGATCATTTTAAAATATGAATTGATTGAATCAGTCAGTTAATTATTGGGATGTTTGCTCACCTGTATCTGTGGATAAATACTCCTTTAAAAATGGCATTCATCATGTTCTCAATCTCATCCTGGTTTTCCTGAAGCTAATAAATACAAAAGAACATGTTTGAATCAGGTTTTACAGTATATATATGTGTATGTGTGTGTGTGTGTGTGTGTGTGTGTGTGTGTGTATCACCTCCTTGCGTTTTTGAAGAAGGAGCTCCAGGCGTTCATTGGCTCGTTTCCCGATGCTCTTGTTGCGCTCTGTCTCGTATTGTCTTTGTGTGTTGTCCAAATTGATGCTCAAATTCAGAGCAACATTCACCAAAGCGGTCATCAGTTTCATGGCTGAAATACAGTGAATTAACTGTAGGGTTAGATTGTATAATTCATACCTTTATCAATAAGAAAACATTGACAGTAAACGGAATGACAATATTCATGACACAATCGTATGTTTATGCTGCAGAAGTAGTGGAAGTATGTATTCGGAACATTACACAGTACCTAGTCTTAAGTCACCCACCTGCCAGGGTGCTGGTGTGTCTGAACGCTCTGACCTGTGAGTCTGAGAGGCCGGTGAGGAGAGAGATGACCGTGTCCATCATGTACTCATCATAGATGATGCTGTACTGGCACTGTCGGACCAGGACCGCGATGAACTCACACAAGCTTAATTTAAACTTCTTCCACACCGGACCTGCCATCGCCAGTGGATAATCACCACTGTCCTGAACACACGCACAGACACACACACTCTTTTTACATATACATTTACAGTATCTAATCTCCTCCATGCCAGAATACAAACTGTTTTACATATAATAAATACTACCCACGAAAATGTCTGTGGTATGAACACATTGACAAACCTCATCAAACTCTTCGGTCATTTTCCTGATGATCTCAGAATTCTGCATGTGTCGAAACATCTCGGAGCTCACCGCACCTATAACAAACACACACATTTAATAAGACAGTATACACTTAAATTACATTAAATTATTTACACCTAGAGAACACAAAAACACACACACACCTTTACAGCCAGAGCAGTGGATAAAGAAGTTGATGAGTTCCAGCAGGGCAGGGTCTCTGTCTGTCTTATAGGACTCAATCCAGTCATCAACCACTGACTGCAGAGAGAGAGAGAGAGAGAGAGGGAACACACACGTGCTCAGTTAAACCTTTCCTACACACACAGCCTACACAGAAAGCATGCATTGCAGTTAGATCTGGATATAATAGCCAACTACAAAAAACACTGATTTACTCAGATGATACATCTGAGCGCTTTGAGACAGAAAGCATGTATGTCTGTGAATGAATACAGTGTGACGGACCAGTGTGTATCTGAAGTTGTTTGTGTGTTTGCTACCTGTGTGGCACTCTTGCCCAATTTGATAATCTCAAACAAGCTGAGATTCTCCATGTCATTCTCCTGATGGTGGCCATTTACCCGACCTCTCACCTCTGACCCCTTCAACTTCTCTCCAAGGGTCTTCTTCCCCTTCTAGACACAAACAGTAAAAAGAAAGGAAAATTTCATTAAACAAGCTAGTACTCATTTAAGGGCTGCACAACATTTTGTTTAAAAAACTGAATTGCGATTTTTCTGATAGAAAATTCCCATTGCAATTTAAAGCACTACTTAAAAAAGCTCCAGGTCTGCCCTGCTTGTTTGGCCAAACATTTGACTATATATAAATATGGTGGCAATAATAATAGAATAGAATAGAATAGAATAGAATAATAGAATAATAGAATTACTATTATTATTATTATTATTATTATAAAGACAAAATAAGGAATATTATTACTGTAATATTTCACTGCAAATGTAAGTATAATAATATAATAATAACTATTATTATCATTATTATTATTTTATTGTGCAACTCTTTAAATTTTTTTCAAACCTTAAACATTAAGCTTTTACTTTGGTAAACAAAGCCCTTAAATGGATAGTTCACCCAAAAATGAAAATTCTGTCATTAATTACTCTCCTTTGTGTTGCTCCAAACCCGTAAGACCTACGCTCATCTTCGAAACACAAATTAAGATATTTTTGATTCATTCTGAGAGCTCTCTAACCCTCCCATAGACAGCAAGGGTACTACCACGATCAAGGTCCAGAAACGTAGTAAGGACATCAGTAAAATACTCCATGTGACATCCGTAGTTCAACCGTAATTTTATGAAGCTAAAAGAATACTTTTTGTGTGCAAAGAAAACAAAAATAACAACTTTGTTCAACAATTCTGCTCCTCCTCATCCAGTCTGCTGTGGCTTGCCTCCATTTTGGAGAGTATCACGATGCATACGTGCACTTCCGCTTCGTGTAAACAACTCATGCGCGTGCTGACGCATGTCCGTGTTGAAGTAAGCAGCAGCGCAATGAACATGCATTGTTTCCACAAAGCAGAAGTGTGCGCATGCGTCGTGATACTCTCCAAAATGGAAGCAAGCCACAGCCGACTGGATGAGGAGGAGAAGAATTGTCGAACAAAGTTTTTATTTTTGTTTTCTTTGCCCACAAAAAGTATTCTTGTTGCTTCGTAAAACTATGGGTGAACTACAGATGTCACATGGACTATTTCACTACGTTTCTGGAACCTGATCGTGGTAGTACCCTTGCTGTCTATGGGAGGGTCGGAGAGCTCTCAGAATGCATCAAAAATATCTAAATTTGTGTTCTGAAGATGAAAGAAGGTCTTATGGGTTTGGAACAACTTGAGGGAGAGTAATTAATGAATTTTCATTTTTGGGTGAAATATCCCTTTAAATCTTCTCTTTTGTTGACAACAGCTGGTTTAAAGACAGTTAGATGCAACTCAAACCAAAAGCACATGCAGAGATGAGTTGCAGTAATTTCTGCAAACCACCCAGAGACACTCATAAGCTGCACATTTGTAAAAAAAAAAAAGAATGCTGTGCTTCATTCTGAAATGCACTGATTTATTTAATTAAATCACGTTTTGTTTTTATTCCGATTAATCATGCAGCCCTTCTCATACCTGTTTAACAGCATATCTGAAAACTGACGGGGTGATAAATAAGAATTGAATGCCTTTCTTCAAGCTCACTGGCTGATAAGTACCTTCCCTTTCCCAAGTTTGCCATTCCGGCCCTCAAAATCTTCAAGATCGGTGTCCAAGAGCCGAGCGTATCCTTCCCTAAACAAACAAAATGCACCAGTGATTAGAGCAGTCTGTATGTGGACTGTGGAGTATTTCAGGTGTATATATTCTACAGGGGCCTGTTTCAGTAAGGAGGTTCAACCAACTCGGAGTTGAATTTACCATGAGATGGGAAAGGTTTTCGGGCTCAGAACAGCTGAACTGAGTTAGTTCAATCAACTCTGAGTATGTTGACTGAGTTTAGTGCGTTAGTGTGTGTCGTGATTGGCAGCACTCGGCACCTGGTCGGAAAAATGTCATGCCCCTTACCATAGCCCCCTGCCCTGCTGCGAAGTTCAGTGTAAATATTGTGCCAAAATCAAATTAATTTGAGCACGATTTAAACCTGGATGATTGTCACCACTCTAAGTTCGTCTGTCTTGGAAAAGCTAGCGTGTCTCCAACATCGTGATAACACTCGTTGCTTTCTCTAGTGCAGCTCAACCAGGTCTCGTCCCATTCGTCTGTATTTGTGATATCACAAATCCCAGAAAATATGCGTTGTAGTTCAAACAAGTCGTTCATTGTAGTTTAGGGGTGGACCAACCTGTACTGGAGCCCCCATGCCCTTCCATTTTGGATGTATCCCTTATCTAACACACAGGATTTCTATCATTGCCTCATTAAACATCCAAAGGACTGTTGACCAGGGAACATACAAAAGGTGTGTGTACATAATCGACACAATCGTGGCATGTTTAGGTGACCAGAACGGCCAGATCTCCCAGAGAACAGGATTTCAAAGCATTGCAAAAACACGTACCATGTTAGGTGTGTTTGTTCATACTTGACCAAGCGTCGCTGCGCTGTGTATGACCTTGTATGACACCAAAGTACCAAGAGAGTGATTCAAATGCACAAGGAGCCGTCTGCTCTGCTCTCTATAGCTCTTATGAATGTCATATAATGATCGATCTGCACAGTGCGAACATACAAAGCCTGGATCTTGTAGGTAAAATAAAAATCCTGTCAAGGACGCGTCCTTGGAAAATGGCTCGTATGGTCACCCTATTGTAGTTTTTGAAAAGTGATTTCTGTTAAATAAAATATCACCTTTTGAAATGGACTTTGAGCTTTGTAACTTTGCAGATCTTTTTTATGCTCAAACAGCAACATTACAGACTAACTAAAGTTGAACAAGTGAAAAAGCATAATACAGGGATCTCCAACCCTGCTCCTGGAGAGCTACTGTCCTGCAGACTTCAGTTTCAACCCTGCTCCAACACACCTGTCTGTAATTATCAAGTAGCCCTGAACACCTTGATTAGCTGCTTCAGGTGTGTTTGATTGGGGTTGGAGCTGAAATCTGCAGGACAGTAACTCTCCAGGAGCAGGGTTGGAGATCACTGGCATAATAGGACCCCTTTAAAAAGGCTGGATTTTTGTACCTATGATGCCCATAAATGCTGTCTAGGTAGGAAGCTCACTAGGTTTTGAAACACACAGTGTCTGGCTAGAGAATGAGTGAGTGAGTTAGTTTAGTTTAGTTTGTGTGTCGTACTTACTGAAGGAAATCTGTCTGAAGGTCTTGAGCTGCTATCATTTTGTCAACATCTTCTGTTTCTTCTGGAGTTTATAAGTGTCCCCACACTGCAGTAAACAGACAGACCCACACAACTGAAAAACAGACGCTGCAGCACGAAAATAAATAAATAACATATTTGCATGTAATAACAACAACCACTTACAACGACTCTTGATGCAGTTACTAAATGCTGTTTTTGTGAAAGACGTGTGTATATTTATATGACTTTAATAATAAATATCAAACATCTGTCAAAAGAATTACTGTACACAAAATCTAACCATAAAACATTACATAAACTCCATTAATCACACAACATATCTATGCATTCGTGTAAAGTGTGAAATTATATTAATTGTGTTTTTAATGTTGAGTTTGATTTCCGTAAACACGGGCTAGCATGCTAACATGCTAACGGGCCTCCGGCTCCTCTAACAGTCATTAAAACCGCCCCAAACCGACCAAAACAATGTAAAACTCGCTGCAAAACCCCAGTAAAACTTTATATTTTCTCATACGACGCACATTATAGTGTTTCGTTAATATTCACTATTCAAAGTAATGGCTCAAACTGTCTGACACATGGACGACTCTGGGAAATAAATCTCCCGAACGAACACACAGGAAAATGTATTTTATTTATTTTATTTTTTTTCTAAAATCACGGATATTTATGAAGATCGGCCGCCATTTCCTTCCTCACCTCCTTCAGCGTGAGTCCAGCAGCATCAAACCCGCCCAGAGCCGCCGCCGCCGAACGGTACCGAACCGGACCGGAGCTCCGCGGTTAAGACATTAAAACAAGCTCCAAGTAGAACTGGCTCAGTTCTGTTTGTGTTTCGGAGCTGCAAGAGGCAGTTTGGTGCTGTGGGCGGACAAGAGTAAAAATATAGCCTCGAGAAATCCAAAACACACTTATAACGTGTCCACACACACCCACATACTAGCGTCCACACACAAACACACCCACACATAATGGGACTGCACGGCTAATTTCTTAACAGTTGTTTTTGTTTATAATGGTTTGTATTTGAATAAAACATATGTTAGTTTCTGGATCACAATTTATTTGCGAATAAGTTAGGACAAATAAATAAATGAGAAAGATGAACATTTGTCAACTAGACTTGAGGACATCAAACAGGTTTTATTTCGTCAGCCAATGGAGGTGTAATAAGAAGGATAGATCAGACTTTGACATGGGAAAAGAACAGTGTTAACAGAAAAGGGTTAAACGTCCAGCTTTCCAGATTACAGAGGCTGATTCCCATGGTGGGATGAAGGAAAAGTCTGCTTTTAAATGAGAGTGATAAACAAGAAGTGTAAGCGTAGCTACATGGTTGCATCTTGCTTTAACACACCTGAAATGTGCAAATCAAGCTGGAGAATGGAAGATGTGTCTAAAGTCTGTGATGTGATGGACAGAGATGGAAAAATAATTTGTGTTTAGATAAATGAGGGATATGAGATTATAGGGGAAAAAAACTTTTAGAAGTTCACATGGTTTAGAGGTTATACACAAGTAAAAAATTATAAACCATTTTAAATGTCTCAAACATTTTACATTACATTTATGCATTTAGCAGACACTTTTATCCAAAGCAACTTACATTGCATATTACATTGAATCCACAAACTTTTGCGCTGCTAACGCAATGCTCTACCACTGAGCCACAGGAACATCTGTCAAACAACTAAATCAAGCACAGGCATAAAAAAAGCAATAACTGGATGTTTGGTTTGTTTAGGCAAATAATAAATGCATGTTGAGAAAACAATTTGTACATAGAAATGGTGATAGTTTTTAAAAATATCACTACGCAATACAATATATACCATAACAGAAAAAAAAATGAATTTCCAGTTCTATAACACACACAGTGTACATTATGTGGTGCCTTGAACTAACTCACCTCTGCATGTGCACCTGAACAACCAGAGATTAAATATACAAACATCATAAAAATGGTATACAAACAAATCTCTTTCTTTTTTTTCCCATGCATGTGTAAACATAACCTCATCCCATATTATATTCTTAAGTTTACAGAGTTCCCAGCTTTATTTCGCAGGTCTTTAGTGTCTGTTGCCACTCTTACCGTCAGAAATAAGCTGAGTGACTCACACTAAACAACCCTGCATCAGATTTTGTTTAATGGATTCTAAACAAACAATTAGGCAAACAAACAAAAACACTGAGCAACTAAAAAATTGGCATTTACCAATTTCATTCCCAAAACACTTTCGGTTCGGTTTTCGGCACTTAAAGGAGGCACAATTTTTGACCATTTAAAAAAATATATGAGCACATTTATAAGTAAAAAAAAAAATACAATATAATATAACAGCAATGCATACAACTTTTACTGCCATTAAATAGACTAAAACTATCCCTCACAGTATTTACTCACAGAGGAAGTAATGATCATATACATCCAGCAGGGGGCATTTACTGCCATTAAATAGACTGATCATTTATATTCGGGAGGTGGTGTCCTACAGTTTTCATCTAGAGATACTGTTGAAGCAGCTAATCAAGGTGTTCAGGGCTACTTGATAATTACAGACAGGTGTGTTGGAGCAGGGTTGGTACTGAAGTCTGCAGGACAGTAGCTCTCCAGGAGCAGGGTTGGAGATCCCTGTTCTACTGAGATCTGCAGGACTGGCAGTGACTTGACATTTGGTCGAATCCCAGTTGGCATACTTTTTCATGTCTAGTGTATGGAGTAAGACAGGACCATAGTAAAATTGCATTTTAATGCAATACTATGATTTGCCAATTGGGATTCAGCCTAAATGAGTGTTGCATGTACATCATTTAGCACCATATAACCTCTCAATGTCCTTTATATAATGATTTTTCAGCTCTTTCCTCTTTAGTTTGAAGGCATCCGTCACCAGCCCTGTTTCTGGAGTCCAAGCCTCAGAACTTAAACGGATCTTCTGTGGAACCTCAAACCTTTCCAGTTTACCTACGGTACCACACACACACACACACACACACAAAATATAATTTATATACAGTCTATACATAGACACACACAAAAACATGAATGCCTTTGCCATTTTCCCACAGAGTAACAAACACAAAAACCTCTGTAGTTTACAATAAACACTGTTTAAAGGTAAACTCAGTCACCAAACAGACAGTCCCGCCCCCAACTCTCAGTTAGCATATTAAAGGGATACTCCACCCCAAAATAAAATTTTTGTCATTAATCACTTACCCCCATGTCGTTCCAAACCTGTAAAAGCTCCGTTCATCTGCAGACCACAATTTAAGATATTTTGGATGAAAACCTGGAGGCTTTGAGACTGTCCCATAGACTGCCAAGTAAATAACAGTGTCAAGGTCCATAAAAGGTATGAAAGTCGTCAGAATAGTCCATCTGCCATCAGACGTGCAATCTGGGTTATATGAAGCGATGGGAACACTTTTTGTAAACAAAGAAAACAAAAATAATGACTTCATTCAACAATTCCTTTATCAACAGTCTCCTCTGTGTCTCTCCATATCATCGTATGCTGTGTGTGCTCTTCTGTATCATCCATGCCACAAGGATGTGCACTTCATGTAACCCAGATTGCACGTCTGATGGCAGCTGGAGTATTCTGATGACAACTTTCATACCTTTTATGGACATTGACACTGTTATTTACTTGGCAGTCTATGGGACAGTCTCAAGCCTCCTGGTTTTGATCCAAAATATCTTAAATTGTTTTCCGAAGACAAACTGAGCTTTTACGGGTTTGGAACGACATGGGGGTAAGTGATTAATGACAACATTTTCAATTTGTGCTGGAGTGTCCCTTTAAGCTGAGAAAGGTGAAAAAGTGTGGATTACACAGTTTTACATTACACAATTCTGCTTTAAAAACACCAATCTCATACCTTTGCAGCACATCTAAAAAAAAACAATTAACAAAACATTACTAAAGGCCCGTTCACACCAAGAACGATAACTATAAAGATAACTATAAAGATAACGATATTAGCGTCCACACCAGCGAACGAAATCTTCTGTTTATTCTAAGCGCACGCTCGTCTGGCGCTTTAAATTCTTGAGCGCGTTACAGCAGGATGGATTCTGATGGGCTGTCAAATTTTTATCGTTCTTCAGCTGGAAAAAAATAGTTTTGAAAGTGATTCCAACGATATCGTTTTCTTTGTCTTTATCGTTATAGTTGTGGTGTGGACGCTGCGGTTCTTTAATACTGAAAACGATTTTTAGAACTATATCTTTATCGTTATCTTTATAGTTATCGTCCTTGGTGTGAACGGGCCTTAAGAAGTTTGTATAACATTAAAAATGTGCTTACTTGTGACTGCAATCTCTTTGATGACTTTAAGCACTTCCTCCTCCATCTTGGTGTGGTTACAAAGCTCCTCCCACTCGTCCTCTACCCCATTCTTTTTTGCCAACTCAGTCAGTTGCTTTTGATTGGGCACCACAAAGCTGATCAAGTAGTTCTGATCACTGATCGGGAATAGTACAAGGCTGTATTAGTACTGATCTGGTGGCATGTGTTCATTCTGCATTATGGTGTCTTGGAGCCTTTACATGGCAAGTTTAGATTGTATCACTACACAATGTGCTTTGGTATCTGTGCTAGAAACAGACAAGACGGAGGATGAGTTCTGTGGTTTTAAGTACATATCTGCTTGCTTTAAAGCCATGTATACATAAATATAAAAACTGCTCAAAAGATGGGGTCAGTATACCATTTTTTTACGTTTTTGAAAAAAGCATCTTATGCTCACCAAGGCTGCATTTATTTGATCAGAAATACTGTAAAATAAAAACAGTTATATTGTGAAATATTATTACAATTTAAAATAACTTTTCTATTTTAATTTGTTTTAATGTGTAATTTATTCTGGTTATTATTAATGTTTAAAACAGTGTAGTGCTGATTAATATTTTTTGTGGAAACCCGGAAAAAAATGTATAAGATTCGTTGATGAATAGAAAGTTGAAAAAGAACAGCATTTATTTAAAATATAAATAATTTGTAACATTATAAATGTCTTTATTGTTGCATACAGTTTAATGAATCCTTGCTTAAAAAGGCAATTAATCCCCCAAAAAATAAACTCACTGACCCCCAAATTTTGATGGCATCATACATCCCAGTTGTTATCAGATTAATAGCTATGTATGGTCAGTTGTCAAATAATGCCATAAAGGCCATTAGTATGAATATCTACCATGTGACATGGTGATTTTCAGTGATACAATTTTAGTGTTTATCCAGGTTAATCTATAATTGCAGAATATTGTGCTGTGTATAATTGTTTTGCTATCAGCTGGGATATAAGGTTCTGGTGTACCTGCTGGCATAGACGCAGATGTTATCAATGAGTGGGCTGTTTTTCAGGGCAGCTTCTATCTTCCCCAAAGACACATATTCACCTGCCTGCAGCTTTACCAGGTCCTTCTTACGGTCTGAGAACAGGAGGTGGAGGATTGGCATGTTATGTTTGATATAATAATATTGTCGTAACCCTCCTCTGTAAGGTGATTCTAAACTTACTCACCCACAATCTGCAAACAACCGTCTGGATGAACTTCTCCGACATCTCCGGTACAAAACCAGCGCTGCCCCGCTTCGTCCACCCAAAAGTTGTCATTTTCTTCCTCCCCCTCACTCCCATAGTATCCCATGGCAACGTTCGGTCCACCAATCAAAATCTCCCCTCGTGGGTGTGGCTTGTCCTGACTGGTGTATCCACCTAATTATGAAAGAGAGAGAGGTCATTTAAAAGTTAGGAATGTAAAATGAACCTGAGAACCCTCAATTGCAGTTGTTGTTTAAACGTGTGTACGTGTCTTACCCTCAGGCCAGTCTCGCAGTTTTATTTCAGAGCAAATGAGAGGTGCTCCAACCCGTCCTGTACTGTAATCAGAAACTACAACACACAAACACAAGTTTGAACATGTCGGCACAGGAATCCAGCTGTTTTAACATGCAGGTAAAACATCAGTCATGGTGTAAGTGTGTGTTTGTGTGCACTAACATTCTGAGATTGTTCCCGCTCCACACGTCTCTGTAAGGCCGTAACCCACGGCGACGGGGCAGAAACACACGTTCATAAATCTCTGTGTGGAAGCAGATAGTGGAGCCCCTCCACTCAACATCAGACGTACACACCCTCCCAGCAGCAAATTCACACGCTTGAAAAACAACCTGAAACACACAATAATATCACCATCTCAAACATCAAGAGCTTAAAGACAGAGACCGTTTCGTATAGGCAAAATTTGCAACTGCAGCACTGGGCATATAAGCAGCATTTTACCACTAATGCCACTGAGTTCAAATTTAAAATTCAACACAGTTTAGCACACATAATGTATTTGAAAAATAATATATTTCAACCAGTAAGCATACAGTCATGCAAAGTTTAGAATTGTGTGTGTATGTATACACACACACACACACACACACACACACACACACACACACACACACACACACACACAGCAGTTCAAAAGTTTGGGATCAGTAAGACTTTTTTTTTTTTTTTTGTAATGTTTTCTAAAGAAGTCTTTTTTGCTCATCAAGACTGCATTTATTTGATGAAATATACAGGAAAAAAACAGTAATCTTGCAAAATGTTATTAAAATATAAAATAATGGTTTCAATTTAAATATCCTTTAAAATATAATTTATTTCTGTGATGCAAAGCTGAATTTCCATCACCCATTACGGCAGTATAAAGTGTCACATGATCCTTTAGAAATCATTCTAATATGCTGATTGATTAATAGAATTATCAATGTTGGCAACAGCTGCCAAATATTTTTTTGGAAACTGCGATAGAGTCCTCTTTTTTCAGGATTCTTTGAAGAATAAAAAGTTAAAAAGAACAGCATTTATTCAAAATATAAATCTTTTCTAACAATATAAATCTTTGCTATCACTTCTTAATTGAACACATCCTTGCTGAATAAAAGTTTTAATTTCTTTAAAAAAAATAAAAATTGACTGACCCCAAACTTTTGTACATTAGTGTATGTCGTTAGAAAAGATTTCTATTTTAAATAAATGGTCTTCTTTTTAACTTTTTATTCGTCAAATAATCCTGAAGAAAAGTATTACAGGTTCCAAAAAAATATTAAGCAGCACAACAGTTTACAGCACTGATAATAAATCAGCACATTAGAATGATTTCTGAAGGATCATGTGACACTGAAGACTGGAGTAATGATGCTGAAAATTCAGCTTTGCATCACAGGAATAAATTAGATTTTTATATATAATAAAAGAGAAAAACGTTATTTTACATCATAATAATATTTCACAATATTAAATATTTTCCTGTATTTTTTATCAAATAAATGCAGCCTTGATGAGCAAAAGAAACTCCTTTAAAAAAACATAAAAAATCGTTCTAATACCAAATTTTTGAGTCTAGGATTGGATCATTATTGCAGTAATTTAAGGTGCAGTAGGACATCTTGGAAAATGCTGGAAAAAGAGATTTTCAACCTGCATAACAAAAATGTTTCTGCAGACAATCACCTATTGCACCTTTAATATGTTTCTGGCATACGTTTTGCAACAATTCCTATAACCCTAACTGATGCAGTGCATAGCTTTACATTTCTTAAACAACCATGTTGTAAGACACATGTACATATTCCAGTATGAAAATGACAAGATTCATTTGACCTAAATTGTGAAATTGGTTTATTGAGCATGAGGAAACATTTTCATGCATGAATTGGTCACCCCATAATCCTGAGCTTAACCAACTGAAAGTCTTTGGGATGTGTTAAGAGTCGGCTTTACAGAGTGGTTCGACCCTCCTATTGTCAATACAAGGTCTTGTCCAAAAATTAATGCAACTCTTGATGGAAATAAATGTTGTGATGTTGCATAATGTTGTCGAAACAATGGCACAATGTTTAAGCCTGATGAATCTTGTCATTGTAATTCTGGAAAATAGACATAGGTACGTTTTCCAACATGGTTGTTTGAGAAATAAAAAGTTACACACTGCATCAGTTAGGGTTAAATTAATTGTCGACAAATTTACAACATGACATATTAATGCAATAATGATGCAATCCTAAAATTTGAAGTATTTGCTTATATAAATCCAGACAGAGACTTTTTTTGGCCAGACAGTGTGTCTGTGTATATATTGTGTGTGTGTGTGTGTGTGTGTGTGTGTGGTATGAGAGTGTTCAATAAGGAAATAATTATGAAACAGCCAAAACCATTCATTGAATAGGCTCAAGTGCATGTGAACAACAGAAAAAAAGTTTGCATTTATGCTATGCTTAGAAAAATGGACTCAAATGTACATTTGATCAAGACTTTAGAGCAGGAAAGCCTTTTTCTCATCACTAGACTATTTATAGAAATAAAAGAATATGTATTTTAGATGTCAAATTCTTTAGATAAATATAAATTTGTTCCAAAAGTGTTAAGAATTCTTTTAGCTATCTGGTGCCATTTTGTGTGACTTTGGCAGTTGTGGCAAGTGTATGCAAAGCCTACTTAATTTGCATTGTTATCACTGTACACAGCTAAGCAGCCTTTTTTTAGATAGACAGATAGACAGATAGATAGACAACAGACAGATAGATAGATACCCCTCATCTGTATAACTGACTCACTTGTTACACACCGGAGAATCAGCTCCTTGTGACACCTTCTGTAGCTTATAGTTGTATCCCACTTTAAACAGAGTCCTCTGAATGACTGACATCTCTCTCAACTTCCCATTAACATTCTTACAGATACGATCCATGATCTCCTACACACACACATATGCATACATGCAAATATTGAGTAAAAAGAGGGGAATAAAGATAAAACACCTGAAATTTTTAATTTTTAATACTCACCGGTACTGCCGCTATCAGGGTGGGTTTAAGCACAGAGCAATCTCCCTTACCGCCACTTTTTATTTTACTGGACTGCATAGACAAGAAAACAGGTCCAACACAGAGAAGATGATATAATAAAGAGAACGTATGTGTGTGTGTGTTTGTGTGTGTGTGTGTGTGTGTGTGTGTTTGTGTGTGTTACCTGGTCCGTGAGTGTGTGTGGTGAGGAGTATCCGAGTCTGCAGCCATGTGACACACAGGATATTTCTGCTGTCAGTTCCAGCACATGAGCCAGTGGGAGATAAGCTATATATGTGTCCTGGGACCTATATATACACATTGCAATGTCATTATTGTTACCTAAAACTAAAACTACTGAAACTGAAATAAAATAAAATATAAATATTAGTTGAATCTTAAAAAAAAAAAAAAAAAAAAAAAAAAAAAAAATGGAAAACTAAATATGGAAATCAGAAGAAAAAAAACTTATTACAAATGTTGCCTTGGAAACAGCTGAAATAAAATGTATAAATTAAAAAAAAAACTACAATTAAAAATAAATAAAAATAACTTCAAGCTAAATAGAAATGTAGAAAATGTAGAAAATATAGAAATAAAACCTACTTCAAAAATTTTTGATATTGTGCTTTAAAGATTACTTTGAAAGATACTAACTTATATTCATTTTACATGCATTTATTCATCAGTTGCTAGTTTACCATAATTTCTTTGGGTAATTTTTCACCCACACATCTGTCATTTCTTGTTTTTATCACTACATTCCACTACACACTCTGACTCCAGTTTTATTCTACTGATGCATTTATGGGATAACCAGACAAGACATGATTTAAGCTGGAAGTAATTTGTCTGTCCGTAGTGTATGGAAAAACATGCAAATTAGTGAACTGGCGTTGGTGTTACTGTTGCTCACCCTAGACCTGGGATCCGCTGGCACTGACCAGCCATTCCTGCAATCAGATTACTGTGTTGCATCTTCACTCCTTTAGGCTTGCCTGTAGACCCACTGGTATACATCACCACTGCCAGATCAGATGCAGTCGGCCTCTTATACTCTTTGCTTACTGAGAGAGAGACACACACACACAAAAAGAGAGATACTGTGTATCAGCTTGTGAATCAATTCAGTTGGGTTGTATAAATAATTGTTTTGCTTACAGTTCTCCGGCTTTGTCCCGAGCTCCATTACTTCCTGAATGCTGTGCATGGCAAGAGACTGTGGGTAATCAGCACGACATACTTCATCACTGCCTGCATAGACAACATGCTGCAACCCCGAGACTGCACTCAAAACGTTCTGAGGTAGAGAGAAAGAGTAAAATAACACAAACTTTCAACCAGACCACACAGATAAACACAGTCACATTACATATCTGTGGCTTTGTGTACCTTCAGCTTGGTCCGCAGCAGTTCTGTGCTGGTGATGAGATGAGTGGCTCCACACTGATCCAGCCCATAAACTACAGCATCTTCACCCAGAGTTGCATACAGCGTTACCACTGCACACATGCAAACATACAGTTGTGCTCACAAGTTTAAATAACAATGGCCAGATTTGCATATAGTTAAAACAGGAATGGAGAATATAAAACACAGGCCATCTCGTTCTGAATGGTGCTTCCAAAAAGATGGAAGTCGGACTCCCCATTGTTATTGTCATTCATCAAGAGAAGTGACTATGCATTTTTACATTGTTGCTCATGTATGCTTTCTGTTTAGTGTTGAAGAAGTCTTCTACAATTATTGTAAAAGAATATGTAGAGTGGGGTGTTGGTACTGTCGAAATTTTATAAATGAATATTTCAGCCTAGGTGGTACCACACATGTATGTTTTCATTAAGAAAAAATATTAAATAACTCTTGTGTATTCGAGCAACACAAAACCAAGAATTCCTGAATTAGTCAGTGTTGTTAAAACAAATTGGTTGAATGAATGATTCACTGGCTCACTGATTAGAATAGTAATTTGTTTAATTCCAGAGTGAAGACAGTCATCTCTGCCACTACACTGTGTTTAGTGATGTAACCTGCAGGAAGTTTGAGTCACTGAAAAGTCCTCAACACTAATATCCAACTTATTTTTCAATGCAGATGTAATTTCCTGTGAATGCACGAGAGTTCTGATTCCAATTAGCCTCTATAGGTAAATAACTAATAACAAAGTTGAACAAAACTAACTTACAATTTTGTACAGCTAAAATGACTGGAAATTTGTGAACCAGAGGTTATTTAAACTCAAGTACCTTCTTCTGAGCGGAACAAAACAAATCAAAACATATTTTTATAATTGTAATTTTGATTTAAAAGTGTTTAGAGTAAAAGTAGTGTGACTGTATTACATGGGAAGTTGCGTCTGAAGCAGGCCTGTGCTGTGATCATCCACTCTGCCCGTGTCTCACAAAAGATGGCAATGGTATTACATGGTTGCTGGCCCAAAGCTGCCAGACCACTACCAAAAGATTCCACTGCTTGGTTGACCTCTTCATAGGTCATCCAGCTGTAGTCCCCCAGGACCAACTACAAACAAAAACACACAAGTTTCTATATCAAATGTCACAAATATTTTGACTGTGTTCAACCGATACGATTGAACTGATACTCAAATAGAAAAAACTGAATCAGTTAATGAATTTACCTTCTTAAAGATCTTTCCATTGGGTTGTTTTTCTTCTTCTTCACTAAGGACCTCTCTGGTGCCCAGACAGGATGCCTGACCGAATCTCTTTACAGCATGTACAAAAAGTTTGTCCAGTGTGTCCACGCCCTCAAAGTCCTGTGTAACGAGAGCATCTGCGCTTTCTACTGCCCGATACGGCCCTTCTGGACGTCCACTTAAACTCCTTGCTCTCTCACACTGGGGCAACATGACCTGTACAAGACATCCACAAACCAACATATTTCCATATGAACCTCAACTTGCAAGACTTACACAAAACTTACTGAAAAACAGGCATCCAATTCACATGACCGGTAAGATATGGTTATTAAATGCAGACAGAGCAGAGGGGGAAACGAGGAAGAGTAAGTAAGATTTAGATGTGCGTGTGATTGAATGACTGAGTAAGGAAAGACTTCACCACAAAACTCACACTAACGTTCAAGAAACATCCGGGCTTGTGGTCAACCAAATGCAGGGAACCAAAAGACTAAATATTTATTCTGTGCAACACACACATGCACCCACACACAAAGACATAAGATCAAACTGAAGTGGATGTGTAGGCTGTTTCCCTGGCACAATTATCAAGGCTTTGTGTAATATTAAAAAAGATTTCAATCTGCACTAATAGAGCAGATTATTCTTGCTTTCAGATGTTAACCATAGCTAAGACTGAAAACCCTACCACCAAAACCAGTTTCAGAAGCATCACTTACACAATCTGCTGGCTGCAAAAGAACAGATCATATCAACATACACAAACACAGATGCTGCAGCAGCTTAAGTTACAGCAGCATTATCCAGGAAGGCCACTATTTCCAAACAGATGACATCACAGTTTGGAGGGATTTGAACAGCATGTTCAGGAAGTCTGATGACTCCCTTAAGCATCTGAAAAAACTCTCCAACTGTCAAACAAACACACATCCTTTATATCACAATATCACTTTTATCTGGCATGATATGTAGCCCTCATGCATATCACACGATAAATTGATTAACAGGGAAAGTAAAGACTTGTGTATGTGTGTATGTTTGTATGTATATTTCAAATAAATGCTGTTCTTTTGAACTTTCTAGTCATCAGAAGAATCTTGGAGAAAAAAAAAATCACAAACATCGAGCAGCACAACAGTTTTGAATATTTATAATATTAAGACATTTCTTGAGCAGCAAATCAGCATATTAGAATGGTTTCTGAATGATGATTTGTAAATGTGGTTTCTAAAGCATCATGTGACACTGAAGGTTTTGGTATTGGATTATTAAATTTATTTTTTGAAATGTAAAACAGTCTGACCACTTTAGTGTATATTGTGTTTTGTTTATATATATATATATATATATATATATATATATATATATATACACACACACACTCACACACACACATATATATATAAGAGATCAACTGTATTTTCAGTATAACCACACCGATCCACATATTAAGATAAATTCTCACACACCGAAAAAATCTTTATCTACATTAATACCTAAAATTGTTTACATGAGTGTACACACCTCATGTCTCTCAACACTCCACTTCAAAAACATCCCTGTTGTTTAGATGTGTTTGTATCTCTTGAGGTTTGGCTTGGATCTAGGGACTTTGGGCTGGTACTCGGTGTGTTTCCACCGCAGGAACCAGGATCTAAATAAAGTTCTGGGTAGAAAAATGCCACTCAGAAAGTCAATGCTCGCGAGGTAGTACTTTTTCAAAGGTCCAGAAACTTTCGGGGGCGGGACTTGGGCGCTGAGCATGCTGATTGGTTGAGTTCATGCAGCATATTGTGCATTTTAACCACCATTTATTCTGATCATTTTTAAAATATTACTGTTATTGTGTCATGAATTGTAGTTTTAAAGGTATTTCAGGCCAGAATGTAGTTGTTTAAAACTCAAATCTGTGGTTTATTTATAAAGACAGCACCCATTTAAAAATCTGTTTCGCCGATTTCGGAGACGATCAGCTCCACGCGATCAGCGGGAGCTCAGTGCTCATGTATCCGCCCAGATCAGTCTCAACTCGGCTAGTCCTTCTGACATTTGTCGCTGGCTCTGATGTCTCTTTAGTGGTTAAACATAAAATATAATTTGTTTTGGGTAAATCTAACAGGTAATCTTTGGTCTTTATTCAAATTATCTGTTAAATGAAAATAAATAGAGGAAATTTATATAATATTTCGTTTCATTGTAATGTAGGCTGTATATACATTTCCCTGAACTTAGTACATTTCTGCGGCTATTATTATGTTTAAATGAAAACGAAAGGAGGCAGTGGTATTTGATATCATATTTCGTCTTATTGTAAATACACAGTGAGGAAAATTGCAGTAGCCAAGGCGAGCTGACTGATGTTATCAAGTACGCTGAGTTGCATAACTACCGGACTTGCGTCGTCCCGTCTCCGGGAGATCACACTCCCGAGTCGAACTCGTAAAGTCCAAACTACCGAGGATGCAAGTCCGAAATTTGCGTACTTTTTATTGAGAAACACGCGCAGTCTTAAGTCACCAGACTATTTGCCTAATCTACATGGTACTTTAGACCGCGGTGGAAACAAGCAACGTACAGGTCTGTGGGGAAATAGTTCCTGGGGAAAAAAGTTCGAGACCCCCTTCGAGCACCTTTGTTTGAGTTAAAACCTAATTATTGTTGTATAAGCATAGCAAGCATCATGGCAAAAAGGCTAACAAACTTAAGAGTTAATACCCACCAATTAACATTAACCCTTCATTCATGACATGGATACCGTAATAATCATACAGAAAGAACATAGTTGCATAGCTACATTTATCGTTTGCTCGTTTTTCATCTTCTTCTTTTCTTTTTTTTTTTTTTTCTAAATTGGGCACCTGATGGCTTTGACCTTTTCCTGTCCATCTCTGTGTTTATTTGGCATTCGACAATCAACAGATTTCTCATCCCCGCAACACTGTCACTCATGACCAGAAGTCAAGACTAAACCAATTCACCTTGGTGACCACATCATCGTTTTGTATTACCTAATTGTATTAGCCATTTCACACAATTCAGGAAAAAAAATGTGCAGGAACTATAGGCCTGTATTTATAATAATATGAATGAAATGTGCGTTATTTGGAAGAAAGTCGAGGTGTGGCTGACTTTAGCCCAATAGTTGCATTAGAGTATTGCTCTATACAGTGGACCCCCTCCTTCCCTTCCCTCCCCTCCGTTCCATTTGGGAGAGACCCAGAGGTGAAGTGTCCCCCGCGCCGCGCCCCGCTCCCCTTTCCCCTTCACACAGCTTCTGTGCACGGCACCTTCTCAGCAAGCAGGGGCGCTAATTTGCCAATGTGACATGAAATGTGAAACACAGTGAAATGATAGATAATAGAAAACTGATTCGTGTCGACGGCGCAGAGGATTATTTATTATTTTTTTTTTTAACTGCTCGTGCCGCCCCCAGTGTATCATGAAAAAAATGCCGCCGCGGGCAGCTGCCCGGTTCGCTCGTGCCAAAACCCGCTACTGACTGTAAACAACTGAAAAACAAATCCATTGTCATTCAGTCAAACTTGAAACCTGAGGCAAAATAATTTGAAGTGCACAGGAAGCTGAAATCTTACCTACAAACAAACACTGTGCACAGCAGTTCTTTTCCTTTCTCAGACAGACGGACAACTGCAACAGGAGGTTTGGGCTTTCCTTTTCTCTCTCTCTCTCGGTCTCGGTCTGGGTCTCTGGCTCTCTTGGCTGACTGGATGTCTTTTGTAAAGTCATAGTTCCAGTGAACCTCACTTAGAGCCCACCCGCTGGCCTCAGCCAATCAGAAGACAGTTCTGAGGAGGAAGCTCTGATGTTACGTCTGAGTATTTAAGAGGGAATATCAGGAGGTGTTTCCTTTACTCACAGTCTGGACAGAGTTGTTTCTAAGCTCACTCACACAGACACGTCAGAGCTAAGAACTTTCTCAAACTTTGAAGAACACATAGTTCTATTAGTCAAACACCCACTCAAGCTGATGCACATTTACTGTTGACTGAAAGGCATTCCAAGAAAATGTGAATAATCACTGAAGGCTCACTGTGGGTCATTGGTCATTGAGGATCACACAGTTGCGAACTCAGAACTGGTCTGACCTGGAAATGTGCCTTATGTGTTGCAGTTCATTCACTTTGACCAAACAAATACATCACTAACTGATATTGCTGCTGTATGTGGTCTGCTACCACAAGCCATCCTTACTTAGCTTAGTAAAGAACCGTTTATCTGCTATCAGGACATCTAAACGCATCCTCACAGGTTTTCTTTCCAAGTCAACAGTTGGGTCTACTAATTTTAGAAAAACTGTCCATACAGACCCACAATCTTTCTATATATAATCTTTCAAAGAAATTCAGATAAAAACAGAAGATGGGTTTCCTCTTTCAGCCTTGGTTTCTCACTAGATACAGTGCCTCTTGAAAGTTTGTGAACCCCTTGCAGAATCTGAAAATTTGAGTAATTTTAACAAAATAAGATAGATCGTACAAAATGCATGTTGTTTTTTATTTAGTACTGTCCTGAGTAAGATATTTTACATAAAAGATGTTTACATTTAGTCCATAATACATACATACATACATACATATATACATATATATATATATATATATATATATATATATATATATATATATATATATAAAAATAACCCCATTCAAAAGTTTGTAAACCCTTGGTTGTCAATACTGTGTGTAGTTACGATCCACAACTGTTTTTTGTTTTGTGATGGCTGTTCATGAGTCCCTTGTTTGTTCTGAACAGTTAAACTGAGCACTGTTCTTCAGAAAAAATCCTCCATGTCCTGCGGAATCTTCAGTTTTCCAGCATCTTTTGCATATTTGAACCCTTTCCAGCAGTGACTGTATAATTTTGAGATCCATCTTTTCACAATTGAGGGACTCAAACACATCTATTAAAAAACGTCCAAACATTCACTGATGCTCCAGAAGGAAATACAACACATTAAGAGCCAGGGGGTGAAAACTTTTTGAATTCGAAGATCAAGGTAAATTGTACTTAATTTGTTTTCCGGAAAACATGCAAGTATCTTCTGTTGCTTCCAAAGGGCAGAACTAAATGGAAAAATATATATTTTTCTACAAAATAAGAAAAATTTGGACATCTTCATCCTGTTGAAAAGTTTTCACCCCCTGGCTCTTAATGCATTGTGCTTCCTTCTGGAGCATCAGTGAATGTTTGAACCTTTTTTAATAGTTGTGTTTGAGTCCCTCAATTGTCCTCAGTGTGAAAAGATGGATCCCTAAAATCATACAGTCACTGCTGGAAAAGGTTCAAATATGAAAAAGATGCTGGAAAGATGAAGATTGAAGACTGAAGATTCTGCAGGACATGGAGGATTTTTCTGAAGAACAGTGCTCAGTTTAACTGTTCAGAACAAACAAGGGACTCATGAACAACCATCACAAAACAAAAAACAGTTGTGGATCATCCAGGTAACCACACACAATATTAAGAACCACAAACATTTTGAATGGGGTTATTTCAAAAAAAAAATTTGTCTTGTGGACTAAATGTAAACATCTTTTATGTAAAATATCTTACTCAGTAAAGTACTAAATAAAAAATAACATGCATTTTGTATGATCTCTCTTATTTTGTTAAAATAACTCACATTTTCACAGATTCTGCAAGGGGTTCACAAACTTTCAAGTGGCACTGTGTGTTACATTAAGGGAGTTTTTCCATGAAACCGTTGCTTTTTTCTTATTCGCTGGGGGGTTTACTTTGAGACAATCACTATTGTTAAAAGTCCTAAATAAATAAAACTGAATTGAATAATGGGAATAACGCATGTTGAGAATGAAAGATCAAATTACAGATGGGAGCAGAATGGAAAGCCCTTGTGAAAAAACGCAGGTCAGGTTGGACTCTGTGGACATGTTTTTAGTCAAGTCAGATCTGCTCCACTGATTCAGAGCGGGTCTGCTTCAGTAACTCAGAAAAAAGAAAAAAAAGAAAAGAAAATAAGTATGACCTGACCTAAGCCATCTGATCATGTTAAGCATTATTAATTTTATGAATTTAATCCGGACAAACAAGGTAACTGGCCATTCTGACTAAAAATAAAAACAAGAAGATAAAGATAACAGACACAAAGTCATAGGATAAGTGAGGCACAAGTGAATGTTATAAAGCATGACTTCTAAGACAACTGGTTCACGTATGGTAGAAAGAGAAGAGAATAAGCATTCTATTTTTCCATTCTTTTTATTGGTACACTTATTTCACAGACCAACTACCGAAGGATAGCACATAAAGATTAAAAAGAAAAAATAAGCACATATGATGTTTACTAAAAAAAAAAAAAAAAAAATGTTAATACAAACTGCTGAAATACAGTTCTATAACGACAATTATTTAACATATTTCTCCATGAATTTCTTGTGGAATTCAGAGCGCAGGGTGTCATTAATGAAGCGTTTCTCTTTCCGAGATTCATCCACTCCTTTAGCGCAGTTTTTAAACACGACATCATCATCCCACCTGCCAAAAACAAAATTTAAGAATGTGTTTAAGTGCTGTCAATAGTATATTATTCAGCTCTCTGTGTTTTAAAGAATTTGCAATTCATAGACAAAGCCATTTTTTCACTTCCATTCAGGGAGAAAGAAAAACAAATATTGTTATTATTACTGCTACTATTGAATTATAAGAATCTTTTGGACCAAAAGGAAATTTTGAGATGTTTATATTGTTGGTCTCAGAGTACATAATATATAAGCGCTATAGAAATAGCAAACAAAGCAAAAAGATGTTTAAAAAATTATTTTGTCAGCCATTGCATTTCATACTATACCTATCTAGAACAATGTACTATTATTTCTAACAGTACACTTTTATTATTGTCAATATATTATGATAAATATCACATTATGTGACATTACATTTAAACTGCGTTTCCATCATCTTGCATTAAAGCACATTAATGGCCAGAGGTTTTTTTTTTTACTTTGCTTTTGGTTTAATTCTTTAACTACTGTAACTGAAGGTAACTTATTCGAGAAGACAAAAACCAAATAATCTTGTTTTACTTATTTTTTACCACCATTAAATTACCTTCTCTTCACACTGAATGCATTCTGGCTCTGTGTTTTTTGCTGTTGTTGCTGCTGCTGCTGCTGCTGCTGGCCCGCCAGATTGAGCAGTGGATTTCCGCTCAGAATGTTCTCCATACGTATCCTCTCCTCCTCTGCTTTCTGTTCCCTTTCCTTAATTACACACAGACCAAAAAAAATAAAAATGCGATGACTTACGCAAATGCAGTCAGTCTGGTCATAATCATAAAATAAACCCTGAAAAGTTAACCAGGATCATCCTGAAAGGCTTTATTTTGTGATAGTGACCAAAATCGGTGATAAATGGTCAGTGAGGTTCACCTTTTTCTCCAGCTCCTCAGCTCGCTCCTTTTTGATCTTCTCCAGTTCAGCCAGCAGGGCGGCAGTGTCATCATCACTGTCAGAGCCGGAGTCAGAGTCATCGTCATCCTAAAACATACGCAGACACGTTCTTCAAACTGGTGTCAAAATCAACCTGCATGCCTAAGTATCTATCAGAACGTGTATGTACATCAGTGAGAGGATCATCAGCATCCAGGTTGGCAGCAGGAATCTGATCCAAACGTGGCCGTTTGGAGGAGGACGAAGATGAAGAAGACGAGGAAGTTGTGTGCTCTAAAAGAAACAAGACCACTGTCAATGAACATTTAGACAAAGCCAAAAAATAGTCACATAAAACATGCCTCCTCACCTCGTGCTCCTCTGTCTCTGCTCTTAACAGCAACTCTCTCTCTCTCCTCCAGCTCGCGTCTGAAATCACGAGCTCTCACCTCTTCTGGAGCATCCTGAGTGGGCTGTCTGCAGGCACACACCCAAATATCAAGATGAGTTTAACACTTTCTCTGTCACACAATCAGACCTTTATATTTTAAAGGAATGGTTCATCCAAAAATGGAAATTAGCTGAAAAATAACGCGCCCTCAAGCTATCCAAGATGTAGATGGGTTTGTTTCTACATCGGAAAAGATTTGGAGAAATTTAGCATTACATCACTTGCTCACCAATGCATCCTCTGCAGTGAATGGGTGCCGTCAGAATGAGAGTTCAATGTATGCGCTGTTTTGGACTCCCACTCACTGCAGAGGATCCATTAGATGTTAAGCAAGTGATGTTAAGCTAAATTTCTCCAAATCTGTTTCAAGATCTTTTAAATCTTGGATGGCCAGAGGGAAGCAACTTGTCAGCAAATGTTCAAATTTGAGTCCACAGGTATCATACAAATTCTGCCCTAATAATTGATTATTTTGCCAAGGAATTTTTTGTAAAGAAACAGCAACTTCACCTGTATTTGATCTTGGTGTGTCCTGGCAGGTCTCTGCTGGAGTACTGTTTAGACAAAGCACTCAGATCACCCTCTCCTTTCCCCCTTCCTCCTCTTGCAGGCTCAAATGTTGGCCTCGCTGCTGTGGTCATCTTCGGTTACCTGAGACAAGTGACAAGATTTAGCGGTGTTATACCTGTTACAGAGATTTCACAGAAATACATGACATGTGTTTTCAGTCACAGCTGTAATACTCCACAACTGCATTTGGACATAAAGCACTGTTGTTCATTTTGTAACAATAAAAAAAAAGTAGAATGCTATCTGATTGTTTATTGAATGTCTTTGTTAATCTTCCTTTTGGCATTAGGATGTTTATGTGGAAATTAAAGATAATGTTTGTAATCCTAAATTTATCAATTGTGACAATGCATTGATATGTCCTTTTAAAACGAATAACGTAGATCACATTATTTCTGTTACGAGGTAAATATTTGATTCTTCAGAAGTCATTCTTAAAAGCCAATTTCACGCATTTCCAGACCTTTTAATTATTCAGTCTCTAAAACCAAGATGGGAATATTGTCTGTGTTCAAAGAATGTGACCGGGCACGTGTAAGTGTAATGTATTTTTAATTCCAATAATGTTAACTTCGTATTATATTATGTTTTCGAAGAAAACATGCTGGCTTTACGTTGCTTGTGTTACATTATTTTACACTCACCTGCAGCAGGACGATAAAAATCCAACCGTATACTTCCAAATGAATCAACGAAGCCACAAATTCAAAGTACTAATACCAAAAAACTACATAAATAAGGCGAGTTTTTATATTTCCTTTGCCATTACACCAGCTTTCGTCGCTCCTCACTGGTATCCCATCAACCACCGCGACTCGCATACAAGTCACGTGTTTGTGGGGGATACGGTGTCAGCTACGGTACAAACATAGCAGCGAAGAAGCGAGAATCAAATACCCCGCGGTCTCCCACCCTGAGACCTCTGACATGAGCATGGTATATAGTTTCAGTTTTATTATCTAAATAACAGCATCGAAAATGCAGGATCGAAGACCAACAACTTTTATATTCCTGTTGCACAGACCAGTGCAAGCCCTGGACCTACACTGACACCTAGCAGCGTAGATGCAAAAGTTCACGCAGAAGTTTCCTGTTACAGATGCCATTGTAGAAATGCGCTCTTTACTGTCAGCTGTTATTAA
Source organism: Cyprinus carpio (assembly GCF_018340385.1). Classification (NCBI taxonomy): domain Eukaryota; kingdom Metazoa; phylum Chordata; class Actinopteri; order Cypriniformes; family Cyprinidae; genus Cyprinus; species Cyprinus carpio. Next base: position 14,096,419 of record NC_056576.1, read on the forward strand.
TTTATCCCACAAGTAAATAACAGGAATCTTACCAATACGAACAAATCATATTCGTCTAGTCATGTGATGTCATTGCATGATGTCGGCCCCCATGAGGCGACCCGATGTTTTCATTAAAAAAAGAAATCACGAATAATCAGCATGGATTTTATCAGCATTTTTATCCAGGCTTCATAATTTTATTTTGTTGTCTTACTTTACCGAACAGAATGATAGTGGGGTTTGCCAAAACCAGAAAAAAAAAAAACGTGGCTGTCTCCCCTTCTTGGCCGGGGTAAGCATGTTCGGTCCTGCAGTTTAGCTTCAACCCTAATCAAACACACCTCAACAAGAATTACAAAGGCTATAATAAGGTGATTTTTTTTTTCTTTCAAGGGCTGAAGCTAAACTCTGCAAGACAGCGGCTCTAGGACCGAACTTGGCTACCCCTGCTCTAGGCTCTGATTGCTGCAGTAATGTTATGACAATCAGTGCAGTGCAGAGATTTAAAAAATAATAATAATAATTTTGTTGACTAAACTGAATGAATGTGTCTGCAAAATAAAACCTAAAAGCAAGAGTACATTTGATATGGCATTAAAAAAAATGGAAATGCAAAACTATAATAACATTACTGACTTCCCACCACTTGTAATCCATCAGTAATGAGGACAGACACACAAACTGAGGTTTTTACTAGCTTTAATATTCCTGAAACGTCCGTGTTGAAGAAACCAAAAAGTACAAAAGTGTCTGACAGTAAAAATACGAGAATGCATGGTGGGGTGGGGAGACGTAAGAGAGCCCTCACTCACTAAAACAGCAGTGTCTCATACAGGCCTGCGAAATTCACCTCTGGATTATCACTAATACAAAGCCAAACAAAACAGAGAAATCAGTTAATATACAAAACCACACACTTGACCAGGCAGTAAGACATGCAGTGATACAGTCTTTCCATGAGTGTGAGAGAGAGCGAGAGAGAGAGAGAAAGATGAATTTAGCATCTATAAAAACCGTTCAGCATATCTGACACGTTCAATTCATAACATTTCCATACATATTTGTTGGCAGCTCTTTTGCTTCCTTTCAGTCTTTTTTCAGAAGTTCTGAAATGTTTTGCATATGAGATCTGAGGCTGGGTTCAGCCAGGGCTCCTGTAATGGCTCTATACAGTTATTCCCGTTTTGTAAATGCATGTGATTACTAAAACCGCTGAGAATAGCCAAAGGAAATAAAACAATTATAATAATAATTTGACATTTTTGCATATGTGACATCGTCAGAATAATAAAACACAACACAGAGAATCTGTGAGCAATAGAGGGTGAAGCTTCCTCACAGTAATGACACAACGGGGCAAGGGGTCATTGTTATGGCGTGAGGTCATTGCTATGGTAACAGCAGTGAGCTGCTGCTGCGGTCAAACTTCTTGCCTTTTGAGAGTGCAGCAACTTGTTTCATCAATTCTCTGTTCTTTGTCTGAAAGAAAAACACAAACAAAACCAGTTGGTGAAAAATATGAAGACTATAGACCCTTTTTCAGTTAGTAAAGATTGTGACTTTTCCTTTTATGGGCGGAGCTTAGATGGAGCCAGAAAGATTCCCCTGACCGCTTCACTAACGCTAGCTAGCAAGTTTTGTTTGCTTGTTTTTTAACAATGACTGGAGAAAATTTGATTTGATCTGAATATGTTATGTCACTCACTGTCTGGGACTGCAATTGTTATTTGAAAATGTTAACTTTAACTGAAGGAACCAGATTGGCTGACTCGTTCACACTCACTCAATGGATGGAGGATGTGACAGGAGTGACACACCTACCTGACAGAGAAACCGAGCATGTATAGTACATAGAAACTGGGGGCATATAAATCTTTAGATGCCTATAACTATGTACTAATAGTGGCAATTGTAAGCAAATGAAACTACTTGAAAACACACCTGACACATAACATGGGCCTTCACTGTTCCCTCTACTATTCACTTATGGCAATTGTACAGAGTGAGAAGACAAATGGTTCGCTAGTCATTAGTTACCTTGTTCCCCAATTTCTGATTAGGTGAGCATGCATGAGAAATCTTAAGACTCATAACCAAACCAGAATCCATAAAAGACAAGAGTTTTTTTTTAACCTTAAAGGGATAGTTCACCCAAAAATCAATTTTGTGTTTTTTGTGTCACCCTCATGTCGTTTCAAACCCGTGAGACCTCCGTTCATCTTCGGAACACAGTATAAGATATTTTAGATTTAGTCCGAGAGCTTCCTGTCCCTCCATTGAGAAATGTACGGTATACTGTCCCACGTCCAGAAAGGTAATAAAAACATCTTCAAAGTACCTGACATCAGAGGGTCCGTTAGAATTTTTTGAAGCATCGAAAATACATTTTGGTGCTCAAAAACTTACGACTTTAAGCATTGACTTCTCTCCCGGGTCTTTATGAGCGCGTTCCTCACATCTTCGCGAAGAATCACTCGATGTAACTGGATCTAACTTGAACCAGTTCACCATCGAACTGAATTTTTGAAATGGTTCGCGTCAACAATAAGCATTATTAATGACTTAAGCTGTTAACTTTTTTTAACATGGCTGCATCTAGTTCAAATAAACCAATAAGTAATTCATTTACTCAAACAGTACACTGACTGAACCAGCCAGATAACGAACGAAACATTGACTCTTTCTCGAGTCAAGAACCGGTTGCATAACCGGTTCTTTTGGGACAGTTTGATTCAATATAACCGGTTGCCGAAAAACCAGTTCTTTTGCGCTCGACGTAATGAGAGATGATTTGATTCAAGCCTTCGGTTTACCCGCGCTTAACTGCACAGAATCAGTTCAGAATCAATCACCAAAAGAACCAGTTCGGTTCAGACGTGCTGTGTGTCAGCACATGCGCAGTAATCATCAGCTCCTCGGTTCTCGAACCGGACGCGTCCGACAGAAACGGTTCTTGACTCAGAACGAGTCAATGTTTCGTTCGTTATCTGGCTCGGCTCGGTGTTCATCTCAGTTCTCTCTCCACAGCAGTTCAGTCAGTGTACTGTTTGAGTAAAGAATTACTCCGGGATATTGGTTTATTTTGTGTTAACAGCTTAAGTCATTTGTGGAGCTTATTGTGACGCGAATGTTTTCAAACGATTCAGTTCGATTTGGTGAACTGGTTCAAGAAGATCCGGTTACACTCGAGTGATTCGTTCGCGAACCGGATATCACTAAACTGCAGTGTTGTGAACGCGCTCATAACAACCAAGGGAGAGAAGTCAATGCTGAATAAAGTCGTTTCGGTTTTTGATATTTTTGGACCAAAATGTATTTTCGATGCTTCAAAAAATTCTAACGTACCCTCTGATGTCACATGGACTACTTTGAAGATGTTTTTGTTACCTTTTTGGTGTGGAAAAGATTCTGCAATGGAGGGACAGAAAGCTCTCGGACTAAATTTTTTATCTTATACTGTGTTCTGAAGATGAACGGAGGTCTCACGGGTTTGGAACGACATGAGGGTGAGTCATTAATGACATAATTTTGATTTTTGGGTGAACTATCCCTTTAACGTGCGCTGCCAATGCGAGCGTTTTTGATGGTCGTTTCTGTCCAGTCTGCTCGTTTTATTACAGCTGCTGTCTGTTTTTTGCCTGGCAGTTGCAGCATTTTGATTTTTGGTTGAACTTGAAGTTGGTGTGTGTTAATCCATCGATTCTGACACTCAAAGATGACATTTTAAGCTCCTAATGTAGCTGACACTATTCTGGTTTGTATTGGCCACCTCCATTTATTCCGTTTTAATGCTGTGACGTAATTGTGACGTCGGCACAAAAAGGTTCTATTGTTCAAAAGTTTGCACTCAGTAAGGTTTTTTTTTTAAAGAAATACATACCTACTACTGCAAGATTGCATGAAATTGAAATTGCGTTATCTAAAATAGTAATATTTCACAATATTAATGATTTACTGTATTTTGAACAATGTAGTGTTGGTGAGCATAAGAGACTTCTTTCAAAACTTAAGAACGGTGATTTCTCAAAGTGCTCATCAAAACACTAACAGACACTTCCCACAGTATTAAAAAATATTGTTGACTTGTTCTTATTACCACTTGAATTATGATGAATTATTTCGTGTGATGAAGAGTGTATTGTGTAAGTGACCTGTTGCTGTTCCATGGCCTCTTTGTGCGCTTTCTCCATGTTGTTCATCTTCACCCGCATATTTGACTCCTGATACTGAAAGTCTGCCTTCAGCTCCGTCAGCTGAAACAGTAAACAAAGTTATGAAATGTTCTTTTCAAAATATTCTAGATTAGAAGTCATTTTTCCAAAGTTGTCAAAAGACAATTGTCACAAATGCAAAGCAAAATCCACATCAATGAAATCTTTATATCTTTACTTATGGACGTCTAGTAACAGCTCAAGCATTTGAGCATAATTATCACATCCGGCAGGAAATGGACTGTGAAGTGAGCGGCTGACCAGACAACGGAATGGAGCTCAGAGAGACAAGTCTATTAATGTGTTAATAAACACATTTATGCATCCATCAACATCTATGTACTATTTTCAGTATCTGATTTCAGAGTTTGTGCTTTATGAAAATATGAGGACTGTTTGAATCACATGATTCTGATGACAAAATGTGAACATTCCATGTGCATGTTGCACCAAATCCAGGAAGTAACATCACAAGTTACCTTCCTGTCTTTCTCAAGGATGGTCTGGTCTCTCTGCTGGAGCATGCGCTTCAATGACATCACTTCCTCTTTCAGTTGACTGATCAGGATGAAGTTATCCGTGCCTCCAGAATCCATCGACTGAGTGATTGAACTACTGGAGGGAAAGAAAAAGAAATGCGTTTAATATTTAAGGAGCAAATGTGTCAGCCAGTCTGGATGGACAGAGACAGACAGAGAGAGAGACAATTACAGTGAGAAGTAAATACCTGTCTCCATTGGATGGCTTTGTCTCTAGTTTGGGTTTTTTCTTTGGCGTTTCCTTTTGAATGCTACACAAGAGAAGCGAATCAGAGTCAATACACCTTAATCTCACAGCATGGACAAAACACACTGGTCATCCTAAATATCAAACTACAGTCAAATATAAATAGCATGCCAACTATGTGTATGTAAAAAAGATAAATCTCACCTCTGCTTCCACAGTCCCTGATCCTGCTCTGGACTTAAATTACCACTTATTCTGTAACACACATCCAAGGGACAGCATTTTTGTAAGGATTTGCAATAAACAAGTCTGTATCCTTGTGACTGGACACTGATGCACTTTGGTTGCTTGTATCTGTATTATAGCATTCATGCTTACTTGTGATGCGAACTTCCATGTCTGTGGTGCTGATGATGATGATGATGGTGGTGTCTCTGATGTTCTTTCTCACTGAGGGAAGAGGAGTTAGAGTGGGAAGAGCCAAGGCCTTTCCGCTGCTCTTTCGTTTTTTGTAGAACACGGCGATATGAGAGTGTGCAGAGCCAACACAAGAGCTTCCCATCCACCTGCAGAAAGATAGAATTGACATCTGCATTAAGTGTGCTCAGTCTTATTTTAGGATTATTTATATAATATTATAGTTTTTCATGTTTTGAATTAATTATTTTTCAATTTTTTTTTGTTATTTACTTACCCTCAAGTTGTTCCAAAACTGTAGGAGTTTCTTTCTTCTGTTGAAAACAAAAGAATATATTTTTAAGAAAGTTGGTAACCAATCAGTTGCCGGTAGCCATTGACTTCCATAGTGTGGAAAAAATGTATATGGAAATCAATGGCTACCGGCAACTGTTTGGTTGCCAACATTTTTCAAAATATCTTCTTTGGTTTGGAACAACTTGAGGGTGTGTAGGGTGTGACAATTGTAATTTTTGGGTGAGCAAATGGGTGCTGCAAAGGTTCAGCTAAAGCCCTAAGTATGCAACGGTCTACGCACTGTCAGCGTGATACAATTTTCATCATTAGTCCATACGCCATTGAGTATAATTTGAAATCTGTGAGGACGTGGCTATGTGCGAGACGGAACTGAGAGGGAGGCATACCTGGGCTTTTAGTGTTCATCTCAGATTTTCAGCACTGACATTTTTTTAGTTCTCCCATTACAACATTTAATCAAGACAAAGAATAGTGCTAAATAAAAAAATTAAAAAAGCAAAAAAACAGTGCTGTCTTGGTTGCTTGCATTAAGTCAAAGCTGCAGCTGTGGGCTACAATCAAATTCAGGATGTGAGCATAACATCTACATGGTGTGAATCTTTTAAAGGTGAAGAGAATTTCTGCACCACTAGCATGGCCAAATGGATTTGCATTTGAATTATGTTTTCAAATAGGTTGTCCTACAAAAAAAATAAATAAATAATAATAATAATAATAATAATAATCTCACATTTTTTACTGCCTCACAGACATAATGGCAAGTGTTTCCACTATGCATCACAAACAATGCAATACCTTGCTGATAATAAATCAGTAAAGCTGGCTGATCAGTTATTTGGTGGGAGGAGTGGGCTTTAATGATTCAGCTCTGTGTTGTTCCTAAACCAACAGCAGGTGTATGCAACTTGTCCAGTAATTAAAGACAGAAATGATTGAGCGTTCAATGCTGAACAGAACTCTTATAAGCTCTTGCTTTCAATGTGTTGAAATCTGGAAACAGTGACTCTCCAATCTGTCAGAGAGTGGAGTCAATCACATCCCACACATACAGTGTGAGAGAACACAGCCAGAGTGTGTGGATGAGCAATAAGACTGAATAGGAGCGTGCATGAGTGATTGGTCACCTTTCTCCTTCCCTCGTCCTTCCTGTCGAAGGCACACTGCTGCTTGCACTGTTCGCAGGTCTGTGGAGGGCCGTACTTCTTCTCAGAGTTGGTGCAGCGCTGACATTTGGTCCCAATGAATGCAGCAATAATGTTACAGTACTGACATGGCTTCGGCTGACAAAAAAAAATGACAAAAAGACATGCGTTTGCACACACACCCATAGGATTTCCAGTTATTTGAAGGTACATACTGTCACGTGAACTCACCGTCCCGAAAAGTTTAACATTCTGTGCACATTTCTTACAGATAGTGTTGGTTTTGCTGAGAAAAAGAAAAGATTTCCATTAGGCACAAATATGTTTCACAAGCCAATGTGGCTGGTGGGCGAAGAATTATTTTCCCATCCCTGGGTGTGTATCTGTCGTACCTCTCCTGCTGAAACTCTGACCTGCAGTAGGTGCATTTCACTATAGGGTGTGCGATCCGACACTCCTGCGAGGAAGAAAACACCAGTGACACGATATTAACTTTATATGTGCTTTAAGATTCCTCAAATATGGTGCTTAGATGAGTGTTCGGTGTATACATACAGGGCACATAGCATCTAACAAGGGCAGTGCAGCTTATTACACTTACATGTGTGACTGGTGCACTGTATTTTAAAAACAAACGGGTTAAAACACCAGCAGTGGTGTATTAGCTTAAACATAATGTCTGAATGCTTCTGTTGTTCACAATTAACGCGTACACAACTCGCTAAACTTAAAAAGAACACATACGTTCACCCCAGACTCTTTAAGCCCATGTAAACAGCACGTGCATGTGCTCTCTCACCTTGCAGAGCTGCTGGCCCTGCGACAACTCCTCAAACGGGAACCGCTGGTTACACTTGGTGCAGGCGTACAGGGCCGATGTGGCCATCACCAACCCCACAAACACACAGTTACCGCTACCGATAAAATATAAACACACTTACGCGCAGACGATCTTTAACACATGCGCTAAAGCGAGACCTGAGTACATTCAATCCTAATTAAAACTGCACTTAATCCCGATAAATAAAATGGATCCAACTATTTAAAATTGCTCTGCGAATACTATTATAAAAACATCAGTGGCTTAAATTCATGATTTGAACAACATATAAACGAATACGTAAAAAGAATAACTAAAAAATTATTTCATTTCTCCGTCTTTCGGCTCCTGGTAAGATTTTTCGCTTTCTCCTTTTTGTATCTCAGTCGACGCACGAACCGGATGCGAACTGTGACTACAAAGGAAAGACTCAACAGCCAATCAGGTGCCAGCGCCGATGGGCGGGAACAATGGGTTTGAAAAATCTGCACCAATCAAAGAGCTCGTCCCGCCTCTTTAAAAAACGACGCATTGTTTTTTTGTGACGTGTTTGTGATGTAAAGGTCTCACCCTTTCTTGTGCATTTGCGTGAAACTGGAAAGAGTGCGACCGTAAGGGCTCCATTATGGCTCAGACAGGAAATCTGAATTTTCCTTGAAAAGTCTCTAGAGCAAACCTAAACAGAAAAGGTGATAGAATGGTGTATATCAGAAGCTATTGCCCCCATGAGGAATGTAGAGAACATAGTTGTATTCTAGAAATAATTTTAGTAATTGTATAATTACAGTTGGACAAAATACAGTGGTGATGTTTAAGGAATCTTTAATATTAGTACTAATGATTTCCAGCAGGATAATCCCCATTTAAGTTACTTAGAGCTGTAAAATAGAAAAGATGAACAAGAAAAAATAAATAAAAGAATTTCAGCAAAATTGTTAGACAACACTTTGTTTTTTACTATTTTACCCTCAACTATTTTTAACCATATTTTCGTAAGTATTGTGTTCTTATAGTTAAAGGGTACTCTGCTCACTGTGCATTTAGTCTTCACTTTCTTGGCTCTTACATGAACTTGATGCATCCAAACTATTTGTAAGAGATGCACATTCTGTAGTAACTAAACTAAAGATAGAATACCTGATTTTTATTATTATTATTTTTAATATTACATAATTTACTTACTTTTCAATCTTTCAAACTGGACATTGGACAGCAAATGCCACAACGAAACATATAAAAACTATTCGTTTTTTATAAAGACTTTCATCTAATGGTGTATATCAGAGCTATAGCCCCCATAAGGAATGTAGAGGATGTAGTTGTATTCTAGAAATAATTTTAGTAATTGTATAATTACAGTTGGACAAAAACAGTGGTGATGTTTAAGCAATCTTTAATATTAGTACTAGTGATTTCCAGCAGGATAATCCCCATTTAAGTTACTTAGAGCTGTAAAAAGAACAGAAGAGATGAACAAGAAAAAATAAATAAAATAATTTCAGCAAAATAGTTAGACAACACTCTTTTTTAGTATTTTACCCTCAACTATTTTTAACAATAATTTTCATAAGTATTGTGTTCTTGTAGTTAAAGGGTACTCTGCTCACTGTGCATTTAGTCTTCACTTTCTTGGCTCTTACATGAACTTGATGCATCCAAACTATTTGTAAGAGATGCACATTCTGTAGTAACTAAACTAAATACCTGATTTTTATTATTATTATTTTTAATTTGACATAATTTACTTACTTTTCAATCTTTCAAACTGGACAATGGACAGCAAATGCCACAACGAAACATATAAAAACTATTCGTCTTTATAAATCTTTCATCTAAATGTCTAACTCAATTAATCAGCACATTTCATCGTAGTTAGCCTCACTGTATTTAGTATTTGCTCCTTACACTTTTTCTACACTGTTCTACATGTAAATCGAAAAACAAACATTTAAATTACTATATGAATTACTATATTACTACATTAATACTAATGGGAAAAAAGATAGCCATACCGCTAAAATAATTTTGATTAATAATAGATCAGTAAGCGCGTCACTCCATGCAAAATCAACGCGACTCGTGTTCTGTGACGCACTTTTGTGTGCGCCTGATATTAAAAAAAAAAAGATGGCGGATCACTCGGTAAGTAAACAAACAGTTAGTTCCTATGTAGTCTTAGTATCTATTTAAATAACATTTGTTCTGTCTTTGTTGTTCGATGTCATTTATAATGGCGTTATGTCCTCATAGGTTGAGATCACCGAGGGCTGTCGACTTCCCGTGCTGCGAAAAAATCAAGTAAATGAAGACGAATGGCGTAAGTATCCGCCTGACAGCTGCGCATAGAATGTACACATAACACTAGCAGCTTCTCTGCTTTACACAGCGCTCATGTGAACAAAAGTAGCTACATGTGAATAGCAGTACAAAGATCTCTCTCTCTCTATATGTAGATATTTAAGGATTTAACTGTTTGCTTGACCAAAAGTGATTCATAATTTTGTTCCTTCATAGCTTTGGCTGAAATTCTCAGTGTCAAAGACATCCTTGGGAAAAAGCTTTACTATGTCCACTATATTGACTGTGAGTATTAATCATTAGCTTTGGTCTTTGGTAAATACTTTAGTCACTTACTTCATTACATGAGTTCCTTTATTCAGCCTTTAAAGAAAAAAAAATCTTTTACTAAACTTTTTGTTTGTTGGAAGTCAATAAGCGTCTGGACGAGTGGGTTACTCCAGACCGGCTGGATATTAAGAAGCTCCAATTTCCCAAGAAGGAGGCAAAGACTCCCATGAAGGATGGCCTGCCTGGGTCTCGGCCGAGCTCCCCGGAGAGAGACGTGGTAAGAGAATCCACTCTTCAACCCTGCTGTGCCTCTAGACGTAGAAACGGCATTCCCCCACTTCAGTGGCAGAGATATACAGAATATCATATGCAGCTGTTTTCAAATTTGCATCATGTTCAGACTGCTTCAGCTACTTCAAGAGGCAAAACCCTCCCCACACCGGTACAGATGATCCCTGCCCATTCTTTTTTGCCAATCAATCTGCACAGCAAGTGTTTATGATGAATGGGCTGAATTAAAGACTAATTTGAATAAGCTCATTATACTCTTTTTAAACAGTGTGAGGGATGCAGTTTTTGCCTCGTCTCGATTTAAACTGCAGATAGCATTTAGAACCTTTTATGTGATGTTCAAATTAAAGATATTTATTGCAAAATAATTATAGCATTGTTAAAGGACTTACATAAGATTAAATCTTTGAAAGATGCCAAGTCATAATGTACATCTAAAATACTAGATATATTTTTAGTATTTATTGCACAGGAAACTAAAAAAAATATGTTTTGTTGCTCCTAAATCAAGTCTATTCATTTTGCAAATCATTTAGCTATCCTGTTTCTGATTGATCTTACAGAAAAGGAAAGCAGAGTCAGTCTCTTTGGCAACACAAGTGACCGCAGTGACTCCAGTGCCTTCACTTCCTAGTTCTGCGGAGGCGAGTCAGGCCTCTGTCTATCCAGCAATGAGAGATTCCTCTTTCAGCATTAAATCCAGAGATGAGCATGAACCACTCGCCTCTCTCACTACAGTAAGAAATGACTGTGTTTGAATTCTTAATTGTTAAATATATAGTATTTTTTAAAATATAATTTTAAAAATCAAATCTTTCTTTATTTGCTTTGCTTCTTCCTCCTGGAAGAATGGCACAACCTCCATCCAGCGTCATCTTATTCCTCCTCAGCCTGGGAGAAAAAGAAAAAGTTGTGGAGGGACAGACGAGGTATGTCCTGCAGATAAAAATGCTTATTCTCAAAATCAACATGTCATGAATATATCATGACAATGGTCCTGTAAGATGTTCAGCATCTATTAAAATTAGGATTGTGGCATTTTAGGGCACTTCTGTTCTTTTTATCTCATAGAGGTACTTTGCTATACTATTATTTAACTATAGTACTATGGCTTTATAGGTGAAATATTGTGTTATACAAGTTCTGTGCTATGCAAACAGTTCTATTAGGAACCAACACTGACTATTAGTGAGAGCAGAGTCTGTTTTGTGTTCCAACCAAAAAACCAGATGTTTTCCAATTAAATTTTGCTTTCTGCTCTACTATGACTTACCTTCCTCCATTCAAATTTCCCAAAGCTTTGCAACCCCTTGTGTTTTTCTAGATGGTAAAGATGTTCCAGAATAACAGCCCTCGCTGCTCCACCATCTATTTGCTGCCAGGAGAGGTCCGGCTCCTTTATTTCCCATTGCTTTTGCTTTAGTTTGAGTGTCTTGTCAGAATGGAGGCTTAGGGCTGTTAAAGAATCAGGTTCTAGATAGGATTCTGTAAATGAAATAATAGAGTCCATTGCACTGAATACATATATATTTTTGGAAAGAAATCAGGTAAACCTGCCATAAAAAAAAACACGTTTACATGAAACCCAAAACCTTGTTTTAAATATGAAGGACATTCTCATGTTTTGATGTTTCATATTATTCTCGCTGACTCTACTCTCTTATCCCAGGACTCTCAGGACAGTTCAGATGGAATCCCTTCTGCCCCACGCATGACTGGTAGTTTGGTGTCAGACCGCAGTCATGATGACATTGTGACACGAATGAAGAACATAGACTGTATTGAGCTGGGCCGGCACAGACTGAAGCCTTGGTACTTCTCTCCATACCCACAGGAGCTCACCTCTCTGCTCATTCTCTACCTCTGTGAATTCTGTCTCAAATACCTCAAGAGTCTCAAATGTCTTCAAAGACACCTGGTAAGACTAGTATGAAGACTTTAGGCTTAAGGTGTGGTCACATAAGCAACATTTCACAGGCATTGTCAGTAGTGAAGCTATGCATGAGGCACATCACACACTGAAGTCACATTTAAACCAAGCAGCTTTCTGTTGGTCCACGCAGCAAATTTGTATGACCAACTTGAACACCAACAAAATCTGCTTGGGGAACATTTTCAACCTCATGCAGAACTCTTGATTGCATGGATTCCTATTAAAATTTCACAATGGTAAATGTGACTACATCCTTAAATACATGTTATAGTTACACATATTTTGTGTATAATTGGTATTACATTTAATACAATTATTACTTCTTCTGTAACTTATAAAGACGAAATGCAACCTTCGGCATCCACCAGGAAATGAGATCTACCGCAAAGGAACCATCTCCTTTTTCGAAATAGATGGAAGAAAAAACAAGGTTTGTAATAAGAGGCAGATGAAAAAATTAGAGTTTGGATTAGTGATTTGACACAAATAACTCAAGTGGCTAAACTTAATAAAGAATATTTAAATGTTGCTGTTTGGATACTTTTTTTGTTTTACTTACACTAATAGGATTCAGTGCACCTGTTGTTGCATGTACTATACATCTTTGTTGTCTCTTGATGGTCTTTTAAATATTTGTTGCTCTTTCACTGCACAGGCATATTCCCAAAATTTGTGTTTATTGGCCAAATGCTTCCTGGACCATAAGACCCTTTACTACGACACAGACCCTTTCCTCTTCTATGTTATGACGGAGTATGACTCTAAGGGTTTCCATATAGTGGGCTACTTCTCAAAGGTATATTCTTTATCTGCTGGCATCTGTTGTTTTATGCTTTTTAATCCTTCAAACATTTGCATGTACTATATTTCCTAAAAATGAACACTTCTTGGTTTGATATTCTCTAATATAAAGTGTCCAAATAGTCTTTGAGGCCACAATATTAAATGTCTTTTTTTCTCTTCCATTAAAGGAGAAGGAATCAACAGAAGACTATAATGTGGCCTGTATCCTGACCTTACCACCTTATCAGAGAAGAGGCTATGGCAAATTACTAATTGAGTTCAGTGAGTAGTTTTACAGTTCTCAATTTGCAGTTAATAATTTATGCCACAGTGCTATTTAATATAATAAGCCCTGAATGTTGTGGGCCTTGTTTCATGTCACATCTTGTCTCCAAGGTTATGAGCTCTCAAAGGTGGAAGGAAAGACAGGCACCCCAGAGAAACCTCTGTCTGATTTGGGCCTGCTCTCCTACCGTTCATACTGGTCCCAGACCATTCTGGAGATACTCATGGACCTCAAATCAGAGAATGGAGAGCGGCCACAGATCACCATCAAGTATGTGCCCACTGTTTGTATTGTACTAAGGAAATACTTTGTAAGCACAGTTTTCTAGCAGCGTTCTTCCCTTTGTTGTTTTTAGTGAAATTAGTGAGATCACAAGTGTCAAGAAAGAGGATGTGATATCAACTCTTCAATACCTCAACCTCATCAATTATTATAAGGTAAAAAAAAAAACACTTTCATTGAAAGAATGCACTTTTTTTTTTATTTAAGCTCTCAAACGGAATTATTTTGGGGTTGAAAGTCAGACAACATTAGTTATATTCTTTGCAATTTCAGATTAGTTTTGCTCTTCTCCATTGCAGGGTCAGTATATCCTCACCTTGTCTGAGGACATAGTGGAAGGTCACGAGCGTGCCATGCAGAAACGCCACCTCCGCATTGATCCCAAATGCTTGCATTTCACTCCTAAAGACTGGAGCAAGAGGGGCAAGTGGTGAAGTTCAGAGGAGGGCTGCTAGCTCACAGCTACAGAGAGGAATTAAAACCAACATAAATACTGTAAATAGTCTTGTATTTATGTACTTTTATGGTTTTTATATCAAGCACTTGTTCGCAAATATTTTGAGCCATTTCAAAAATGTAACTGAATGTGATGTGTAAATAAACAAAACAGCCTGTTTGTACTGTTTGGGGCTATTAAGACATTTTCTCAGTCACTATAGATTAAAAGATAAAGGATTGTAGCCTTGCACATTATCTGAAATTTGTGATGGATTACATGTATTTAATCTTTCCGATATTCAATGACACGTCGTATCCTGCTACTCAAGACTGTACAACTACACATACTAAATGTAAACATCCCCACATGAACAAAACACTATCTATTGTCTAGGTCCAGTTACTGCAGATGTTTTATTGCTGTGGACGAATCCCAACTGAATTAGTGTCAACACTATTCTATTTGTCAACAATGTTAATGTATAAGCAAAAGTTAGATTATAAAGCATATTCTATATCATGATTACATAGTGTCATTTTACACAAAGTGCAAGAAAGTTTGGAATTTCAAGTAAAGACAAGTCTGTACTCAAAACCCTGAGGCTGAAAAAACTGGCCTCAACTTCCCTCTGCATCAAGATGATGCAGGCAGAATCCCAGTGACATCACAATACTTTGGTCATGTGATGCTCAGTCGCAGAGTTTTACTACATACAGCTCATACAGTACACAAGCCCTAATATGTTTCTAAAATGTATTAATGCTTCGATAGTCTTAATAAATGTATTAATATAATACCAGTATCAAACAGTTTTAGTGATTAAAAGCTTCTTCCATCCTTCTATCCAACCAGCTTGTAGCAGCGAGGTTAATGATGTTGGTGTGATTTTACATCAGGTGTGCATCACTGCAAGTAACACGAGAACCATGTGACAAGCTCATGCGGTGTGTGGGGATCAACATTCCTTAAAGCTGTCAAGAACTTATACGAAGGTTTGCACAGGTGTGATGGATCGTGTAGGAGACCCTGCCCTCTCAGAGGATGACGAAGCCGTACGATTAGCCGCCTCGCGCTGCAGCTCCTCCACCCTCTTCTGAAGCTCTGCCCGTTTTGCTAGCAACTCTTTGTAGCGCTGATGGACAGGTTCCTAGAATATATTGTTCATCAAACTGAGACTTTCAAAACAAACAAGCACAATAAATTTTAATACACATTATAAGCTCTTAAAATGATAACTAAAATGTCAGATGTTTAGTTGATGGATAATATAATTACTTCACTAATTACACACTTTGGTAATATTTATTAAAAAAAAAAAAAAAAAGAAAAGTGATTAAAAGATGGACAGATATAGTACTGTTAATAAAACCAATAGATACTCCATCTTTTTGTAGTAACACACCTTTAGTACACAACAGGGCTTTTCACATTTAAAATAGTTAACCCTGTGTCAATATAAACCCTGGGTAAACGTAATTCTGAGTTACCTTGATTAAAGTTTTAAAATTGCTCATATTTTTCATTGGGTTAACCATTAATCCTGGGTATTCATAAGTTGACACTGTACATTCCTAAACCCCATGTCAGCATTCTTATTTGTGGTGTCAGTGGAATTGAATGGACAATTGCAGTCAAATACTGTAGTTTTTCCTGAATGGAACTTCGGGTGGACTTTAAAGGCAAGAATTAAAGTCTCTTCTTCATTCCAGTTCACGTTTTCCATCACCATTCGTCATTTTTCCCCTCAAAGCTGAAAACTGTTTTTACAACTCACTGTGTTTCCATGAATGTTCAAACAGGGTTTCACAACTCTGGGTAAAAGTGGTGCTAACCCCACTTCTAATTTACAAATGTGAAACAAAACTTTACCCGCAGGGTTTAGAACGACAATAACCTAGGGTTTAAGTGCAGTGTGAAAAGCCCAAATTAAATGTTTAAATAATAATTTTTAAATATCAGACGAATGTGAGCAAACTTAGCTAGCAGAGTCAGATAATAAACCTGACCATTTCTGCACCTAAACATCCATTAAAACCTGGAGTGTACCTGTGGTCGCATGCGAGGATTCCAGCGTATGTAGTAGGTGACCCAGAGCTGGAGGTGTCGTATACCGACGGTGGGGAAGAGCACATGGGAGGGATAACCTACGTACAGCGGATTAACAAACTCCTCAAGCTGACTGTTCACAAATGACCATAAAGACACAGTGTGCTTCGGGACTTCCTAAACACAAAAACAGACAGTCCCTTAGACCTACACACATACTCATATAAGCATCTTATAAAACAACACTAATTTATAATTTAACATAATGACAAAGGATCATTTACTGTAAGTTGCTTTAGATTAAAGCATCTGCCAAATTACATTCTGATCCATTAAAGGCTAATTTTCTAACTTTAATTTTCAAACCTACTCTGCAAATAAGATGCATTCAAAGTGTACAAACATTTATGCCCAAGGCCATTCTCTCTCTTACCTCTTTGAGTCTTTGCTGTTCACTGTTACACAGAAATGTGCCAAAAAGGCAGCTGTATAGGTGATCGAGTATTGTTATGAGGAAATACTCATTGAATTCAAAAGCTGCAGGAAACTGCAAAAAGGCAAATATTTATATGTTTATATACACAGACACAGAAAATACAATGAAGACACAAGGAGGTGTTGCTCTGGTAACTCTGGGGTGTTTTGCACTCACCTGTCTTGTCATCTGCCAGACACAGTCAATGAACTGCAGGAAGATCGGAGAGCGATCTGCATCTGTGTGATTCTTATCACCATGACCCACTCTCTATATTCACAAAAATAATCATTTATGTTGAATATAGAATGATGAATATTTAGTTAAAAATGAACAGCATTTATTTGAAACAAATCTTTTGTCATTTTATAAATGCCTTCACTGTCACATTTTTAATTTAACGCATCCCTTATGAATAAAAGTATTAATTTCTTTACAAAGAAAATCATACTGACCCTAAATTTTGAATGATAGTGTACATATTATGTTTTTGTAACTTTTAATCATTTAAAAGTTAAGTCTATAACTAGATATTACATATTCTATAGGACTAAAAAATAGCAAATAATTTGCACCCGATATTTGAATGAAAATTTTATTTCCATTAGAAAGGCTAAAATGTGTTTCTGGATTAGCTGTGCAGCACATGAAACAAACAAATTGGCATCTATCACAGGTGCGGCTTCAGAATCAAATCACTGATGGTGCTTCTAAAATAAGTGAGAGTGCTATCTCTCTCTCGCTGAACTATTTGTTCAGTCCATTGCAATGGCGCAAGAGCGTTCCCTTTATAATCACTAAAAGCTGTCACTCATCTTTGTTCATCACAATCTCACAGAGTTATGTTATAATCAATGACGTTCTCTACGCTGCATAATGAATCTCTTATTTACATTGAGTCTACACTTTGTTATAATGAGATAATTAGTGCTGAACCAACACCTGAACAAAAACTGCGCCGATTTTAGTGGTGAGTGGATTCTAACTTAAAAGCCTCTGATTGGCTGTTGGGTTCCAGAAATCAACAGATATGTCTGTGATTGGCTACACTGCTCAACGCTGCAAAAGATGTTGAAATAGAAACTGATCTCCAGAGCGCAAACCATAAAGCACTGGACAGTTTGCCAAATCTGCAATGAAATGCCATTATTACAGCATTAACTGAGGGTGCTATTGATTTAATTTGGGAGCTGATATCATGAGGGAATGGAATGTTTGACTGGTCTGCAATGAAATGCCAGTGTAATGGTATGTGCACTTATATAGAACACTATAAAGCAGTCATTATTATAGGGAATAGTGAATGAGTTAACAAATAAGCAAGTTGGGATACAGCAAACCTTCTATCCCCTTACAGTCTTGCTTGTTGCTGTATCACGTAGACTACAACTGGACTGACCTGTTGGAAGCGGTGACCGAAGCTGAGCCATTCTTTTTCCAGCAGCATCTGAAAGCCTCGTATGGTTCTGTAGTGAGAGTCCAGCATTATCAGGGCCAGTGAGGTCAGCTGAGGAGTTCTGTCCCAGCCGTCACTGCAATGAACCACCACTGAGGTTTTCCCAGACTCCACCTTATCAGCTATCCTTAAAGCTCCTGCCAGAATCAACTATCACACACACACACCCCACACAATCAGTGCCAACTTCATCATCCTCATGTTTCTTAACATTTGAGAAAGGTAATTAACATGATCAATCTCGTCTCACCTTAATATGCTCCAGCCAGTGGGTGGACTCGAGATTGGAAAGCCAATGAGAGTCCTCAATGTTGGGATAGACAACCTCCTTCAGTTTCCGTAGAGACTCACGCATTACATGAATGTTGTGAATATCCAGAAACACCAGTTCAGCATTTTGATAAGCATCTTCACTCTCATATCCACCTCCTTTCATCTAAGATACAAACAGACACAGGCTTTCAAAGTTTCCCTTTCATTTAAAACAGACACATGACACGAAAGTGAATGTTTACCTTGTTAGCTGCAGCATTCACACTTGGTCTGGCATCGAATATGAACATTTTGTGTGATTGTGCATTTGCATCCATAATGGCCTGAAGGAGCTTTTCATCTTCTTTGCAGCGTCGACCATTCTGACCCACCATCGGTTGACTGGCACGAACCACTGCGGCCTGGCTCTCTGGGTGAATCCATGATAGCACCTAAACCAGGGCAAGCCAATAGCTTCAGTGGTGAGGCCCGAAGACGAATAATTGTGCGCACACAGATTGAAGTGTGATGATTCATGACACTGACCGGAATGCGTCCTTTGGCCCTAAAGCTGGAGACACGTCGCAGTTCCTCATCAGTAATGGTTACTGGGACAACTAGAGCTGCTGGGTATGAATCACATAGCTCATAGTGATCATTTACTTTGGAGATCCTCCAGCTCTCGTTTGGAAGACCCTAAACACACACACACATTTGTATTTAAAACATGACTCACAGATACTCGATTCTTAGCAGCTAATCATAGCATTCTAGATTTAAATATTTTTATAAAATGATGCTAAACTGTTTAAATTATTGATGTCACAGACAAGCTATATCCTCTCTTGTAACACTATATCCATCTCTTATATCACTCCATAATCTCATTCTTTTCAAATAATAAAATTGTTAATATTTAAAGGATTCTATTATTTTTTTAATAATACATTTATTATTATATAAATACTAGGTAATACAATTAAACCTTAATAATGAAATGTTGAATAATAAAATGATTATTGCAAAACAAAATCCTTCACGGTGATAAAAGCTACCTGTGCTTTACATTAGAGTCCAGATTACCCTAAAAGTATTTATTTTGCAATAAATATCAGATGACTGTATATCATCACCTTGTACAGTAACTCAAAAAACAAACAAATAAATAAACACACACTGTACCTGTCTCTTGTATTCAGCCAGGGGATCATACACCTTCCATCCACTCTCAGGGAACACCTGCTTATACTCAAATGCAAAGAGAGACTAGACAAAGAGAAGGGGAGGAGACATAGAGAGTGATACTAATTAATTTTAGGCTAAGGCTAAATCAGTTAAATTAGATATCTAAAATATTTCATGCTGCGTTAATATACACTCTCTGTCTATTTATGTTTCTCACCATGTTGTTTGACACTGGAAAAGCAAACTTCATCAGAACCTCAAACACTGATTTCTTTAGTGAGTCCTCTGGCTCCTTGTGCACAAAACGTAGATTCCTCATATCCTACAAGACATATATACATTAAGCAAATTTTCAAAAAATAAAAATAAAATTAACCATAAGGGTTTATTCTGTTGCTAAATTTCACATCCTGCCAACATCTTCAATGGTCCCACCACAAAACTTTTATATTTTATTTTTAGCAATGTATTTTCATATGTGCCAGATGTTCACATGTATAAAATGACAAAAGCACATAGCAAAATTACTAAAACTTAAACTATAAAATGAAAATTAAAAAATTAAAGTAAAACAAAAATACTACAATAACAACATTATATATATATAGTTTTAATTTTAATTGTAGTTAAAGTTTAAATAATAAGATGGAGGGACTTGTCCGGAATCAGAAAGTATACCAGGAGAGCAGCCTTTTGTGTTTTTTTGAAACGTGGCTAAGAGACTGCAGTGGTATAACCCTGGACACATTACTATTAAGGAACAAATATGCAACAAAGACATTTAACTCTTAGCAGTTATTCTGACACTTTTTTATTTACTGAGAGAGTTCTCTGTTTTGTTTACATTCCTCCATCTGCCCATGCAGAAACAGCCTGTGATTTGTTGCAGGCTACTGTTACGAGATTACAAGCTAAATATCCAGACTCTTTAATTTTTTATATGATTTTAACCATGCCTCCTCCTTCTCCAACTTTCTGCCCACATTTAAACAGTTCATTGACTGCCCTATAAGAGAAAACAAAACACTTGATCTCTTGTATTCTAATGTTAAAGATGCCTATAAATGCTGTTCCCTGCCACCCCTTAAGTTTTCTGACCACAGACTAGTTCATCTATCCTCTACTTATACTCCTGTTGTTAAAAGAATGCTTGTCACCACCAGAACTGTAAAATGCTGGTCCCATGAATCCATAGAATCTTTGCATGGTTGCCTGGACTTCTGTGAGCCCTATGGGGATGATATTGATGGTCTTACTGACTGTATCACAGAATACATTAAGTTTTGTACAGATATCTATATATCCAGCAGAGTGATCCTGTGTTGTTCCAATAATAAACCGTGGGTAACCAGAAGCCTGAAAGCGGTTAAATCTGAAGGAAAAGACCTTCAGGACTAGGGATATGGTTAAAGCAATGGAAATTAGGTGTGGATTGAAGGTAAAATTTAAGGAAGAGAAGCAAATCTGTAGTATATAAATTGGAACAACAGTTGGAGCAGGACAGGGCAAAACAGGTCTGAGCAAGATGAGAAAAATCACAGGCCTTGAGCAGAAGGGGGAATCACTGCTCGCTGGAGACCAAGTCCTTGTTGATGCATTAAATATGTTTTTCAACAGATTTGACTTTCCCACCACTTCCTGTCTGGCGCCGGAGGTTAATGTTTCCCTTCTCAGCATCTCACCACCAGCTGCTCCTTTAATATTCACCTCTCTTCAGGTGTAGAGGGAACTGGACAGACTAAATCAAGGAAAGGTGGCTGGGACTGATGGAATTAGCACCAAACTTCTAACAGCCTGCTCCGGTCAGCTGTGTGAAATTTTCTCTCATATGTTCAATCTGAGCCTGCGGTTGCAGAGGATTACTTCTTTGTGGAAAACATAGTGCCTGGTCCTCGTTCCCAAATGGAAACATCCAACAGACCTCAAGGATTACAGACCCATCGCCCTCACCTCTCACATAATGAAGACACTTGAGTAACTGCTCCTCTCCTACATCAGGCCCAAAGAGTGTACATTCACTGACCCTCTACAGTCTGCATACTTGCCTAATATCAGTATGGAGGACACTCTTATCTACATGATTCAGAGGGTCTATGCACATCTGAATAATCCTAGTGCAATTGTAAGAATTATGTTCTTTGATTTCTCAAGTGCATTCAACACCATCCAGCCGAACTTGCTGGGAGAGAAAATGAGGAGGTGCAGGTGGAGTTGCAGCATGTTCCATGGGTGACTGACTATTTAACTGCCAGCCCACAGTATGTGCGGTTCCAAAATTGTGTTTCAGATACCGTACTGTGTAGTACAGGGGCCCCACAGGGAACCGTTCTGTCTCCCTTTTCGGTTTAGTCTGTATACATCTGACTTTCAGTACAACTCTAAAACCTGTTTTCTTCAGAAATATTCGGAAGACTCAGCTGTTGTGGGCTGCATCAGGGATGGTTGTGAGGAGGAACACAGGAGTACAATTAGGGACTATGTGGGCTGGTGTAATAATCACCTGAGGCTTAACATCTCTAAGACCAAAGAAATGGTCATTGACTTTAGGAGGAAGGGGCTCAAACCAGATCAAGTTTCCATTCTGGGAACGGATGTGGATCTCGTTTCCAACTATAAGTACGTTGGAGTACAGCTGGTTAACAAACTGGACTGGTCCAGGCACATGGAGGCTGTATATAAAAAAGGTCAAAGCAGGCTATACTTTTTATGAAGGCTGTGATCTTTTAATATTTGTCAACCTTTGCTGTGCACCTTCTATAAGACTGTTGTGGCCAGTGCTCTCTTCTTTAGGTTGGTGTGCTAGAGGCTGGGAGCACATACACCAGACAGGAATAGACTAAATAACTGATTAAAAAGGCAAGCTCCATCATTGGCATCACACAGTATCAAGTGGAACAGGTGGCGAAGGTGAGGATGCTGAGAAAAATAAAAACTTATGAACAATGACATGCACCCACTACATGCCTTAAAAGCGTTTCCGTACAGCACTTTCAGTGGCAGGGTGATTCTACCAAAATGCAAGACTGAATGCATCGTAAGTCATTCCTGCCTGCTGCCTACAGGTTTTTTAATGTGCAATAACTGTGTGTATCTTTGTCTAAGTTCAATTTATTAATACTTTTTATTTGTTTGTTTTTGTTTCTACTCTTGTTTTTATTATTATTATCATTATAGAGTATTATAGTGTTTTCGGTTTAAATGTTATTTCTTGTTGTATTATCAGTTTTGGGAATAGTTTGTTATTGTTAATATATTTTGGAGTGTAGTATGTCTTATGTAAATATCTTTTGTTTGATTTTAGGAATGTAGACACAGACAGGTAGATAGATTGTTGTTGTCTGTGTGTAAGGTCTGAACGTGACTGCTGTCATTGTAACAAACCTAATGTCCTGTGAAGGATTAATAAAGAACGTAAAGTAAAGTTTGTGCTTTTTTGTTGTGCTTTTGTCATTTTTATTAGTTTTTCATATTTCTGTTTAGCTTTCTTTTTGATTTCATTTAAGTACTTAAGTTTATTTCTAACCTATAAGATTTTTAAGTTTTCATTTTTCATCTACTAATTATATTCCAGCTTAATTTAAATTAATGATTTATATATATATATATATATATATATATATATATATATATATAGTAATATATATATATATATATATATATATATGTATGTGTGTAGCTGTCTTCACATTGACAAAAAAAAGTATTTTTAAATTTTTTAAAAAAATCACTTAAAACCTTGCATGCAAGGCCGTATGAGACATCTCCTCTGCTAGTTGCTGCTCCGATCTTCTCTACTCTGCTCAAAACTCCGAGTGGTAGATCTAGTCCAAACACTGGCTCCTAGACAACAAATAAGGTAATTCAAGTCTTTAGTTTAGAAATTCACTCCAACAGTCATACAGAAACAGCATGAGGACATGGCTCTTACTCTGTCAGTGCACCTGAAGAAAAGTCTATAGTTAGTGACGGACAGAGATCCTCTAACAGGCCCAATGAACGGACAAATATAAGTCACATCTTTAGCTGTGGACACACACAATAAACACACACATTAAAACTATCAGAATAGATGATGTAAAGAAGTCAATATAATATAATACCACAAATACCGGAATCCTGAACATGTTCCTCTGGCAGAAGAGGAAGTTCGCCTTTACTGGGGTCTTTGTAGACCTGCACACAGAAGAACATGAGATTAATGCACAGGAACTGAGACTTGATCCAAGATTTACACTCACATTTACACTGTAATACCTTTTCAATTACCCTTCCTTTACTCTGTAAGGAAGAAGAAAAAAGATGATGTTCAGTTATAAAAACAGTTCAGAACATGCATCAGTTTTAAAAAATAGAATAAGAATTTCTGGGTTGGACTTTGGTCCTGACTGACCCGCAGCTCTGTGTCTGAAACTCTGGTGCCACTTGAGCGGTCTGAGCGCGTTGTGGTAGAGCTGAAAGGATATTAGAGGATGAAGACGGATTAAATGGAGTGAGTGAAGTGAAGTGACATACAGCCCAGTATTGTGACCCATACTCAGAATTTGTGCTCTACATTTAACCCATCCAAAGTGCACACAAACAGCAGTGAACACACACCCGGAGCGGTGGGCAGCCATTTATGCTGCGGCCCCCGGGAAGCAGCTGGGGGTTCGGTGCCTTGCTCAAGGGCACCTCAGTCGTGGTATTGCCAGCCCGAGACTCGAACCCACAACCTTAGGGTTAGGAGTCAAACTCTCTCACCATTAGGCAACTTCCCCAAAAAACTTCCCCATTAAAGCACACCTATGAGCTTTACGCATTAAAGGTACAGTTTTCTCAGAAATGAACATTCTGTCATCAATTACTGATCCTCATGTTGGTCCAAAAATGTGTATGTCTTTATTTCATGCATGGAACATACAGTACAGAATGTTAGAGACTGACAACCACAGTCATCATTCACTATCATTACATCTGCTTTTCTATACAGTAACAATGAGTTCTGCCTAACATCTCCTTTAATGTACTACACAATAATGAAAGAAAGTCAATCATACGGGTTTGGAACAAAACAATGTTGAGTTAATGATGACTATCCCGTCAGACAGAGAAATAATCACACATAGATTCTGCACTCCTCACAGAAAGCTTCAAAAATATTATATAAACGTCCGGGAACGTCTTTCATACAGCGCGTTTACGAAATTAAGCATTGTCAACATTCATTCAGTAATGCATATGTGTGAGAGAGTGTGTTTGTGTTTCCTCTGGTACCTGCACAACGACTCCACACTGTCGCTCTCCTCCATCCCGAACCGGACCGAACCGCGCCTCTGATAAAGTTGTGAAGTTAACTTAACTGTTAATTTAGTGACTGTGCTATGCGGAAACTCAGTGAACACAAACAGCGGAAGCTGCCATGTCTTCCCAGAATTCCTCTAGGTGGGGCTGGATGAGAGTGCGCGCTCGCGCATTAAGCGTTTGTGGCCATGAGCTTGTGCGCGTTTGTTGGTCACCTCGTCGGTTTGTGACGACAGATTGAAGCCAGATAAACGATATGAGACACGAACACCAGAATGAACACAAAGTAAATATATGTATATTAGCCTATAAACAACAACAATAACAACAACAAATAAAGTTAAAAGAATGTCCGTATTAGAAACCTTTATTTATTAGCTTAAATTTTTCACTAAAAGGTTAGTTAAATAAAACAGTTTACTGAAAATGGTTTATAAAGAGACTACAAATGTATTAATATTAAAGGATGTTGGGATTAGGGTTAATACAAATTAATAAATGAAATGCATTTTATTTTGACTAGCCTAAATGTGAATTTTAAAAGCTTGATATTAATACAGAATTGGTACAAAATTATTTTTAAAATGTATGTGTCAGCTGATAGACACTGACAAAATTCCCATTTAACAGATTTAATAACTACTATGAAAAATAAAGACAAGCTCAGTGACTGTACAATCTAACATTCAGTATGAGACAACAGCAAATAAAGGACAAAATGGAGTAGACATATAGAGGCAATCAGAATTTTTTGACAAGTAAAGTTTTAAAGTGGTTATTATTTTCATTTCCAGTAATAAGTTCCTAGTCAGCTGAAGTTTGTTATAAAACCTCAGATTAATAGAAATTAAAGCAACCTACAGTTGTATGTGCCATTTACCACATCAAAAGGAAAGAGCAAATAATAAATGCTATTTTTTTTCATGGATGGGACCATTTGGACATGGAACCCCATATTGGACAAATATTTCTTTTTAAGCTGCTGTTATGTGATTTTAATTGCTTTAATATAATTTATTTATCTAAAAACTAGGTTTGTTGTATACAAATTTGTGCATACAGAGACTGTATTAATGTACAGTGTGTGTGTTTAAACTTTCATGTTTGTACATGGCTATGAATGTGTGTAAAAGCAAAGTTATGTAAGGCTGTAGGCCTATATGTGAGCTGGTATATGTTCATGTGTAAATGCGTTTGTACATAACTTGCGTCACAGTGTCTGCTGGTGGGTGTGTGCCTTGGATCTTATCTGAATGGTTAAGGACCGGCAGCACAAGCATCTTTTGTGTGGAGACTTTTGTAGTGGGGTGAGTAACAGCGTGACACGGGTGATTAGCAATGCAAAGCTCCAGTACTGCGCCATGATCTGCTCTAGGGAAACAACCCTTTCCTGTGCAACTTCAACCTCTTCTTCTGCTCAGGGACCTCACCAACCGCAGGTAAACATCAGCCAAATACCAACTATATCAAACATAGTACTAAACCTACCAATTAAACTCTGTCATAATCAACTACCAACCGTGTTCAATCCAGCAAATCATAATCAACAAACTACCAAATCAGTCAAGTCAGCAGTGAAACACCCATCTATATGGTTGAACTAAAAATCTGTGCTTGAAGTGAAAATGTTCTGCAGTATCTCAGGTCTTGAGGCACTTTAGTGGATTTCTGATGTACATGTGTGTTTAGGAATTTGTTTATTTCTACACTTTTTAAAAATAAAGTTTCCTTATTAGCATTGATGGTTCCACGAAGAGAAGAACCTTTAACACTTATGGAGCCTGGATTAGAGTGTATGATGACATCCATCACTGTATTTCACTAAAACAATAATACAACCCAATCAAGACTTTACTAGCACTAGAGGGGAAAAAAAACTACCAGAAGTAATATAAAAAATACTTTGTGTTGATTGAGATATAGAAGACTTTATATTTTATTTTATTTATATATATATATATATACACACACACACTAAAAAGTATTCTGTTAGATGACGAGAGTGTAGAATAATAGTAGTATTCACCAATACCATACATGATATGAATGCATCATCATTTTAATGAATTACCTTATGGTTGCATATTACTGATTTAGGATATTTGCAAACCAAACTGTTGGTACATTTCTAACTGTTATGACCAATTCTAAACTTCTAAATATTTAATGCAAAACTTATAAAAACTGATTTCATAATGAGTGTGCTTAAATCTGGTAAAAAAGTAAAAAAACAAATAAAAAAAGAGGAAAGAAATGAAAAATGCTGCATGGTCCTGTGAGCATGTAATAATACACAAATCTACACTGAAAAGTGTTTAATTCATCCAATCAAAAAAAAATTAGGGTAATGATTCACATCTATATTTTTTAACTTGAGCCAATGAAAAATAAATAACTTTACCTAAGCTGGATATGACTAAGCGCAATTTAGGCAACGAAATCAAGACTCTCTTAAGGTTTATTTATTTATTTATTTATTTTTATTATTATTGTTATTATTATTATTTGCAAAGATAATTTTTTTTTTAAAAATGACGCTAAACATTTTTTTCTACTCACCCCGGTTTCAGAACGGTATAATACAGAGAAACACGAACAGAAACCGGTAAAATACCGATTCTGCTCGGAATGAACCGATTTTTTTCTGTCTCTCGTTTTTAAGCCCCGCACATTCGTGAGCACGTAGTTTTCTCGTTTTACTAAATTGTGAGCACGATATTACTAAATCTTGGCCAGAATTTAGTTGAATCATATCAAGGAACGGATTATTATATCGTGCGCACAATTTATTTAAAAGGAGGGAACAAGTTAGTAAGTCGTGTGCACGATTTAAACGAGGGAACGAATTATATTGTGCGCACGCTTTACTATTTTTTCCCCCGCATGTCAAATGTGGGGCTCCGTTCATGAGGCACTTTAAGCTCATGAACAAATAGATTTCCCCGGTTGTTGTTTTAGAACATTAAGCCCGCTCCACTGCACTACCTTTGCGCTCACGTCTCGCATCTTTTGCAGTGTCTCGAAGCACTGCCTTTTATGATGTCCTGCGACGGGGCCCCACATAAGGCCGGGGCCCCCACGCACCGCGGGGGTGTCCCGTACGCCACTGTGTGTATATAGGCTAATGAAACATTTGGGGGTAATTTTTTTTGTTTGTTTTTAAAGACATCTCTTATGTTTAAAAAGGATGCATTTGTTTTATCATAAATAGATTAAAAACAGTGATATTGTGAAACATTACTACAATTAAAATAACTGTCTCTATTTTAATATATTACAAATTTTTTATTTATTAATGTAATGCTGAATGTACAACAGCAATTACTGCAGTCTTAAGTGTCACATGATCCTTCAGAAATCATTCTAATATGATGATTTAGGGCTCAACAAATATTTATCATCATCAGTGTTGAAAACAGTTGTGCCGCTTAATTTTTGTGGAAAATTATGCATTTTTTTTTGATGAATATAAAGTTCAAAAGAATATAAACATAACATTATAAATGTCTTCAGTGTAGCTTTTGATCAATTTAATGTGTCCTTGCTGAATATAAGTATTATGATTTTTTTTATCTTCCCGATTCCAATTATTGTACTTATTGTAGGAAAAATAGCTATTATTAAAATATGCCAGATAACAAGCCGTACTGGGTTGAGAGTGGCTTCTCTTCTCTCTCTGTGTGCGTGTCCTAATAACTGTTGAGTTTTTCTCTGTCTTTCAGATCTGGAACCAAAAATGAACTGGGCGTCGTTTTATGCCGTGATCAGCGGCGCGAACCGACATTCCACCGGCATTGGGCGAATTTGGCTGTCTGTCCTCTTCATTTTCCGGATCCTGGTTCTTGTGGTGGCGGCGGAGAGTGTGTGGGGCGACGAGAAAGCGCATTTCACCTGCAACACCCAGCAGCCCGGCTGCAACAGCGTATGCTACGACCACTTCTTCCCCATCTCTCACATCCGACTGTGGGCGCTGCAGCTCATCATGGTCTCTACCCCCGCCCTGCTGGTTGTCATGCACATTGCACATCGTCGGCATATCGACAAAAAGTTGTATCGACAAGCTGGCCGCACCAGTCCAAAGGACCTAGAGCAGATAAAAAATCAAAAGATGAAGATTACCGGGGCCCTTTGGTGGACATACATGATCAGCCTGCTGTTCCGTGTGTTTTTCGAATCCGCCTTTATGTATCTGTTCTACATGCTTTACCCGGGATACAAGATGTTCCGGCTGGTAAAGTGTGACTCGTATCCGTGCCCAAACATAGTCGATTGCTTTGTGTCCCGACCAACAGAGAAAACCGTGTTCACTATATTCATGCTTGCGGTGTCCGGCATCTGCATCCTGCTCAACATCGCAGAAATCGTATTTCTTGTTGCAAGGGCAACAAGTCGCCATCTCAATAACTCCAAGGATTCCCCAGTGGGAGCCTGGATCTCTCAGAAACTGTGCTCCTTTTAGAAGTGCTCGCCCTGTCACTCCCTGAAACCAAAATAGGGCACTCACTCAAACTCAAACACTTCATTCACTCAGACACCTAATGTTAATGAGGGCTAATGTAATTGATGATGTTTTTAAATCTTATTTAACTCAGAATACTTAAAAAAAAATGTACTATTACTCCACACTATTTTAGAGCAATGTATAAATAAATTCATACTGCTGTATACAATTGAATACTCATATTGTACCTAAAAATACTACAGTGAAATAAAATCTTAATCGTTCTTTGTGGTAAAATCTTAATTATGAATTCAGCATTGCTTTTTTATTGTTTAAAAACTTTTGTGTGTCAAACAAATAGCCTAATTACTCCATGTATTCTAAAGGGTTACTCCACCCCAAAATAATTTTTTGTCATTAATCACTTACCCCCATGTTGTTCCAAAACCGTAAAATCTTTGTTCATCTTCAGAACACAATTTAAGATATTTTGGATGAAAACCGAGAGGCTTGTGACTGTCCCATATAGACTGCCAAGTAAAATACACTGTCAAGGTCCAGAAAAGTATGAAAAGCATCATTAGAATAGTCCATCTATGGAAGCAGATTAGTCTCAAATATAATTCACGCAAAAAACACGATTCACACATGCGTAGACAATTTCACATGCATGAAACCTAATCATTCACGTACACACAAAAAAAATTCACGTGCGTGACAAAAAAAATATATTCACAAAAAGCAATTCACATGCGCAAAATAAAATTATATATTCATAAAATACATTTCACAAATGCAAAACAGAATTCGTAGATTTACAGCTGTGCACAAAAACCTTTGAATGTTTAAAATGTACGAGTGTCTGAATGTACAAATCGTCATTTACTACGAATCCACTCGGACATCCATCATTCTGTGTTTTTGAGACTTTCCTGGCAGAGCTCTCTTCCCACGTGGGTCTGTCGTACTCTTTAGCCAATCAGATGCGAGCTTACCATTCAACCAATCATATCATAAGCCACTGAGAGTGCATTCAAGGAGCACGATTCTGCGCACCTTTTGCGCTATATGGATTAATTAGAAAGGAAATTAAGCCTTTACATCAGTAATTCCATAGACAGTAAAAGAAATGGACACAGCGACCCAATTGGAACTCAATTGAGACAAGTGAAGCCCATTTTTAGCGATTTTTAGCACTTCCGTTTGTGTTGTTAATGGTCAGTGTATGATTTGTGAAGTCAGCAACCTGTCTGACAGATGTAAATCTTCTAGTAGCTGCGCGTGCAAACTGCCATCGTTAATCTTGCAGAGACGGCGAGCTTGAGCGGGGAGTTCTTTGGCGTGAGTGAGCAGGAGTAAGTATTCTGATTAATTATTTTGTATAGTATTTTAAAATGTAACGCCAGGGCTTCTATGGGCTTCTCTCTTGACGTCTCCCCGATTGCCTACGAGCTTCTCCTCCTGTCTGTACGGTAATTTCTCTACTGTGTGACAGAGAGTCGAGTGGTTATGACGCAATCGTTAGCCTATTTTTACAAAAAACACACTCTCAGTGGCTTATGATATGATTGGTTGAATGGTAAGCTCGCATCTGATTGGCTAAAGAGTACGACAGACCCACGTGGGAAGAGAGCTCTGCCAGGAAAGTCTCAAAAACACACACACACACACAAACATCCGAGTGGATTCGTAGTAAATGACGATTTGTACATTCCAGACACTCGTACATTTTAAACATTCAAAGGTTTTTGTGCACAGTTTGTATATCTACGAATTGTGTTTTGCATTTGTGAAATGTATTTTATGAATATATAATTTTATTTTGCGCATGTGAATTGCTTTTTGTGAATGTATATTTTTTTTCACGCACGTGAATTTTTTTTGTGTGTACGTGAATTAGGTTTCATGCATGTGAAATTGTCTATGCATGTGTGAATCGTGTTTTTTTACGTGAATTATATTTGAGACTAATCTGCTTCCATATCCATCTGCCATCAGTGAGTCAACCGTAACGTTATGAAGCGATGAGAATACTTTTTGTACACGAAGAAAACAAAAATAATGACTTTATTCAACAATTACCTCTCCTCTGTGTCACTCCATATCACCGTAGTGTCATTTTGGAGAATATGGGCTGAACGCAAACTGCATACACTCTTCTTTGTCAGCCGCACGACAAGAGTACATTTTCTGCATGTATTTACGCTTTAATTTAAAAAAAAAAAAAAACAGAACAGTGTAAGCTGCCTGCGTTCAGCTCATATTCTCCAAATGCCGCTTCGGTGATGCGGAGAGACACCTCAGAGGACACAAATTGTTGAATAAATTTGTTATTTTTGTTTTCTTCGTGTACAAAAAGTATTCTCATCAATTCATAACGTTCCAGTTGAATTACTGATGGCAGATGGAGTATTCTGACAATGCTTTTATACCTTTCTTGACCTTGACAGTGTATTTTACTTGGCAGTTTTCATCCAAAATATCTTAAATTGTGTTCCGAAGACGAACGAAACTTTTATGGGTTTGGAACGACATGGGGGTAAGTGATTAATGACAAAATTTTCATTTTGGGATGGAGTATCCCTTTAATTGCACAAGTAGCCTATACTCCAGATTTATTTTTGTTTAACTTGTACGTCTGTAATGCATTACCTCTAGGGGACGCTACAGCTCAACCAGTTCTTCATAGAAAACACAGTACACAGTAAAATTTTATCCACAACTGCAAATGGTGTGTTCCAAATGGGATATACTGCCCTCTGAAGGGCACTTCGGAGTGAAAACAATCATGGCCACCATACTGAAGAATCGTTCCAAACCGAAGTGCTCAAAACTGGCCACTTCAAAGGGCCCTTCGGAATGAAGGATTTTAAAGGGTACAACTGATGGACACTTCGGGCTCCCATGATCCTTTGCGCAGATTGTTTGCGTGATGACGGCACCTCCATGTGGGCACGTGATGATGACGCAGAAGGGCACTTCAAGAAACAGTTGTTTGGTCCCCTACACCCTTCAACCCTTTGAAGCTCTCACTCCGGAGGGTAAACCCTTTGAAGGGATTAGGGCAGGGGTTTCCAACTCTGCTCCTGGAGAGCTACTGTCCTGCAGATTTCAGCTCCAACCCCAATCAAACACACCTGAACCAGCTAATGAAGGTGTTCAGGGCTACTTGATAATTACAGACAGGTGTGTAAGTCTGCAGGATGGTAGCTCTCCAGGCACAGGGTTGGAGATCCCTGGATTAGGGCATAATAATAATTTCTCTGAATGGAAAGCAGGGCATGTCTCTCCTGTTCGTGAACATAATGATGATACCTTTTTGATTAAGTAGCCTACTTTTTAAATTACAACAGGACATCTGTTTTAATAATCTGTTGTTAAAATTGCTTATAGTATTTATTGATAGAATTTGGACTGACCTACATTTGCCACAGAGGTAGGGCCCTATGAAATCAGTTTTATTTTTTCCCAAAATCTTTTTTGTTCTGTTTTTTTGTTTTTGTTTTTTTGCATTTAAATTTTTCTAGACTGTTTTTTTATGGTTAAATTCAATTTTACTAATCAAAAATCATATCTAATTAATTGAAATCATGAAACGTACACAATTTAAAAGCAATTTATTAAGTTTAACAAGAATAAAATGTTCAAGTCCCCATGAAATATGTTTTTTCCCCTCAAATTCAGTTTTATTTATTTATTTTTACCAAATTCTATGTTTTCCATTAATTTTCTGGATTTCATTTGAATGGTTTTATTAAATCTTAGTCATCAAAAGCATCTCTAATAAATATATTTTATTTAAAAAATCATTATTATTATTATTATTATATATATATATTTTTTTTTTTTTTTTTCAGAAATATATATTTAATTATATATTTTTTTATATATATTTATGGAAAAAAAAATGTCTGGTAAATGTTCCTAAAAATTGATGCTTTAATAATAATTTTATTAGTAGTAGTAGTAGCACTATCATTACATTGAGTATTTCTGTCACAGTCTTCGGGTTGCTCTGAAGACCTTTACGTTTCTGTTTGTATATGATATGATGTTATATTTTCTCAAAAGAAACGATAAAATGCTCATAAAGTGACTCTCAGAACAGCTCTAGAGATTATGATGATGTGTTCATGTACTCATATGTTGAGGTGGCAGAGGCTGAAAACACCACTAGCATCACAAGCTCTTGAGATCAGCAGAACATGCAGGATTCATATTTAATTTTCATTTTTATATATTTTTGCGGCTTAATATTCACAGACACTAGTCCATATTGTGTTTTCAATTAAGTGTACTGACCTACTTTTGATTTATTAATTAAAGCAGGGGTCACCAAACTCAGTCCTAGAGGGCTGGTGTCTTGTAGAGTTTAGCTCCAAACCTAAACAAACACACCTGAACCAGCTAATTAAGGTCTTACTTGGGTAAACTTGAAACTTCCAGCCAGGTGTGTTGAGGCAAGAGCTAAACTCTCCAGGACACAGACCTCCAGAACTGAGTTTGGAGACCCCTGGATTAAATAAATAAATAACCAGTGCATTTTAGAAAGATCCCACGTAACTCCAGCAAAATAAGCAATTCAGTTAATTCTTTTATTCCCCAAAATTTCAATAATATATAATAATATACAACATAGAAGAATGTAAAAATACATTTTGCACTGAAAGGAATACTTTCCTGATGTCGTATGTAGAGTAATCCACAGAAATAACAACAACACCAAAGGTGTAAAACTTTTATAACAATAGTAAGTGTAACACTCTTAATGTAATTTTTTTCAGCAGCATAAGGTGCCATTTTAACGCTATAAATTCAACACTACAAACAGTGTACTTTTTACTCTTGATGGATTGGGACCATATATGATCTTAAGTAGTGTTAAAATTATTACTTTAAGTGTTAAATTGACACTGCTTATTTTACTGTGTATATATATAATCTATATATACCATCCCACTTATCAGATAAATGAATGAACTATTTTATAACCCTGTTTTGAGTCACGGGTCTTCTGTCAACAGGCAGTCTGGTTTACCTGGGCTTAGAGAATGTAAATTATTCCCTGTCCTCTGTCAGACCATTACATAGCACAGTGACACAGACTTGTCTTCTGTCTACCTCTTGCTCTCTAACTTCTATTTGTTTTCTGTTTGGTGCTTAACACACTTTTAAAAAAGGAAAAAACAAAATAGAAAGACAAAAAGATACTGCGTTTCAGTCTCTTTCCTTCAAAGGGAGGAATGTATCTGCCTAACTGTCTGTGTCCTGTGAGCTCTGCCATTGGTCCTGACAGCTGTCACTCATCCGAGAAGCTCTGAGAAACAAGGCAGGTGGTACACTCTTCAAAATTCTCCCTAGGGATAGTGTTCCCTGCCAAAATTAACCTCAACACACACTCATACATGCACACATATATATACAGTGTATTTGTATAGGACAGTTCTCTTTTTCAGTTTGAGCCAGTGTTGGAGTACAGAAGAAAGCGAAATGTGTGACAGAAGAAGTGCAGCACTGCGTTTAGACTTGTAGACTTATTACCATTTATGTACGAGGGGATCATTTTAACTCTGGACATTTAAAAAAGGTAAGTTTCTAGCTATAGAATTAACTGACTCTCACACACTCTGACCCATACACACACCTGCACCTTTCAGATTAATCTCTGTCTAGTATTCACTTCTAACAGTTTTTGATTCCTTTCATTTACCAGCATGAATCAATCTATGGATCTATATGTAAAAAGAATGGCTTAGTGGTAGAAATAATCGTCAGATCCATCAGACTTTGGGAAGCAAAAGGGATCCTATATTTAGTAAAATGACTAATGCAATTAATTCATACATGACTGTGTGTGTATTTATTTGTGAATGACTAATCACGGTATGTCTGGGTGATTATCTGAGAAAGGGTGTGTATTTTGGCTTTAAAATGCTTTGTGTTTAGAGTGTATCTGAAAACCTAATGGTCTTCAGAGAATTTATAAGTGTGTTTTAGTGTAAAAATGCTAAGTTAAATAAACTAGATTCATATAAAATTCCTGAATAGATTCATATAAAATTCATAAATAAACTAATACATATAAAAATTTAAAAATTATTTTAGAATTTTATTATTGGAATCAATGTACATAAACGGCAAGGTTGTCAAACTACGGTCCGGGACAAATTCCGGAATAGTTCAGAGAAAAATACAGTAAAAAATAAATGAAAGAAAGCAAATAAATAAAGAAAAATATTATTTATTGTTATTATTAATAGTTGTTTATTTTTTTTTATAAATTTTTTATTGATGTATTTTGTTGCTGCTTCGCAAGGGCAACATCATAATTGGGGGTCTATAACTTTTTAAAAAAGTTTTGAAAAGTTAAGAGGCATTAACTTTTATCTTAAGAGAATCTGCTAACAGACAGTATGCAATACAAAAAGTATGAAGTGTGTTGGAAGATCCTAATGTGTGCGTGTGTGTGTGTGTGTATGTGGGGGTCGAGTATATCCACCTGTTTCAGGTCATGTTCAGGCATGAAGACATGTCAGTCAAACCTCAGGCCATGTGACCAAATATAACAACACATCCCTCAAACATGACAAAGAACCTTGCACCGCTCTAACAGTACATGTATGTTAGTGTCTGTGTGTACAGTATGTATATACTTAACCATATTTTGAGGACAAATTTGTACCCAAGAGTAAGCCAAGACTGACTAAAACCTCTATTTGGGGAAGTCTTTTCTGCAAAAATAGCATAAAAATATTATATTTGGGGTGGTGTTTTCTTTTATGATAGAATAGAATAATATTGTATTTTATTTATTTTTTTTTTTTTTGTTTTTTCAACAGAAGTCTACTAAATGTATGTATTTAGTTTAGTTGGTTAATTGAGTTTGTTTTTAGTTGGTTTGTTAATAGATGCTGGACCTTTTTTTTTTTGGGACTAAATTCAGAAATTAAATTTGAATACTTAAGTAATTTTCACAGCTGCCATTTATTGATTTTTGACCATAACTGATTATTAGCTTTATTAAAATTGGTGTAACCCTATATTTTTGTGTGTATTTGCAGGTGGGCACACAACAGTAATGGGAGACTGGGACTTTCTTGGGAAGCTTTTGCAAAGTGCCCAGGAACACTCCACAGTGGTGGGCAAAGTCTGGCTCACCGTACTCTTCATCTTCCGCATCTTGGTGCTCGGTGCTGCCGCAGAGAAGGTTTGGGGCGATGAGCAGTCTGGTTTCACCTGTGACACCAAACAACCTGGTTGTCAGAATGTATGTTATGATATAACCTTCCCAATCTCTCACATCCGATTCTGGGTGCTTCAGATCATCTTTGTCTCCACTCCAACATTGATCTACCTGGGCCACATCCTGCACCTGGTGCACATGGAGCAGAAACAAAAACGCAATGAGGCAAGCGGGGCAGACAAACAGGGACTTTTGAGCACCAAATCTGGAAAAGGTCCCATACGTGATGAACAGGGGAAGATCTGTCTGCAAGGAGTCTTGCTACGCACGTATGTCTTCAACATCATCTTTAAAACAATGTTTGAAGTGGGCTTCATTGTGGCACAGTACTTCCTATATGGATTTGAGCTCAAGCCACTGTACACCTGCAACAGATGGCCCTGTCCCAACACTGTCAACTGCTACATCTCACGACCTACAGAAAAAACCATTTTTATTGTGTTCATGCTGGCCGTGGCTTGTGTCTCTCTGCTGCTCAACCTGGTGGAGATGTATCACCTGGGTTTCACCAAATGCCGTCAGGGTCTCCGATACAGGCGCTCACATTCTGTCTGCGACACTGAATCTAAAGTGCCCAGTGAGGTGGTTCCATTTGTGCCAAACTACCCATATTTTCCAGCTCACGCACCACCTCCGGCTCCCTTTCCCACCGAGCCACACTTCAACCTCTCAGAACCCGATGGAACTTTCCCGGCACACGGCAGCCGCTCTGTTTACAAGCAGAACCGAGAGAACATGGCTGTAGAGCGCAGTGGGAAACCAGATGCTGCAGATGTCAAGATCAGCAAAACAGGGAATTCTGTACCCGGATCACCAAGCCAGCAATGCAGGCCTGGCCATTCGAGTCGATACAGCAACAAGACCAGAATGGATGACCTCAAAATCTGACCAGAAGGAAACAAGACTCCATCACTGATACGAGGCTCTCTTGTTCAGAGTTCGGAACACACAAGAGATTCCCTCTTTCGCTCACAGACACTGAGCATATGATGAGAATTAATTTACGAAAGTGTCATTTAGAGTATCATCAGAATCAGGGAGTCTGAATGAAAATTGGTGTGATGCTTTACTTGAAATCATTTTGTGGGAATATTGCAATAACTTCATCATTAAAAGTGTTATGTTGTTTTATTTTAACTAGGGGTTTTTGTTTGTTGTGTTACAAGCTCTAACTTACAAGTTACAGGCTCGTTCTAACACGTCCCCACATGTCTCCGTCACTTTGTGGGAAAATTTGCATAACGCCGCCCAAATGTTCACGCAAAGAAAGAAGGCGTAACTTTTATTTTCTCTCTGTTTCACGGTGCCATGTCGTGGAGACGCTGTGTTTCATTGTGAAAGCAAAACTACTTTGTTTGGTCTTCCAAAAGAGGACACAACTAGAAATCAGTGGTTAAGTTATATCTGCAACACTGTTCCAGAACAATTCATCCCAAATATTCAGATGTATGCAGTGCATTTTGCGGAGGACAAGCACTGTTTCCTGTGAGAGTAGCCTACAATGCCGGTGTCTGTTTCTATAAAGTGGGGCAATTCCAACTTTCAAGGATAGTCTGGCGCTTCTGACACACAGTCTGTAAGTACGTTTTCATATGTAAATGATTTGCCACTGATGATTCAAATGCCAGTTTTGAGCAGTGTAGAGTAACTGTTAGAGCTAGTTATTTGTCTTTTCTCCGATCACAAATGCAGACCTGGTTTTATGTTTACGCAGCGCCATACGCAACCCAACGTGTAAAAAGACAGTACAAGTCATTATAATCAGTAATTATGTCCACACTGGATGCAATAAATGCCTCGTTTGTAATGGGTTTTATTGTTTTTGTCTGGTCGTGCCAGGACACGCCATCACAGTGTTAAGGGCGTAACATTTCCATCACACAAAAAAAAATAAAAATTATGAGTCATTATGACAAATTTTGTCAATTATAATTTTTTTGTCATAATTTTAACCTTTTGTCATCATTTTGATTTTAATGTCATAATTATGAATAGTTGTCATATTTTTTACTTATGTCAAAATGATGCATTTCAACATTTTATGTCATAATTATGATTTACTGAAACATTTTTTTCTCATGCATCGGAAAAGGGCTTTCATAGTCATGATAATTTAAAATGAATTAAAATGCTTTTCAATTACCAACAAAAAAATATGTAGGAGATTTATGGGTAAAATGTGAATATTTGAATATTATGGGGTTTTTTGGGTGGGGGAACTGACTGTTGAGGAAAGCTATTTTTTCAGTGGCAACACTAATCACATTTTACAAGTCAACAGCTTACAACAGTTATTTCATCCAGACTTGGCGGACTGTCTTTACCAGGTGTTTACAATATGTCTATGGCCTGTTTAAATCTTTTTAGCCAGAGAACCAACACTGTATGTTTGTACCGTCCACACATGTAAACATGAATGATATAAAGCAAAGTTGCTATGTGTGTGTTCACTTCTTAAATAAACACTGGACACTATTCTTAGAGAGCTGAAATGAGTACTCAGAGACACTTTCTATGTGTGTGTGTGTGTGTGTGTGTCCGGTTCGAAACTTGAGACAGGTCTGGCAGACGGATGGGAAGGAGCACTGATTGGCTAAATCTGTTTCATTAGGCAAGAGTACAGATTGATTAATATTTCAGCAGATCCAAAAAGTTTAAAGTGTCACTGAAAGGTTATGGACTGTTATCGCCTCTCTTCCTCTGCTCTAAAAACCTGGGGAGCTGCCTTACATTTACATTTATCAGACACTTTTATCCAAAGCAACTTACAGGGCATTCAGTCTAACATTTTTTACCAAACATGTGTTCCCTGGGAATCAAACCCACAACCTTTTGCGCTGCTAATGCAATGCTCTGCCACTGAGCCACAGGAACACTATGCTGTTTATTTGCTGTCTACTGTCCTTCA
Organism: Cyprinus carpio; assembly: GCF_018340385.1. Taxonomy (NCBI): domain Eukaryota; kingdom Metazoa; phylum Chordata; class Actinopteri; order Cypriniformes; family Cyprinidae; genus Cyprinus; species Cyprinus carpio. The sequence continues at coordinate 14,135,882 of NC_056576.1, forward strand.
AATGCTATCAAAGAAGACTATTCAAAGTAGACTATCTTTTACATTTTGAAAAGCCACATGACCCTTTCCCTCACAGGGAGACAACAACCTCTGCTTAAAGCTGACATGAACTGAAAATACAGCCAATTTTCTAAATGCATGTTTTGTGTGTGAATAATCAATCCATGCATGTTATTAGTATTATTATTTATAATAATAATAATGATAATAATAATAATAATTCTTAATTAAAATAGCATTAACTCCGATCAGCCAGTAAAAGGACAGACTTCTCTCTGGTGATGTATGCTGGACATTTTCCAATAATTTATTCTGCTGAAACCTGTCCCTCCCCAATCACATTTACCTTTAAATGCAATTCACACATCTCAAAATCCAATCAGCAACCGATGAAAAGAACCTTTTTTTTTTTTTTTTTCGATAATCTGTCAATATTTCCATTTTGTTGCAACTAAATGGATCCCAATTAGGAGATCAAAGGCTGTCCTGAATGAATGTCAATGGAAGAGTGTTATGTAAATTAGTGCGCTAAATGAATTGCCTTTGTGTGGAAACATTGTGTTGCATAATGAATCTTCAGCTTTGTTGCTAATCTTCAATGTTTACCATTACATTTTCATTTTGGAGAAATCATGCTTGCTATAAAATCAAAGGGAAAAGTGTGATTTAAGATGAGCACCACACTCTATTTTGATGGTTTTCTTTTAGGATTATGTAGTGTCATAAAAACGTGAAAAACAGAGCCCAAGAGGTTACAATCTCCCCTTTTTAAGCAATTCGTGCATGTCTCACAACAGGTGCTGCCATAGTGGCAAGAGTCAGAGGCATAGCGTCTAGGTATGCACGTGCATATGGGCCGGGGCTGATTGGGGGCCGCGAAGGGGGACCTTAAATTAAAACCAGGGAACGTATTCTTAATTCGTGGCCACAATAAATATAGGCAAAAAAGGTTGTTGTTTTTTTTAAATATGTAAATGTTTTTTTATTTTTTGTCTGCATGTCATGTGCATGGCTCGGTAATTTCTTGTGTGCATTTGTTACGTTGCTGCCATAGAAATGCGTCATAATTTAAAAACTATACGTGTAAACGCTGCATTTCCACAAGAAGACTTAAATTAAACACCATGGACATTGTGTATGAATTTACCGAAAAAGGTCCATAGAATTAAATGAAATTAATTACAACTAGAATGTGAGCATCCTATTTCTTCTTTCTTTCCGTTTTTTGGGGGCTTCTTTCTTTCCGTTTTTTTTTTTCCCACAGTGAATAAAGTTAATTCATGTGAAAATACCACCTACTCCAATAAATAAATAAATGAATAAAAAGATTGATTCACATGCCGCGTGAACTGTGGCGAATACAGTGATCTCACGTCACATTAAAGAGCAGAAAAACACATTTATTGTATTATATTAAAAGTAACAAAACAGGCTTATTGCGATTATTGAGTGGCTGGTGTGCTACAAATAATGAATGGACGAAAACGTTAAATATTATTTACAAGCATTTATGCCGTCAATAAAACAGCTTGTCAGTAGTCATGTTATTTTACCCCAGAAACTGTGACTTATCAAAGGCAGCTTCAGCATCACAGCAGGGACCTATCTGAATGCATGTAGTCTTGCATTGATCACATCTGTACCTTTAGTTGGGATCGATCACACTATTATTGACAGCGCTGTGGACGTCCTGCTTATTTCGTTCTCATTGTACCAGGAGGCTCATATTCCCAGGTTCCTGGATCGACAGCGATGTCAGTCCTACAAAAACATTAGAGATTAGCGAAACTGGAGAGAAAAATAGAGAGGGAGGATCCTTTCTTCATACATTTTATTTTATCATTAAAGTTTCATAATGTGACAGTTTATGAGGCACAAACAGACTGTAACAAATATAAATATTTCAGACAAAAATAAATAAATTAAAAATTAAACTAAAAATCTAAATGACCACACTATTACCCTGAAGTACATGAAGCAAATATCAAATACTCGGCAAGAGCGTGACACTGAGATGAAACACTAATAATTTAACTTTCAATGCAACTCCTGCAACATGCCAAGAAGTTTTTCTATGGACTTTGGTGGTTAGCGTGCAAAAAAGCAAAACCAGAACAACTTCCTTAGATGAATAAATTCGAATGTAAAATAAGGACTATGGCTTCCTACTCAGAGGTGCCTTTTAGCTTTAGAAGAACATAATTATTTTATTACACACAGAACTTTGTTTAGCTGGTGTAGACCTGACGCAACTTCAAACAGAATAACCACAAAATACCAGCTTCCCTTTCTTGCATTCCTCACCACAAGCTCTCAACATTTACACAAATTTCAAAATTCTGCAACATCTCTTATGACATCTCTTATGACGGGTGAAGTGATTTATCACTTAATGTTTCTTACAACTTTGACTACATGAACTGACACAGATTACTTATTCACTTTGCATATAATTTACAGCGGATTAGTTCTTAATATTTTTTTACTAAAGCATTTCAGTATGCTCTGTATGATATTTTTTAATCTGTAAAATAATAGCAGAAAATATACTTCTTGTTTTGAAACTAATCTCCAAAATGACTGTGATAAATGTTTAAAGATGAAATAGGTTTTGTTAAATGGAAGCACTTGTGATATTCGTACTTAAGTCCTGAATCAAAATCTAATAAGGCATAAACCACATATTTCAGTTTGTAGACACAAACACATTCAGTGAATCACAATTACATAACTATAATCTGGAATCCTAATACAGACCTTCAGTGCAGAGGAATATTATATGATGTAGACTAAACTCCGATTAGCATAACCATTTTGGGCATTCCTAATTAAGCCTCTAAAGAAAGAACAATGTTTTCATTTCATAGATCATTTGAGCAAGGAAAGTAATGTAAGGCGACCCATGTGTCGAATGAATTTTCAAGCAATATATTTTTTTCAGCCATTAGCAGTTCAACAGCATAGCATTTTGATTTCCCTTAGAATCATCCTTCCTTTTGTGGTCCTACATGTGCTTATGTGTGTTAGGTCATGCTGGGAATAACAGACATGGTGCATGTTCATATGAGCTTGAGGGATGTTTTGAGGTTACTCATTGGATAAAGCAGGCAAAGCCTTTTTAATGCCGTCATCCCAAATCACACGTGCCATTTAGACTATTATTTATAACACCTCATTTAGTCATCTGTATTACCTCACAATACCTTCATCTACATTATATCACAATATCTCACACCAATTATTTTTGTTACTCAAATAACAATTAACACTAAACTTTTATATTACATTAAAATACCTCATACCCGTTTTACTTCATACTATGCAATCTGAATAATTTTATACCTCTATTCTCCTTTTTTTTGTCCCTTTGATTTGTACTTGTCCTTTATATGTGTCTGTGTGTATAAATAAAAGGATTTCCTCATCTGTAACGGACATAAGTGTTTCACAAACACACAGAAAGAGATAAAGAGGAAGGGAGAGGGTTTATGGCTTTTAGGGCAGTGTTTTGCTGTGATTGCTCTGATATAGTGTGTTAGTGTGCATCTTTAAGCTGGTTTTTACGTGCATGTGCAATCAGAGAATCTGTGTCAATGGCCCGTTCAAAGAAGCGAACGACAGACGGTTCATTCAGTAGAGACGCAAGAATCTGCTCGAAGGAGAAACTCCAGTCCCCGTCTCTGAGCGTAGAGGGTGAGCTGGGGGTGTCTGTTGGCGTGTCCAACACGGGGCTGCTGGTTCCGGTGGGACTGCTGGTGGGCGTAGAAGGGCGTGAGGTTGAGGTCGGGGTAATGTCAGAGTGGGATGGGGCAGTTTCTTGTTGACTGACTGGAGAATCAGGTTGGTTGCCTTCACCCTCAGTGAGGGTTTCGGTCTCAGGGCTGGTGGGTAATGTTGGGGAGGTCTCCGGCTGAGCCGTGCTGGTGGGTGTATTTTGGGGCATTTTCTGCGGGCTGCTCTCCTGTAGCTTCCGCCCCACCTCCTCCATGCGCAACAGAAGACTGGTCACTCGTGCCACAGCACGGTACAGACTCTCCTCCTCCTCATCACCGTGGAACACTCCGTACAGGGTCTTTGTCAAACCAATAAACTGCACCTGGAACACATACAGTCTATTTAATTAAGCTGAACTCTATTTATATCGCTTGACCAGTACAAATGTGTTCAGAAATGACAACAAATCATTGTAGAGGTTACCATGGGCAACACTCCTATTACATTTCAAATGGAGACAAGTCTCCACTTGAGTTTGTGTGTGCTCAAGACAAATAACAGTAAGAGCAGACAGACTATGGCAGAGAATAGGAATAGAACTGCACTGAACAAGGTTAGTAAGCAGAGAATGGACACTGATGAAAATATTGTCAAACACCTCAAAGTACTTGTGGAATCATCATTGATCAGGACAAAGCCAACCAGGTTCTGTACTCAAATAAGCATGAGGAACCATCTTGATGTGCCATTTCAGAATTTAAATGCTCATACTCATACTAAAAATATATTCATATTCCTATTAAATGTACACTTACAATATTTTTTACTACTACATTTTTTTTTCATTTTCATACATAGGAAATAGTTTATATAATCACTGCCACTTAACAGTTTCAAGTTTTTAAAAAAAATATAAATTCATGTTTATATTTCACAAGGATGTATTAAATTGATAAAGTTTCATAAATAAATGGTATTCTTTCAAACTTTTGATGCATGAAAGACTCCTGAAAAATGTTTCTACAAAAATATAAAGCAGCACAACTGTTTTTAACACTGATGATAATAAAAGCTGTTTCTTATTATCCGTATATCAGAATGATTTTTGAAGGATCATGTGCCACTGAAGACTGGCTCAATGGCTGCTGAAAATGATAAAAATGTAAACAAAAAGAAAAACCTAATATTATAACAATTAAAAAAGTAATTACAAGTAAAAGTAAGCCTTGGTGAACAAGAGAAAAAAAAATTATAGATATAGACACAGACAGACAGAAACACACACACATAACAAATGAATATTTTGCTACAAGAAAGAAGGTGACTCATAATGGCATGCAGGAAATCTGTAAATTGTTATTGGACCAAATAAATCTATCCACTAAAATGAATCTGACTTCCCAACACTACATAGTACTACAAATATCAGTTGTGCAGTTGCTTAAAATGGAAACATTTCAGATTTATGTACACATTTAATTCTTACCACAATTTCATTTTGTGTGTGTGTACCTGATTAATTCTGGGCAGATCTTTAATATTCTCCTCTCTCCGCTGCAAGTCTTCCTGCCACTGTTTCAGATATTCCTGCAGATCTACTTTTGCATGACCTGAAGGGCAAAATACATCAGATTTGTAAACAGCTCCCTGGACTGGCAATCAATCTTTTTTTAACTTAAATATTTTTTAAAATATTTTATGTCTATAATTGATGTCTTTTTATTTATTGACAAGTATCCAAGTAAAAGGGCACAGTATTTTGGTCATTGCACAGTGACCCTGACCACCCTGTTATGGTTTATTTTGAGATATTGTCTGAAATTATATAAAGAACATGATTAGAGGACAGTGATGAATACTTCACCTCTCTCTGGACATTTTCTGATCACTCCATCCTCTGCAGAATCTACATTAAAGAGTGGAAAAAATTTACAACCACGAAACAGAGATACGCACACATGCTTGAACAGATACATGCATACATATATTTTAAAAGCTTTTAAGGCTGGGCAGGGATTTGAGTTTCTGTTTCTTGTTAAAACACCAAAACGATGTGTGTTTTCTAGAAATCTAGCTGCTTGGAGGTTAGGTGAGACAAGTCCCTCTAAAGTACAAATAAAAATGCTACACACAACACACAGACATTTAAAACTACACTTAAGAACACTGACATTATAACACACCCAGAAGAAAGAAGAAAGAGTGAAAAGAAAGGAGGCATAAGGAGCCACAGAAAGGAGTGAAAGCTGACCAGAAAGACGAGTGGAGAAAGAGTGATCTTCAGCCGGAGGAAAAAATCTAGATGATGGTAAAATCTTAAACTCCTGGGTCCCTGAAGAAACACACAAAATACGCAGATATGCACACATTCTTCTACTTTTATTCGAATCGGTAAAAAAGTGTCAGTCAAGACCTGTCATAAGTTATGGAGAAATTGGCTATTATTTAAAAAAGGCACAGTTAACACAAACATGTTACATGAACTTATCACCATCAAGAGCGACGGGGATTTAGATAAAGTGCTGGTATTTTAGTAATTACAGATCCAGGCTAGTAATCCAAAGTTACTGGCATTAAATAACAAAGTATGTACTTTAAATTCCTTTGTATATAAAAAAAAAAGTCTAATAACTAACTAACAAACAAAATATAAAATTTACAAATAAAGGAAATGTAGAGGTTAGATATAGATTATACAAGATCATAGAGCGGGCAGATATATAGATGAAATGGGGTTATAGAAGTGCATAGATTATATAATTGACCCAACTATTACACTGTATAGATTATTAAGCATTACTGAGGGGTTAGATATATATGTTATACATATATATAGATAGGTTAGACATACAGATTATGCAGGGTTATACATGGGTCAGATATATAGATTATTAAGGGTTACTGAGATATTGAGACTGTTTAAGGTTGTAGAGGGGACATATATACAGATTTTAATCATATACATGCATAACCATATCTTATGTTCACACTAAACTTTTATTATAGCACATTGGCAGAGATCATAAAATTCATTTACCTGGTTGAAGGTGAAGTTTGAAGAGAAATTTTAGTTTTTCTGTGAATGATCTGTTGTTTAGGATATCTGCGATACACACACACACACACACACACACACACACACACACACACACACACACACACACACACACACACACACACACACACTCTTGAATGAATCTGACAGGTTGTAAAGCAAGCTGCTATGTACTGAGGTGAAAGGTCAAAGGGCAGTCAGTTTACTCCTGGGTTAGGGTCCTCTTACCCAGACCACATATGAATTCTTTGAAGTTCACAAGTCCGTCTCCATTCTTGTCCAGAAGCCGGAAAGCTGATCGTGCCAGTGAGCGTGCGTGCGTGTGTGTGGTCCATGGCTGTAGGAGGTTAAACAGACTGCTAAACTGGGACTGATCCAGCTGGTACTGGTCCAGATATGGCAGGCTGGGGTCATGGTTCTGCAGGGCAGGACTACACACTGACCAGTAACAGCTCACAAAGTGCTGCCTCTGTAAAACACAAACAGTCAAAAGACACATATTAGCTTACACAGTTTGTGTGGCTGCGGCGGCATTTTGCGGCCTTTAGACACTGAAACGCACAAACTCACCTTAAAAAGCATGTAGAGCTCGTCTAGCTGAGCAGCACTGAACTTCACATCTTGAGCAACAACACGCAACTGAAACAATAAGACACAAATGACAGACAATTAAACAATTTACCATGGACAACAGTCTTTACTGCCACTGTATGTGCAAACAATATGAAAATAAAATAAAATGTTTTTGAAAGAAGTCTCTTATGCTCACCAAGGCTGCATTTACTTGATCACAAATACAGTAAAAACAGTAATATTGTGAAACATGGTTACAATTTAAAAGAATGGTTTTTTATTCAAATACATTTTAAAATGTAATTAATTCAATTGATGGCAAAGCTCAATTGTCAGCATCATTACTGCTCTCCAGTCTTCAGTATCACATTGCGGTGGCAGGGCCACGACTCTGGAATACCCTGCCTTTAGAGATTAGACTGGCCCCTTCCTTGTCTATTTTTAAGTCCTTGCTAAAAACTTTTTTATTTTCCTTAGTGTATTGACTACTGTGATATGTTAAATTTTGGGTGGTTTTAAATGTTTGTCTGGTCTATTTTTCATGTATGTGTAATATTCTTACTCTTCTGTAAAGCACTTTGGTCAGCCTGGGGGCTGTTATAAATGCGCTATACAAATAAAATTGAAAAATTGAATTTTCATTATCTTTATGATATGATATTTCTTTTTTTTTTTTTTTTTTTGTCTTTTTTAAACCAAAATCTTTTGTAACAATATAAATATCTTTACTGACTCTGAATTATTGCTGAATAAATTCGTTTCTTAAAAAAATAATTAATGCTTACAAACATTTGAATGGTAAAGTATATTTTCCAAAATCTAATTTGCCATACAACTCTATGAATGTAGCTTTACAAGGCAGCTTCTAATTTGCATGTTTCTCACCCCACCACCCCGTCCCGTCCTGTTACAAATGAGATAATTAGCATCAAAACATGAGTAAAAAGTTATATATGAATTTCTTACTATTTTGGAGACCTATAAATGCAAGTGCGGAATCTTATATTTTAGTTATTTATTTGGAAAATTATAATGCTTTGTTTAATATTATATTATTATATTATTAATATAAGAATAAGGTGCATATAGCACAGCTTTTGAACTTACTACATTTTGTTTTGTTGTGTCTTCTAGTGTCTGAATGACATAAAGCTTGTTCCTCTTCCGCATTTTTTCCACTTCCTCTGTTCGAATGTCGCCATATTTCTGAAATAAAGAAACTTCATTAGTCTGAGCAACCATCTGTTTCAGGCCTTCCATTTGCTGACCCCAGAACTCCTGTCAGAGGAGGGTGGGGGGGTTCCTCATTCCATGCAACTGACCAGTTTGAAAGTGTCTGAATTCTCAGGTGCTCTGAAAATGTACACCTTTTAATTGCATATTCAGATTTTACAGTCCTATAAAATGTGTCACCATGAGTACAGGTGTTAATTGCCAAAGCATTAACAAAGACATCAGATGCTCCCATCAGATTCATTTTACTAGTCACTTTGTACAGACAGTTTGTTATAAATTCACTACCTTAAAAATAATAAAAATTCTGCTCTTACTACATGTTTTGGTAAAACCAGAGCTAAAGTCTTTGATAAGAATATGGCTTTTATTGTTCACTACAATATATTAAAGTATGTAGCTTTACCTCATAGGCTTCTTTGATGAGATTGCTGATGTCAACCTTTTGTATTGATTTGTCATTGGCTGTAGCAGAAGCATGCTGTACTGTAACTGGCAGGGGACTGTCTTTATTTGTGACACTGTCAAAAAACCTGAAGGATTAAATTAGATATAGCACAGGTTGAGTTTGCAAATAATAAAAAAAAATTGCACAAAACATAACTGACAATGTAGCTTGCTACCAACATGCTTTGGCCATGTTAAAAGGACAACATTCCAGTCACCTGTTGAGGACTGTGACAGCTTCTGCGTCGTCATGGCAACAAAGCAGATTGTCCATATTATAGTCAAGGACAGCAAGGCCGAGTTGCAGGATGGCTTTGATTCCATCATAAAAGAAGCAGTCGACAACATTCACAGCGCTCTCTATTGGCAGTACACTGATGAAGAGAGTCAGGAACCATGACAACGACACTGACGAGAAGAAGGACAAGTCTGTCATGTGTTCGGTCAGCTGAGTTAAATGCTCACGGATCAGTTCCTCGAACACAGCCTGGTCCACCAGGGCTCCTGGAAAACATACACACACACACACACACACACACACACACAGACTTGAATACTACTGCATGCAAAAATAAATAGATTCTAGGCCTGGGCGATAAAACAGTACCGATATTTACGACGGTACACCATCATTGATAACGATAGAATTGTTTTCGATATATCACAGTTTCACGCCCTTTTCATTTAAAGGTGCGTTATGAATGACAAGCAGACAGCCAATGAGTGCCGTGCCTGCCTGCAATGAGGAGAATGTGAATAAAAAAAAGGAATATTAGTCGAATTTAAAATAAAATTTGCATTCGAATGCAAAAACTGTGTATTTGAATTTAAGGGGTGTGTCAGGGAGCCTTATCGGTGGCGCACAATATGTAGTGATGACGTAAGTGTCATTGTTGCATTTTAATCTTTTTGCTAGTCTATATCCAGCTGAAACCACAAGATCGCCATTGCTGCAGTTTTCATTCAAAATATTATAGAAATATAGAAGCTCAATGCAGATAAGATATTGTTTAAGTTAAAACAGAAACCAAGCCATTCACACAGAACGCATATTCTGTGCATTCTTGAGATGCACAACTATGACTGTTGCACTCGTCTAAAAAAAAAAGAGGTTCAACTAGAAAAGTCGCGAGAACATGTCTTGAGAATTTGTGGGGGGTTTTATTCCATTCCACTGCATCTCATATGTTTTTAAATGCAATCGTGTGATCGGCGCTTTGGCTATATGTATTAAGCTATGCATAAATACATGATGCTGTTTTGTTCATATTGTTTACGCAATTTACAAAATTATATTTGATTTCTAAATATTAGTTTAGCCGGTATGTACTTTTTTATAGGCAGCCGTTATTTTCATTGCATTGAATAAACATTTCAATGTGGTGCATTATTTTGCTCATTGCGCCCTCCAGGCCAAAAGTTTCCTTAAAGTGGTCATATGATGCGATTTCAATTTTTCCTTTCTCTTTGTAGTGTTACAAGCTCTTGGTGCATAAAGAAGATCTGTAAAGTTGCAAAGAATAATGTATTATATAATAAGAGGTGTTATTTTTTATAGTTAAGAGTCAACCACTCCTACCTAAAACAGCTCATTCTAACACGCCCCCACATGTCTACGTTACGATGTGGGAAGATTTGCATAATGCCGCCCAAAGAAAGAAGGTGTAACTTTTATTCTCGCTGTTGCCACATGGTATGGTAAGGGGTGTAAAATTTCCGTCACATGCTTGAGGCATTCGGCAAATCACAACGCACCGGATACCTGGCCAATCAGAACAAACCTCGCTTTTCAGAATGATGAGCTTTGTAAAAATCATCGCGGTTCAGAAAGGTGGAAACATTATATTGTGATAAATTTTTTAGCTATATATCGCCCAGCCCTAATAGATTCAGTTAACTGCCGCTAGCAGCAAAAAACAGAATTGCAGAGATAATTGCAGACAGAATAGGAGAAAGAATTTAACAAGAAAAAAAACTTGATCATTTGAAAACTGTATGGCAAACCTTAACAACTCAGTATTATAATACACTTCAGTTGTGAGAGCAATTATAGTTCCATTGGCATTGTTATAATGGCAACCTGCAGGTTTATGAAGATGATTTCATCACCCTCCAGGTATGAGATTTGTATAACCAGCTCTGACAGACACACATACCAATAATTCTGCGGTTGAAGTAGTCTGGTAGCATTCGTTCACACACAGCAACCAACAGCCAGAATGCCTCTTCCTCTTTAGCATACAGCAGCAACACAGACGTCAGGATATTCATTGCCTGGACAGACCGACATATAGAGAACGAGTGAGATATTGTGTTTCTTCTATCACAACATGACATAGCTATAAAATATAAAAATATAATTTTTATTAGTATGAGAGAAAGAGATTTTTAATAATAAAGTGAAAAACAAAATATGCATTTAAAATGACAGAATTTAATTTTAAGTGAACAGTCCCTCTAAGAGTTTGTAACATAGTTGTACAGTATATACAAATTGAATATAAATAAAAATAATTTGGTTTCCTTAGCACTTAAAAAAAGAAAATATTCTATGCAGTCACCATATCCCTCGAAATCACAGACTTCACTTTGCATATCTTCTTTGCTTTTTAACATTTTTGTGAACAAGATAAATCAGATGTTCTAGAAACTGTGCAATTTGATGCTTAGACCACATGTTAGTCTAAATGAAAAAGCTGTACGTGTGTGTGCTGTTACCTGACAGTAGCCAATTTTGGGGTTGCGATGAGCGTAGGCAGTCAAGACACGGCGAAGAGCTGAGATTCCTGTGTCGCTCTGGAATGCTGGGTGTTCTGGGAGGGAGCGATGCAGATCTCTCTCAATCTCATCACACGCAAGTGAGCTGCTGCCCATACACTCCTCCAGTAGCCGCCCATAGTACCCAGGATGAGAGGCCATGTCATGTACTGCACCTATAACACATGCAAACATAATAGTACAAACTGTAGCACACATCTACACATACATGCACACAACCAGAACAACACACACCTGAGAAGAGCATCCACAGTTCTCCTCTGAGAGTCTCTGGAACTCCTCGTACAATGAGGTCACGTGTTTTTTTGGTGCAAAACATTCCAGTTCCGCGGCCATATTCAGCAAAATGAATCTGCCACGACTGCTCCTTCATTCGCTCCTTCAGCTGTCAATCACAATATTACCATGTCAACAGTGGGATCCTTACTAATTAAAAACATACACTATCATTCAAAAGGTTAGGGTCAGTAAGATTTTTTAAGATTTTTGAAGGAAGTCTCTCACTAGGGTTGAATTTATTTGACCAAAAATACAGTTAAAAAAACTGTAATATTGTGAAATAATATAAAAATGTAAAATAACTGTTTTCTATTTGAATATATTTTAAAATGTAATTTGAATCTCAGCAGTATAATATGGTTATATGGTGCTCAAGAATACTTTTCTTATTATTATCAATGTTGAAAACAGTTGTGCTGCTCAATATTTTTGAGGAAACTATGATAAATTTTTTCAGGATTCTTTGATGAATAGAAAAAACAGCATTTATTTGAAATGACCATCTTACTGTATGTAACATTATAAATGCATTTAATGTCATTGCTGATCAATTCAATGCGTCCTTGCTGAATTATTATACTAATCTTATTGACCTCCAACCTTTAAACAGTAGTATACCACGTTTTGATTACATTAATCATCTTCACTATACTAACATTATACCAATATTGTAATAAGGTTATCTGTACCATTTTGGGGTCAAGGTTTTCTGCATCATGTGGATGAAAGACGTTCATAAGAGCTTCAGTGCTGACGGCTTGACTTTGCCCCACCATAACACCCTCCTCATCCTCAGAGAGAAAAACACACATGCAATCTAGTCTCCTCTGGCATTTTTACAGTTGTCAAAAAATCATACCATGAATACCATGGGATATTTTTAATTTGGAGACTACCTGTAATTTTTAATTGTTTTGAAATATATTATCATGATAAGTATATGCATACCACAACACAATTTCTTATATTAGTGGATGGAGTGTAGAGGAATTACCGGATTACTGATGAAATGCTGGGGGCTTCCTGCTGTCCCACACTTTCTGCGGATGGTGGAGGCGAGTCGCTCAAAATCCCGAACCTCAGAAAAACGCAAAGCTCTCTTGCCACGAAGACACACAGTAAGAGCACGACTATTGTGGTCTGGCAGCTCCACACTAAACACCTACAGGCATACATTAATGCCAAAAACACACATTAATCAGCATTAGTGAAATATAAACACAATGATAATGAAAAGTTTAAAGGTAAAACTGTGAGAATGGCCAACAGGGGGCGCCACAAGACATACTATGAAAAAACAAAACCAAACAAAACAAAACTGATATTTATTTTGGATTTATCACTCAGATACTGTTAGTAAAATGTCATATTTCCAAGTTAATTTTCACCCCCGTTAATGGAAACCACCTGGAAACTAAGACCTCTTGATTAATTTAGGCAGACCATTGTAATAATTCTCTTGAATTTTCTAAGATGGACTGTTTACAATTTTACTGCTTCTGCAACCTTGTGAAGAAAATACACTTCATCATACTTGTAAAAAGACTACTTATTATGGAAATATTGTGCTTTTAAAGAATATGCTTAAGTGGAAAAATAATGTAATGTTTTGGGCCATTTAACAGCATAATAACTGCAATTAAATTAAAGCTAACTGCATTTAATAACAGTACAACATATATATTTAAACCAATATTAAATGCAATCAGCTTTATTAACCTGCTTAAGTAGAACTTAATTACATCTTTATATGTAATTTCATGATTCTGTTGTGTTTAAAATATGGTTAAAGTGTTAAGTGCGAGCCGAATGTACTTACAGGCATTTATGGTAAATTAAAATATACTTTGTCATTTCTATTGAAACTTATATGTCATGTATTTAAATATATTTGTAATCACACATTTGTAGTAATAAAGCTATAATTTAGTACATATAAAACATATTAAAGGGTTAGTTCACCCGAAAATGAAAATTAGCCCATTAATTAATTACCTTAAGTCATCCTAGTTGTATTTGATTTTTATTATTTTATTCTTTTCAGGTGAGTGCTGTATGAGATATTTGTATTTTTTTTTTTGATCTTTTTAGCTATTTAATGGCACTCAGCGGGTGTTGCAGTGCATCAGTCCAAAAGAAGTGAATTAAAAAGCGCCCATCCTTGATAAAAAGTGTCTCACACAGCTCCAGGGGGTGAACAAAGTCCTCCTGTAGCGAATCAATGCCTTTTTGTAAGAAAAATATCCATATTTAAAATGTAATAATCGCTTTAATGTAGCCTACGCTCACTGTTGTACACAGAAGCAGTTCTGGGCAGATGATGTATGAGGTCAGCTTTGCACATGTGCCGCTCAGAAGTGACGAATGTGGATACGCAGCAGAGAGATCAAAACAAAACAATGGTCACTAATTGGAAGTACAAAACGAGGATTTGTCGGAGGATTTCGATGTAAGCCAAGAGGAGACTCATACGTCATTATGTTGTATATTATTATGTTAATTAGTTTTTGAGTATGTTTTGTTAAAGTGATTATTACGTTTTGAATATGGATAATTTTCTTACAAAAATGCATCAACTCGCTACAGGAGGCCTTTGTTCACCCCCTGGAGCTGTGTGAGACACTTTTTATTAAGGATGGGCACTTTTTATTTCACTTCTTTTGGACTGATGCACTGCAACACCCGTCGAGTGCCATTAAACAGCTTGAAAGATCAAAGAGAGTTTTTAATATAACTCCGTCTGGATTCGTCTGAAAGAAGAAAGTCATATACACCTAGGATGATATGAGAGTGATTAATTTATGGGCTAATTTTCATTTTTGGGTTAAACTAACCCTTTAACTTTAAATATAATATTGAACGACACACTGCATAAATTATTATCAAGTATATATTACATTTGCTTTATTAAAACAACAAAAAAACTATTAAAACATCGAATTAAAAGTGTACTTTAAAGTAAAGTTATTACAAAGTGCACTTACATGTGTTGAGAAACATACTCATTAAAGTGCACTCCAAGTACACTTAGGTAGCTTTTTATGTCATTTATATTATCTGTATAGTTTTAAAAAATATATACTTTTAAGATTTGAAGTACAAGTGCACATTCAATAGAATTATGCATACTTCTTTTTCTCAAGGGCAGTCTCAATGACAGACTTCTTTGCAGTTTGCAGAAAAATTTGCAATATACGCACCTCCCATAGAGGGATGATGAGATGGCACTGAGAACCATCCTGGCTTGCAAAGCACAGATAGTTCTCAGAGACACAGATTTTCCCAAGCGTATTGACGTGGCAGAATGGAACCCAGAGGAAACTCTCATACACTTCACAAAGGTTCTCCTCCTGCGGCAACCGGAAAAATGCTCGAAATGACTGATTCCGTGCATGTATTTCCAGAGCCCTGCAAACATTACAGTAGAGTCAGATATTGTTTTGAAATTGTACAGTAAAAAAAAGAATGGTAAAAGAGGAATAAACTAATGCACCTCTGTGTGATGTGAAGGGGGTTGGCTAGTGGATGTTCAGCATTAAATGTTTCTTTGTCGAAGAACCGCACTATGGCGTAGTCGGCCAACTGCTGCATGATCACGTATGTCTGCTGGAGCCTCAGGAGCATTGAGAAGAAATGATCCTCTCCACGCACACACACACGGATGCTTTCTGCCAACAACACACTCGACGTACGTTCCAGACGGCTCACCTCATCCCAGGGATACACTAGTTTCACTAAGCAAGAAATGCACAAACCATGAATAGTATGTGATTTTGGCATATGCCAACTATAACACTCATAAGGAGAAAAGCATAACATATGAAGCACATAAGGTATTATGTGTGACACATCTCTTATAATCCACAGAAGAAATAAAATCATACAGGTTTAGAATGAGATGAGGGTGAGTAAATGACATAAACTTAAGTATAATAATATATATGGGGGCTTAACACCAACAGATTAAAAATCCTTTTTGCAAATAAACGCATTGTTTTCACATCATAACAATCATAAAATGTTACTGAGAGCTTGTGGTAATATGTGTAAGCAGGTGAGCATGTTTCTTACCCTCATTTCCCAGCATATAGGAGTAGAAACACAGGAAGTTGGTGCTGAGGTAGATCCAGCCCTGATTTGGCACTCGTCCTCTCCAGTAGCTGCAAGAGAAATAAGTTACAAGCTTCTCTCTCTGAGGCAAACCAAACAGACGTTCAAAGCGCAGCACTGCCTCCCGGAAGCGTTCGGGATCCTCCTCGTCACTGGCTGATGTGCCCTCCTCTGCTATCAGACCCTATATACACACAACATATCGTCACTAACATCAACAAGCCAAGACCAGCTGCTTCGACTAACATCTAAAATACCACAAAACACGAAAACGAGAAAAAAAAGCATTCTAAAGTGTTCGGGAGCCAAATAACCCTCTCACCCTTATCTTTCCCTGGACAAAACTGGTGATGTCTTCGCCAGAATCAAACACAGAGAGAGTTCTGGTGATGTTCTGCTGCAGCCAGTCCCAGTGCTGTGAGATCTCCTCTAAAGATGCTCCTTTACACACACACACACGCATTATATAAGGATCTAAATGAAGAGAGCCACATACACATTAACACTGCGTGCAGCATCTCTCACCACAGGCAATGTTCCAGTACACCTGAGAGTCGGGCGTCTGGTGTATAATGCGAAACGGTGCTACTTTGGCTGTGGAGTCAAGAACTGTGTCCAAAGTTCCAACCAGCAGGCCTAAAACAATGACATAAAACAACAAACATAACACTACAAAAACAATTTACGTATTTCTTTAAATCTGCAGTCTGAGCTACAATTGAATTTGATAATATAAAAAGACAACAGCAAGAAAATATGCTATATTTCTATTGAGTAGTCATTATATACCTACAAATAGCAGCGATTTTCAACTAATTTCAACACTGATCATAAGACGTGTTTCTGGAGCATCAGATCAGCATATTAGTATAATTTCTGCAGAAATTCTGCATCAATCTAATTGATGAAATAAGTGCAGCCAAGCTGTGCATAAGAGATTACATTAAAACGTTATTCATAAAATTTAGAATAATGTTCGGTTTGACTTGATTTACTTCTTTCGGTTTGTTTTGTTTTTTTTTTTTTTGTTTTGGTTATTTTGTTGTCTGTGATTTTAATGTTATTTTTTGAAGGTATTTTATTTCTAGTCTGCACTGCTTCAGAAAGAAGCTGGTGTATTATGTCCCTTAACCATGAAGCAAAGGTTTCCATGGTGATGAACTCCAAAGGAAAAAAAATAGTTACTAATTAGAGTAAAACCTATAATCAGCTCAACAATAATTATGGCCATATATACATTTATTACTAATAATTTATTTATTAATAAACTGTTATTTAATTTATTTATTTATTAAGTCAAGTCCCATTTATACAATACAGATTGTTTCAAAGCAGCTTTACATTAATAACAGAACAAAACAGTGTTAATGTTAAAAGAAATCAGTTATGAAACAAATTCAGTTTCAGCTGTAAAACAGATCTACAGAAGATAATAATAGTGTCATTATTCAGCTCAATTTAGTCCAGCGTTGTTTCAGCTCAGTTCAGTAACAGTGCTGATGTTGCAAAGTTAGTGTCATTATCCAGCCCAGTTCAGTTTATTAATAAGTTGCTGTCATCAGTGACCCAACATCAACCACTGAAGACAATTCCCATCAGTCCAATGCCAATAAATCTCTAATGCATTTAAATGCAGCAGCTCAGATGTCTAATATGTTCAGCCATCCTTCTGATTTGTATTTAATTGCAGGAATGGATTTAAAATTGAGCACCACTTCCCATGACATAGCTGTGGTCCTGCCATGAACTTACATCTGATGGTGCATCAGCTGTATAGCCTATATACATGCAAACATAAAGGGTGGTTTGCTGAAGTATGCTTTTCATTATATGTTTTTTGTTTTTATGCTAAAGTACACACACACACACTGCAACCATAAAGGGTGGTTTAATTATAAACATATTTATATACTTAAAAATAAAATAAACAATTTATGTACTGGTATTACTTCTCATGCAAATGTACATAATTATAATTATAATTATCAAAACTTTAAAACTGTTCAGTTGTTTGTGTGTAATATTTAATGTTGAATAAGTAAAAAAATAAACGAGTGTACTTTTAAAAGAAACAGTTAAGTTGGCTTAAAATGACATCAAACTTGCAGTAATCATGTTGCCCTTTACTGATAAGATATTCCCAAGTCGCATCATCAATAAATACGGCCTTCTTTCAGAGTAACTAGTGAGAAAGCGTCTGCCATTAAACACGCTGAATCCACCTGAAACCTAAACAAACTGACGTCACAGCGTGACGCAACAACTCCTGTCAAAGAGAAGTAGCGGTCCAGACTTACCTGAATATTCTCCGTATTAAACCCGTTTAGACTTCAGCTTCCAAATATATAATATCTGGAGGAATGTTGCATTTTTAAGCACATTTTATGCACACGGCCAGACTACCGCAGTGGTGACGTCAGCACTCAAAAGAGCACCAGTGTCCCACTGACAGTGAAACTTGCAAAAATACCTATCAGCCAGGCTGCATTAACCCTTGACCTGCTGCAAAAGCACTTGGGGTTAAAACTACAAATCAATCGTTTGGAAAATCAATTGAACTGTATTTGAAGGTGTAACATCAAGAAAGAAATCACATTTGGATACATATTAACTGAACAACCAGAGGCTTTTTTTCTAGTCTAGTATGGTGCTTGAACACGGACAATCGCGCGTTCCCGGTAACGTTAACGTAACCTGTCAATCCGCCGCTGTCCTCTCCGTATCCGCGTCTGCGCTGCAGCACGAAGTAATCGTTGGATTTCTCCGTCACCCATAATTTCAGCGCGTTCTTGAGAAGCACCTCTTCGGGTTTGAGCCACATGCTGAGATCTGTTTTCAGAGACACGCGTCTTCTTGCATGGCACTCGTTTCATCTCAAGCGCATACACCCATAGACTGAGTGTTGTTTGCTCTTGCACCGCTCTTCCCAAGTCGACAGAAACCGAGCCAAAGACAGCAACACCGGCGCCACTGGGATTGTAGTCTTCCACATCTGCCCCGATGAGCAGCGGAGATTGCTGCCCTGAAAACTATCCACTACACTTCCCATAATCCCCGCGCCACCTCATGACTTTGTTTCAAATTATTTAAAGGGAACGCGACATTTGTTTACGACGCGTTGTCATGATACCGCCCTCAGCAGTGTTTACCAGGAGCTCATCGGTTTCGAACGTAACAACATTTAAAATAGATTCAGAAATAGGGATGGGAATCGTAAAATTTGATTCAGTAAAAAGAATCGAATCGTAAGATTCATTCGTTTCAAAAAGCGATCTACTTGATAGCGCTGTAGAGTCATATTTGAGTTTTTTGTTTTTATCATCGGCGGAAAAGCACACATTTGAGAATCGTTAAAGCAAACTAATAAATGTAATAACTGAATAAGAATAATCACACAAGCGGACAATTTCATAAAATATTTTATTTACAATGTTAATTTTAATGTCAGACTTATTTATTTGAAAGAGTAAGGAAATACTTCATCACTTATTTAAATATTCAAATCAAGAGAACTTTTTCCCTTTAAACCATCCCTATTATGTCTATGCAGTGAGTGATATATATATATTTCCACACATACATAAGTGTGTGTAAGGCACAATACTTCTGAAATTGACAATTTCCATCAAAACTGGAACAATATAATTTATTAAGCTACGAAAAGAGGGGGAAAGTACAGCAAGTCCACTGATTTACAGCAGGTGGAGCACTGTGTGTCTCTCTCTGAGTATCCACAGCTGCTCATTATTACACTTATAGAAGGCCGAGAGCCTCAAAGCCTGAACAAAACTACAAAGGGAATTACACCCAGAATCAGAAATCATAATTCCCACAATTAAAATGTGACCTCTGATTGACCCAGAAATCAGTGTGATCACCCACAGAGAAAAAGAGTCACTCACACACACACACACACACACACACACACACACACACACACACACACACACACACACACAGAGAGAGAGAGAGAGAATTTTTTTTTATAGGCACTTAGTCAGAAACTAATCAGTAAAGGGCTCAGTGGTTCTTTGTTAAAGTCCTCAAATCAAAAACCCTTCATTCATCTGTATGAGTGCATTGTATCAGTGTTTGCTTGTGCTGCTCAGGTCCTGACTTCACTCTGGCTGTGAACGTCACTCTCGAAGGCAAGATTATCATAGTGGGGCGACACATCCAACTGCTCCTCTTGCACACCTGCAAACCAATCAGACCAAAAGACTAATATCAACACTGGTTCCAGAAATATCCTTTCCTATTCATTTTCTCACCACCACTTTTAAGAAAAGCCTAGGCAAATTCAATTTTGGGCCGCAAAAAAAAATTCCTGGTGGAACAGATATATAGTACTCTACCATTGTGTCCTGTTATTCACACTCACAATTAACATGTTTATGTATACTAACATGTTTCTACGACTCTATTAACATTAAAGTGTGACATTCAGCACAGTCACTCTGCCTTTCTGTACATTTGTATGTGAAAGGTAAGTAGTATAACCACAACAAGTTGTGAGTGTGTTCCTAAATATTAGGGGCAATGTGATTGTGTGCATTATTTCATACCATTTTGTGAGCCTTCAGCAGGGCCGAGGTGCTCATTTCCATGCATGGATGCATATCCAGAGGATGCAGTCTCACTGTGTGTATGTGACACTGTCTCACTGTGCAGTTCCTCAGAGGTAGAAAAAGATCTGAAATCTTGCACTGAAATCTGTGGCTGCTCCTCTTCATCCATCTACAAGAGAGAGAAATAACATTTCAGCAAATATCTGGCCAAATTTGTGTGTGAATTGATTAAATGTTCAGCACAGAAAACTAGAACATTCCTCCAATTATAGACTTGGACTTGAAGGGGGAAGGAATAATATCAGCCTGCTAAATACACACTGCCAAAGGAGGAAGAACAAACTGACCTAATTCTCCCGCTTTCTGTATATGAAAGGCATGGTGACTAAGCAACAGTCCAGTTTCTGTGAGACCAATCTTTATAATAACAACAAGTGACAGAGGACCCACTCAATTTACTGTAATCAAGGTTCATGATAGGACAGTCAAGATGTGGACACATCAGGCATAATTACCTACCAACACCACTTTTTCATGAACACCTCTTATAACAGAAGTGCTGCTTTTGTCACCTTGGGTCAAGGAGATTCTTTGGAACAGGCAGAACAAAGGTAAGCTTCCAAGGTGCAAGAAACACACAGTAGGAGTTGCTCTGGTGTTCAGAACCGTCTATCCCTAGGGTATCAACCCAGTCTTTCTAGTATACTGCCAGCCTATATCCAGTCCTTATAGAACAAGCTGCCTTATTTTAGGCCTGAGATTAAATACCAGCAGGACAATAGAGACGACAACAATTTCCGCCTGACTGACAGATGAAACAGTCATTATTTTCTCACTCCAAACACAAAACATCTAAAAGTAGTAAAAAGATGTGTTTTATGGTTAAAACTAGCTAGTGTGACAACAAGAACACAAGAACACAGTAATGAAATTTTTTCCATATCACTGCTTGTGGAAGTTAATGAGGCCCACAGGTGCACCATCGAAAGCATCAGGTCAGGCTCAAAGAAACTTATAAAGGACAGTATGGCCACAGAATGTAACACCATGGGTCTGCTGCCCAATCTGTCAGATATTTTCATCAAAGTGAGCAGGACTAAGCTTCCCAGTTATGTCTCACTGCAGCAAATAGCCAAATACCACCACAGCCCATTAAAAATAGCAATGTTTCTGTAGTAAGTCAAGACAATACAGTAATATTTTTTTTTTTTTTTAAATATAATTTAAATTACATATATGTATATTGAATTGCATAGCTGTGTAAATGTGTAAAATATTGTCACAATAATATACACTACCGTAAAAAAGTTTGGGGTCAGTAATATATATATATACACACACATACATATACACATATATAAAAAAAAAAAAAAAAAACACACACACACACATATATATATATATACACACACACATATATATATACTATATATATATATATATATATATATATATATATATATATATATATATATATATATATATATATATATATACATATACATATATATACATATATATATACTTATTTTTTTTGGTATTGTTGCAATAATTTGATCTAAAGTAAGGTAGTTTCTGCAACAATTCAAAATAGCTGTTTTCTACTATTTCATAAAATGTAATTTACTACTGTGATGGTAAAGTTACATTTTCAGCATCATTACTCCAGGCTTCAGTGTTACATGATCCTTCAGAAATCGATCTAAAATGCTGATTTGGTGCCAAAGAAATATTTCTTAGTATTAATGTTGAACTAAAACAGTCGTCCCGCCTAATATTTTGTGGAAACCGTGATCTTTTTTTCAGGATCCTTTGATCAATAGAAAGTTCAAAAGAACAACATTTAAGTGAAGTAGAAATCTTATGCAACATGAAAAATGTCTGTACTGTCACTTTTAATCACTTTAATGCATTCTTGCTGAATAAAAGTATTTAACAAAATAAATCTTAAATTCTGTCTTGTCATTTTTCAAAATGCATATATAGTTTCAGGAAAAAGCATTTTACTGCCTGGATATGTACCAAACAAACATTGAGCTGAGGTGTGTCACTGATGATGGTGCTCTATCTACCTTCACTCACAGGCACAATAAATGACTTCATTTATGAAGGTGACCAAAGAACAAAGAACACAATATCTCTCCCAGCAGCGACATTAGTCAACACAAACAGCATGACTCAGAACTCAAACGCTCCATACACATGACATGTCTCACATGAAACCTGGATTTCACCAAAGCTTTTGAACGTCTGTTTCTCTTTTCCTACCACATGAGGAAGAGAGAGAATTTGGCCTTGTCTCCTTATCCTTTTTTAATAATAATGCTTAGTATTGTTATGTTCTTTATTTTGCAATTTTTCAAGAATTTGTATTGCCATGCTTACATTTTAAACTGAAACTGAGAGAAGAGGAAACAGTTACTTGTTTGTTTGCATTTTAACTGTTCAGAAGATAAAATCTTTTTATTGTTGTACTGTGTTAACTGTGTCCGAAACCTGAAAAATTATCCCTTATCATGTAGTATCCGAAAAGCATTAAGGCACTATTTTTTTACATTACACCCTGCCTCTGGTCCTCTGCTTTGGATAACCTACCATCCTCTGCATGCAGTTTGTTGGTTGGTTAAATGAATAAAAATGGCTTCTGATAAGAATGGTTGAAAAAAGTAAATTAATTCATAAATGTCTTTTTTTTACGAGAGAGCTCAGTGCACTGCAACTTAAGAAAACACATGCAAATAGAAGAAGCAACAGCAAATTAAGAAAACATCTTCATCAGTTTGACATTATGTGCTGCTAATGCTCGCAACAACCAAATACAGAAATGCACTGCAAATACAACTCAACCAAATTGTGAGTATTTGCAGCATGTGTTGTCAAGGTGTTTTCTTAATTTGCTGGCATTTTTTATATTTGCATGTGTTTTTTCATTTGCAGCGAGGTGAGCTTTCTTGCCCCCCGTATTTTTTAAACTCAACTTTTTTATGTCTCACATAAACGTATGGAACTGAAAAAGACTACAGATTAATTTGCTAGCTTAATGAAGTGGAACACTGGTCTTCACTCTTAGTGTGAAAACTCACCTCAACTCCAAGGGCTTTAAGAATGTCACACTTGCACATTGGGCAGGTTCTGTGCTCCAGTAGCCATGGCTCTATGCAAGATTTATGGAAGAAATGACTGCAAATACAAAAACACAACCGTACAGCAAAATGAAAATGAAGACCAGGAAGACAAGAAAAATTCTGATTTATAGTGAAAACAATGATTGAGGGAGAACAGAACGGAGTGAAAGACTGAGAGACATACTTGCATGTGAGAACTGTTAGTACATCTCCTGGTTTATACAACTCAATACACACTGCACAGGCATCAGCATCAGGGCCAGTCTCCTGTAAAACAAACACACACAAATCATCACAACATTGTTCAAACCAAAGGTTCTTTGAGTTTTTGTACATCTGCAGTTATCCTGCTGATAATAAGCCATTAAAAAGAATCTTTTATGTTTTGTCTGTACAAAAAAACTTTTTATACTATACTTTATGATGTATTCCAGACTTTGACTCAATAATGCACTGTCCAAACATTCTTATGTTACATATATGGCCTAAAAATTATTATTTTCGGAAGACAGCAACAGGAAAATGAAACCCACAAGCACTTGCAAATAAAGAAAACCCACAAAAACTTACAAAACACACACACACACATATATACAAGGGCTGGGTTTTGACACAAATTTCACAATTCAATTTGATTTTCCTTCACAATCTCTCAATTCGATCTGATTTCTCAATTCAATATCGATTATTTTGGATATATATGAGGTACAGGACATGGCATTTTTTTTTACCAATGGAAAAAAAAATCTCTCATCTAATGCTGTAAAATTGACCTGAGTCAATAATATGGAAGGTTGAAATTTGCTGATTTGTATACAAACACTTAAAATATACTCAATAAAGTTGTTATAGTATTAAAGTTATAATACTTTAACTTGAAATTACATTATTATATTTCTACTCCAATTCATTTTTTTAAACATTTAAGTAGTGGTTGTGACAAAAACTTGACTGATTTTTTTCAAACATAAATTAAACATTGAAGAACAGTAAAAGTTATAATGAATATGTTATATTGTGCATATTAAGCAAACATGCTATCTTCTAGAGTTAATTTTTTCTAGCTGACTAATGAGTTCATGGTCACGAATATGTTTTTTTTTTTTGTGGTAAATGTGACATTACAAGCTATTGTTGTCTTTCCGCAGTTGAAACACTGATTGAGTGATTACATGAGACAGGATATGGATTTCAGTAAGTTGTCCTCTTTATTTTAACATAGCTTCAGATGTTCATTCATGTTTATTTCATGCTTTAACTACGTAAATTTAAAGCAAAGGAGATGATCAGTTCACAGAACTGTCACTCCACATTAAACAGCGCCAAAATGGCATTTAATATTTGAATACTGTAATAAAATGGACAGAATCTGAAATCTGACTTTGTTTCATATCAAAACTAACAAATCACAAAGCTTACTGAAATTTATTGGAAGGGAGGTGCGCTACAATGTTCCGTTCAATATCTGACGGACTAGAATAATCGATTCTTGGGATTTATAAATCGATATAATTTCATAAAAATGAGAATCAATTAAAATTGAGAAATCAATATTTTTTTATACGCACATATTTATATATATATATATATATATATATATATATATATATATATATATATATATATATATATATATATATATCACAAAACACAAAGCCAATCAGAACACACAAATATCAAAAGAAGTTCATTCGTCTGTATTTACATGTGCACACAAAAAGTTCTGATGTACCTGATCCCCTTGTCTCAGTGTGCGGACCTGCAGCTGGCCAATCGCCTTCTTTGCTTCAGCCTTCAACTTTTTCTGAAAAAAGAGAACAGACAAACACAGCTTGGTATGTGCGCTTGTCTTGGTGTTTTTGGTCTGGTCTCACTGGTTTTTCAGGAAGTGCATGAATACTTTAGAACTGTAACGCGAGTATCAACACAAAGTGTGCTCAGATGTGCTTGCTCTGCTACACAAACACCTACAACAAAGAACATATAAGATAAGGATTAAGTAAATATAAAGTGAAATTTAAATTGAACTTTTACAAAAAAGGATCTTATCCCACAGTAAGTGAATGATGATTCATTCACTCAGATGATTCACACATATAGTCACCGCAACAAGAATGCAGACACTGGAGACACACTTAATGTATGAATGTCAATACATTAAATTAAAAAAAGAACCTCGAGTTAAACCACATTTACACATACAAAAGAGATGAATCAATCCAGTTTCAAAACTTTCACATTCCAGACACGAAAAGAAACCTGACTGCTGGTTAGGTTTCATAATGAACCACTTTATGAATGCTTATGAAACTGGGGCACAACTTTCCTGTTATACAAGAAAATCCCAATGAGAAAAAGATCACAAATACTCTTCTCTCTCTCTTTTTTTTTATGAAGTCCATCTCTCATTTCTAAAATTCCCAAAAAAGCATTGTGTATATTAAAACAGGGCAGCAGTTATAGAATTTAAATAGACATGTTGTATTCGACCTCACAAAATATTTAGCAATGAATGGAAAAGGTTTATATAACAGGCATAGACATCCCTGCCTGGCTCGAGTAACTCTCCCCAGAGATGCTCACATTAAACTCTTCAGTGTGTGTGTGTGTGTGTTTGTGTGTGTACAAGCATGTGTTCACAGACTAAACGGCAGACCTTCTCAACCCTGTGTGTGCTTTCCACAGAGAGACAGTACTGGCACAAGGAAATTTTAATTTGAAAGTGAACTACTCCTTTAAAAGAAGTTACATTTATTTATTTAAAAAAAAAAAAAACATGTCTCAAGACCTTGTCTTGAATTTTTTCCCCTTTCCCCTCCCCATTATATTAAATTGGTATAACTGATTTTTATTCAATATTTTAATTTCTATAACAGAACATGTACCAAGAACTACACTATAAACATTAGTCCGATTAGATGACGTAATGAATTTAACACAGATGAAAACAGTGCTATGAGGGATAAATTTACAGTCTTCACAATGGCACACATTGAATAAAGGGCATAGATCATATAATTTTCACAACTCACAAGTTTCACAACTCACAAGTTTCAAAACTGTTCTATGGAAAGTTTTCAGAAAGATGTTTCGTCAGCTGAACAAGTGATATGTTGTTAAACAGCACAAACCACTAAACACACTGTTCCTCTATACCTCACAACCTCATTTTCACTCCTGTCAAAAATCAAATATGGTGCTATCCTGACTAAAATCTATAAACTAATTACACCAAACTGTCTACATGCATTTATGCAAGACCACACAAATGTTTTCGTGAGGAAATAAACATCATACTAATGCCCAACAATGGAGACAAAATCTCAAATACCAGCGAACTCATGCTAATAAACTATCTCGGAAGCAATTTGTTTGTCGGTAAACATGTTTCACAGATTGACGACTGATGGTTCACCAGCAGCAAAATGTAAATCTAAAACTCTTGACAGTCCACCCTCTTTGTACGCCTTACAGGCCTTTAAAAACTGTATTTCTTGGAGCCCTTTCTGATTTTTCCATTCAACCAGTGTTATCTGAAAACATATGAGTAACACAGTGAATTCCATGAATGTAAAAGACAAAATTCTAACGTTGTGAGAGTCAGTTGGAAGAAGATAGTCATTTTTATTCCTCACACAAACCCAAACTCAGTCAATTAGGCTACTCTTACCCAGCCCATCACTCTTTAAACCACTGTTCAGCCCTGCAGATCACATCTTCTGCTCTAACTCCAGAATTCTGATTCACTAAATACCTTTAAACTTGTAGTTACATATACATATAAAAAATTCATGTTCATTCCCTTAAATCTATTCACTTAGCAGATGTAGAAATAAGGGACATTGTAAGCAATTTATCATAAGAGTCAGTGTTTGTAGTTTAAAGCATACAATGGTTAGTACATAAGCTAGAGCAGAAGTAAAATACAGAAAAGAAGGACAGAATGTGATTTCACTTTCTTTTTTATAATGAGTTAACAGGAATTGCCTTTATGACTGTAAATTAGTTATTCAGCTGTGTCTTAAAAGTTGCAAAAGTCTCAGCAGATCAGGGAGAAGGTTGGCAGCCCGCAGAGGAACAGAGAGGGTGAAGGTTCTAGAAAATGACTTTGTACCTCATTGTGAAGGAAGCACAACTGTTGTATTTGCTAGCTGTAAGTGGTAGGAGGGAACATACACCTACTGTTCACTTTCAATGGCAGTCATAATGGCCAACATTAAAGCACTGGAGTGACAGAGGAATGTTACATGGACCCTCTGTGGTTGACTGTTTTGTTCTAGATCGGCTGCAGAGGCTTGTTTTGCCCATTTTCTATACAATTTTAGCAGCTTGACGACACTTAATGACTGCAGACAAAAGTCAAAAAAAAAAAAAAAAAAATACATGGTGCTCATTCACAGGAATGACGATCACTATGTCTGAATGATCAAAAATGCGCAAATTGCCTTGTGGGCAGCGTGCTGATATATATAGCTCTGTTGCTCGAGTCCCAGCTCTCAGAACTTTCCCAATCCCGCCCCCCTCTCTCTCCCACTTCACGTCCTATCTACTCACTGTCCTATCATAATAAAGGCAAAAATGCCACAAAAAAAGGTCTTAACCAAGCTTCTTAGAGAAGCACCCATGTGTCACTGATGCCCGAGAGATATTTAACCATTTATAGTTACAATTTCTAGATCTGTCTGCAATCCAAGTTTTGTAGTGTGAAATGTGTTTTGACTGGAAATTATATTGGTGGTGATAGACAGTTGTATAGTGTTGAAAAAATGGCAATTTGACAACTTTGAAAGTCGTTCTGTGTATGGGCAACATTAGTCATGTAGGCTGGAAGTCCGGACAACAGTGCGTGACAGCAGTATTGCGATGACAAGAGCTCAGACAAGAAGCTGCGCAGCATACTAAGAAAGGAAGGTCTGATTTCCTGATGTTACAAAGCAAAAACCACGCATTAACCAGGCAATGACTCAAAGTTGACTATAAAGCTCAACTGGCAAAGCATCTTGTCCTTTTACTTAACCACTTACTTTCCTTTTATTCTTTTCTTCCCGTTTTATTTTAGGAAAATAACAAACAACCGGAACAGGTACTTTTTGAGCACAGTAATCCCTTTTGGCTGTCATATGCTTAAATATTTCATGGTATTTCCCTTTGAAAAAACAATTCCCAGTATAATTTCATCAGTAGCAATTGAAAAAAAAAATCCAGTCTGTGTGTGTGTGTCTAAAGAGGAACAGGTTGTGTTTTTAGTTAAACTTCATCCAAAATCAAACATTTCCTTGATACTAAACTCAAACCTAATGCCACTTTAGAACCAAACTCATTCACATACAGTGATGACATTAGGGCTGAAATAAAATGTATGATCTCAGAACCCAGTAATGTAAAACCAGATCAACCAGTTAGAAGTATTTGTGTTTTGAAATTCATATTTAGTAACACTCTCAAATAGTCCTGTTTATACAATCAATTGCAGGGCAGATCAACTACCGTCAGTATAAACGAGGAACTAAAGTCAATGGCCTTTTGTTCTTGTTTTAGCTGTGAATGACACCTGTTAAAATAATGACACTGACTATCAGATGGCAACTTTGATAAACAGTAAAGCCTTATCACAACTGTCACAACAATGTTATTTAATAAACAAGTCCGAATGAGGTGCAAGTACACTGGTGAAATCCCAATTAATAACAGACCACAATATGGTTGGAAGCAACTATCTCTAAAAGCTTTGGCTTATGAACAGCGTATATCAATGATATCAAGTTACTACAACATCACATTATATAGAACGTCTTGAATTTTCTCATCAACCATGCCAATTTTTAAACCATATTACATCGCCATAAGTTATTTTTCTCAGTTCCAATGTTGGTGAATTACTTTATATTGCATTTGAAGTAATTCACTCTACATTTAAATGTGGTTGTCACTCTTTGGTTACCAAAATTTGCATTTACATGGCAACTGATATGATCTTAAAGTGCAAAACTTTATATACTTGTACAAACCCTAAGAAACAGTAACTACTGTTTGATTGGGGTCAGTAATACTTTTAAATGTATCTGAAAGAAGTTTCTTATGCTCACTAAGTCTGCATTTATTTGATAAAAAAACAATAAAAACAGTAATACTGTGAAATATTATTACAGTGGAAATAACTGCTTTCCATTTTAAAATATTTTTAAAAGTAATTTATTCCTGTGATGGCAAATCTGAATTTTCAGCAGCCATTACTCCAGTCTTCAGTGTCACATGACCCATTAGAAACATTTCTTATCATTACCAATGATAAAGACAGTTGTTAAATTTTTTTGATGTTTTTTTTTGAGTTTATTTTTTGAATTGAAAGTTTATATTTGAAGTGTATATTTTTGATAAATTTTTTTTCAACATTATAAATCCTGTGCTGTAATTTTGATCAATTTAATGCATCCTTGTCGAATAAAAGTATTAGTTTCTTTTAGAAAATCCTACTGACCACCCTGTGAATGGCAGTTCAAGTCCGACAGCCCACTACACTTCCCTATATAATAATTTACAAAAGGTAGCCATGGTTTATTTATGCAAAAAATTATGGTATTAGTTTTTTATTTTTAAAAAATAATTTTTTTTGTGTTTGTTTTGCTAGTCAATCTTATCAATATTCACTTAGTTTTATTTCTGTCTATAAGGATGTAGTCTACTGTCTATAAGGAAGTTAATACAGTTTTATTGCATTGTAATTACTGCCATAATGTGATTTTGAGTGAAACTGTGGTTACCACAGTACATTACCAGGATTGTTGTTTAAAGCCCATCTAATTAGCGCCATCTACACAAATGTAGAGCTGTACCTGCTTGCGGTTTTGCTGTCTGAGGCTGTTCAGTCTCCGTGCGGAGTAGATGATGAAGTATCCAACAGTCACCGCAGTAACGATGAAGAAGGAGATAGAGACGAAAAACACTGAATAGTGACTCATCCAGAGACCGTGCTGTTTCCCAACCTCTATTGCTATGGAAACGGGCACACCCTTTTCTAGCAGCTGGACCAGCTCCATCCCACGGAAGTCACCAATCATGACCGCAACGATGCTCGTGCCTAGAAATACACAGATAATGCTGAAAACATGGGCAGCACACATGCACAAACCAAAACACACACCGTGGCACTTAGCAACCTGATGGTTGAGACCATTAAACATGTTTACTAATATGTTTTAAATTAAGTGAGAGGAAATTAGGCAAACTTGTGTGATGCACGAGACACTTGAGTCTTAAACAGTGGTGAAGGACAGAGTTTGTTTAAGGAGATGTGAGTTCCAACCAGCTATCCTTCATCTAAAACCGGAATACATGCTGCTCTTATGTTTACTTTTATTGTACTTGCACTGCCACTTTTTAATATTCCTTCATGTAGCTCTATGACACTTTACAATGACATCTTGGACATTGCTCTACTCAGGAATACAATCGGAATGTGTGCTGCTCTTAAGTTTATTTATTGCATCTGCATTGCCACTTTAATTTTCCTTCATGTAGCTCTGCGTCACTCTACAAATACAATTTAGACACCGCTCTACCCAAATAAGCATATTAGTACCTCAGGACTTCTTATGAATACTTATAACTCTTAACACTGCCTACCTTTATTGTATCTGTTACTGCCACTTATTTGTATATAATGCTCTGTTCGTGTCTTTTCTGTCTATGGGCACTGAAGTCTCTCAAAAAGCTCAGTGTTCTACATGTACATCTATGTCTTTTATGTCTTGTTATTGTCACTGTATGTCTGAGCCTTGTCACAAGCATTTCAATGCCCAGTTTTCCCCAGTGTTAACTATGCAAATGACAAATAAATGCCTCTTGACTCTTGAGTTCTGAATTCTTAAATTTTCTACTCCAAATGATGGAAAAATTACTTGTTTGCATGAGCATGACAAAAAATATAATGAACAATATCACAATCTACCAGGGTTATTACAGTTAACTAGCCATAAAAACAGATTTGGTTAAATAACAAACTGAAATAACTTATTTTATTTTAGTTATTTGACAAGGCAACGATTATCATTTTAATTTAGTTTAATTTTATGCATTAAAATGAATAAAATATAAATTATAATTTTTGTTATATTTTATTTTGAATTAATTTTTTGTCATTTTAATTTAGTTTAATTTTATGCGCGGCTGTTCATTAAAATGAATAAAATATAAATTATAATTATTATTTTAATGATTAATATATATATTTTAATTATTAATTTTACATTATATAAATATTTTAATAAAATTATAAATATTTTAATGTGTATAAAAATATTTAAAATTAAACCAGAACTGTACTATTACAATCTTTTGTTTTTCTGCTTCCATAAAAGTGCATAGGCCTATATCATGTCTTTTTACTAACACAAGCCAGCATTTACCGGTGAAATTACTGCACCTTCAATCCATGTTAATTTTTACCGCGAACAGGAATGCGCTGTCATTTTAATTCAGCGCATGCAGCACAGTATACACTGCTGCAGACGCCAGCACCCGTTTCCATTTTTATGACATGACGGAGTACAACGTGACTTAGTTTAAAAACGCGTTTATTAGTGCAGCACATGTCATCAGTCTATTGAACAAATGTCGGCAGAATTCAAATGACCTTCAGGAAAGATTATGGCCACCACTAGTTTTTATACTTATCTAGTATCACTCATTTAAATGTGGAAGCTTTTTAATCTTTTATATTAGTGTAATACCCCGCTGTGACCATGACACAACGTGAATTTTCTCCCTCTGGTGCTCCCACAACGTGGATTTTGTGTCCCTTTTAAAAACCAGATTTCTCCCTCGCACCAGCTTTAAAAAAAATGGGATTTGTGCTTTAAAAACCAGATCGCACCAGCTCTAAAATGTGGTTCTAGTCCAGTTTCTTTATATATCTTGGACAGGCGAGAGCAGAGTGTGCGCTCTTCTCCTATCAGCTGTCAAGTTTTAGAGTATTACTGGACCAACTAATAGAGGCCAGAATTGATCAGAATAATAAGAGCCAAGGCAACACTTGCATATATACACATACTAAAACCTATCCGGGACCCCGTCTGAAAATGTTCAGCACCCCATCTTGTCGTAATGACCCCCTTGGATCACCTACCTGGGTGGGACATCTGAATGACCCGGTTTTCTGACCCGTAGTCGTTGAAAATGATAGCAGCGGCAGCTCCGTTCATGGCCGCGACGTTAATTTTATCGGTGAAAGTGCATCCGTTTCCGCGCCGGATTAAGGCGATCCAGCCCCTGGAGTCGTTCGGTCGGCGATAAACGGTGTCATCTTCACAGCCGAAGATCGGATCGGCTAAATACACATTCCCCACTACAGAAGTTTGGGGAGAGTCTTGCCCATACAACCCCATCTCGTCTCGAAACCAGGTGGTTAGGTTTGTTTGAGGGTTTGTATAGGAAATGTTCAGGTACGCAGTGCACAGGTAACTGGCCGTCGCCAAACGCACACTCGACACCTGGAAAACAGATGCCACCAGCAGCCACGAAAACACATCCCGACTCGCAAGAAGCCCCATATTCGGCACACCAGCCCTATCGCTGCTCTCTTTAGGTCAGGTCAAAGCACAGCGTGAAACAAACTTGGTTGTAAAATTATTCAAAAATGGTTCCGCAAACTCGTGTAATCGATATCTCCCCTACTGAGCGCCTACAGGTGTTTTGGTAACGCGAACTGAATAGAAACTCTACCTCGCTGAGGTCATTGCGCCCGAAGCCACGCCCATCCCTCTCTTAAAGCAACACACGCTGTTTTTTTGCTTCAGTCATGCTCTTGCAAAGTGACTGAATTAGGCTATATAGTTTATTCAGGGCAGCAGGCACATGCACACATAGACATCAAAGGGGGCTTGAGCACCTGCCCTGTTTCTTCTTTGAGAGAAAGTGCCCTTTTTTCTGGGGAGTTTTTTTTTTTTTTTTTTATAAATTAATATATGTAAATATGTGTGCGTTTATATGTATATGTGCACATGCACATCATTAAAGTGAAGCCCTCCCTCCCTTTCCAGTTGTGTTTGTCTTGGTGTGGAGGTGAGACTAAGCTACCTGTGCCTCAAATTTACAGCTAATTATCCAAAAGACAAAAGTCTAATTTTAATAGTTAATTTGTCTTGCTAACATCCACGACTCATGAGACAGCTACCGTGTAAGTTAGCTAAAGTTTAGCTAAGGCAATAGGAAGTCTAGTAAGTTAGACCACTGTGCGTTCTTTTACTGCGTGATTCAGTTCATTAAAATGCATTTAGAATGATCACAAAATTCAAGATATGGGGGCAGAAATATATTTATATATCATTTCATATAGTTAATCAGTATCACGTGAAGTGCGGATCACTCCGCTGTGGCGACCCCTGACAAAAGGGAGCAAGCCTAAGCAAGAGAGAGAATTAGTATCATGTGAAGACTGACGTTTTTTCCCACCAAAAAGCAGCATGATTACAAATGTGATACTGATTTTTTACAGCAGTTCAATAAACAAGAATTGTATATAAAGACACTTACGTTTTAGACACAATATTGACTGTTTTGCTCTATTTCGCCAACAAATATAATTTCAATTTGCGTCTCTGAGCAACATAGTTTAGTTCCTGAATGAATCAACTGTTTAAATGATTCGGTTCAGTCGCAATGACTCACTTATTAACAGTGACTTGCTGCAACCTACTGGCAGTTTTAATTTCACATTAAAAGTATCTTTTCATTTTTTTTTTTTTAATTATCATTTCAAATATCAGTATTCAGCGTTTTATGTTTAAAATATCAAAACCATAAATGCATTTGAAACTTCAGGTTAAATGCATTCATATCCTGCATTAAACAGTGTGCAATTGCTTCTAAATGCCACTTCAGATGCAGCTTCTGTCTTTTCTCTGCATTGCAAAGATTAATTTTGTCAATACTGATTTCATTTAATTGGTAACAGCCCAAATGACTTATTATTGTAATTGACTGATTCAGTTTGAGAATTTAACTGAAAATATGATGTGCTCTTTTAGAAAAAAAAAAATGGCTTTATAAAGGTAAAAATGCCCATAAAAGGTAAAAATCAATTTAAACTTATTGGAAAAGATTAACTTCTATCACTGCTGTGAACTGATCACACAGAATATGCATAATATCACAAACTTTAGGAGTCAGCTGTCCACGGTAGTCCTTAAAGGGGTCATATGATGCGATTTCAAGTTTTCCTTTCTCTTTGGAGTGTTACAAGCTCTTGGTGCATAAAGAAGATCTGTAAAGTTGCAAAGACTAAAGTCTCAAATCCAAAGAGATATTCTTTATAAAAGTTAAGAGTCAACCATGCCCTCATAAAATGGCTCGTTCTACCACGCCCCCACGTCAAGATGTGGGACGATTTGTATAATGCCGCCCAAATGTTCACGCTAAGAAAGAAGGCTAACTTTGATTTTCGCTATAGTATTGTTGCTGCTGCCATGTCGTGGAGACACTGTGTGTTTCGTTGTGAAAGCAAACTACTTTGTTTGGCCTTCCAAAAGAGGACACAACTAGACATCAGTGGTTAAGTTGTATTTACAACACTGTTCCATAACAGTTCAACCCAAATATTCAGATGTGGACGGTACACAAAAATGACGGTTCAGTATTGTTTCTGAACAGCAGGGGGAAAAACTAAACATAAGATAGCTTTTTTATATTAAAATCTGTTTTACTAAACAAATAGCTCTTTCTTTAAATAAATTTAGTTATAATTAAAAATTTCCTAAGGATAAAAATCTACCTCAGATTCTGCTCTAAACTTTAGGGAGCCCTTTTACATTACTATAGGTTACAATTAACACCAGAGCCCAAAGTTAAATTTACTATTTATTTTTATATAATAATCAACATTAAAAATAAATAAATAAATAAAATAAAAATTGTATGCAAACCTGTAAATTGCACCTAATGTAGTTTTTTAATTAACTTCTAAATGATAACATTTCTATTTGTTGGTGAAATAATAGGCTAATTTACTCAGTGGATGTCATAACTTGTTTCATAAAAGATTTATTTGAACATACATTAAATAATTAAGACATCACTAACAGGTAAAATAAAATATAATGAGTATAGTCTAATATTTCGCGAAATGCTCTGCACTTCATTTCTCTACAGCGAAATATTGAGTTGTGGACACTGATGATTTGCCTGAGGTAAATGAAATGCATTTTGTTTACAAGCTGTTTTACTGCAGTCTTTTATAGCAGTTGAAACGCTGATTGAACGATTACATGAGGCATGAGATGTTTATTCATGAAAGGGATGATCACGCTGTCGCGCCACAACAAAGAGCGTCAAAACGGCATTTTAATTTCCTGATTTTTTTGAAAGATGAGACTTTATTTCAAATAAAAAAGTAACAATATATAAAACTGGAAGTTTCCAATTAAGTAACGCTCATGCAGTGGTTAACCCAAAGTTAACCCAAAGTGTGTTACCTATTTGTTCGGTACAGATGCGTACCGAACCAGAAGACCCCTACCGAAAATTTTCGGTACAACTATATGTGTATTACACCCCTAAGGCAGGCGATTAACAGTGTAATTTCACTCTGTTCCTTATATTAATTTCTTGCTGATGCATGATTCATGCTATACATTTTTTTTTGACATTTTTGGAACCTAAAAGCCCCTAGTTCAGATCCACTTTCATGATTGTTGGGGAAAGCGTGAACATTCTTCAGAACTTCCCATTTTTTAATCAACTAAAAAAAGTCATGCAGTTTTGGAATGACAGTTGTGGTGGGACAATTTCCATTTATTTTTTTGGTAAATTTTGTATTAAAGGAAAAGCTGGCATAACAGTATTTAAAGTAAATTTCAATCACTAAAAGGAGTGTTGAAGTAGCCTATACTTAAATAGTTTACTGCAGTAACTTCAAAAGATTTAATTGCTTTGTGAAACACATGGATCTAGAGAAAGAGTACATTAACTTACACATTAAACAGTTAAATCTTAATACATTAAATCTTGATTAATATCGTTTTAGTGCCCTTTTAGAAAAATAATCTGGTGTAACGTTAATGTTTGGAAGTTGGTTAGGGCCCCGTCCACACAAACATGGGTATTTTCAAAACCGCAGCATTTTCTACGAGGTTTGGCCGTTCGTCCACACGCAAACGCAGTATCAGGCCGTTTTAAAAACTCCTGCCAGTACCAGGGTGAAGATTTTCAGAAACTCCGGTTGCAGTGCTGTCGTGTCGTGTAGCCGGTGAAATCGGAGATTTTTTTATTCTTCTTCTTTTCCTTTTTTTAACGGCGGTTGGCAAACCCACTTAAAAGGTGCATTTCCGCCACCTACCGGACTGGAGTGTG
Organism: Cyprinus carpio; assembly: GCF_018340385.1. Taxonomy (NCBI): domain Eukaryota; kingdom Metazoa; phylum Chordata; class Actinopteri; order Cypriniformes; family Cyprinidae; genus Cyprinus; species Cyprinus carpio. Next base: position 14,173,108 of record NC_056576.1, read on the forward strand.
TAGAATGACGTATATTGGTGACTACATATAAAAAGTTTGACCAAGGTAGTATTACACAAGGATACAATTATTTTATATACTTCATTATGTGATCTTCAAATTCTATTTATTAAACCTGTTGCTTTCGAATAATTAATAATTGCATTATAGACTTTATACTGTGCTAGAGCATACTCTAGTATTGTCTTAATTGTTATACTTTCAATATTAAAAAAACTTAATTCTTCTATTAATCACATTCTTTATCTTTCATATGCTTCACATTGTAATAGGATATGTTCCACAGTCTCTGGTATACCACAATTATTGCAATTACCTGATTCATGTTTACCAATAATACATAATGATTGATTAAGAGCTGTGTGACCAATATGGAGTCTAGATATTATCATGCCCTCCTTCCTACTTCCAAAGTTTTTCCTTCCATTTCCAACTTGTTTTTGAATGTTGTATAGATGCCGACCCCTTACGTCGCTATCCCACATCTTTTGCCATTTCCTTATCATAGCCCCTCTGATTATTCCTTTAATTTCTGCTTTACTAAGTGATATGTTTATATCTATATTGGTTTGTTTTAATGCCTTCTTGGCCATTTGATCAGTTTCCTCATTTCCCTCTATCCCAACATGTGCCATACCCATAAAAATTAAATACTTAATCTATATTGGTGAATTTTGAACATGCTTTGTAGGATCTCATATAAAATAACTGTTCTTAATGGCTGTATTTCCTCAACCCAATTAAGAGCTATCAGAATGGCTATCATTTCTGCCTGATAAACTGATAAATGATTACTAGTCCTTTTGTGATTTTAATCTTAAAATGAGGAATGCATATTGAAACTGCTGTATTTCCTGAAACAGGATCTTTGGATCCATCTGTAAATATTTTCAATTTCCTGACTATAATTTTGATCCATGTATATTTGTGCAATCTCATTCTTGGAAACATAACCCTTTTTATTATTCATTTCTTCTAAGATCTGAAGGTCTACTGCTGGAAATAACCACGGCAGTATGGGAATTTCCACTGTAGGACTTACATCTATTCTTGTCAATCCAATATCCTCAGCCTCTTTTTTTACAGTCCATTCAAAACATGTATTATTTGAGTTATGTTCCCAACACTCCATCTTTTTAGCTGGATGGGTTTCAATGTGTCCTTTTAAAGAGGTCCAGTATGCCAAAGTCAATTTAAGTCTCTGAATTGCTGATACTGGAGAGGTCTTATTAGCACCACAACATACTCGGAAATCTTTTCCAGTAACATTTCTGAAGCAGTTCTATACACTATGCACCCATAATCTATTGTTGATCTTATCATCGCATAGTATATACTCATTAATGAACGCCGGCTTGCACCCCATTCGGCCCCTGCTAAACATCTTAATATATTTATTCTTTTTTTTGGATTTATCAGTTATATTTTGGATTTGTATCGCAAAGGTCAGTTTTGTATCCATCCATACTCCTAAAAATCTGATATTTGATACTTGTTCCAATACTTGTCCATAAAGATGAGTTCTGACTATGGAAGTTACTTTCTTTTTGAGAAACAAATGACTTTCGCTTTTGACACTGAAAATCGAAAACCTCATTTCCTTGCCCATCTTTCTACTAAATCTGCCGTCTGCATGATTTTTATATGAAACATTCCATTCTTTCTTCCATAAAATTCCATCGTCAGCATACAAAACTTTTCCTATTCCCGGTCCAGTTGCACAGAATATATCATTAATCATTATATTGAAAAATATTGGGCTGCAGACACTCCCTTGAGGTGTTCCATTTTCTATTAAATAGCATTTTGAAAGAGAACAGCCTACTTACTTGTATAGTTCGGTCAGATAAAAAACTAATTATCCAATTATACATTTTTCCTTTAATGCCCAATCTGTCTAGTTTAATTAAAAGACCTTCTTTCCAAAGCATGTTATATGCCTTTTCGATGTCTAAGAAAATTCCCACTACTACCTCTTTATTTATTTGTGCCTTCCTGATATCATCTTCCAAACATAAAACTGCACCTATAGTGTTTCTTCCTTTCCTAAAACCACTTTGATATTGAGATATTAGTCCTTTACTCTCTAGCACATGATTCAGCCTATTCATGACCATATGTTCCATTATTTATGCTTGTGAGTGATCCTTCCCTGGCTTTGCAACTGGGACAATTATTCCATGCTTCCAAAAAGATGGAAGTTTCCCTAATTCCCATATCTTATTAAAAAGGGATAAAATAATACTTCATGATGCGTCTGATAAATGCTTAATAATTTCATTACATATCTCATATTTCCCTGGTGATGTCTGTCTAACACCAGCAAGAGCCCTTTTTAATTCATACAACTTCACATCCAATGTACAACCAGATGGACCTCTTTGTACTTTAATATCTGGATTCTCTTTTATCAAAAGTTCTCTGGATCTTCTCATTTCATCAGAAATAATTATGTTGCTGTGCACTTTGACAAAAGATTGCGCCAACACTTCTGATTTTTCGGTATTCGTTATTATTGATCTTTCTTCAGCCGCAGATTTTGGCTTGTGACGTCGTTAACATTAGGCTTGTCTGTGATTGGCAAACATGGCTTTACAGTTAGGGTTATATCGCCACCTGTTGGTTTGGTATGCACCTGATATCGCATCATAGCGTGCTTTTGCGTTTTCATGTGGACCAGAACCGTGTCGCCCAACTGCTCTGATATGGACGAGATTTTTATTTATTTTTTTTTTAAAAGGAGGAGGAAAAACTCTGTTTTATAAAAATACGTGTGGACTAGGCCTAGTACTCATAGGAGGACTTTGTGAAAAATTCTAAATTAAGTTATCATTATTTTGCCTGACAAGTTTAACTTTTGCCAGTATGGACAATTACAGAAATTAAGTAGCCTAGTTAATTATCTGCTCACAAGCTGATTATCAGCCAGACTGTGCCAGTCACAATATTCTTACAAATTGTTACAGAAATAGAACTTATACGGTTTGGAATAAAAAATGACTTAATGCAATTGCCATAAACAATCGGGATAATCCTGGATTATCTAAAAGGCAATGATAATTAAAAAAAAAAAAAAAAAACATAAAACAACATTCCATATGTGAAATGAAATGTTACGTTTCTAATTTGCTTTATGTAATTTTTTTTTTCTGTTTTTAATGGAATTACCAAGAGATGCATTGAAGCAGTAATTTCACTTAAATGGGAATCTACGTCACGCCGCGTTGGCCTGCAGTTCCATCTGGTCACCACCTGTGGGCACCTTCACCTCAGTTCTGCCTGAGGTTCATCGTTCACACTTGTGTCATGTTTCTGGCTCTACAGGAAAAGTTTACTATTTACATGTTTACTTTTGTGTAATTTGAATCTGTCCTGTTTTAAATTAATATCAGATTATGTAGGCTATTTATGGTTGCCACTTTAAAGTTTGCCAACTCTTGCCATTTCTTATGGATCAGTAGTACTATATTGCTATACCAGTGGTGTGGCTTATTGTTCATACATGAGAAGAATGAATACCTTTTCACGATAATCCTCCTTATTCACCACCACTGTACATCTCCCATTATCTGCTGGAAGGATTGTGATGTTGTGATCCTTACTCAAAGAAGTTACAGCTTGTTTCTCCTGTTTACCCAGATTACCCAGTGGCTTAGCACTAGACAGAGTCATGGAAATTTTTGTGCGAAGCTGTTTGTCCTCCGCTTCTGGAAGTTTGTTATTCTGAATAGCAGATTCTGTTGCAGTAATTAATTCCACTACTGGAACCTTGTCCGGTACCACTGCAAAATTCAAACCTTTAGCTAAATGCATAGCCTAATGTTATAAGATGTTTTCTTTTTAACAAATAAATATGAAATGTTGGGAAAATGCAATGATACTTTTAAATATGAAATCAAAGCACCAGTAGGTGGCGGCAAATGTCGTAATGAGTGAGTCATTGATTCAACCAATTCATTCAGCTGATTCATTCATTAACAAAATGTTGTGTGTTGCTCAGAGTTGCGCGACTGTTCTGGTGGGGCTTTGCTTAGAATTATTTTTGTTAGCGAAATGGAGCAAAACGGTCAATAATGTGTCTAAAATGTAAGTCAGTTAATATTACCTACTTGTTTATTGAACTACTGTTGTATAAAATCAATGTAACATTTGCAATCTTGCTAGTGGGAAAACATCACTCTTGGTCGTGTGATGTTGCTTTCCTATATCATATAGCCTATAGAATATTTATCTTTTTTTTCTACCGCAGTAGTTTCTTTGTGTGTCCTGTTGCGCCTATTAGTTCTGATTTCTCCACGGTTCAGACAGGCTGCAAGAGCCCCAACTGACGCGACCTTGAAACTGTCAATACATTAGGCAAGCCATTATCACCATTTACACTGTAAGTAATAAAATCAGAATTATTATCACCAAAGTTTCTGTGCTGCTGCTGCCCTAGTTATTGTTTCTTATTGACGTTTTAATCATGTTACTTGTCCAGGCATTCGGGCAAGTAAATTCTCTTTCGCCCCTTCATAAAATCCACCTGACAAGCGTTAATGTCGAGCCCTGTCATAGTGTATGTGCTGAAAAATGTGCTAAGTGTACTAAAATTTAGCATACTTTTGTGTACTTGTAGCCACACTAATCATCATTATACTTCAAGTGTGTTCATGATTAGTTAACTTGAAGCATGCTATTTTGGAACAAATAATTTTGTACTAAATATATTTTAATTGTAATTAAATTGTAGAAAAGCTCAACTTGAAGTGTATTTAGTGTACTTTTATGTGCTAAAGTGGGACAACTTGAAGTATATTTTGTATACTTTAAGCATATGGCTGTATATGTACTAATATATGCTTAAGTACAATTATAGTGTACTTTGTCTTATTTAAAATTAATTGTTAGTGTTTTATAAATATATAAGCTTTATACTTTTAATATATTTTAATTAAAATTTTGGCTTATTCCAATTACCAAAAAAGCATACTTTGCAGTTAATAGTCAATATACTTTATCATTATATATACATGCTATATTACTTTCTACCTTGCACATACTTGCAAATGTATTACCAGTATACTAAAGGTTGAAATACTTGTGGGACTACTTCCAGGTGAAAAAATATACTTTAATGTATTTGATGTATTTGTACCATTGTAAATACAAAAAACTGGTACAATCTCTTAACATTTATACAACAAATGTATGAACACTTACATTATGGCTTTTAAACATTTTCAAATATTGGTACTTTAGTACACCTTGTAGAAATCGGTCCATTTCAGGCAGCTAAACATCACATATAAACTTTAAAGAACACCGTGAAATTGAGAACAATGAAAAACAACATTACTTATTATTGCATGCCTAAACCCCTCCCACCATACAGAAACACACAACACACATTATGTTGCTTTTGTTTGGCTGAACTGCTCATTGTTACAATTTCGTCTAATGGCCGCGCGCACATCAGAGACACTTGTCTGTGGAAACTCCAGAAGAACAGTGTCTGTTGACCGAAAAGACAAGAGATAATGTAAGTCACGCAAGCATATTCATAGTATTTTGAACAGTACATCAAAGGGGTATTCCAGAAAGGAGGTTCAACAAACTCAAAGCCTAACCCTGAACTCTGAGTTGACATTCTGTGAAGTGAAACTCTGAATATAGGCTATAAAAAGTCTTGTGATTACTCCTCACTGGTTTTATTCATATTCTGCATATTAAACAAGGTCAAAGTTTATTCAGTGGATATTTCAGCTCCTAGCAGCTTTTACCACCAACCTACTGATTAACACACATCCTGTCTCCTAACATCCTGCTGAGTAAATGAACATGTGGAAGAAGGCAGAGGTGGTGGTCACCTCCACCACGTCTGAGGAAGAGATGTTGTTCCTGAGTCAGGTCACTGGCTGACCAGAAGCTGAGGGCATCACTCACCCCCGGGACCCAAGAGGCAGACACACACTTTTATCTACAGATAGTACTAGAAGTTATTTAATATTATCCTAAATGCGGCAGCAAATTATAAACATGTACTTTGAAATTACATTGTTTGAGGCAATGCAGGCTGATGGTTAGCCTACTTTTGTAGCTATCTGTGGGAAATAAAAAAGCCAAATGAAATGTGAATGATTCCTCTTTTTCTGACAGCTGGAAGGTGATTGATTAACCTGCAAAGGGATAAAAATGAATAGGTCCAGATCTGAGAGCACGTTAGTGGTGACGTGTAGCCTGATATTTGATGTGCAGCCGGACTGAGAATATTGTTCAGATAGATTATGAGAAGTGGTACCTTTCGGCTCAGGGAATGATAGCTCATCTAAACTATTCTAAATAATCGCTCTGTTGTAAAACTATGTGAACTATTTCTGCTTCAACATGATAACAGTGAGCAGGTTAGGTTCCCAGAGTCAGATATTATCTTAATTCCATGATGTCTTTAAACATAACAATATTGTTGGCCATAAACTGAGATAATGAATGAATGAATGATGCATTTATATAGCGCTTTATTGTGTATTTTAGTACACCCAAAGCGCTTTACAATCTCGAGGGGTCTCTCCTCAACCACCACCAGTGTGCAGCATCCACTTGGATGATGCGGCGGCAGCCACAGGACAAATGGCGCCAGTGCGCTCACCACACACCAGCTACAGGTGGAGAGGAGAGAGAGACAGAGCCAATCAAGTGGTTGGGGATTATTAGGAGGCCATGATTTACAAAGGCCACGGGGGCAATTTGGCCAGGACACCGGGGTTACACCCCTACTCTTTACGAGAAGTGCCATGGGTTTTTAATGACCACAGAGAGTCAGGACCTCGGTTTTTAACGTCTCATTCGAAAGACTGTGCTTTTTGACAGTATAGTGTCCCCTTCACTATACTGGGGCGCTAGGACCCACACAGACCACAGGGTGAGCACACCCCCTGCTGGCCTCACTAACACCTCCACCCCTACTCTTTACGAGAAGATACCTCGAGTTGTCCTACATGCGAAGCGGTGCAGCACGGCGCTTCTCGTCCGGTGTGCGACCCCCTTAAGATATACAATCCTGTGATCCAATACCTGCACACTTTATAGGTCAATTAAGATGTATGATTGTAATTATAATAAATGCTGTTCTAAAGGTACTATATAAATAAAGTTTTTTTTTATTATTATCAACCCTTATTTGTTATGAGTGACAATATTTTTAGACACACATATGTGTGCATGTTCATGCTTTTGACTTCTATACTTTATTTCTCAAAGGAAATACAGTATGTTTAAAGGACACTCTTCTTATCCACACTACCATGAGGGACAAAACATTAATGAAAGGTGTTTGAAAATGATTATATTGTTGAATATATTAAATAAAAGTTAATGAAATACATTATGCTTAAATGGCAGGCACATGACAGCCAAAAGGAGTTTATATGTGAAAATAAGATATGTAACAATTGTGAGATGAAGTTTTCCATGCAGTTGGTTGTAAGATATCTGACCTTTGCCTGACCTATTCTTTCAATATAATATAATTTCACCATTAGAATATAATATTCAATATAAATGTACTTGCCATTCTCTGAGTTGAGGAGAAACCCAACTCTTCATCTGAGGCATGGTCTTGAAACTTTAAAAAGTTAATTAAGAAAATAGCTGTGAAAAGCAATCCAATAGAAAAAGAATTTTTGTCTGAGAGTACACAACAGCTGGGAAAGAAGTATGACTTACAATGTGATGCTGTTCTGGACTTCCTATGTATGTGGCATTATCAGAACTTGGACTGGATTCCAGGGGTAAAAGCACACGTCTTGCTGCCTTGTTAATCTTTGCTCGTTTTCCCTGAAGAAAAACATTTTTATGGTAAAACTAGGAAAATGATTAGTTATATCCTGAGATTTTAGTTGTACTAGAAACTACAATATTTAATGAGAAAAAATAAAACAGCAGTTGATGTTGGCATTAACTAACATTGTAGTCAAGTTTTTACAAACTAAAATGGACAAACTACCTTAATAATTAACACAAAGAAACATGCAAAATAGGTGATTCACAGGACTAAAAGATTCTGTCCAATATTCCTCAAATCAAGACCTTTTAATAAAGTGTCTGGGGGACACCATAGTTTTTGCTGTTGTAAACTTTGTAGCCCCCTGCTCAAGAAAGAAGTATGCCTTACCCCATTAACACATTGTGGAGATTCATTCTTAGAATTGTAGAGGTGATCTTGTGTGTCCAGGGCCCTCTTCTGAGACAGGGAAGTCTTCAGGTTTTGTAACAACTGGTCCCTGGCTGCCTCTTTAATCCTGGTTTGCTTTGCCTGTCAAAAATGTTTATGATGTAAAAATGTTTGTGTCTTACAGAAAGCTTTGTGTAATCAAGTTCACATCATGATGTCTTCTTATTTAAAGTTCCCTTCATTATCTCACCACCCCTCAGATATAGCATATTTGTTATCTCTGTACATAAAAATGCATGTAGTAGTTGAATCTATCTGTAAGACCTATGGCAGCTACAACAACAAAATACTGCTACGTCGAAATGTTTCAGTATTATTCGTCTGTTGTCATATATAGCAATAAATCAGTCAGAGGGAGCAAATCAGTACATTTACTTTGATAGTTTAGCTATATTTTACTGCACATAATAATGCACTTTAACCTGAGTGGTATTTTTCAAGCATGATAATGTAGAATTTTAGCATTGCTTGTAAAAAAAAAAATTATTTTTTTTTTTTTTTTTTTTTTTTTTTTATTAGGTTTGAGTTTTGTATTTTGCTCTACCAGAAACCCCCTTGATGTGTAGCTAGCCAAAGTATTGGAGACAGCATGTCAGCTAGTGCAGCATTAAGGAATGTTGCATGCACTCACCTGTATGGCTGTTTTAGGCTTCTCTACATCGGTCTCACACATTTTCTTTTTCATGCGCACACTTATGCTTTCCTCCTTGGCTCGGCCCAGATATCATTACCCAGAAGGAATAAATTCTTCTTCGACACAAGTTCTTTGTAGGAATCTGATATAAGGAGAAGAGTACAAAAAATAAGTTTTACCCTTGACATTTTTCCGAACAACGACCGAATTAAACAGGTACCATCCTGTTTGGTTCTTTTCTTGTGGGCCATTTTATTTCAATCCAGTTCGTCCGTCATCAAGGTTCGGCTGGGATGGCACTTGGGTGAACTGGTCGCTGCCAAGAATGAGCGACGTACTTTCCACTTTAAGTGTTTTATCAAATAAGTAGTAGATGGCGAATTTGAACATTGTATCCTCCTAACATGCAAACCTGCTTTCACGCGACTGACCTGACCTCGCTCAGTTCAACGGATGTCGGATGAGAACGTCCGCAGCTCTGATTGGCTGAAAGTAAAAAAACAAATGATGCACTTGATTCTTCTTCTTTTAATTGATTTGATTGCTTATTTTAATGTGCATTTATTAATGCACTTGACAGCAGGCGTGCGTAACTGGGGACCACTGTGGGCAACATCCACATTTCCATTTGAATCATTTAATGGGACTTTGCTTAGGTTTTTTAGTGGAACAACACACGTGCCAACACAAACAGTGGAGAGATTCCTTCGGTGGAGGGGTCTCTCAAAAAAAAAAGCAGGGACTACAATGGCAAATGCTAATGACAGCATAAAGACATTATTTGACAAACTTCAAAGTTCCTCTTGCTTAAGAAAGAAATCAAAGGATTTTCAACATAATGTCAGAGGTTTTGGCTGCACAAAGAAAGTTAGCACATCTGTGTTGCAAAGGATGGCTATTGAAAGTTTAGGAGTGACAGTTCATTCAGGTTTATTTTATGTCCGTTTCATTTGTAGCAGTGTGGTTTATCATTCATATAATAACACAACTCTTAAAAAGAGAAATAATTCAGTTGTACAGTTAAATGATGGAACATTGAAGTTATGACCTTGGTGGCTTTTACATCTGATGATGGGGCCTCATCCACATCCACCAACTTCTGTATTTTAGTAAAAGAGCTTGCCAAGAGTGAAGGAAAGGTGTGTAGAGATGCTCAGTTAAATATATTTTCCATATTTATAAATGAAGTATCTCACCCCCATAATGCATTTGCCGTGCATCCCCAATCACTCAAGCATAAATGTGTAATGGTTAAGTCCAAGGACAAAATGTATGTCATTTCACTTCCCAACAATGTTGAAAGAGACTAAAATTCTTGGGGAGCTAGTACTTTACAGACATCAATGCCAAAACGACCTCTATATCAGTCCTATACGCATGAATACTGTCAGCAACTTTTTGATCTATACACTCTCCAATTGGTCTTGTTTGCAGTAGCCCTGCTTTTTCTCCATTAAACAATACCAATGAAATGTTCTTTTTTAAACACTTGTGACAATGTTAACACAGTGTGAGTGAACTTCATTTTTTGTTTATAATTTAGGCAGTATTAACTTGTCTGTTGCAATATGGGTGATGCTATCTGTTAAATCATAATGTAGCACTGCACCAACTTTAAACCACTTGCTTTTCAGCATAACAAACATTTTTTGTGCACCTGTACTTTTGAAGTGTGCATTTAATGTCATTTTGTGTGTAAGATATATCATATTTTTTTTGCAAAACTGATTAAACATTACATAACAGCTGCAATAATTGCTATCTGTGTACTTTACACACATCACAAAATTTCATAAATGGGGTTAAGTGCATTTTCATAGTAATACTCTTGAACACTTTCTAAAAGAATGTCCTGAAGTACTAGCGTGAATAACTTCACTTCATAATTAGACTAAAATCTAACTTAAAATACACTCAAACTTAATATTAGAGTTTTTATTTTAAAATGTGTTATTTTAAAATATGCTTTCAGTCTATGTTACAATGACAATTTTGAGCATACAGTTTTAAATATATCAAAAATTGTTAACATTTTTTTCCAAATAAGTACACTTTAGAAAGTACACATAACTTTCACTTAAAGTATATTTTAGTATAACATTTTACTATAAAGTGTAATATAGTTTATTTTAAAGTGTGTTAAAAGTGTTAGCGTGAAAGCGTGATTCCATTATGCTTTTTATATATTTACAAAAAGTACAATTTGTGTAAGCACATTTTCAACATACTATCGGAAATATGAATATACTTGAAATACAATGAAGTACATTTTGTTTTTCGCTTGGGCAATCTTTGGGTGTGTATTTGTTTTTGCGACATACTCAATAATGCCAAATCAGTTCAGTTCAGTTCAATCTTTTATTTGGTTTACACAGATGCACCCCCCCCATCCCCATCCCCATCCATCCGCTCAACAGTCATGGCCAAAAGTTTTGGCAGTGACAAATTTAGCATTTTGCAAAGTTTGCTGCTTCAGTATTTGTAGATTATTTTCCCACGTTTTTATGGTATACAGAAAAATAATAAGCGTATGAGTTTTAAAGGCTTTTATTTACAGTGTTGACCCTTGTTCTTCATAACCTCTGTAATTCACTCTGGCATGCTGGATATTAGCTTCTGGGCCAAATCCTGACTGATGGCGATCCATTCATTCCTTATTATTTTTGGAGTTGATCACAATTTGTGGGGTTCTGCTTGTCCACTTACCTTTTGAGGACTGACCACAGGTTCTCTATGGGACTGAGAACCGGGGAGTCACAGGTGTGCATAGTTTAAAAAATATATTAAATGCGAGTTTTCATGGTCAATTACAGTTTAATTTGTTCCTCTTCCTCATACCATATGCTTGTCAAAATGATGATTTGTCAGTTTCTGTTACTACCACCCACAATGTTATGTTTTCAACTAAGGATATAATAGTAAAATGTGTGCGTTTGTAGAGTTGATTTTGAAAATAGTGAAGCAAACATCGATCAGATCTATTCTTTAAAAAGTAGAAGTCTTCGCAATAAATCCGGACCGTCTACAGATGAAACCCGACCGACCACCTGCGGGTGATGGATTTATTGATCAGAAGTTCTGAACTAAGCATGTTTGAAGCATCATATTAGCACAGGTACAGTGTTTGATTCGCTAAACAGATGCATCCTTCGTGGAAATAAACACATAAACGTTGTGCTAGATAACTCGGTACACTGATATGACAATGTTTTCGTGTGTGTGTTGTCCCACGCAAACCAAAATATGTGCACCTTCCTGTAATTGTTTTGGGTAAGAGAACCAGGACTGTGTAAATAAAAGAACATGCATTTCCCAGAAATTAGTGCACTGGACAAGTTTGACTGCATTAGCATGGTTAACTTCCATGTCTTTAAGCCCTTTTAATTAATACAGGTGTACAAGAGGCTGATTTCCAAAGCATGCATTAAAACATGTCAACAAGTCAAGCCATTTTTATTTGGATAGCTCTTTTCACAGTCCATGCTGTTTTTTTAAGAGGAATACCATGCCTTATGTTCTTTAGCAAGCAAAATGCAAAATACATGTTAATAAATAAATTGATTAATAATAACAATTTATGGCACATTGCAGTTGAATCCTTGAATCTGATGGGCTAATAAACAGAAGTTCCTGGACCAAATTGCAGTTCCATATCTTTAGGAGAGAAAATGTTTGAAGATAAACTTCTGTAACTTTATATAAATCTGGATGAGCTGTATCTATATGAAAATGATGGTTTAAAGACCATCAACTTAAAAGGACAGGTGTGCAAATAGGAGGATTGAATTGCAGTAGTGGCAGGTTAGAAGAGTCTCAGGACTTTACAGTGCACACCAGTTATGTGGTACACTTCAAATTTTATACTGCAAACATTACAAACAATACAAGTGAAACAGCATAAGACTATGGCAAAATTCCAGCTTGTGGGACATTCAATTTATTGGAAATGTTTTTTGAATACTGTTTTTGATCTAATTTAAATAATGTATTATCATTAGTATTACTGCTTAAAAAGCATTTTAAAAAGCAGCAGCTACATTTAATACATTTATGGTTTAAGAAATACATTTTTACAAGTGTTACTATTCGGGTTTATTATAAATGTAGTGTTTTCAGTATTTTGAGGTAAATGAGTTTTGATAAGGTCTTATACACTGCAAAATAAACAAAACATTTTATGAATTTTACGCTTAAAACAAGTAAACAAAATCTCCAAATAGACCAAGAGAAAACACATTTTACGTGATGTCTAAAAACAGGTCTTAATTATTATTTGCTTCTCAGCGTCATTAATGTCGTTTTAAGGATAAGAATTTTTTTTTTTTTTTTTACTCAAAAAAAGTCAGAAGAAAAACAGGATTTGCCATGTAGATGAAATATGATTAAATGTTTTATATGAATACATCTGGTCATCACTGATTCACAGCTCACGAGAACATTACAGTATATTACACACATGGCATCTTTATTGACTTATAAATTATATATCTGAAAAATATTATGGCAGATGATTTAATCAGTATTTAACAAGGTGTCAGACATTGTCAGTCATAATTAAAACTATGTCTTTCAGTTAAATGTCCCTGTGGAAAGCCAACATGCTTGAAATGGGTTTTAATCAAATTTGTGATCTCTCAAATTTGTTTTTTTTTTTTCTTGTGAAACTCAACATGTTGATGAGGATGTAAACGTTCACAAAACTGCTACAAGTTTGGACGAACTTCAGCATTGTTTTTAGCGACATGAGAGAAGCGAATTATTTTCACTTGGCCTACACACATACTAATGTCCCGCCACAGATATTCAGGTGAAAGCAGTTTGCTGGGTTTGTTATAAAATAAATACTTGTTCAAGTGAGATTCCTCATGCCATATCGCCTCAATGGAGTTTGCAGCATCAATGTTCATCTGCTCCCGGCAAGTTCTGGTGAGTTTATGTACATCATTCAATGAGCCACCAAATGCAGCGCCAGTATAATAATAATCACCTTCCCCAGCTGGAATATATGCTTGAGACTCTCGTCTGTGCTCATAAGTAAATATGAACCTTGGAACATTAAAGAACCAAGGATGTATCACACCTACCAGACGACCCAAAGTCTCCACACCCCAACGGCCATAGAACTTTGTATCTATGTCAAGGCAGAAAATATAGTCTGCCTCATTGGCCAGTTCATTCTCTATTAGTTTTTCCAGTATTCCCATCCTGCCCATACTAATGTCCTGCCATCTGTTCAAACTTGGAACCTTCTTTACTGTCAGATAACGTTCTTGACCTAGTTTTACATTAGGAATTGCCTCTGGTTGATCTGTAAACAGGTAGTAATGTACTCGAAATCCAACAAAGTAATGCTCCTCTGCTGACTCCAGAAAATCTTTGAGAAAACGTGTATATCTGGAAAAAAAGTGAGAGGAGCAGATATTAAAATGTATATATTTTATGTGTACGTTACTGACCCCATATAAGTTTGAAAGAATTCAATACTCTTATTAAGCAAGGACAGTAAAAACAAACCATTGTTACAAAAGATATCTACACTCTTAAAAATAAAGGTGCTTTAAAAGGTTCTGCACAGCAATGCCATAGAAGAACCATTTTTGGTTCCACAAAGAACCATTCAGTCAAAGGTTCTTTAAAGAACCATCTCTTTCTTACCTTTTTATAATCTGAAGAACCTTCTTTCGCCACAAAGAAACTTTTGTGAATCAGATGTTAAAGGTTCTTTATGGAATTATTCTGACACACCTTTATTTTTAAGAGTGTATTTCAAATCAGTGCTATACACAAAATATAAAGAAAAGACACTTTTATTAGTAAAGTAACTTGTATGTAAAGTAAGCATGCAGTTTGACTTCCCTTAGTAATTTTGTTGCTAGTTAAATTTACAAAATCTTCCAAGAACACTGTATTAACAAAAAAGGTAACAATATAAATAGAATATAATAAAATAAAAAGGGGAGAAATTATAAAGAGAAAAAGATGTATTTTGAGAGTCTGAGAAGTATGTAAACTTGTTACTTTCCCAAAGCGAAGAGAGTGGTTGCTATGGTGATGTTTTGTTGTTTGTAGATAGAGTCGATCAGTGTGGCGTCAAAGGTTCCCTCCCAAACAATCGGGGCTAACCATGGTGTTAAAGAAGCAACATCTGTCCGACTGTATTAAACACACATATGTAATCATTCATTGATTACAATTAAACATTGGTATTTCTATGTAAGCATCTGTACACTGTAAACAGTTTCCATAAGCAGCAATTATTTTCAACAATTTGCAAAAATGAAAGAATTTGCATTCTTCAATTATCTTATGTCAGGGTATTAAACTGTGTGGTTTTAAAAGCACCATATAGTGTAATTATGTGTGTGCATGAGCGTACTTGTATGTTGAATACATATGTACGTATGTATGCATTATATGAGTACTTACCCCAGGTGACCTGTTAGATGATTTCTGCAAACCAAAACACAATTATGACTGGACTATGTAACTCATGTTGAGCTGTAATCAAACAACAACAGCAGGGTTTTCCATAGTCAAGCAACAGTCCTCATCTGTATGTCAGAGTATACATGACATTATGCTTAATTACATGACACATATCACCGGTATTTCAGAGCATACGCACAATGTGTATAAATGCTGGGTGAGGCTGAGCTACATTTGTGTTATCCATCTGTCCAACCAATAATTGTGGTACACAATAATTGCACTGATATGATTTCAGATGGACTAAAGCCACTATAGTGTGACATTTTAATAAATTGTAGTCTCAATTTCTTAGCTGACAGGAGTGGCACCTGGTGTCAGTGTTGCCAAGGCTGCTGTTTTTCTACCACCATTTACTACTGCAGACTACCACTGTTGCTGCGGGTTGTTTTTTAGTCTGTGGGTTAAAGCAATCTCCCCAGAATGCTATTTCGATGGAAGGGGCCTCCAACAGAGTGGAAAACCATGGAAAAAACACAGTTGGGCCACTTTTGATTAACAGAACTGGCATCCCTGCCTGGTGTGGTTCCCTTCTGAGCTTTCAAAAGACATTCCTTCCCTTCCAACCTTTCCTGAAGTCTTATTGGCTCACGGCAGTCCAACCGACTAGCCAATTGTCGCGAAGTATGCAAATCGCATGCAAATACTAACAAGCTCAAGAGGCAGTATAAAATGCGGTGGACGTGACAATTACGTCAGAATCTTCTACTTCACCTGCTGAATTCATTATGGCTACAGTTTGCAAGATCTACGCGGGACCAATAGAGCCGCCAGATTAACATGACCACTGCATCGGCTGCCTGGGCCTAGCCAAGCGCTGGATGAGTTTGTGTCCTTTGGCCAAGGAGGAGGGGGATGACTCTATGTCCATTTCGGCCTCGGAGAGTGAGGATTGGGTGGGATGGGAGCCCGACCAACCGGACAGCATGGGGTCCCCAGACCTCCAGGAGGAGCTCCTCTGGTTTTTTCGAAGGCTGTCCAGGAGTTGGAGCTTACCTGGAGTCCTCCAGAGGAGCCCGCCAGGAGTAAGCTCGACTCCTGGTATTTCAGGTCCAACCGGAAAGCTGACTCAAGGGCGTCTGTCCCCTTTTTCCCCAAGGTACATGAGCAGCTGGTGAAAACGTGGTCTGTGCCCCAATCGGCGTGTGTCCACTCTGCCACACAGGCCATCTTTTCCCATGTGGATGGAGTGGAGGTCCACATTTACTTGCGCTCTCCCCCATCAAGAAGACCATTGCTGCACACCTGTGTCCTGCAGCAGCCAAGACTCTAGGCTCTGGCCTCTTTGGTGATGCCATGGAGTCCATTATTGAACTCTTCGAGGAGGCTCAAAAGCACACCAAAGCCATGAGTTACTTGATGCTGAGGCAAGCTTTCCAGCAGACGGCGAGATCCAGGTCCTTGTCGGCATCTGGCTCTTCCCAATGGAGGGGTAAACCCAGCGACTGCAGCAGTGACTGCTACTGCTCCTCGCCAGGAGCCGGGAGGAAGGCGTGGGGTCCTGGGAGGAAGAACCATGGCCAGCAGAGGAGCTCGCAACATGACTCTCTCCCACCACTGACTGATAAGCTGTTGTCCTGATGGTCTGAAGAGAGTAGGAGAATGTTCCAAGCACCACAAGTTCATGTGTTCAAATGTTTGTGTGATGAATGTTCATTCAATAAACATGCATACATTCTCACAAAAAGAGCTCTTTCCTCCCCACTTAGTCAATGCGGTGCTGCTCGCCCCACCTCAGAGCAGTGCGCAGCCAACGCCCACACAGGTAACAGTCACACAGCACTCGGCGGCGCATCCAACGACCAAGCCGTTAAAGCCGCTATGTGTCAGTTCCTGAGTGTGTAGGAAGTTATTCCGGAAATCTTGCACTTGCTACTCGGTGCGATAGAGCATGGGTATACCCTTCAATTCAGATGCAGACCACCCCATTTCAATGGCATGGTGCAGTCTCAAACACTGACTCAAAATCCCCCGGTTCTGAGACAAGAGGTATGCAGTCTGCTCAAAAAAGGAGCGAAAGAGTGAGTCCTGCCAAGCGAGCTAGAGAGCGTTTTTTACAGCCGCTATTTGTGGTAGCCAAAAGAGATGGGGGACTCCACCTGATTCTAGATCTCAGGCCCATCAATAGAGCACTTTGCAAGCATCAGTTTAGGATGATAATGCTGAAACAGATCCTGATGCAAATTCACCCTGGGGACTGGTTTGCGTCCGTGGACTTAAAGGACGCTGACTTTCACATTCAGATAGCACCACGTCACAGACGCTTTCTAAGGTTTGCTTTTGAGGGCACAGTGTACCAATACTCTGTTCTCCCATTCGGACTTGCTTTGGCCCCATGCACTTTCTCAAAATACAAGGATGCAGCACTTTCCCCCCTCAGAGCGAGCGGGATGCACGTGTGCAGCTCCTCCTGTGTTTCGGGGCTGATCCCTCACCTGTCTTATGATCATCCTTACCCCCGAGGCAAGATCTTGCATGGAGCACCAGACCGAAGCCGACTGGTGGTTGTTTTGTATTTCTTCCATTTTCGAATAATCACACCAACAGTTGTCTTCTTCTCACCAAGCTTCTTGCTGATGGTCTTGTAGCCCATTCCAGCTTTGTGCAGATCTACAATATTGTCTCTGACATCCTTTGACAGCTCTTTGGTCTTGCCCATGGTGGTGGGAGAGGTTGGAATGGAAGATACAGATTGTGTAGACAGATGTCTTATACACCTAACGAGCTGACATTAGGTGTAACTTCTTAAAGTGACAGGACTAATCTTTGTTCCACATGGGCACATAATCAATCTGTGGGAGCCAGAATTCTTGCTGGTTTCACTCACTGAAATGCAAATACATTTCTAATCTTTATATAATATGTTCTTTCTGGATTTTTTTGGTTGATATTCTGTCTCTATTCGTTAAAATAAACCTACCGTAAAAATTACAGACCCTTCATTTCTTTGTAAATGGGACAAACTTCTGACCTTTCTCTGTTAACCCCATGGTTGTGTTTGAAAAAAAATATAAGGCAACTGGTGAGACTGGTAATAAATAAATAAATAAATAAATAAATAAATAAATGCCAAGAAATCCTAATATGGGCAAAAGCATCCAGTGATCACTGTAGCCAGAGCCATAGAGAAACAGAGTTCCGACACTCCCATAGGCTTCCATAGGAACTGAGGAATGCGGAAGTAAAGCGTGTTATGGAGCACCCAATAGTTCCAAAAAACCAATAGTTTCAGCATTGAAACCCATTCATTTCAGTGTTTCTCAAGCACACTCGCCAGAAATTTAAGGAAATTACAGCAGTTTTTGAGCAAATTGCAGAGGTTATGAAGAACAGGGGGTCAACTGTAAATACTGACTTTTTTGCCAATAAATGCCTTTAAAACGTATGATATGCTTATCCATTTCAGTATACCATAGAGACATGTGGAAAAATAATCTGGAAATACTGAAGCAGCAAACTTTGCGAAACAAAATTTATGCCACTGCCAAAACTTTTGGCAATGACTGTAGATATTTGCGTTGAGTAGCTCACACAAAGACTGCAGAGCACTGATCACCTGCCGATTTTCCCCTGATCACAGCCCGACATGTCGGCAAGCTCATTGACTTGCAAATTGGTCTTAAATCTGGCTTAAATGCTGTAGTGTGAACTTGGCTAAATAAAAAGCAGAAATGTTTGTACTGATTAAGTGTGAAGACAAAAAATACACGATTGTGACAATATATTGTTTATGTGTGTTTTTCAAGTCATCACCAGGTAGTAAATAAAGTATATGAATGATGCCGTGACAGTACAGAAACTATAAAAAATATTTTCTGGCTTATTCTGTGATAAAAATGGAAAGTGTTTGTAGTATATAAATCAATCATAAAATTGTCATTAGGAAAAACAAAATAATAATATAATTTTTTTTTTAATTTCTTAGCCATTTAAAAGAGGTTTTTTTTTTTTTTGGTCAGTTATAAATTGTTTAAATCAGACTGAAACTGAATGCTCATGTCCATGTGATGAATGAATATAATGCATGAATATAGACTACTCACCCAAACCAAATGGAGTTAAATCCCCAGTAAACGAGCCTGTGAGGGAAGACATGATAATCCTAAGAAGAGATCTTTTGGAAATGTGTCAACGCTCACACATTTTCAGTGTTTAAGTTAAAAGTAGGTTTTAAGTAACTTATGTATTTTTTGCTTGGCAACAAATGCTCTGAGGAAGGCGCTGAAAATTTTGTTTGTCAACCTCATCCAGGAAAGTTGGTCAACCTATCTTTTTGAATGAGCAAAAAAGGGAACTCTATGTAACTGTTTCAATAACATATTTCAGTAGTCATTTAATCTTACAACAAAATTATTATAAATTATCTTGTAGGCTGGTTCAGCTAACAGGTCATTTCAACAGGAATTTCCATTACATTGTGGTGATGTTTTAGATTTTGGATGCTCAGCTATATAATATCACACATACATTGTACCTTTAAAAGCTTTAAAATGTTTGCCACATTCCATTAATATTCACTCTCAGGAAAATATGTGCAAAATTTGTACCTGTAGGGGTTCAAGAGCTTGTTATACAACCTTCTTAACTCCTGCATAATAGTACCATTAGAGTAAATCTTACTACCTTAAGGGTGCAGCCTATACATACACACACACGGAAAAAAATTATAAACGTAACACTTGTTTTTGCCCCCATTTTTAATGAGCTGAACTCAAAGATCTAAGACTTTTTCTATGTACACAAAAGGCCTAATTCTGTCAAATATTGTTCACAAATCTGTCTAAATATGTGTTAGTCAGCATTTATCCTTTGTTGAGATAATCTATCCACCTCACAGGTGTGGCATATCAAGATGCCGATTAGACAGCATGATTATTGCAGAGGTGTGCCTTAGCCTTGCCTCAATAAAAGGCCACTCTAAAATGTGCAGTTTACTGTATTGTGGGCCGGGTGGGGGGAGGGGGTTGGGGTTAGGGGGTTGGGTAGGGGGGGTTAATGAAAACCAGTCCAGTCAGTATCTGGTGTGACCCCCATTTGCCTCACGCAGTGCAACACATCTCCTTCGCATAGAGTTGATCAGGTTGTTGATTGTGGCCTGTGGAATGTTGGTCTACTCCTCTTCAATGGCTGTGCGAAGTTGCTGGATATTGGCAGGAACTGGAACACGTTGTCATATACGCCCATCCAGAGCATCCTAAACATACTCAATGGGTGACATGTCCGGTGAGTATGTTGGCCATGCAAGAACTGGGATGTTTTCAGCTTCCAGGAATTGTGTACAGATCCTTGCAACATGAGGCCGTGCATTATCACTCTGCAACATGAGGTCGTGGATGAATGGCACAACAATGGGCCTCAGGATCTCGTCACAGTATCTCTATGCATTCAAAATGCCATCAATAAAATTCACCCGTGTTCGTTGTCCATAACATACACCTGCCCATACCATAACCCTACCGCCACCATTGGCCACTCGATCCACAACGTTGACATCAGCAAACTGCTCACCCACATGACGCCATACACGCTATCTGCCATCTGCCCTGTAAAGTGAAAACCGGGATTCATCTGTGAAGAGAACACCTCTCCTAAGTGCCAGATGCCATCAAATGTCAACATTTGCCCACTCAAGTCGGTTACGACGACAACCTGCAGTACGGTCGAGACCCCGATGAGGACGACGAGCATGCAGATGAGCTTCCCTGAGACTGTTTCTGACAGTTTGTGCAGAAATTCTTTGGCTATGCAAACCAATTG
The DNA here is from genome assembly GCF_018340385.1 of Cyprinus carpio. NCBI lineage: Eukaryota > Metazoa > Chordata > Actinopteri > Cypriniformes > Cyprinidae > Cyprinus > Cyprinus carpio. Next base: position 14,194,197 of record NC_056576.1, read on the forward strand.
TTGCAGCAGCTGTCTGGGTGACTGGTCTCAGACGATCTTGGAGGTGAAGATGCTGGATGTGGAGGTCCTGGGCTGGTGAGGTTACACGTGGTCTGTGGTTGTGAGGCTGGTTAGATGTACTGTCAAATTCTCTGAAATGCCTTTGAAGATGGCTTATGGTAGAGAAATGAACATTCAATTCATGGGCAACAGCTCTGGTGGACATTCCTGCAGTCAGCATGCCAATCCCACGCTCCCTCAAAACTTGCGACATCTGTGGCATTGTGCTGTGTAATTAAACTGCACATTTTAGAGTGCCCTTTTATTGTGGCCAGCCTAAGGCACACCTGTGCAATAATCATGCTGTCTAATCAGCATCTTGATATGCCACACCTGTGAGGTAGATGGACTTTCTCAGCAAAGGAGAAGTGCCCACTAACACAGATTTAGACAGATTTGTAAACATTATTTGAGGGAAATAGGCCTTTTGTGTACATAGAAAAAGACTTAGATCATTGAGTTTAGCTCATGAAAAATAGGGGCAAAAACAAAAGTGTTGCGTTTATAATTTTGTTCAGTGTATATACACTGTGTGTATTTATAAATATATACACTGTGTATATATATATATATATATATATATATATATATATATATATATATATATATATATATAATATATATATATATATATATATATACACACACACACACACACACACACACACACACACACACACACACACACACACACACACAGGGCTACACACACACACACACAGTCAACCCAACACTGGAGTAGAAAAGATAAAATAAATACAAAACATTTCTATCCATTATCCTAATCCAGGAAACCCATCAAAACTTTGGAAAACTCGCTGCTCACCCGCTATTTTAAACCAATATAATTGAAAAAAGGTCTCATGAATTAGCACCATTAGAGCTCACGTCTTTTACATAACCTCTTAGCCCAGATAAGAGAGCATAGAGCAGGTTTGTTGTATTTGAGTTCACATCAGAATCAGAAAAAGCTTTATTGCCAATTGTGCTTACACACAAGGAATTTGTCTTGGTGACAGAAGCTTCCAGTGCACAGACAAGTGACACAGATAAGAAAATAAAAATAAGTGATTTAAAATAAACATACAAAAACAATACACAACAGAAAAAAATACAATAGAAAATTTATGTAAGTACAGATAAGTTTTACACAAATTATACAAGGGAATGTGGATAGATGTATATGTTAAATAACATGCGTATAAAAAAATATAAGTATAGATAGTAAGGTATTCCAAGTTTTATTGCACAGTGGGGAGAGCATTTAACTGTTCATAAAGTAGATGGCCTAAGATAAAAAAAAAGACAAAAAAAAAAAAAACTTTTTCCTGTGTCTGGCCGTTTTGGTTCTCATTGCTCTGTAACACTGACCAGATGGCAATAGTTAAAAGAGGAAGTGGCCTGGGTGTGAGGGGTCCAGAATGATTTTGCCAGCCCTTTTCCTTACACTAGATGAGTACAGTTCTTGGAGAGTGGAGAGGGTTGTACCAGTGATTCACTCAGCAGTCATCGGTGCAACCCTCCCAACTCTCTATAAGGCTTTGTGTTATTTGTGTGCATCCAGGATTTTCTTCAATGAACACACCTTCAGTGGAGATTAGCTCTGGGTATATACCATTGTTCTACTAACATGTTTTACAAAATAACCTGATAATTTCAACAAAAAAGAAACAATTTTTTGAAAACACAGTGATCAAAATTAAAGAACAGTAACCACTGTAGCACTAAAGAAGAAACCTAAAATTTTGGAGCGTTAGGTTGGGTTCAGACTACACAATATTTTTGTCAGTCATGGTAGTCACGGTGTCAGATTACACGATTTTGACCCCTAATATCTTTTCGTGTCATGGACAAGAAACATGTCAGACTACACGTTGCTTCCCGACCATTCATCACGAGCCGTCTTTAACGATGCACGTGATGTCATCGAGAAGGCAGAACTAGTGACTGACTTCTGAAAGAAAAAAAAATAAATAAATTGTAAACATTGCTGAAGCGTTTCCACTATCGTTCGCCAACATATTTATTTTTTTGTTCTATCGTGATAGTCCCTCGATGACACATCATACAGGCAGGAGTACTGTTGCCACAGCTCCACGTACCTTTCCTCCATCTCATAATTCCACCTAGCAGCACCACCATCTCTCTTATATTTCACTATGTTTGAAAACTGTATGAAAGAGCTTCTGTACACCAATGTGACCGAACTCGTCGTGGATAATGAAAAAAAAAAACCCCAGCTAGTCCTTCTGTCGTGATGCATTGCAGATGCGGAATTGGTTGAGGTCCACTATGACGCACTACACTAGCTGAAACGATGGAATCTTGTGTCCCGACTAGGGTTGGGAACCGAGAACCGGTTCTTATTAAGAACCGGTTCTGTTTTTTTAAAAGAACCGGAACCGTGAGCAATTTCTAAGTTTCGGTTCCAAAAACGGTTCTGGTGCAACACGTGACCAAGCGCTGTGAGCAGCCTTGCGCTGGTGTTCTGACGATTCTGTTTTTCCCGTAAAGGATGTCACAAACCAAATAACAGAAACGTCACTCTGCCTCTTTAATTACTGAGCACATTTTTTCTAATGACGCACACTCCACAGACACGCGCGCCACATCATGTCTTTAACTGCCCAATACATGTTTCCTATGACTGTACTGCATTCGCGCCTTTGATAACTGCGCACGTCGTTTTGTCTGACTGTACATGTACCGGCAGCGTGCAGCAACTGCCGCCACAAAATTTCATTATATTTGTCCCATATTTTCATTAATATACATACTGACTTTAACTTGGACCACTAAATAAATAGACTGCTATTGTTATGCAAGTATGAGGGCTAGATTATTTAGTGTACAGGTCATTTCAAGAGTGATAAACAAAGTGATAGAAAATATTTGTTTTCATGCATTTTAAATGTTTAAAAATGTGAGAACCACTCATTGCATCACAGCATCTATTAACTGCATTATTTGTAAAATAGGGGCTTTATGGAGTGTGTGTATACATGGTTATAAGTATAACATTTCATTAATTTAGGGAAATGAACAAGTGTCTTAGCCCTCAAGGGACTATTTGGCCAACCTTATTCCTGCTTGAAAAGCAAAATGTTATTGACGGTGTAAAAAACATCAACTTTTAAGCACATGCTGATTGATGGACTTGCATTACTCAACATTACTTACTACCTTCCAGCAACACTACATTCAATGAAGGTAAAATAGTAAAAAAAAAAAAAAAACATAATAATAGTTTATTTAAATGGAATCGGAACCAGACAATTTGTATACTAATATATATGTTGAATTTTGACATTGACAACCTTTAAATTAAGTTGACAGTAAGTAATAAACAGTATTGAGCATTGAGTATTGAGTATTTGAGTATTGTGCATTTTTCCTTACCACTATTTTTTTAATAGTTGTTTAATGATTTTAATGGAACCAGGATCGGAACCGGAATCGGAACTGGAAAATTTCTAACGATTCCCAACCCTAGTCCCGACGCCCATTGTCGTTTCCGAATCCCCACAACACCCTATGTCATGCAAATCATGGCAAAATTTAGCTAAAATTGTGTAGTCTGAACCAGGCATTACAGCTGTCAGAAATTAGCAGGAAGTGTATAGGACATCACTAGTTTCTCACACAGCTCTTGTGTGATCTTGGTCTACTTATCTTAGTTCATATCGTATTCATAGTTTGGTAACTGTGGTGGGTTTCTTAGCCATAACTTTGTCACCAAGGATTTTCCTTTAGATCAGGGTTTAGATCAGGACTCTGGGCTGGCCATTTCATTATTTCAGTGTTCTTGGCTTCAAGGAACTGCTTTACCCATTTTGCAGTGCGACAGGGGGGTTGTCTTGCATAAAAAAAGCAGGCTGATTGGAAGATGCTTGCAGGGAAGGTACTGCATGTTGCTAAAGGTAGTTCTGATAAACATATACATTTACCCTGTCATGTGTCTGTATAAGAGGCCCAACTCCTGCTGCAAAAAAAATCCCCAAACCATGACACTTCCTCCTCCTCCTTTCACTGACTACTTTTGTTGTTTCTTTTGCTAAAATAGCATAAAAAAAATAAAGGTTATTTTTCAGGCTAGACCAGCCAGTACGCAAGCACAGTCCTGAGCGCATGTCTCAGAACGCTGAATTTTTCTATAGCAATCGGGACTTCTAACAGCAGCTGCAGTGACCCTCTGACTTTACCGATTAGCGATTGACTCTTTTACTCAGAAGGTAGGCTTCGTTTTATAGAAACCATACGAGTGACACGTCTTTTGAATTCTATAGTCTTTGTCATGGAACAGCATACAGTGTTTCCTTGGTTACTTCTGTAAACAAAGCAGTGCAGTGCTGCTTTAATATGCATTAATACAGAGTCAAGATGAAAAGAAAATATCATCTAAACTTTTCTAAAGACAGTCAGTTCCCCTCAGAGAAATTCATATAAAGTCCTACCCCCAACTGTATCGCGATTTGTTAAATATCTCAACTGATTTGAATCATCACATATTTGTATAGTTTTCCAACCGGCTCACGGTGCATCGTTACATCCCTAGCTTTCAGTCCGACTTCTCTTTAACATCACAAGACAGATCCTTACCCTGTTCAGCGCTGAACTGGTGAACAATTCCAGCTGCAGTGTTGAACCAATTCCCATTGAGAGTCTCCGCATTATCATCTCCTCTCATGCATTTGTCTTATGTGGATGATCAGCCTTTTTGGGGGACTTGAATGAATTTGTGCCATTGTAAATCTGCAGTTCCTTGAATATTACAGATTTAGAATGGCTAACTTCTCTTGCAGTGGCTGAAAGGGTCATCCCTTTGGGCTGTTGCAGGGTTTCAGTCCCCTTAGAGTGGCCCGCCATCTTGCAATCTCAGTGAAAATTAGAGGAAAGCTGCCAGTTAAATGGGGTTTGTCATATAATTAAGGAAATTAGCACCAGGTGCAAGATTAACACCAATAACTTGGAGGTACCTGTAAGTGTTCTCTAATTTTGATCAGAGTTCTTTTTCCAAGTATCTCATTTAAGTTTTTATACTGTGATTCAGAATACAATTAATGAAATATGCTTAAAAAACTGCCCTTCTACTCCTGTTAGGATAATTACAAATAGAATTAAGCAGTGACCTTGAAATTTAGGAAATTGTAGGCTGTTCTCTAATTTTGATCTCCACTGTAAGTTATGTCCTTTCAAATTTTCCATCAGCAACGTTGGATGGGCAGATCAACATTCAGATGGCCTGTGAGCAAATTAAACATTCAGACAGTCTTCACGGGTAGATACAGAGAAAGAGAGACAGAGATAAGAGAAACAGCATCACTGGTTGTCTGTGTGATCATTTATATCTTTGAGAATAATAGTTTCTGTCATCTGACACCCGCATTAATGGAAGCAGTTTAAACACACCAAACTGGTTTTTGGTTTTGTGAGAATTTAAAGGTTAAACTATTGTGTACATAGTGTATACAATAAACATTTTCCATGTGCAGTCAACCAATAACTAACTATCAGGCTATCTTGTATAAAAAAAAAAAAAAAAAAAAAAAAACTAAAAGCTTTAAATCTTTTCTTAAACGTGCCAAACTGTTTTAACATAAAACTGACAAACAGACAGTTGGTATATACAATCTAACCAGCCATTTTATTAGGTACACCTTGCTAGTATGGGGTTGGACAATCTTTTGCTTTTAGAACTGCCATAATTCTTCATGGCATAGATTCAGCAAGGTGCTGGAAACATTCCTCTGAAATTCTGATCCATATTGACATGATAGCATCATGCAGTTACTGCAGATTTGTTGGCTGCACATCCATTATGCAAATCTCCAGCACATCTCAAAGGTGGTCTATTGGACTGAGATCTGGTGAGGCCATCTGAGTATAGTGAATTCATTATGTTCAAGAAATCAGTTTGAGATGATCTAACATTATTCTCAAATTTAACATGGATCAAGCTTAGTCAATGGGGCAACTTAGGCTGGGAAACTAACCTGGGGTGCATATCCCAAAAGCACTGTTAGCTAACTATGGTGGTAAGTTCCACTGAACTCTTATTGGTAATGACAGAACGTGCGACCATAGTTGTTTTTGGTAAACGCACCCCTAGTCCGGGGCAGGCTAATTGTCAGGCTAAGCCCTAGTTCCTCAAATACTGACCAATAGGAACACAATGATAGTACCACTGACGCTCTCATATACAATTAATTTACTTCATTAACCACAATCAGTCCAAAAATACAAGTATATAGAAAATGCAACTTTAACAGATCAAATAAATAAAAAGGCTGCAGCGAACTTTAGTGTATTGTGCCCAAGATTAAATGACATTGTTTTAAGATATATGAAAACAGTTTAACATGGTTGCTACTTACACATTCAGCTTATCAACAGTTTCTAGCAAGGCAGCCTTTCTCTCCATTTTTTTTTTATTACAATAGTCCCTTTACAGTTACTACTATCATAAAAATATCTGTCTGTTTAGCATGCATGCACATAAGCCTCACCCACTCCTGACAGCAAAATAGATTTATTTGCATTTCAGCATTTTCAGATGGAGTCAAGGCAAGTCAAGTCACCTTTATCTATATAGCGCTTTATACAAAACAGATTGTGATAAAGAAGCTTTAAAGAGAAAAAAAGGTGTTGATAATGCAAGAGGACAATAGTAAACAACCAGTTTTTCAGTTAAAGTCAGTTCAACAACAAAACAAAATTAACAACTGTTCTGACTCTCGGACACTTTTCAAAACTTTCTCTTTTCTTCTTAGTCTGCCTCCACCCCCTCCTTCATCGACTCTTACAGCCGACGACTTTGCAGTTTTCTTCACAAATAAGACAAGATCCATCAGTGACCAATTCTCCACACCACAGACGGATGATAACTTAATAACGACTAATACACACTCTCTCTCCTCCTCCTCTCCACTCTCAGAGATGGACGTTTCCAAACGTATCCTGTCCAGTCATCCTACTACTTGTCCACTTGATCCTATCCCCACTCACGTCCTTCAAGCGATTTCTTCTTCAGTCATACCTTCACTTACTCACATTGTCAACACCTCTCTTCACTCTGGTACAGTTCCCTCAGCATTTAAGCAGGCTCGGGTAAGCCCACTGCTTAAGAAACCATCTCTAAATCCAGCACTTCTAGAAATCTACAGACCAGTATCCCTTCTTCCATTCATTGCAAAGCCACTTGAGCAAGTTGTGTTCAACCAACTCTCTATGTTTCTTGTACAGAACAACCTCCTGGACAGCAACCAATGTGGCTTAAAAAGTGGCCACTTAACTGAGACTGCCCTACTTTTGGTTACTGAAGCCCTGCGACTGGCAAGAGCAGCTTCCAAATCCTCGGTACTCATCTTACTGGATCTGTCTGCTGCTTTTGACACAGTTAATCACCTGATTCTACTGTCCATCCTCAGAAAGATGGGCATCTCTGGAACCGCACTCCTGTGGTTTAAGTCCTACCTCTCAGGTAGGTCTTTCAGGGTGTCTTGGAGGTGTAGTTTCTGAGTCACAACTTCTTGCTACTGGGGTTCCTCAAGGCTCAGTACTGGGACCACTTCTCTTCTCCATCTACATGACGTCATTAGGATCGGTCATTCAGAAGCATGGCTTTTCCTATCACTGCTATGCTGATGACACTCAACTCCACTTCTCATTCCAACCAGATGATCCGACGGTAGCTGCTCACATTGCAGCCTGTCTGAGTAACATTTCTAGCTGGATGAATGACCATCACCTTCAGCTCAACCTTGCTAACCCATTGTTTCATCACAACTACTCTATACAGCTGGGTTCGTCAACCATAACTCCTTCCAGGACAGCCAGAAACCTAGGAGTTGTGATGGCTCATCAGTTAAGCTTCACAGACCATATTGCTACAACAACCCGGTCCTTCAGATTTGCCTTATACAACATTAGAAAGATTGGACCCTTCCTGTCAAAGCAAGCCACCCAACTTCTTGTCCAAGCTCTTGTTCTCACCAGACTGGACTATTGTAATGCTCTCCTGGCGGGACTTCCTGCATGTACTATCAAGCCCCTGCAACTGATCCAGAATGCAGCAGCGAGGGTTGTCTTCAATGAGCCAAAAAATGCTCACGTTACTCCTCTCCTCATCAGGTTACACTGGCTACAAGTAGCCGCTCGCATCAAATTCAAGGTACTGATGCTTGCATACAAGATGACCACTGGCACTGCAGCAATATACCTAAACTCACTAGTTTAAACTTATGCGCCCTCCAGAAGCTTGCATTCTGCAAGTGAAGGGCGCCTTGTGGTGCCATCCCAAAGAGGTTCAAAATCACTCTTACAGACCTTTTCCTGGACTGTGCCCAGCTTTAGTCTTTACTCATTTTCAAAAAACATATTAAGACTCATATTTTTCGCCAGCACTTGACCAACTAATACTAGCACTTACCTTTTCTTGTCTATCCTATTCTTGGAAAAAAAAACAACAACAAAAAACAACCTTGCTACGGGTTCTGTGCTAGACTAACTGAGACTTGTCATAGCACATGTATACTGTTGTTGTTCTCTCGTTGGTCTGATTGCTTCTATTGTTCTCATTTGTAAGTCGCTTTGGATAAAAGCGTCTGCTAAATGATTAAATGTAAATGTTCATCATTGATGTCATCATCCAGCTCAGTTCGGTTCTCTTCAAATAGTGTCTGTGCAATCAAGTCGACAATATTGCTAGAAATTAAGTGTCCCCAACTAAGCAAGCCAAAGGTGACACTGGCAAGGAACCAAAACGCCATCTGTGACAGAAATGGAGAAAAAAAAACCTTGAGAGAAACCAGTCTCACTTGGAGGGCCAGTTCTCCTTTGGCTAGATGAAACCAGCATGGTGTGGTCTAAAGATGGAGAGTGTACATGTACCTGTGACATGTCAGTTATGCACTGAGGAAAACACAATGTCTTAAATGCATTAAACAGCACAAATATGTTCGCTGTTAGCCATGGTGGATTAATTTGATCCATTTAGACCAGGTTCACAAGCTCAGGACTAAGCTTAGGACTAATAAAAATGCAGGGGAAATCAGAAAGCCATGCTGTCATGGGAATTTTTGTGACAAGTCTTTTGAATATTTATTTTCTTGCAAGAAAAGTTCAACACTGGAGCTGTGCGAAGTCCCTTCATGCTTCAAACGCTCCACCATCATCCCCATCCCAAAGAAATCCAAAATTACAGGACTAAATGACTACAGGCCTGTGGCTTTAACGTCTGTGGTCATGAAGTCATTTGAAAAACTGGTGCTGGCCCACCTGAAGGACATCACTGGACCCTTGCTGGATCCTCTTCAGTTTGCCTACAGAGCAAACAGGTCTGTGGACGATGCGGTAAACATTGGACTGCATTATGTTCTGCAACACCTAGACAGACCGGGGACTAATGTGAGGATCCTGTTTGTGGAATTCAGCTCGGCCTTTAACATGATCATCCCAAACCTCCTCCTGCCCAAACTAACTCAGCTCTCCGTGCCCACTCCGTCTGTCAGTGGATCAACAGCTTCCTGACAGACAGGCAGCAGCTAGTGAGGCTGGGAAAATACACATCCAGCACCCGTACAATCAGCACCGGAGCTCCCAAGGGCTGCGTTCTCTCCCCACTGCTCTTCTCCATGTACACTAATGATTGCACGACTAAGGACCCCTCTGTCAAGCTCCTGAAGTTTGCAGACGACACCACACTCATCGTCCTCATTCAGGACGGTGACGAGTCTGCTTGAGCTTAACACGGAGCTTAACACGCTCAAAACAGTGGAGATGATCATGGACTTCAGGAGAAACCCCCCTGCTCTCCCCCCACTCACCATCATGAACAGCACTGTGACTGCAGTGGAGACATTCAGGTTCCTTGGCACCACTATCTCTCAGGACCTGAAGTGGGACAATCACATTGACTCCATTGTGAAAAAGGCCCAGCAGAGGCTGTACTTCCTTCGCCAGCTGAGGAAGTTTAACCTGCCACAGGAGTTGCTGAAACAGTTCTACTCCACCATCATTGAATCCATCCTTTGCACTTCAGTAACTGTCTGGTTCAGCTCAGCTTCTAAATCTGACCTCAGAAGACTACAGAGGGTAGTCCGGACTGCTGAGAGAATCATCGGTACAACCCTCCCTTAAATTCAAGAACTGTACTTATCCAGAGTGAGCAAAAGGGCTGGCAAAATCACTCTGGACCCCTCACATCCAGCACACTTCCTCTTTAAACTGTTGCCATCTGGTCGACGCTACAGAGCACTGAGCATCAGAACGACCAGACACAGGAACAGTTTCTTCCCTCAGGCAATCCATCTAATGAACACTTGATAATAACTGTGGAACACACTACACTATTTATATTTACATACAGATATTTATCTAACACACATACTTAGTGTACCTTAAATTTTTTGCACATAATATACCTGTACATACATAACTGCTCATTGTAATATACCTGCCATACAATTGTCCATTTGTATATTGTCATTCCTTACCTACTTATTTGTATTTTTTTTTTGTATTTTTTATTCTGTCTCTGTCAATCTGTTGCACTGTGGAGCTTCTGTCACGAAAACAAATTCCTCGTATGTGTGAACATACCTGGCAATAAAGCTCATTCATTAATTCATTCATTCATTCAATCATACAGTCATTCAAGATGACTGCTGAGTGGGACCAAGAGGAAACATCCCAACTCAACATTTATACCTTCATCAAATGTCGATGCTTTGATCTCATCCAATCATAATGCACATTCAATACATATGTCCATTTAAGTTATACAACTATGTCCCCAGATGTGTTTCTAAGTATTCAATGCAAATTATTTTCTAAAAAGCTAGGTATAAAGCATTATAGCATTTCTTGTCTCACACTTGTCTTGCACATACACACACTTTAAATAGATTTCGTGTTGTCTCTCAGCTCATCGAAAACTCAAGCATACTGAAGCAAACTCAAGCACTCAGAGACAGTCTAAAGAACACCCTTTAGTACAGTGAAGCAAATAATATTAATATTAATATTTCAGAAAGAAATAAAATTTCCTCCAAACATGCACATGATGTTTTTTTGTCATGGAAATACAAAGATAGTTTTGTCTAACTTTGTATCGGATTCAAAGGATTCAACAGGAAAACCAAGTCCTATGTTTGGTGGATGTAAATTTTTAGAGGTGGTTAACATGAAAACAAGACATCAAAGTTAATATTTCCCTTTGTGTTACATACCTTAAGTATTCTATAGCAGCAGTTCTCAATTCCAGTCCTCGCGACCCCCTGCTCTGCACATTTTCTATGTCTTTCATTTTTAACACACCTGATTCAGATAATTAGCTCGTTTGATGTGAGCTCTGTGCATGAACTTGTGTTCCCATTGACATGGTCCCTACATAGTGTTCATTTCTCCCTACTCCCTGAGCAGGGGAATTCTGTTGAAGTACTTCACTTCGGAACATTCATTCATGGATTTGCACTCACAACGTCTTCACAAACGGACAAGTGTGACATCATATACCTCTGTAAATAAATACAATTTAAATTCACGTCTCGCACAATTCAATACACTTTGAATGGAACATATACGTTTGCTTCGAACTGGAATCATGGCGGAATATCCTGTGATGTCCACTTCACAGGGCACTTACTTTCGAATAGAACAAATGTTTGAAG